>NC_080406.1:53141340-53753340 GCF_030265065.1 Corythoichthys intestinalis
GCCTTAGTCTTAGTCTTTTGGACAAAAGCATTCGTCTATAAACTTCAAAAGTTGTAGTACATAATTAAATAAAAAAATTAATTAATAGATAAATAAATAAAAGGTTTCCAACGATCTCGAATGAACTTTATCAGACATGCAAATGATTGTGGAGTCCACATCACCATCTTGGTGTTGATAATACATACTGAGCAGGAAAATAGTATTTTCAATTAATTAAACTCAAAAAAGTTTTCCGAAAGTTTAAGACGACAATCACCACGCTAAATGCTAGTGAACTCAAACGCTATGCTAACGCACAAGTTACATTTAGTGTGGGATGATCACTCAGCGCAGAACTTTAAAGGCTAAAGCAACATGGCATATCTAGGCAAGATAAGAAAACAAAACTTACCAAGCGGCCCCTGACATGTGTTTCACAAACGGCTAATCTGGAACCTAGGGTGGATCGGTGAGTAAGCGTGTGTGTGGAGTGGGGGTGGCGCATCACGTCACATGAGTGACATGACCAAACAATGCTACAATGCGTGCTAACGACACATATGGTAAGAAAATGTCACACATTGTGAACTTATGACGGAAACTATGGCAAATTTTCATTTCGTCTTGTCAGACAAAAACTGACATCCATCTGGTTATGTTTTACTCTCCCATGACACGTTTTGAGCTCGTCATTGTCACGTCAGTCATGAAAAAAAAAAATGTTCGTTAACGAAATATTTTTTGTTATCGTCATCGTTGACGAAAACAACACTGATCCCGAGTAAACAAAGTACTTTAAATGTACGTTGACGAAATATTTTTGTTATTGTCTTCATTGACGAAAACAACACTGATCCCCAGTAAACAAAGTACGTTAAATGTACTGTAAATAGGGAGAGTCAGTTGGACGCCTGCACATTTCCACCCAGTCTATATCCATGTAAAATACAGTAACTGTGTCCTTTGATTGATATAATGATGATATTCATTTATTTTTACTTCGTACAAAAATCATGAGCATTTTATTTTAAACTTCGCAGACAACGACATAAATTTGTGCGTCTACCACCTTTTTGCCACTTGCCAACTCTGTTCAGATGTGGGCTTGGCTTGCGGCAGCAGAGATGCTGTGTAAATGCCTGTGTGGCCATGTATAATATTACAGCAGATATAAATGACGTACAATAGAACTTCATCTATCCTCGAGTAGAGCCTAACTCAGCATTGGGGAAGTGGGGAAAAAAGTTGGCATGTTTAAACACCCAACTGGGATTTAATGAGTTCATGTCCAGCAATGGAAAGCTAAAGTTATAGATTTAAAAGTGCTATATTGTTAGCTTTGCAGACTTTCCTGAAATGCTGTATGCTTTTATTCCATCAGTTTACTACATGATAAACGGTATCTTACAAAGTTTCAAATCCATGGGGGGGCCAACTCGGAAAAAATTTGAAAGAGGCCTCGATTCACAGTTTATGGCCGAAAACTCTGTAGGGTGAACCTCTGTCTCCGCCTGTTGGGTTTGGGCAGACTTTTAACAAGATGTGGGAGTAAGTCATACACTCTGTGCAAGATTTTTTTTTTTACTTTTAGTTTTAAAGTTTTTAATCTTTAACTTTTAAAACAAGTCCCAAGTTACTGTTGGAAAAATCAAATAATTCCGTTTGAATGAAGCCCTATTACTTTTCCAGTAAGCCAAGCCATTACTTTAATGAAGCAAGTCAGATGTCAGGTCACAAAATCATGCCATTTCACAACATGTATTTTGATTTAAACTTGTTCAGGATCAAAGTTAATGGGCCAATTGTTAACATATCTGTTTGGGTGCTCCTCTGGTCCAAATCATTGTTTCTCATAACGCTTCAATATTTATTCAAACATGAAAGAAAAAGTTTAATGCCACTGGGAATATCACGCAGAAGGTCAAACTTTTAATCATCATGTCCCCAAGATGGAAAAGATTGACTAAGATGACAAGAAACTTACGTTCACTAGCTGTTAATTCCATTTCATCTCAGGAGCGGGAGCACAGCAAAAGAAGAGAGTAAAGATGAAATGTAACAATGATCATTCTTCCTTTTTGAGAAGTTATTATAAAGAACACCCGCAGAGCTGAATATGGTTACATTTTTTTCTCTCTCAAGTGGCACAATTGGGGCATAGGCCTATATTGACTGGCCTATGCATGCGGACTGTATCTACTCGTGCAACTGCAGTGGAAAAGCACAGCTCTGTAAAACTGACCCCGATGACACTTATTACAGATGAGATTGAACCATTCTTTATAGTATCTGCGACAACATGCATAACTACAGGTTGATGAAATGATAGTTTCAAACCAAAAGGGGCTGCTTTAGTTCAAAATTTAATCAACAATTTAATGGTTCAAGTCCCCTTCTGAGCACCTTAAGGGCAGGGTTGCCAGATGGGAAAGACAGTATCCAGCCCAATCACACACTTAATACCTGCCCATTTTGCCCCCCTCATCCGAAAAAAGCCCTAATTACATACTCCCTTTCAAAAAGAAATGTTTCCTTTTTTATTACAGTGGAATGTTTTGCCAATAAGAATCATGGGAGATGTAGTTCTTCTAAGAAAATGTTAAAACTAGGGCTGTCAAACGATTAAAAATTTTAATCGCGTTAATCACAGCTTAAAAATTAAATAATCGTAATTAATTCCAATTTAAACCATCTCTAAAATATGTCATATTTTTCTTTAAATTATTGTTGGAATGGAAAGATAAGACACAAGACGGATATACTGTATACATTCAACATACTGTACATAAGTACCGTATTTGTTTACTATAATAATATGAACATGATGGCATTAACATTACTAATATTCTTTCTGTTAAAGGGATCCACGGATAGAAAGACTTGAAGTTCTTAAAAGATAAATGTTATTACAAGTTATAGTAATTTTACATTAAAACCCCTTTTAATATTTTCATTTAAATAAAATTTGTAACATTTTCAATCAAAAAATAAACGAGTAGCTCGCCATTGTTGACGTTGCCGAGTGGTGACGTCACATGGGCTCCCTGCCATTCTCCCACAGTATCTTTCAATACGCAAGGTAGTGATTAAAATACACCACAAGGTGTCAATGGTGAGTTTTAAGTTACTTAGAAATAAGCCAATGAGTGTGTTTTGTCCCTCGACTGATGGCGTACTTCCCTGTTTACAGATCCATACATTGTACACAATCATTTGAGTGCTGGCTTCACAACGTAAGAGACCTCTGATAGTTTGTATATTTTGACTAAATATTGCCATCTAGTGTATTTGTTGAGCTAAATGAAATGTTTGAATAGAGTTTCACCATAGTCTGAGTAAGTTTTATGTGTATTTTGCATAGCTATTTTGATTGGGAATGCCAGTTCTTTTTGCATTGTTATTCAACTGTGTTAGAATAGGGCCTCATTAATACAGATTGAAGCGCTTTTCTTTTTGTGAACTTTTTTTTTTTTTTTGAGAGATAGGAATATTATTTTTGTTGTGGTTTCACTAAATGATACTTATGTTTGTTGTGAAGGAGTTACCGAAGCCTATGCCAATAAACGGCGCGGTCCAATGAACACTTGTGTCCACTCGCCTTTCTCTGCCTCTTAGCTCTCAATGTGCAAAAAATGGCGTAATTTAATAATCTGTTTGAGGCAATGCATGAGTGGGTCATTCCGCGCATGCGTTAAATTCGTAAAATATTTTAACGTGATTAGTTAAAAAAATTAATTACCACCCTTTAACGCGATAAAGTTGACAGCACTAGTTAAAACTATTTCATTTTTCTTTCAATAAACAAATAAAATGCAATTGACCATATATTTATTTACTACCAAACTTCAAAAAGTACATGTTTGACGAAAGAAATCACTGTCGATGAACAACTTTGAAAATGTTTTCCAGAGCCACTTCCGAAGTGCATTCTTTTTTTTTTAACCTGTATTGTTCAGCTACTTTGACATGGAGAATGGGAATCGAAGTGTCCTTATGGGCTGAACAGTTTTAATGTATCACATGGGAGTATGATACAGTATACTCCCGTTGTGATTATTCATTGTGTTTCATTTGGAGAAAGCAGCGAGCAGGAATATGCTATTGGGGGACAGAAAGGAAAATGGAAGAGGACAGAGAGACAGAAGAGAAGAACAAACAAGGAATACATTAAACGCTTACACAATGACTATAGCGGTGCTACAGTTAGCTAATTGTATTCCCCATGGACACCATGTGAGGGGCCGAGGAGAAAGGGTGGGGGTTGAGTCAAAAAGAGATGTGATTAGGTGGAGTGGAGTGCACACAAATCACCAATGTGAGGTGTACAACCAAGTAGTAGGTGAAGCACTTGTACGTGTGGATATGTTGACATCGTATTCTATGCTTCCTGATCACTAATCCTGGCACTGATATTCTCTCTACTTGTGCGCGTCTAATTGCACCCAGTTGTGCGTGAAGCGCATCAGATGTGTGATAATCCTGCAGACATGTGGAAATGCTGTGCAGGGGCCACCCCAGGGCCACGGCCCCTCCGCAGCCAATCGGTGGGGGTGAGCCAGCGCAACCCTTTCCTCCTCCCGCAGCTCCAGCCATGGGGCCACCGTCATTCCCCGGGTGGTCCCCTGGACCATCTGCGCCCCCATTAACCGGCTTTTAGGGAAGGGATGAGGGGACGCGCCACCGTCCTCCATGCCCACGCCCACCACTGACCACCGACCCGGCCCACCAGCAGCCGCCATAACCCCTCCAACTGACGCGGCACACTGCTGGACCCCCACGGCCCACTAAGCCCAAGGCAGGAGAAAGGGTACCCGGCCGGAGGGGGCAGCACCCCGCCGATCCACTGGCACTCTGCCTGTGACCCTGTCAGGCCCTGGGCTGGGCAAGTGTGTGGGTGTGTCTGTCATCCCATTACAGGGCCAGCACCTGACGGGTGGAGCAGCGGCAGGTATCAGCAATCACTATCTGCCTACATTAGCCAGCCAGAGCTCCACCACAATGCTGGATCGTCTCTTTCAGTCCACTGTTACTGATTGCTCATGCTCCCCCACAACCAGAAGCCCAGGCAAGGCCATGCCCCGGGGGCCCACGCCATAGAGATAAGTGTGGGACCCGCTTACCACTTACTTATTGCTGAGGCATCCAATGATTCGCAGCCATTACCCAGCACCGTGATGGGATTGTATGAGGAGGGAAGTGCAGTGTATGCATTAAAATAGGAGAGCCTGGCTGAGGGCAGTGGGAATGCAGCATGGAAGTTCTTCCCAACCGCACATCCCACCGCCCGTGGGGTATAATGTATGTGGTGCGTTAAAAGAGGTGTGAGATTAATTAGTAATTTTTTTGTGTGGAATGGCAGGGCCTGTGGCGAGGCAACTGTCACGTCAGCCAACACCCCCCCCCCCCAAACAAGTGTCATCCGCCCCATATCCTCAGTGTATGATACATTAATATCAAGGGGGAGCCAGCCCGTGACTGTATGGCCCCGTTCCGAAGTCCTGAATAAGTGTCTAGGTGCCAAAGGTGAAAGATATTTACAGTGCAAAGTGAAGAGTGGGTGAACTGAGAGGAAAGCACCCGCAGACCCCCCCGCCAGGACCACCGGCTGCAGGGCAAGAGAAGCAGCAGGGCCCCGACCACCCACCGCCCCCCGGGCACCCACCCCGCATCCCCGCTTTAGCGCTACACCATACGCCAGCAACTAAGGACAACCAGCAGGGGACAATAAGCCCCACCCCAGATCCCACAGGCCCCAGGAGGTTCCTGCCAATAGAAGGGCAGCAGCGTCCGCCGCAGGCCCGTAGGGGCAGGTGGAGCCGGAGACAGGGCCAAGGGATGGAGACACACCCACCAACCCGTTGTGCATTCTGGGAAAAGTATTTCTATTGAGATTTGTGCACAATAAAATCCACATATCAGGAGGAAACAATTTTAAAAACACCAGAATATGCTGCAAAACATTAATACACAACAGCATCAAATACATTTTTATGTTGCTATTTTTCGAGATGTGGAACTATTTCATTGAATCTGATTGTGTACCTACAAATCAAAAATGAAATGAAGTTCACACCTTGTGTTTTGTGAGGCACTGAAATGCTAGCTCAGTAATGAAAGGTGTCAGACCAATTAAAACTAATCAAAACCGTTCCTTCCCAAAAACACGGAATTTTGTCAAAAGCACCCTACATTTGATCAACCTGCCCAATTCTCTCCCGCTCCATGTCAACCTACACGTTTATTTTTGGGAGACACAGTGAAAACAGCTCACTCATTTAAGCAGAGGCTGGTACAGTACTCAAAAATAAGTAAAAGCAGAGGTACTTCCAAATAATATGACTCAAGTACAAGTAAAAAAGTGATATTGATACTCAAGTAATGATTAACATTGTAAGTAACTGCTTTTATTTTTTTTAAACAATGGTATTTTAAAGTTATCTATATTGTTGTTATTATACTGTACAAAAACCAATTACATAACCACATTAAGCCAAATAAATATTTTTCTTTTAAAAAATCATTAAATTCCGACAAGAGAAAAAAAATTATTGAACTGAAGCATCATTCATCCAAAGGGCATGAGTGCCCTCCAATGGAGAAAATAGTTCCTAGTTTGAATAGTTTAATAGTCAATTGTTCCTTCATAGTTCCTATTATAAAATTAAAACAATCATATCACTGGTTTTCCGTAGTCAATCCGTGACAAATAAAAACTGCGAGAGAGCTTAAAATCTGACTTTCGAGTTATGTTGATTGCAGTTCTCTATGTCAAACACTTAATTTTTTACGGTGCTTCAAAGATTGAACAGGTCGGCCTAATAATAGGACGGTACTCTTGAGTCTGATTGGTATAATGGAGTCATGTGATTATTGTTGTGATGTCTCATTGGTGAAACTGGTAGAGCTACTATTGGCATCGCTGGAGAAAAAAAAAAGTAAAATTTAATATGTAGAATAAAGAAGAAAAATGTAATGACGGGTGTAGCCAAAAGTAGCGGAGTAAGGGTAGTTACTTCTTCACAAAAGTAAAAGTAAAAAGTATGGCTATGTAAAACTACTCATAGAAGTATATTTTTCTTAAAAAGTTACTCAAATAAATTTAATGGAGTAAATGTAACGCGTGACTACCCACCTCTGCATTTAAGTGATAGTGACTGTGAAAGTCAGATTGAGCTGTGTAGAAATATAGAGAGCAGATGTGTCCTGTGATACAGACAGATCGGCAGCCTTGTCTTTCTCCACAGTGACATTATTGGATTCTTCAACACGGAGAACGAGAGAGAGGGGGAAAAAAAACTAATTGCCTGACCTTTATCGACACGTTTGGAGGAGACACAGACCAACGTGCGCACTCCATAGTTACAACAGCATAATTAACATGAATTGATCTGGCTCCCTTGGCTTTTTCTTTCCCTTGATGATGACCAAAGTGTTGAGAGTGACACCTGTCGCGCAAAGTGACGCCAGACGATTTTATTAGTCGTGTTTCAGAGATGCCAGCAGGGACATGGCTCAACAAGAACAGAGAGGGGGAAAAAAATCGATTGCAAGTCTCACACCTGAGATGTCAATCACAAACCATATTGACTTGCTTTATTAGAATATCAGTGGCTTTGCCAGGATGGATTTTGTTTTGTTGTCATTGTTTTAGAGGTGAACTTCACTCAACTGCCACGTATGATAAAAAATGATGTAAAATAAATTTTTTTCAAAATTAAATCAGCTTATTACCGACTTAAAGGTGCTATGAAATATGATAGCAAGTGACTTTAAAGTGATTGCAGACCATATTTTAGACACAAATCCATCCAAAAAATTGACGAAAAAAAGGCTTAAAAATGAAAATTAGATAATTAATCTTCCTTTCTCGGCTGCCTTGGCCCAACCCACTAAATATTCTCCCAACAAAAGATGATGTCACACCCAGAATTAGCTGGATGGATGGGTGGAATAACAATGAAATGATTAAAAAAAAAAAAAAAAAAAAAAGCGAGATTTGAGCGTGAAATTCTTTCTCTACATGTACAGTAAAATTACATTAGTACATTCAGTTTTATTTTTTTGTTTTATTTCAAAGCACCTTTAATGACACTATATGGACTGCCACCTTCGCCCTAAAGCGTAACTGCAGCCTCTGTGTCATGCGCGTGCATGGCGTGCATGCTTATAGAGTTGTATTGAAATAGCATACCTCACGAATGCTATTTTTAGAATGTGACGTCGCGTCGTAAAGCGGAAGTGGGAAATTATAGACACACATACAAACCATTATATTTCTGCTAGTTTTCTCCGATAATCTTTGAAAAACGAACATGCTGATCAAACACTGCTATTATGGAACTTGTAGAAACGACTCTAGACATTACGACCGTCCTCATATGACAGGTGTTTTCTTCATACGTTTCCTGAAACCAAAGACTCAAAGGAAAAAATGTGAACAATGGATTAGCTTGTGCGGACGTCCGAAAGACCAGTTTAACGCCAGCAAGGTGAAGTCATTCACCTTCTTATGCAGTAAAACTTTTTCTGGGGGTCATGTTCCTACAAATGACAATCCCGACCCATTGCCTGCCAAAGCGTCCCCCCGAAGAGGTCAGCCATTTTGATATTTTACTTATTTTTTAGCTTGCCGTTTTGCTGTACTGCTTCTGTCTGACAATGAATGACCTGAAAAAAATTAAAGTGGTATCTGACTGCCACCATTGTTACCTTTTCTATTGTATAGAAACAACTTTAGTAAGAGGGAAGTGTAAATAAATTAATAGAATTAAGATTTGTTATTAATCAAAAAATTAAAAGTGTTCGTTCGCTGTCACTGAGTAGCATTTGCGATCACTACACAAAACTAACAATATAAATCAACTCAAGAACGGTTGTAAGACAACCAGAGGATATAATATATAAGAAAGGCAGGGCAAATGGGGGTAAAGGATAGCTTGTTGAAACAGGAGAACTTCATTGTCAGTGGCGTAAGGAATAAGGTGTGGATCAGCTCTGCTCTTTTTCAGAATTTGGCACCAGGGACATCATTTTTGGACAGAATTGGTAGGTTTAGCTCTGTAAACATCTCCTTAGTACACTATTTCCATTCATTTACCATTGGGGACAAACGGTAGCGTGTCCCTTTTTAACAACAGTTGCTAACGTCATGAATATTAATGAGCGGAAGTGACATGTAGGTGCGATACGCCATTGGAGCTGTGCTGGAAGCCAGTCTTTTCTTATTGTCTGCAGAATCCATGGTAAATTGTGGCCAAAAAAATGTTATTGCATGTGACGGACTTCGCGAAAAATGAATTTAGAGGGGAAGTTCAGAATTTTTGAAGTACGGAATTTTTTACTTTAGGCTTAATCATCGACTAAGCAGGGGTTTAATTAGTCGGTGGAGTTGGTTTCAACAAATTCGCGCAGTTTGTTAGTTTCAGGTCTCCAGAGTGGCTGAGCTAGCGCCAGTCAATGGGATTGTCCTAGCATGCCAATAAAAAACAATGTACGCACACATGAAAGTCACCGATGACCAGTGTTGTCAGTAACGCGTTACGAAGTAACGAGTAATCTAACACGTTCATTTTTCCAAACCAGTAATCTGATTAAAGTTAGTTTCCTTAGTGTCTGTGCGTTACTATTTTGTCGTTGCCTCGTAATGTATGTAGAATGAAGAATACTCTAGTCATGTACGAATAGCATTTCTAATAGAAATGTTGCTCTTGCGTTTGGGAGTGACTTCACACGTCACGTTTTCTCATCGGAGAACAAAAAAAAAACGGTCACGTGAATTACCATGCCGTGTGAGCGGCCCTGAGAGTGGGGCCAAAACAATAGCCTAGCTATCTCGTCAGGACGCGACTAATGAAAGAGGCAGGAGAGATACCAAAAACATCTGCATTTGCTCACTGGAAAGACAGCCATTACTTCACATTTCTGTCCAGTGAAGATGACAAAAATATCTCCGTGCGTTGCAAACTTGGACCGCTAAAAACTCCTCATCCAATTCCATACCTGTCAACCTGTACGTTTTTGCAGTACAAAGTACGTTTTTTATGCAGTTTAAGATGTTTACAGTGTACAAGAAAATTTGTACGGAAAATCGCAAATTTGCCAATTATGGGTACCAGCCAGTATGCACCGACAATCAAGTAACGGTAATTCAAAAGAGTTCGCCGCGGTAGCCTCCATTCTGTATACGGTTCGAGCGTTTACGTCACAGCAATGGGGGATCTCGACAGATTTCATGAGATTTGACAACAACACAGCCATATTGGAAGCAGGTCTGCATCGTGGGACATTTAAACGGCACATACAATCCAACTGTGAGTGCCACAAGATGGAAAAAAGTTAGGAAAACTTGCCAGTTCGATACAGAAACAAACTCATTACTAATGCGAAGGACAGATATATCTGATCAAACTTAAGGATGTGAACAATGTTGACCCTTTCGAGCAAGCCGAAGACAAATGGAATAAAGACGTCGTCAAAATTTTCCGATATGCATGTGTGATACATCATTGGAAAGCTTAAAATATCAATTTTCTGGAGGAAGAAACATTTTTAACAGGAGGGCTTTTTTTTTTTTAACTGTTTTTTAAACAGCATAACCCACCTGGAGGTGAGAGCACGGGAGAGCAGAATTACAGACGCCATGACTTTAAGGAGATACTATCGCGTACTTACCTTGTTTCGATCCAGAAACTCCATGTAGCATGTATCACTGAGTGTCAAGACACAGCTGTGAATGGCCACAGCTGGATTTTTTTGGGATTTTATGGGTGAAACATGGTAATATAACAAGGGTCGTGATGCAGAAATCGCGGACATCAAGGAGTGGTCGAGATTTTCTTTTTCATATATTTACCCTTTTAAATGTTTTTTTTTTCTTTCTATTTTTCTTGTTTGGATTGATTATTTATCATCTAACATATCGGAAAAAAATGTGACAGTAACAAAAAAATAAAATTAAGCGATAGTTATGAGGTAGATATCCGTGACTTTTTTATGTGAATTAATAATTTTTTTAAGTCGTTTTTTTTTTTCTTTTAAAATGAATTATTAGACATCAATTAATGATTCTAAGCTAAAAACGACAGACATTTCGAATAATAAATATAATTAATTACCTTCGTTTTATGGCTTGTTGAAACAAAAGCGGTTGCGCGACATCTGTAAACGGGGGTTTTCGGGCTAAAACGGACAAATTAAAAATAGTTCGGGGACTTAATGCCATGAATCTGCTATGGCAGCATATAAACATGTTGTTCTATCAAGCACAACAGTTCTTTTGGCTTAAAATACAGCAGTTTATTTTACAGGGGGTTGCAGGAGCAGAAACTGCTTTTTCAATCTTGTCTATGTTATCCGCCATATACATCTTAACACTGTTCTTGTTCAATCCTCGATTCAAGCTCAGTTGTTGTTGAAGCTTTTGAGAGCTTGGGTTTAAAGAAATTCTAAATATCCATCCTCAGCTGTAGTTTTGCCTAAGCAAAGCATAGGTCCGTCTCTATGTGCTTGTCAGATGATCTGTTCGAAAAATAATTTTGACCCATTATGAAATACTTACTATTGTAGGATTTTTGTTCATTTCATTCATTTTTATTGTTTGTTGTTTTTTGCTTTAAAATTTTTATAGACAACATTTTAATGACTAGGTCTTTATTTTAAAGGGGAAATTCAGAATTTTTGATATTAGGCTTAATCTTCGAGTTGGAAGGGGTATAATTAGTCCTTGGAGTTTAACTGAACAAATTTCGTGCAGTTTGTCAGTTATTTGTTAGTTTCAGGGCTCCGGAGTGGCTAAGCTAGCGCGAGTCAGTGATTGTTGAAATCAACTCTATCGACAAATTAAACCCTCAGTTACTTGAAGATTCACCCTTATATAAAAAAATTCAATCATTTGTAATGATATTTTTCTGTTGTCATTCCTATGTTGAGCAGCAAAGGGCAATAAATTGGTAAAAAGTAACCGATAAATTACTTTTAAAGTAACTTAGTTACTTTGAATGATAATGAAGTAATCAGTAAAGTAACTAGATTACTTTTTTAACTTGTAAACAGTAATCAGTAATTAAATTACTTTTTCAAGTAATCTGTTACGACCTACCTCTGCCAACCATTGGACATCACGGACACTCAGCAATGGCACATTTGTGGATACATTTTCCAAAAACATTTTCACACCAGTTAGATTAAAGTGAATGAATTGATTAATCGGTGACAATACTGCCGATGACCCATGCAATCAATTGTGTTTGCTATGTTTTCAGGTTGAAGTTATTAAAACTTACCATTGTAATAAATGTAGTATGAACAGCAACATTTGTAATCCGGCAGCTCTGTGGGTAACAGGCAGCAGAGCGGAGTGATAAAGTATTTTTTTTTCATCGGTGTGTTTATGTCGTAGCCAGCAGTATGTATCCACAGTTTGTATTGTTCCTTGTTCTTCATAGGGAATTTGTGGAAACATTTACCCATTTCTTCTGTCTGTTTCCACAACCTCTACATACAGATTTCAGTCAGGCAGTCAGTACTCCGTAGACTGATGCTGCATTCGAGGAAGGTGGGAAGTCGGAGTTTTCCACTCTCCATCCAGGCGAAATATCATTGGAATGCTACTCAAACTGGGAGGCCTTAGTCGCGAAATCTGAAAAAAAAGAGTACCCCGACTTCACGAGTTGCTTCAATCAGACGTCACTCGACAAAATGCGCTGCCCGCCGAAAAGCAGACCGTCTATAGTAAAACTGAAAAGGCGGTTTACAGTGTGGTCTATTTACCTTATCCGTCATTTTTCCTCCGCTATTTGATCACTTATGAGAAGGCAGGTTTTCTGGAGGTCAACATGTCTTTTGAAGCCCAAAATAAGAATAAAAAAAAATGCTTGGAACGCCTTAAGGTCGCAACTGGTACCATCCGAGTGTGATAAGTCCGACTTCCCACCTTCCTCGAATGCAGTATGAGCACGAGTGGCCGAAACACTCTTTTCTATTCTTGTGGTCATATTACGCAAAAAAAAAAAAAAAAAAAAATAGTCCTGCACAAACAAATGAATTAGAGCAGTGTGGTGTGACATTGTTTTGGCCGCATACGTATTTTGAGCAACAATCTGTATTTTGAATTTATTTGACTATGTTAGACCTGTTAATATCGTTTTTTATTGGCACTGGCATTGACACTTGTCGTTGTTGATTTTCTTGCATGCATACGTTATTGGCATGCTAGGACGGGCCCATTAACTGGCGCTAGCTTAGCCACTCTGGAGCTCTGAAACTAACAAACTGCATGGAATTTGTTCCGTGAAAAAGAATTTAATCAAAACCCACTTTTTGTGGATGACTTGAAATGGAAATGAATTGACCCATCAAATGTGCACGAGGGGATGAACAGATTACTGAGAGCTCTTTGAACTTCATTTCCATGTTTTTTTCCCTCTTTTGTGTTGCCTCAATACTCTTTACGAACCTTGCTCGTTTATAATAAAGACAAAACAACAACAACAAGAAAATGTGTTTTAAAAAATTCACTCAGTACATTTGACCTATCCTGATGGGGACAACAGCAATTCCTCCCTGACAGTTTGCACAATTTGCATACACGGTCAAGAGGTCACACAAGCTGCAGCTGTGACATTTTAATTCAGTGCAGTGAGCACCGGGTCCTTCCCTAACATTTCATCCATGCTCTTGTCTCATACACTAGCAAAAAGGTAGTGTGAAATGATCAAGTCAATATAGTACCCTTTTTTCACTTAAGCAGCTGAAAAACGGAATGTATTTCCATCTGCTATAACCAAATAGCCTTGAGAGAATGCAAGTGGAAAACACTTGATACTAGTGAAAAGGCGATGCCATATAGTGCATTTTTTCCTGCAATACAAAAAACTAAAACATTGTTACGTTTTTTGAAATACAGAAGCGATTACAAAAAATAAATCCGCGCACTAAAGCTTGTTTGACACTAGCGGCAGCCTGGTGTGAAAGGGTGCGCATCAACACATTCGTTATGTGGGTGGGGGCGTCTCGGCGAGCAGTTTTGGATGGAGCGGAGAATCTTGAGTGAATTTTTGCTAATGAGCTGGGCCTAAAAAAGAACCATTAATTTTATCAAGAACATATCCAATAGAAAAGCGGCAGGCATACTAATATTTGTGCTATCAGGCTGTTTCTGCAGACGGATACACACCGATCACGGCCGAGGAAACCTTGCTAAATGTGCTTTTTTTAAAGTTTCGCGAGCTATGGAACACTTGAAAAACGGCTCAGACACCTCTCTTCCCTAAGCTAAATGGTATCTCGATGTGAGTTTGTTTGGAAATGTAATTCATGAATGACAAAAAAAAACTATTCACCTTCTCACCGAAACCAGTAAAATTCTTTACAGGTCTCTTACAATCTCCCCTACTCCTTGAAATAAGAAAAGTTGCTGTTTATTTGTGCAACAATGGAAAATAAATGCATTGGTGCTTTGGACTGTAGTAAATATGCTTGCTGGAGCCTACCCATTTTTCACTTCCTGACAGTGTGTGTCTACATCAGCCTATGTGGATCCTCCCATTTTGCGCTTGCCGCTTGTCACACTGGACTGCCACTAGTGTGAAACGGCCTTAAATTTTCAACAGTATCAGTATATCATTAATGATTCATTTTTGTGTTTACTGAAATAAAAAAAACAACAACATATAATAACAATAGTTTTAACTTCGTCTCCTATAATGCTGGGCTGCTTTTTATTGAACTGGGCTGGGTTTACTGTGTAATTGGGCTTGAAACTGTCTTTACCATCTGACAAACCTGAATGCAACTGCTAAAACTGTTATTATACAGTGGGGAGAACAAGTATTTGATACACTGCCGATTTTGCTGGTTTTCCCGCTTGCAAGCCATGTAGAGGTCTGTAATTTGTATCATAAATTCTCTTCAACTGTGAGGGACGGAATCTAATACAAAAATCAAGAAAATTACATTTTATATTTTTTAAATAATAAATTTGTATTTAACTGCATGAAATAAGTATTTGATACATTACCAACTAGTAAATATTTCGGCTCTTAGTTATTTTTTAAGAACCCCTCCTATTCTCCACTCATTACCGGAAGTAACGGCACCTGTTTGAACTTGTTACCTGTATAAAAGACACCTGTTCACATGCTCAAACAAACACAACAAACGCTCCAATCTCCCCACAATGGCCAAGACCAAAGAGCTGTGTAAGGACATCAGGGATAAAATAATAGACCTGCACAAGGCTGGGATGGGCTACAGGAAAATAAGCAAGCAGCTTGGTGAGAAGGTAACAACTGTTGGAGCGATTATTAGAAAATGGAAGAAGTTCAAGTTGACGGTCAATCTGCCTCGTTCTGGGGCTCCATGCAAGAGCTCACCTCGTGGAGCATCACTGATCATGAGGAAGGTGTGGGATCAGCCCAGAACTACACGGCAGTACCTGGTCAATGACCTGAAGAGAGCTGGAACCACAGTCTCGAAGAAAACCATCGGAAACACATTACGCCATCATGGATTAAAATCCTACGCGCACGCAAGGTCCCGCTGCTGAAGCCAGTGCATGTCCAGACACGTCTGAAGTTTGCCACTGACCATCTGGATGATCCAGAGAAGCAATTGGAGAAGGTCATGTGGTCGGATCAGACCAAAATTTAAACTTTTTGGTCTAAACTCGGCTCGTCATGTTTGGAGTAAAAAGAAGGATGAGTACAACCCCAAGAACACCATCCCAACCGTGAAACATGGAGGAGGAAACATCATTTATTGGGGCTGCTTCTCTGCCAAGGGTACAGGACGACTGCACCGTATTGAGGAGAGGATGGATGGGGCTATGTATCGCTAGATCTTGGCTGACAACCTCCTTCCTTCAGTGAGAGCCCTGAAGATGGGTCGTGGTTGGGTCTTCCAGCATGACAACGACCCAAAGCACACAGCCAAGGCAACTAAAGAGTGGCTCCGTAAGAAGCATCTTAAGGTCCTGGAGTGGCCTAGCCAGTCACCAGATCTGAACCCGATAGAAAATCTATGGAGGGAGCTGAAAGTCCATGTTGCCCGGCAGCAGCCCCGAAACCTGAAGGCTCTTGAGAAGATCTGCATGGAGGAGTGGGCCAAAATCCCTGCTGCAGTGTGTGCAAACCTTGTCAAGGACTACAGGAAACGTTTGGTATCTGTAATAGCGAGTAAAGGTTTCTGTACCAAATATAACGTTCGATTTTTGTGATGTATCAAATACTTATTTCATGCAATTGAATGCAAATGTATTATTTAAAAATCAAACAGCGTGATTTTCTGTTTTTTTGTATTAGATTCCGTCCCTCACAGTTGAAGAGAACTTATGATACAAATTAGACCTCTAGATGCTTTGCAAGTGGGAAAACCAGCAAAATCGGCAGTGTATCAAATACTTGTTCTCCCCTCTGTATAATAACAGTTTTAGCAGGATGGATGGATGGATGGATGGATGGATGGATTTTTTTTTACTACCACATTAGCACCATCAGATGGAGGTGATGAACCATTTTTGAAATGAGACCAGCCCAGGTACTGAGTCCACGCGAGAGGTTATCGGTAAAAATTGCTATATTTTGGTAAAACCAACCATGATCTCCTGCTGATGAAGGAAGACCACAAAAGGTAGAACCTTTTCCCCAGTGAAAGTAGGGAGTATTTTCTTTCATTTGGTAGATTTCGTCTGTAGATAATCATTTCACCCAATACTAATATGGGGTTAACCAATTATTTTAAGGGCGAAAGTTTTGCATTATAAAACTGTTTTTGTTTACAGGTAGTCGCTTTTCCTATGCTGGTGATGTAACCTGAATTTCAGTGTAAATTGGAATTAACCCTTTAAGTACCCCTAAATACCCTCTTGAATCTCAAAATAACTATCCAAAAACATGTATTATACTCTACGGCATTGTACTGTCCTCGCCAAGGCGTTGGAGCTAAATCCTAGCCAGACAGCGAGCTAAGCTGTAATCTTTTCCCTCTCGCTCGGTTGCATGACCTCTTCATGGGAGCAAATGCGCTCTTCTCCGTGTGTGCGCGCACTACTCTTTGTGTGCGCAAATATGTTCTTCGTGTGTACATGTGCTCTTACTCGTGTGCCATTAGTAATACCTGCTCTAAGCTTCCTGAAAAAAAAGCCCATCCATTTTCTCCTGCTTATCCGAGGTCGAGTCTTGGGAAGCCCAGACTTCCCTCTCCCCAGCCACTTCAGCCAGCTCTTCTTGGGGGATCCCAAGGCGTTCCCAGGCCAGCCGGGAGACAAGGTCTCCCCTGTGTGTCCTGGGTCGGCCCGGAACACCTCACCAGGGTGATCAGATGCCTGAGCCACCTCGTTTGGCTCCTTTTGATGCGGAGGAGCAGCAGCTCTACTCTGAGCCCCTCCCAGATGACCAAGCTTCTCACCTTATCTCTAAAGGAGAGCCTGGACACTCTACAGAGGGAGAGCCGTTTGTATCCGGGGTCTTGTTCTTTCAGTCACGACCCACAGCTCATGACCATTGGTGAGGGCAGGAATGTAGATCGACCGGTAAATAGTGAGCTCCGATTTTTGGCTCAGCTCCCTCTTCACCACGATGGACGGATGCAGAGTCCGCATCACTGGAGACACAGCACCGAGCCGCCTGTCGATCTCCCGTTCCATTTTTCCATCATTCGTGAACAAGACCCCGAGATACTTGAACTCCTCCACTTGGGAAAGGACCTCATCCCTGACCCAGAGAGGGCATTCCGCCTTTTCCCGACTGAGGACCATAGTATTGGATTCGGAGGTGCTCATTCTCATCCCGCTTCACACTCGGCTATGAACCGCTTCAGTGAGAGTTGCAGGTCACGGCTTGATGAAGCCTACAACACTATATCGTCTGCAAAAAGCAGAGATGCAATAATGAGGCCACCAAACTGCACCCCGCTCAGCGACTCGGCTGCGCCTAGATATTCTGTCCATAAAGGTGATGAACAGAACTGGTGACATAGGGCAGCCCTGGCGGAGTCCAACTCTCACTGGAAACGAATCCGCCTTACGTTCACGGACCAAACTCTGACACCTGTCATACAGGAACCAAGACAACCCCACAACATCCAGAGCCATTAGAAACTCCAGGCAGATCTCATCCAAACCCGGGGCTTTCGCCAGCGTAGAGCTTTTTAACCACCTCGGTGAGTTCAACCCCAGAGATAGGAGAGATAAGTCCCCAGGCTCTGCTTCCTCATGGGAAGGTGCGTCGGTGGAGTTGAGGAGGTCTTCATAGTATTCAGCCCACCGACTCACAACATCCTAGGTCATGTGTGGGCAAACAATTCTACAAAGGGCCGCAGTGGGTGTGTGTTTTTGTTCATACCCATCATGAGGACAGCCTTTCACCAATCTGGTTTCTTACAAGTGCAATCAGTTGATTGCAGTCACATGCTGCTTGTTTCTGCTCAAACCTCATTGGTTAAACTGTCGCTGCTGAATCAGTTGGAACAAAGACCAGGAACCACTGCGCCCCTCGAGGACCGGTTTGCTCACCCTTGTCCTAGGTTGAGGTCAGCAGCGCCCCATCCATACTATACACCAGGGGTCGGGAACCTATGGCTCGTGAGCCAGATATGGCTCTTTTGACGGCTGCATCTGGCTCGCAGACAAATCTTCAATTATGAAAAAAAAAAAAAAAAAAAAAAGATTTGTCATGTAATGGAAGGGCGCTAGGACCTCGGGGGAAACCTGGCGGGCGTAAGAGCCATAGGGGAACCGTTAAAAAAAGCAACCAGTAGGGGCGCACACATTTTTTTTTTTTTTTATTGGCAAGCCAGTGATCAGGCGACATTCGGGTCGGGACACTACAGACACTCCAGGTGTGGCTGTGGAGGACGTTCGAAGTCTGAAAATGTGTGTGGCAGTCAGTTGAAATAGTAGCGATGGATCTGTAGTGTGGTGCACACAGGGATTAAATGCTTCAGTCTGGTGTTACACATTTAATTTTGCTTTATTTTCATTTTTCTTATACAGCTGAAACAAGAAAAAAAAACAACCGTCTCGCATTGCTGCACACAGATGGCTCATTTCTTATTCGCTCTAAAATGAGGATTCTTATGTAATTATATGAATAAACAAATACAAGCTTTTGTGACAAAACATTTAACTTCTGCGTTTTAGACACTACTAGCATTCACTTGTCGTCCGCTCGCCATTACGAACACATCTGCAGTCACACATAAACATACTGTAATAGCCCCGAATGTGGAACTAGGAAGGAGAGGAGTCGGTGATGGCTTTCCCACTTTATTGTGGCAACCATGGAAATAATAAAATAACAGCGGCATCCGCAACATGCTAACTCCGCTCTCACGCCGTACGCTCTCTCCTCCTTGCTTCCCGCTACGTCACTACTCTGCCGTCTGATGGCCTCTTCAGGGGCCCACAAATAGTTACAGACAATACAATACTTAGCGATTAACATATTTCTGAACTATATTACCACTCAGCACACATCACAATCATCCTAAAATAAAGCAATCCGCTAATATACACAGTCAAATCATACTCTTTTTCTCACCTCAAACAAGAAAAAAATACTAGTTTACAACGTCTGTCTCACATTACTGCCAAGACGGCTGATTTCTTATTTGCTCTAAAATGCGAACATTTGTTGCCCATGCACGCCACTTAGCGAACGCCTCCTCTCAGCTGGTTTAAAACCGTAAGTACAAGAGTATCTGTGGATTAAAATAACTATTTAAATATTATTTAATAATTATTATTTAATTTAACTATTATTATTTATATAAGTTATTAAAAAGAATTCAGAGACTTATTGCACTTTAAAAGTGTTGAAATTGCATAAAATGCACATATTACTTGTATTTTTAGTTTTAAACATATTGTATGGCTCTCACAGAATTACATTTAAAAATATGTGGTGTTCATGGCTCTCTCAGTCAAAAAGGTTCCCGACCCCTGCTATACACCGTGTTGGTGATGCACTGCTTTCCTCACCTGAGACGCCGGATGGTTGACCACAATTCCTTCGAAGTGTCCGGAAGTCGTTTTCCATGGCCTCACCGAACTCCTCCCGTGGCCGAGTTTTCGCCTCATTGACCACCTGAGCTGCGTGCCGCTTGGCCAGCCGGTATCCATCAGGTGCTTCTGGAGTCCAGTAGGCCAAAAAGGCGCGCTAGGACTGTTGTGGGATTGCCGCCACGACAGGCCCCGACCACCTTGCGGCCGCAGCTTCGGTTGGCCGCCTCAGCAATAGAAGCGTGAAACATGGTCCATTCGGAGTCAATTGCCACGTTTACATGGAGCCAAATATTCCAATTACAATCGGAATATTTGTTCAAACCGAATAAATGTGTTCCATATAAACACCTCATTCGGAATGAACAGGCCCAAACCGAATGGAATTTCATTCCGATTCACAGGGGTGGTATATTCCTTTTCCCAAACCGATTAAAAGTAAAATTATATCATGTAAACAGGGAAGCGGAATGGTGTCTGGTTGCATTCTTTCTGCGCATGCTCCGTACTGACGTGGTGACGTCACTTGGTGACGTAAGTAACGTCACTTGCAACATGGCTTCCAAGCACACGCACAGCGCACCCACACAACTTTTTAAATGAACAGCGTATCATTCTGAAGTTTTGTTTCCACTCGAAAAGTTAAAACAGCAGCTGATCTGACGATCGATCTCCATGTTTTGCAACGTGACGCTTTGTTTTGATTAATCTGCGCATGTCAGACGGCAGTTGTCAAACGTCCTTTCGGAATAAAGGCAGTCACATGTAAACGCTGGATCGGAATAGATGAAGTGACATGTAAACAGCTGATGTGAAATTTCCATTCGGAATGATTTGAATCGGTATGAATAAAAGTCAGCATGTAAACGTGGCTACTGTCTCCCTCCTCTCCCTGGACATGGGCGAAGCTCAAGACTGGAGACAACAAAATGGCAGCCGAAACTCCGGCGTCGTAAAGTCAAAATCACCTAAGTCTTGTACGTTGAAACCCAGGGACAATGTGCATTTACAGTTGAAACTATGAATAGGCTACAAGCAATTCTAAATATTTTACGCGGGAGTCAATCTGTTTTGTACTTTTGCTGCTGTACAATGTTGAAATGAGTCCATTCAAATAAATGATTTCAATTTTACTGTTTTTTCTTGTTTTCATGTGAAAGAATAAAACGTCAAAAGTGCTCTAAGATAGTATTTTTCTTGTCAAGTTTTCTGCATGCTATTATGCCATCTCATGAACATGAAAGGAGTCAAGTTAATTGCACGGCTCAGCATTGGGAACACCGTGTGCTTAGCGGCTAAAAAAGTGCTATTACATTAGCATTACGACTGCATTTAAAAAATGACTCTTTTATGTGACGGTGTATCAAATGAGCAATTTTTCTGCCAGTCCTTTGAATCATTCACCCGCTGTTCAACTGGCGACTGAAATCGCCACTTACTGTATATTTTTATGCGTGGTGTCACAGTTGAGCTCTGACTCACGTTCGTGGTCAAATTGTAGCTTTCATAGAGAAATGGGAGTTGAATGAGCCTGAAGTCACTATGTTCTGTCATCAGGCAATAGATCAAGGCAGAGGTTATTTAAGATCTGAACATGCCTGATGAGCCGTGACAGGCATTCATGTAGCACTTTCATTGTTGCTGGCACAGATGTAGCGGCACCGAAGCGCATGAGAGATGGTTTCAATCCTTCAACATGCATTCACACTTTAAAAAAAAATAGCCTATACAGCTAGTGGTTGTAAAAGCTAGGGTGTCAAGCACGCTCTAGGTGGAAGCCTTTTTTAGGAAGAATTGTTTTTTTTCCTGCCAAATTGGTTCTTATTGTGAAGTGAGTTTTATTCATTGTGATTATATTGCAAATTCTTGCTCGGAAGTCAATCAACAAAGGAAAAAAAAAAGGATGGACGAAAATGTAGCTCTTACCTCAAAAACATGTAGATTGGGTCGCTCATATCCCAGTGACCACTGTAAAAATATATGTACGAATTCTGCCCTTACAGACATTCTTGTACATTTTAAAAATTAGGATCAGAATAAGGGATCGGGTTTGGATTGAAAGTTAAGGTTGGTCATAGCTGTTGTTTGGTCATAAGACATTATTCAAAAGCATGTGTTCCACAGAGGAGCTCCAGCAAGGGGAGGTAGGACAGGCGGCTGGATAGAATTTCCATGCAGCGGTCGCACTGCCCGAAGTCCGGCTTTCCTATTTTAATGCATACACTGCACTACCCTCGCCACACAATCCCACACGGTGCTGGGCATAGTAATAGGGTGGTAGGTGGGTCTCGCACTTTTTCTCTATGGCAAGGCTCGGCGTGGCCTCCTCTCTGCCTTGGGTGCCGGCCGTGGGGGCGGGTGGGGGGATTGGGGCGCCGATCTCGCGGCGGCTTCTCAGTGTTCTCTGCTTCCGCCTTCCCCTCTCTTCTCTGCCTGGGTATCCACCTTGAGCCCCGGTGTGGGTCGCTGGCTGGATGCGGGTGGGTTGGCTGGGTACCGACTGCTCTGGGCTTGGTGGGCCGTTGGAGCTCCCGCGATGTGCTGTGCCGGTTGGGGGGCTTCGGCTGTGGTTCGTGGGTTGGGTGTGGGGTGTGGTGGTGCGTCCCCTTATCCCATCCATGAAGGCCGGTTGATAGGGACGTGGGCAGCCCGGGGACCACCCTGAATCCCTGGGAGGAGACGATGGCCCCTTAGCTGGGCTGTGGGAGGAGGGATGGGCTGCGCCGGCTCACTGACCCCCAAATTGGCTGGGGAAGGGCCATGGCCCTGGGGCGGCACCCACGCAGCATTTCCACTTGTCACATGTTAGATGGGACTCACGTGTGACTAGGTGATGTTAGACACACTCCAATTGAATACCTCTGTGTCAGGATTAGCCATGAAACAGCATAGAATAGGATGCCAACATACTCACACTCACAAGGGATTCATACAAATACTGGGTTCGAGACTACATGGCTGATTTATGTACACTTCACCCCTCCCAATCACTTATCAATCAGACCCCCCGCCCCACCTCTTTCCTTGGTTATCAGGCCCACCACATGGTGTCAACCGAAAATACAACTAGCTAACGATAGCACCAACATATTCATAGTTAGTTAGTTTAAAGAGCAGGAGAAAAAAAGTCTTAAATGGCATTATTATGTGAATTAGAATCATATTTTGAGACGATTCGACTATATACAACAATTTAGTAAAGCGTGGATGACGAGAAATTAGTCTTTTAATCTGCCAGTTAGCCACGCCTACCATTATAGGGCTTTAGCGTCCCCAACAGGTGGATGACGCCAGCGGTAGACTGGGCTCATCGGTTTTACTATTCAGCCCATTGAGGGGGAATTATTCAGAACGAGGAAAACGCGATGAAGAGAGCCGCAAAATGTCATTGTTTCAGTCTCTCTACTCCAATATTTTTACAGGACATTATTTTTATCCAAGTATTTTTCCCCAATAGCTATATAAATGGCTTGAGAAGGACCAGTCAGCCCGTGGAGGGGGAACTATTCACAACGAGGAAAACACGACGAAGAGAGCTGCAAAATGTCATTGTTTCTGTCTCTTTACTTCAAGATTTTTACAGGATATTCTTTTTACCAAGTATTTTCCCCAATTGCTAAATAAATGGCATGGTCATGACAAATAACAGTCTTGTGCTAAATGGAATATGAAATAATAAAAATGCTTTTATTCAGGACGACATGGCAAAATTACTCCATAATGGTCAAAACTGTCGACTTCACCTTTACTGTCGCACCTCCCGAACGATATTTTATGACACCTAAATCGGACATATGTCATATCCCTTCCCCGGCTTCGGAGAAAGTAAACAAACCAAAAGGCGTGACAGCTAGCCGACATGCTAACCCGAACCGAGTGATGTTTCAACGTCTTCGAAGCGGAAAATCACACATAACTAGCCTGGATTTATTGACATGACGACTGGGTTGTCGATTGTCTTTGTGGATCAGCAAACCGCCCGGCGGAGAGCAATTTACAGTTCGTTCCCCGGAGGAGGGTGGCTGCAGTTGTTGTGCAGCTAACGTGCTGCTAATGTGCATGAAAACAGCTTTTTACATGCCTATCAATGATCAAACGTAAGTAGTCCTTTATTTAAAGAAAGTTTGAAGTGTTTACTTTGTAATCGCTGTATTCGTATTTGACATAATACAAAACAAGATGTTTACTCACTTCCTCGTAAGTCCAATGGTCCCACAGTAAATATCCACGGTGAATGGGAACCTTTTGAAACTCCAAAAAGGCGCATACGCCTCTCCCTCGTACAGAATGATTTTTCTGCAGCCGTTTGGCTGGCGTGATGCGAAAAATAAACATATTAATACGCAAAATCAGCTGAATCCTTCGTCCTCATACACAACAGTACGCTGTATAGTGAAGAGGACGTCCTCTACCGTACACGTCACAGCACCCTCCTCCTCAATGCAAGACCGAAGCCGGAAGTCACTCATTTTCATGGCGCGGGATTCAAAAAACTAAATAAATATAGCGACAGCTTCCACACACATCCAAGCGGTCCATATCATTCAGGAGCATAAAATACCGCGTGTATTATGAAATAAACATGCTTTTTCGTGTCACAGGCACTTTAATGTATTTCTTGTGGTGGTTTGTACTTTTTCTGTCTCTCTCCCTCTTTTCTTCTGTTCCCCCATAACCCCATCCTGTTCGCTGCTTTCTCTTCATAAACTAGATACGTTGAATGATCACAATGGATGTATGTCATACCAATACAGATGCAATGTGATACATTAAAACTGCTTAGATCCATTGGACACACAGATCTCCATTCGCCGTGTCAAGCAGTTGAACAGGACAGCTTAAAAAAAAAAAAAGAAAAAAAAAAAAAAAAAAAAATCATGTGAACCATTATACTGAAATAAGACACTTGGCTCAAAAATTACTAAGTGTCATTCCAAGTTGTGCTTTTGACAAGCTTTCCAAAACTGCAAACACATTTGAAATCTGATCTCTATTGGCATGGTGATTTCCCCTTTACATTTAAGAAAATTCACATTCAGAAACTGAAATGAATCCTTGAAGTGAAATTTTCTGAAGTGAGCATTTATTCATAAACTATTTGGATTTTTTTATATCTATATTAAATACATAATAACAATAATAACATTAATGTTACCCCTTGCCAGGTTTCATTTATTCGTTCGATTTTTGAGGTACTGGGTATTGGGCCATTTTATTTGTTTTTTCAGACATAACTTCGGCTAGAAAGGTTGTAGCGTCCACTTTCAGTGTGTACTGTACAGTACTATACTGTCGCTCCCTTGACACCTGTGCATTGTGTCATCATCTTCATCGAAGCTCTCTATATATCCATAAATATCCCCTAAATCTCAAAATAACTCTCCAAAAACATGTATTATACGTCATTGTACTGCCCTCGTCAAGATGTTGGAGCAGACGTTCTAGCTAGACGGTGAGCTGAGCTAAGCTCCGAAATGACGATGTCCGACGTCCGTGTGGTTTCCTGACTTCATTAAGCTGCTCATGACATCAATACTTGCAGAATGAAACTAAAACAAAAATTAAATTAAATCAGTTTCATCTTCAATAAATGAATGCAATTCAAATTTGCGTTTATAACCAGCTGCTGATACAGCAATAAGAATCCACAGAATCAATTAGCATGTATCAGTTGGTGTCCGCACATCATCAAAAACAATCACAGGAACTCGCCCCAAGTATTTGACCACAATTGAAAACGCACAATAAACAGTAAAACAGGTGTTATGTACAGGTGTTGCCTCTGTGGGTGCTTCACAAGCAACAAATCTGCGCACAAGCTTGCACCTGTAAACTTCCAACTTCGTGGGAGCTATGCGCTCTTGCTCATGTGTGCGCTCATCTTCTTGTGTGAAAATACGTTCTTCATCGTGTGTACATGCGCTTTTACTCGTGTGCAGAAGTACTACCTGCTCAATGCTTCCTGAGCCAAAATAACAGCATGCCTCACAAAACAAAAGTCAACATTATTGAAAAAAAAAACAAAAACAAAAGAAAAAAAACAACTGGAGACAAAACGGTTAATTGCTATTTGTAATTGTACCAGAGTATTTATTAAGGATCAAGCGTAGTTTTTTGGACGGTGGAACAAATTAATCCAATAATAGTGGTATATCTACATACGAAGTTAATTCGTTCCAGGACCTTGTTTGTAAATCGAAATGGTCGTATGCCGAGCAGGATTTTCCCATTAGAAAACATTATAATTCCATTAATTCGTTCCACAGCCCAAAAACATACACTAAATTCATAATAAATAATTCTGGTACTATTACAAATGGCGATTACACATAGCGAAACAAATAAATTATAAATATACGTAAATCGGAATAATAATGCAGTAGAATAATAATAATTCCTGTAATAATGTAACAAATCGGGTTTTAATATAGCAATGTCTTGTGTGCTGTGCCTGAATGCCCTGCGAGGCTGACGTGACAGTAAAATAAGCGTGGTAGAGATTTTACTTTCTCTTTAATGTTCTGTTGTTGCCGTCAATTGTGGCGAAAAGTAGGCATCTTATGTTGCACAAGTTATGAAATTAATAATTAAAAACCTGACGAAGCTGGTGATATCTTTGATAATGTTGGGTGGGGGGGGGGTTCGTCAGTCTCCATTAACCGCGAAAAAAAAGATATCACTATACACACATTGAGTCCATAGGGCGTCATATCTCGTTGGCTAGGTTCATACGGCAGGTTTTAATGCACAATTTCGATTTTTTTGTCATATCTGTTTTTTTGGCGTGCCCATTCAGACTGTCTTTGTCTATTGAGCCCGTTCAAGTATTACGCGTGTGCACTAATTCTCAGTCCGCCATGCGCTGAGGAAAGTGACCCGCATGCGCAGAAGAATAAAAACAAATAACTACGCACTGTGCTTGCATGACGCACACATAAGCCTGATATGCGTGGGTCAGTCTGCCCCGATTCAGCCGTGTAAGCAATACTGAAATATTGCTCATTTGACCCATAGTAACAAACGGAGCACTATTAGGCTTATCATTTTCTTCATAGTATTTTTTATGACTGTGGTCAAGCCCGCGTCCCGCGCGGTAAAAACTAGGCGCTAACGCAAAAGAACAGCTACATCGCTGCCGTTTTGCATGCCGCTCTCAGTCTTTGCTGACATAATTGCCGCATGAATTCCGATTTGGGAGACTTGACAGTTCAGATTGCCACCACATCCTCTAAAAACGTGGCCCAGATCAGATTTAAACCACATACGAAAATGACCCACCTATGTGACTTGTCACATTAAGACCGTCAAGTTAATGCCTAAGTTTGTTTTAATACAAAATATTTTATTTTTTTTAAGAGAAAGTGTCTGTAAAGTTCCAGCTCAGGCTGTAAATCTGTCCAAAAACATTTTTTCATTTGCTTGTTTTTATGAGCTTCTACACTTTGCATTACAGTTTTACTCATGCATGATGACATCGGACAGACAACAATTTCCATGTGACATAAACCAGGAATAAACAGATGTTGAACAAACAATTACGGTTAAATGTGGATCATAAAAGTGAAACCTGAAAACAGCTGTGAAGAGTAAGGTACTGTCACACTTTGGTGAGTCTGATTTAAAAAATTCCTAACCATTGTACCAGTTCCCATAGCAACATGTAAGGTAATATTTTTGCACCATTGTTATGGTTTCTGCAGTGATGCTTAAGCCTTATGGTTATGTTTCCTATTTACTTTTCATTCAGTGTTACTGCTGTATCTGTGGTGTCTGGTATAAGGTCATAGCTTCCCTCCATTCTGTGTGTAATTGGTTTTCACGATACTTCGTACTTAAGTTAGTTTTTTAGAATCCATTGTCTGCTAGTCAGCATAATTTATGCACCTGACTTCACTCAGAATTTACAAGTAACTTTTTAAGAGCTTTGTAAGACACAAGCTATTGTGTTGAGGTACAATGTAAATGTGGCATATTTGACTACAATTAGATTTCAAAATGAAATTAAAGCTGCAAGCATTCATGAGCAGGCCCTGAGCATCGACCTTGCAGAGTTAATATATTGGAGTTTTGTGTTTTATGGTGACTCATCAAAATTCGCTGCCATGCTCTGCCCATATGCAATAATGAAAACCCAAATGTGTCATAATTTAGTAGTGACCATCAGTCTAGTTTGAAGTTAAAGTTTGGTAGCAGTTTGTAGTCTGTAGCCCATGGTCGCAATGACACTAAAATGTCCACCTCAAATCTAGATTTTTTTGATTCCTGTTTCTTTTTAAACATCCATGGGTTCTTTTTGTGGCTCTACTAATGATAGACATGCCTACCAAATTAAATGAAACTGGTTTTGGCGGCTGAATTTTAAAAGGTTTTTCAAGTTATCAAACCTCTCTCCCAAGCACCGCAAACAAAAAAAGAACAAAATTCCAGATGTTCTAAGTTATATATACATATATATATGTGTGTATGTATATTTATTACATTTTTGCATCATGAGAAATTACTTTTACTTTTGATTTGTAAATTACATTTTAAAGCAAGTAGTTTTATACTTTTACTTGAGTAATTTTTTTCTTACATACTTGTAATTTTACTTAAGTACGGTAATTTTTGCACCTGTTTCTGTACTTTTACTTAAGTAAAAAGAATAATAATAAAAAGAAAGCCTTTCTTTCAAAGACAGATGGATGTTGCTTTAAATTTGTTAATGCCTTCTAATCAGTGCTGGTTGTCGTTACTCAAAAAAGAAATGTGTTGCACATTACATATCGCTTTTGGAAATAGTAACGCCTTACTTTAATTGCTGTAAAAGGAATTAAATTATTAGTTACATTTTTTTTTTTTTTTACCTCCATGAAGTTGGAGCCCCATCAGACCTAAATTTATATAAAAATTGTTTGTGATTAGTTTTTTCTGTAAAAAAGTTTCGTTTGTGCTTTTACCATTTTTGACATATTTACAATTCTTTTATAGGTCATTCTGACGTCAACCATTTTATACACATTTGCGTGGGGGGGGGCAACTTCATGGATGTTTTTTTTTTTCCCCCTACGTACTTTAAAATCACCTGGGATGCATAAGACATGGAAAGGGAACAGAAAGGGATGAGTTACACACTTGGAAATGTGACCAGTTTTCAGCAATTCAGCATTTGTCAAGCTTCCGGAGTGCTTTCAATGGCTGAGTCGTGTTACTTAGGTACTATGTGAAACCGCTCATTATCTGGCTTTCGCTTCTTCTCGCTATGCTGCAGTACATCCTTGGAGACCTGAGAGGCAAGGATTATCCGAGGGTGATAATGAGCTTCTAGGATCTGTTAGGCGCTCGTTAGGCCCTTCGGCACTGCCTTTAGGAAGCCGACGATTGTTTGGCAACTGCAATTGTAAATGACCTCGAAATACCTGCTTCAATCCAAATTATAATTGCCTCTGATTGATCTATTCTTTGCGCATAGTGCATTTTTGGGCTACACAGTCTGTCACCAGAAAACATGATGTGTGACTGCTTTCATAGATGCACATTTTTGTACGGGTAACCAAGTCGGGAAAAAAAAAATTGATTATGGAGATTTAATGGCTCTTAGGTAGAAGATAGAAGTTGCTATAGTCTGCTATCAGCTGTCGACTTGCAATCTGGATGGTGCTGCAAATGGGTGGCAGTGGACTAAACTGGTGCCTGCGATAATAGAAAAGGTGTGACTAAGAGAAAGCAGAATATGGCGATAGCTCCGGTTAACTTCAAACTGACGTTGGTAGTTGGTCAAATCAGTGGGAGATGACAATGTTCAAGTTTCATCATTAATCAATCAATCAACACCCGTTGGTGTTTGTTGAGATCCAATGAATTAAAAATTTTGAAAGTTAAATAAAATACAGGAAGCCCCCGGGTTACGAACGAAATTCCGTTCCTATGCTGGCGACGTAACCCCAATTTCCGCGTAAATCGGAATTACAGTGTATCACAAAAGTGAGTACACCCCTCGCATTTCAGTAGATATTTAAGTATATCTTTTCATGGGACAACACTGACAAAATGACACTTTGACACAATGAAAAATAGTCTGTGTGCAGCTTATATAATAGAGTTCATTTATTTTCCCCTGAAAATAACTCAAAATATAGCCATTAATATCTAAACCCCTTGGCAACCAAAGTGAGTAACCCCTAAGAAAAAACGTACATCCCCAAATATCCAAATTGAGTACTGCTTGTCATTTTCCCTCCAAAATGTCATCTGACTCGTTACACGAGTGCTGTCAGCATTGCTGCAGAGAATGAAGAGTTGGGGGGGTCAGCCTGTTAGTGCTCAGATCATACGCCGCACTCTACATCAAATTGGTGTGCATGGCTGTCACCCCAGGTGGAAGCCTCTTCTGAAGACGGTACACAAGAAAGCCCGCAAACAGTTTGCTGAAGACATGTCAACAGTGCACATGGATTACTGGAACCATGTCCTATGGATAGATGAGACAGGCAGGCTTTTTGTTGCCAGGGGTTTGGATATTAATGGCTTTGAGTTATTTTGAGGGAAAAAATAAATGAACTCTATTATATAAGCTGCACACAGATTACTTTTCATTGTGTCAAAGTGTCGTTTTGTCAGTGTTGTCCCTTGAAAAGATATAGTTGAACATCTGCAGAAATGTGAGGGGTGTACTCACTTTTGTGATACCCTGTACCTTTATTTTCACATTACATACATAGACACCAATTAGGCAAGGCAAGGCAAGGCCAATTTATTTATATAGCACAATTCAACCCAAGGCAATTCAAAGTGCTTTACATCACATGAAGACCATAAAAATCACATTTAAATCAACACAACGTAAAAACCAAGACAAAAGATCGCATTTAATCACTGAATAAAAATAAATAAATAAAAATAAAACAAAAACTACTACTACTGATAATAATTGAAATCAGCAATGGAGATAAGCACAAGAGGAATAGAAAGCAGATAGATTGAATTATATAGACAGTTATGGATATGCAGTGCTAAACAAAAGCGTTTTTAGCCCTTATTTAAAGGAGCTATCAGTTTGAGCATACTTCAGACGTTCGGGTAACTTGTTCCAGAGGTGAGGAGCATAATAACTAAATGCTGCCTCACCCTGCTTGGTTCTTGTTCTTGGAACATGGAGAAGACCGGTTCCAGACGACCTTAGGGGTCTAGATGTCTCATAGGAATCTAACAAGTCAAGCATGTATTTTGGTCCAAGGCCATTAAGTGTTTTGTAGACGAGCAGTAGTATTTTATAGTCTATCCTTTGTCTCACTGGAAGCCAGTGTAGCGATTTCAAAACCGGTGTAATGTGGTCCAGCTTCCTTGTATTTGTGAGGACTCTGGCTGCAGCATTCTGTACTAGCTGCAGCTTCCTGACTGATTTTTTATTAAGACCTGTAAATATACCGTTACAGTAGTCCAATCTGCTGAAAATGAATGCATGCATAAGTTTTTCCATGTCTTGTTGAGTCAGAAGCCCCTTAATTCTGGTTATATTTTTTAGGTGGTAATAAGCGGATTTAGTGACGGACTTTAGATGGCTATCAAATTTTAGGTCTGAGTCAATAATTGCGCCAAGGTTTCTGACTTGATTTGTAGCTGTAAGTGACATTGTGCTAAGTTGGCCGCTTATCTTTGACCTTTCCTTTTTTGGCCCAAAAATGATCACCTCTGTCTTCTCCACATTTAACTGGAGAAAATTCTGGCACATCCATTCATTGATTTGATGAATGCATTTGCTCAGGGAGACTAAGGGACTATAATCATGTGGGGACACAGAAATGTACAGTTGTGTGTCATCTGCATAGGCGTGATATGAGATGTCATACTGTTCCATTATCTGAGCTAACGGAAGCATATAGATGTTAAATAAGAGTGGTCCAAGAATTGACCCTTGAGGGACTCCACACGTGAATTTGGTTCGTTCTGACTGATAGTTTCCGATCGACACAAAGAAATCCCTGTCATGTAAATAGGATGTGAACCACTGAAGAATAGTGTCACTAAGCCCTACCCACTGTTCCAATCTGCTGAGTAGTATGTTGTGATCAACCGTGTCAAATGCGGCACTGAGATCCAATAGAAGCAGAACAGATGATTTGCCTGCATCGGTATTCCGACGAATATCATTTAGGACTTTGAGAAGTACGGTCTCGGTGCTGTGTTGTGGCCGAAATCCAGACTGAAATGAGTTAAAAAGATTGTTTTGCATCATAAAAGTCTGGATCTGTTCAAACACAACCCTTTCGATAATTTTCCCCAGGAATGTCAGATTTGATATTGGCCTGTAATTACTAATGGTTGAGGCATCCAGATTAGGTTTTTTTTAGGAGAGGTTTTATTACTGCAGTTTTTAAAGTCTGAGGAAACTCTCCTGTTTGGAGGGAAGTATTTATAATCTGAAGTATGTCTGGGGCTATGCAATGAAAAACAGTTTTGAAAAAGTTTGAAGGAAGGATGTCAAGGCAGCATGTTGTGGGCTTTAATTTCGACACAATTTCTGTTAAAGTGGCATAGTCCAAGAGGCTAAACTGTCTAAGATTGACGTGGGGGACATTTTGGGAGGCGTTTAGTGTAACATTTGTTAATCTGGAGTTGCACACAGTCTGTCTAATCTGTAGTACTTTGTGTGTAAAGAATGCAGCGAAATTGTTACAGGACACCTCAGATGCCAATTCCTGAGGTATTGATGCTTGTGGGTTTGTCAGTTTGTCAACAACAGAAAATAGTGTGCGAGTAGTGTTGGTGTTTCTACTAATGAGCTCTGAAAAATATGACTGTCTAGCATTTTTCAGTTCCTGGTTGTATTTGCGAAGACTCTCATATTAGATATCATAAAAAAACTAGGAGTTTGTTTTTTCGCCATCTGCGTTCTGCTCGTCTACAAACTTTACATTACACAAAACCAACTGCAGGTACCGCGTGCAGCTATAGTGTGAAGGTGCATTCACTGTACAGACTGTTTCTTCAGTAACTAACTGTTATAAAGTAACTGTTTTGTTTGCTTGTACTGTTTGTTCTTTGTTTGTTCAGTATGCACACTCGGCATACTGAACACGGACCACCAAGGCCAGAATGAGGTCACTACTGTGTGTCGCCACAAGCGACGACACACGCTAAGCTGATGTAGTGAGGCACAGGTTAGGGACGTCGGAGGGCAAATTACAAACTGTGGTGCAATACACTTGGGTAGTAAAGCTGAATTAAAACTCAGCCCAACGAATATCACGGCCTTTTGTTTTTCCGAACACCCTAATGTAGATGTAGTGAACCGTTTGGGTTTTGTATGTTCCGTTCGGTTCACTTGCTCCCAGCTTCAGTATTTATGCAGCAGATTTGCATAGCTCACTCATTTTTTTTCTGTGTTGAGTGTGTTTAGTGGTTTTGACAGAGAAATTGTGACCGTTTGATTCATATTTTTACCTGATGGTCAATGCTGTTCACAGACTTTGGTCATGGTCACAGAAAATCTTCATACGGTGGCCTAAATACCCTTTTCTCTGCATGATGAAATGTTACAATTTGGCATGTTTTCAAACACATATGCATGGTTGACAAGAGTCAGGAAGATTGTGTGATAATTATCAAAGACCTTGGAAATACCACCACTTTGGCCACATGAAAGACTCGTTATATGACACAAATGAACAGCACTCTTTTTCAGATTCTACCATTGGCAGCATGATCCCACGAAAGCTACCATCAGTCTCATTAAAATGTGCGTGCGTGTTTTCGCTGGGCTAATCACCAACTATTATTGCTGTTTTGTTTTGTTCTTTTTTTATTTTTCTGCTGAGCACTTGTTTGTACCATTAATGTGTAAATCTTTAATCTCTCTATGGTTATTGCTACTTTCAGAGTGCCTTATTTCAACCCCATGTGCAGAGACTGACAGTTTTATAACCCAACTGCTTCTCTGAAAAGGAATTACCGGCCCAAAATATTGGCATAAACGATGTGAAAGATGATAAATGGTGCTTTTCTGGGAGTTATTGTTTTCCCAAAGTCATTCACTGATTTTTGATTGCCTTTATATTAGAAGGGAAAACACTGTCACAACATAAGAAATAAAGTCCTATTTTGTTTACTTTCTGAGTGCTAAAACTTGTGTGACATATCAATAATATATACATTATTTGTGAAACATGAGAAAAGATATTAAAGCTGTTAGTAGCCATGAAAAGTATATCACTCCTTGGAACTATCAGGTTTGGCAATAAGTGGATGACCTCTGGAAGCTGGCAACTGGTACAGTAGGAGAGGTAGCTCAACGTGAGACAATGCAGGGGGAACAAACGTGGAGCTGGGCGGTAGTATTGTGCTCAAGACCACACTATCTGAGACCGAGACCAACACAAGACAGAGACACTTGAGACAACGACAAGTTGAGACAAGACCAAAACAATTTTTAAAAAAAAACAAAAAACAACAACAACAACAACAACAGACACTGAAAAAAAAACTGGTGGATTTACTTGATAATATCATTGTAACAATTTGCACTTACTTCTATTAAGTAAATTTACTGCTTGCAATATTAAGTTCAGTTCAAAAGCAGTAAAAGTGCAAATTGTTACTGTTAATAATGATTTTATCAAGTAAATCCACCAGTTATTTTTTTTTTTCAGTGTAGGGCAGTGCTTCTCAATTATTTTCTGTTGCGCCCCCCCAACGAAGATGTAAATGTTTCGCGCCCCCCCAAACTCTGCCGCCACTGTAAATAGTATCATTTGTCTATTACTATTATAAATACGCCTCTGCCTCACATTGTATCCTATTTTTTTTTCTTAGAGAAAATAACAGATCAAATTATAAAGTATAACTTTATTAACATTGTTTTGTTTGTAACAGGAGATACTTAACATGCATCAATTTGCCTGAATTAAAAAAAAAAAAAAATCACATCCAAACTGTAAAAATACACTCAAGGTACATATTTGACCATTTGATACTGAAAAATAAAATCAGTAAACACTAACAAATTCAAATTGATTAGAAACATTACCTCATGAGGACAATATGACAAAAAATTTGACGGAAAAAACAAAACTGAATAGAAAGGGGGGAAAAAAGTGTCTTTGGACAGAAGGAGAGTTTTTATTTTCGCTGCTCCCAGTATCACCTCCAGCTTGCAATGACGTGGGGTTATATTGCACTGAGCATGCTAACAGTGCTCACTGGTTTACTGATATAACACTGACAAAGCAGGACGATTGTTGGCAATATTCGGCACGTTTTCGCTGAAAAACAACCAAGCAGCTTATCAATGAGATTGGGGTCTAATGTCTTTAAGTGGCGTCTTAATTGATTTGGCTTCCGGCTGTCCGCTATAATCATTTTTAGACACAGTAAACAATGGTCTTTCCTCATCTACCACTGTATTAAATGTTAAAGCAAAAAGACAAACGGCCCGAAAAAAGCGCATTCTCGGTGGCCGAGGGAGAACCGTAGGTGAGGGCGGTCATCGTGACGATCCCAAGCCGAAAATGGCACTTTTCGGGCGGACACGTGAGAACCGGAGAACACAGTGGGTCGCTGCGTGGGTCCGGCCGGTGTAGGCGCACTACAGGTGTAGGCGCACTATCCTATTCCCCTCAAAAACGGCTTTCGAAAACTGCGCACAGCTCTCCAGCTCTTCCTTCATGAGTCTCTTCCGTGTGCTCTTGCTTACTTCAAAAATACTGCGCGCACTTTGAAAATTAGAGCGCCACTGCCACCCACTGAGTGGATGTGCAAGTACACTTTATTCTAGTACGGGGAAAAAAAAATGTTCCCCGAGGTCACACGCGCCACCCCTGGCATCGCTCGGGCGCGCCCCACTATTTGAGAAGTACTGGTGTAGGGGAACCTTCCAGATGCCACCCTACCAGCCTGACACAGAGCCACCAGAAAGCAACGCATGCCACAGTAAAGAGACTAAAATTGACGTAAAAAGACAATAAAACCAAAATCAAAGAAAAGAAACATCATACACTATCACACTACATACAACCAATAGGTTCGAATGGTATGTCATATAGTCATCAGTCGAGATTGTGCCCTGCCTATTGCCTATTTGGGACAACAACAACAACAAAAAAATATCCTTACAAAATGATCACATATACAGGTAGTCCCCGGGCTAGAATGAGTTCCGCTCCTACACTAGCGACGTAAACCGAATTCCCACGTGAGTCAGAATAGGAGGGTTTCACGTGACGTCACAGCGCTGCCTTGTGAGAGCGCCAAAATCAGATGGAGGGCAGGAAGTGAAGTACCGCTATTTAGAAACAGGGTTTGTCGTCTGGAAAAATGCCAATGTTCTGTGTTGCTTACGGTTGCTCCAATCGTTCTAACCGAGAAAAAGAAAAGAAGTTTTTTAGAGTGCCAAAGATTGTCGTCCACAAAGGTGAGAGATGTAAAAAGCTCACAAAACAACGCCGTAAAAAGTGGATTGCAAACTTACGTCTGCTGTCGAGGGGAGCTGAGTCTGCTAATGCCCGTGTCTGCTCCGACCACTTCGTCAGAGGTATGTTAGCCAGCCGACTTGCTTTTTGTGGTTGTGCTTATAAGACATTAGGTTGTTGTTAGTAGTGATCTGTTAATTACCGGTGGTGTAATATAGACTTATTTGGGACTTTTTAGGCTGCCCCAGCGCTTTGGGTGAGGTTGACTCGGTAGACTGGGCTCCGACGGTCAACCTCGGTTACCAAAAAATTAAGTCCAAATCAGAGGCATCCCTGAAACGAGAGCATAGGATGAAACTCAAGGAAGACCAACAGCGACGGTCGGAATTTGCAGAGGCTATGTTGGATCTACAACAGACAGCTGACAGCCCGAGTATGAGCCCGGACCTGAGGCAGACAGCTGCGAACTCAAAACCGATGCAGCTAGCTGACAACTCACAATCAGAGGACATCAGTGGGAATGGGACATTAAATAATCTAGGTAAATTATTGCAGTCCTACTAAGGTGTGTAAACAGCATTAATATCAAATATTACAAATGTGATTGACAGCAGATTAAGACTGTCAAACTTGTATATTCATGAATTAACTAATATGGTCCCCACTGCTATATTGCAGGCTATGCAGATGCCGGATGCCAGACTGAGCTAACAATGGATGACATCAAGAAGATGGAGGATGTTCTGGCACAAAACACAACAGAGTTGAGTGATCTTAGGACCAAGGCACTGGACACGCAGTTCAACCAGGAGTCCTTTGAAAAAAACGAAGAGAAGACAAAATTCTACACAGGGCTCCCCAATTTCTTAGTTTTAATTCAGATATTTGAACTGTGTAAGCCTTACATCACCTGTGGACCCATGTCTGTGCTGCCTAAATTTGAGCAATTCATTTTAGTTTTGATGAGGCTGAGACTAAATCTCCCACTGAAAGATTTAGCTTTCAGGTTCAGGATCTCTCTGCCCACTGCTTCTAGAGTTTGGCATAAAGTAATTGACATACTTCATCAAAGGTTAGAATTTCAAATTGAGTGGCCAGAGCGACATGTACTAAAAGACACAATGCCAATGGCATTCAGACAGGCATTTGGACATAGAGTTGCTGTAATAGTTGACTGTTTCGAAGTTTTTATTGAGAGGCCCTCCAATTTACTCGCCCAAGCACAAACATGGTCAAATTACAAACATCACCACACAGTAAAATTTCTGATAGGTGTTGCACCCCAAGGCTATGTTACTTACATATCTTGTGCCTGGGGAGGGAGAGTCAGTGATAAGCAGATCACGTTAGAGAGTGGCCTCCTAAAAAACCTGTTACCTGGAGATATTGTCCTAGCAGACCGTGGGTTTAATATTGGTGATAGTGTGGGATTTTACTGTGCTTCACTACAGATACCTGCATTTACCAAGGGGAGAAAACAGCTGTCAGCATATGAGGTGGCTGAAACTAGAAAAATAGCAAATCTGCGCATTCATGTTGAGAGAGTCATAGGTTTAGTCAGAAGAAAATATCAGATTCTGCAAAGCAGGGCTATGCCCATAGAGCATATGACAACTAAACCAGGAGAGGCACTAGCACTGATTGACAAAATTGTGGTCATTTGCTGTGTCTTGTCTAATCTTTCGGAGTCTGTCGTCCCATTGGAGTAGTGGGGGGGGGGGGGGGGGGTGTTAATCAGTCCAGCACCTGAGCTCTCACTCATAGTCCAACTGTATTAATATGTTATTTGTAGTTAAATGGATTCCAATTTATTATTGCACACAATGTTATTGTAGCTGTTTTAACAATTGTTGAAAAATCTTATCTTGTAAATAAACCACCATGTATTACTGTCTCAATGGCATTTAATCTTTTCAATAAACATCTTCAGTGCTATTCAATATACAACTCAATTAAAGTGCTCTCACAAAATGTGAACCAAGTCTGACAAGTGATGTGAATTTAATTGTCAAGGAACATTATACAACAGCCAGAACTATATTCAAAACGTCATCTTGTCTCATAAAACAGTATTGATATATTAATATATTTCCCACTTTCAAGAGTGTGTGGATGTACATATTTACAATTGAATTACACATCCAAGTTTGTAACTTGCTGTCCCAGTATTTCTGGAAGTACACTTTTTCTAAAAAAAAACTCAGCTTTGGGAATCACATTATCCCAAAATGCAGGATCAGGCAAAATCCTTTGAACAAAAATATCATGGCGGTTCCACACAACAAAGTCACAGTACTCAGTATCTACAATGTGAAGCTGTGCCTGAACTTGGTAATAATAGTCATGACTCCGGTTCAATATGACATTTTCCCCATCGTTGATGAGGCAGAAGCCCTTTCCTCCAGCACACAAGCGCAGATTGGCCTCATCTTGGTGAGAGTGTGGGCACTAAAATCACAGTGAGAAAAATGTGAATACATTAGCAGATATTTTGTGCCTTTTTGCTCTGTTCACTGATTCTTATGGAAAGAGGTAACACTAATAGTGTTAACTATGGCCCGACCTTGTCTCCACTTGCCAAGAATACAAGTCAAGTCTTAGTCCTCCAAGCTCAGTTCGTGAGTTTGAGTTCTCGCCTTTAGTACTACAACACTGACACAAGGTAAGTGTTGTAGTTCTCCAATCCAGGACTCAGACTTGCGCATTCTCTTCTTTGGTGACTCATGACTTGAGATTTTGGGACTTGACTACGAACAGAGACTGTAATATTACCTTAATCTCACAGATGCCAGTTCCATGACAATCACAAGCGACAATCCCATCAGGGGAGGCCCCCATGTATGGCCACTTGGGGTTCAGCCAGAGACCACTGTCAATGCACGAGAAGCCTGTATGCTCTTCACCCATCAGCTTCTCATATGCTCCTCTGGCTTGCACTTCATGTTTGCATCCATAACTGTAAAAAGAACACATGCAAAACATGGAAAGGAAATTACTCAGTATTGGATGTGTACAGCCAGTTCGGCAATTTAAATGGCATTACCCTAATCCAGTGTTTCTCAAACTGTGGTCTGCAAGTAGATGAGGTGAAAAGTCATCAAGAAAATTGTGATGAATGCCAGTGACACTATCATGCCCAATTCACTCATATTCAATCATGCAAAGTGGCAAAACAGCCATTCCATTTCCATTTCAGTTGTCTGCAGGTGAACCACTTCATTCCTGCTGCTCCACAATCACTGTGTCAGAAGGGTTAAATTGCCTATATTTTACTCAAGTTTAAGTAGGTGAGTATCACATGTTAAATCATCTATATGGTCTGCAAGATTTTTTCAACTGGTTAAGTAGTCCTTTACTTGAAAAAGTTTGAGGAACACTGCCCTAACCCCTATGCTTAGTCCTAGTCCTGCATAACCCTCACCTTATGACCCTATAACTAATGTTGATCCTCCAGGGCTGTACATACCATGAATTAAACCCATTTTATCCCGAATTTTCCCCAGACATGCAAACTACCAAACCGGGTTACCCCTTTAGTAATCAATATTAAAGAAAAAAATAATAAAAAAAATATATTATTGTTTTCTGGTCACTATTGTGTGATTGGTTTCAACCCATTTCAACCCGCTGAAATGGGTTTTCAGGTGTCCTGCCTTCAAAGGAACGGTCAAGCTTCTGTTTTTTGGATTTTGCTGAAGAGAAGTCAATCAGTGCTACTGGTGCAGCAGATATCTGAAAATAAATTTGAAAAAGAAAAAAAAAAGGATGATCATGAAGTCAAACATTTCTTTGGTCCATAACATTTTTATGCAGTGTAAATCTAGCATTTATCTGATGGCTGTGAGGAAGCCACATTAGAAAAAAAAGATTTGAATTGAATTTTGCTGCTTCGAATACTCATTTAATTAAAGTGGCGTTGTTGTGATTTATTTTGAAAGTGTTTGCATTTAGTTTTATTGATTCGGGTGGATACACTGCCCTCTAGTCTGCCTCATTTCACATGGCTGAATCCAGCTGCTCCCTGTTAAGACCAACATAAACAAAATTTTTGTTTGAGCTAATATTTTTTTAATGCATTCATAATTTAGTTTATAGGTGTATTTTGTGGGAACATGTTTCTGAACCATTTGTTAAGAGCATTGTTAAAAAAATAAATAAATAAAAAAATAAAAATAAAAAAGTTAGCATTTTATAGCATTTAAGCTAGCGGACTTATTCTGTGTGAGATAGCCAGTTGTATATGGATCCTCATTTATTTTTTTATAGCGTTTGAGGCTCAGCTCAGGTATTTGAATGTTTCCTGTTCTTTATCCGATTACTCGATTATTCGAACTAACTAGTTCATCGATTAATCGATTAGTAAAATAATCAATAGCTGCAGCCCTACTGTGAACATATTCATCCTACCTTTTTTACATGTGATGGGATCAGCCACTTGCACTGCTCTGATGTGCAGGAAGCTGTATCTCGCATCTTTACCCCAGCTTCAATGGAAAAGAGAACTGCTCCTACATGAGAACATGATTCTGATAGTCTGTGAATAGAATACAAGATTTCACTTTTTTTAAACCTCAAATACAAGCTACATCTGGGCAAAGTGAAATCTATATTAGCACATTTTGATGAAGTGCAATATAGCCTACTAATACTAATATGGAATGGCACTTTTCAGTACTTAACATGTCTATCCCTTAAAGCTCTCCCTTCTGGTTCTGCAGTATACTGACATTGTGCCAACAGTGTGTGTGTGTGTGTGATCTCGTGGTGAAGACATAAACTACTTACCCTGCCATGCAATTGCAATGAGCTGCAATGACTTCTCCATCTTCCTTCGCAATAATCCAGGTCTTCAGAGGTGTTTCATTTGATCTCTGAGAGTGGTTTACCTTAAAACATAAACGACTGTCAGACTCACGTCTATGATCGTTAAGATGTAATGCATGTTTGTTAACATTACAGCAGGCACTGCTAGCATCTTAACACGTCAAACAATAAATGAGTAAATACTCACCCTGGCAAAGACCAATCGATGATTATCGCGGAGCCGTTTAGTTCCGAGGTGATTTACCCACCCGCTGACAAAAAAATTATATGCCTCCAGACTTTTGTAGGCTTTCATCTGCTGTCTGGTGTAGTATGAGGTCTGTAGGACCAGATAGTTCGTAATATCGACAGCCTCGACCGCCGGTAAATCTCGAAGTTCTGTCGAAAACTCGCTCATTTTCATAACGTACGGGTCGCTTCCAACATATTTGCTAATTAATTTTGTATATCTTTGTTTTGAAATTGGGTCTAAATCCTTACAATACTGACTCTCCGCAACAGTTTCCTCCATAGATGTATTCGCCATTTTAACTTCCTGCCCTCCATCTGAAATTCGCGCGTCATGACAGTGACGTAACTGAAACCCTCCTATTAACCCTACGTACCCTAAAATAATTATCCAAAAAAGTATTGTGTTTTGTTTAATGATGGAGGATACACTGCCTTCTATTGGCAGCGTTGGGTCTGGCTGGACTGTCGGCTTATGACTGAGGAGCAGACTCTCATCTGACATGGCTAAAGGACAGATGCGCTCTGGTTTGGCTTACATAAGGCTGTAAGTTGTTTCAGCTAATACATTTTTGTGTATGCATTTGTAATTAAGTTTACAGCTACAGTTTGTGGAGTTACGTGTGATTGATTTGCTATGAGAATTGTAAATACATTAGCATTCGTAGCATTCAAGCTGGCGGACTTTTGCTAGGCAAATTAGGCTAATTTAATCTATTAAATTTACATAATGACATAGACTTCATAATGATATTGACGGGGCGCAGGGCCAATTAATAGGGGGCCTGTATTGTTGCCGTGGCCGTCAAAGCCAACAGAGTGTAATCACAGATAAAGCATTTATAAATGCATAAATGCTTAAATCCCTGAATTATTTATAGGTATGGACGTAAAACAGTCTCCATTCTTGGTTAAAAGCAAAAAAAGGCAGTTAGCATTTATTTTATGTAAATATGTCAAAGTACGATGGTAGTCTGTTAGTCAATGTGGCGGCAGCCTTACAACAAAGAGCTTTTCACGTTGAAAATTCTTGTGAATTAATGCTTAAATCCCCTAATTCTTTATTGATATGAACGTAAAAACGGGCATTTAGCATTTATTTTATATTAATATGTCGAAGAATGATGCTAGTTTGTTAGACAATTTGGTGGCAGCCTTACAACAAAGAGCTCTATAGGTTTAGATTTCTTGTGAAAAAAATAAAAATATATAATAATTACATTGAATCCTTGAACAACTCCTGAGACAATCCTTCCTGTTTGTATGCAATAAAGCTTTTGTACTTATTCAACCTAAATCCGTCATTGGATTGCTGCATGTGTCGCTGTAACTGACTGCGAATAACTGAAGCGGATTGTGGGATGGCCGCCTACTTGAAGGCGTGGCGCAGTGAAGGTGGAATCTGACTTCTCAATATCATTATGAAGTCTATGATATTGATACAGTATGACTAGATGGACGTTTGAACACCAACTGTTTTGTGTCAAGTGTTTTATTGTTGTGTACGTATATGTGTTACAGCATTTCATATTGACAAAAGTGAAGGAAGTAAAAAGCTTCAAAATGCACTATAACCTTGTTTGATGTGTGTCAAGCTGAACAACTTCATGTTTAGTGAGGACAGAACACGTATGAAAAAATAAGATGCTGTGAGGTACAATAAGGTACTGTTTATGTGACTTAAAAAAAAAAAAAAAAAAAAAAAAAACAACTGGAGACAAATGAAACGAAACTCCGGTGTCGTAAAGTCGAAATCGTTTAAGTCGAGTACGTCGTAACCTTGGGACCACCTATACAGTGTAGTTTTCGTCAACGATTACGATAACGAAAACATTTCGTCAATGAACACTTTTTCATGATGATGACGAAACGATAACGGGCTAAAAATGTGGTTTCGGGGACTACAACATAACGAGATTAATGCCAGTTTTCCTCTGACAAGACGGGAACAAGACGAAAATGGTTTTCGTCACATGTTCACAATGTGTGACGTTTATTTGTGTAGTTAGTCTGCATCGTAGCAATGTCAAGTTGTGTCACTCATGGTATGTGCTGCCATGCAGGCTTTCACACAGGTAAGATTTAGTTTATTTTCTTGGCCAGAGAGAATATGCAATGTCGCTTTAGCCTTTAAGGTCTGTGGACTAATAGTGTTAGCATACCATTCGTGTTTGCTAGTGCTAACCGCGTCCTCTTAAACCAGGGGTCGGCAACCCAAATTGTTGGAAGAACCATATTGGACCAAAAAAACAAAAACAAAATACAAATATGTCTGGAGCCGCAAAAAAATAAGAGGCTTATATAAGCCTTGTAATGCATTGCTGCAAAGATTGAAGAGGTGGGGGGTCAGCCTGTTAGTGCTCAGACCATATATACGCCGCACTCTACATCAAATTCGTGTGCATAGCTGTCACCCCAGGTGACACCCCCTTCTGAAGACGGTACACAAGAAAGCCCGCAAACAGTTTGCTGAAGACATGTCAACAAACCACATGGATTACTGGAACCATGTCCCATGGTCTGATGAGACAGACGGGCTATGGTCTTAGCACTAACAAGCTGACCCCCCACCTCTTCAGTGCCTGCAGCAATGCTGACAGCACTCCTGTAACGAGTCACATGATATTTTGGAGGGAAAATCACAAGCAGTACTCAATTTGGACATTTAGGGATGTACGTTTTTTCAAAGGGGTGTACTCACTTTTGTTGCCAGAGGTTTAGATATCAATGGCTATATTTTGAGTTATTTTGAGGGGAAAATAAATGAACCCTATTATATAGGCTGCACACAAACTACTTTTCATTGTGTCAAAGTGTCATTTTGTCAGTGTTGTCCCATGAAAAGATATACTTAAATATCTGCAGAAATGCGAGGGGTGTACTCACATTTGTGATACACTGCATGTGCTGGTCTGTCAGTGTTCATTCGAAATAGGTAGAAACCTCCATCCATCCATCCATTATCTTCCGCTTAGTCCGGGGTCGGGTCGCGGGGGCAGCAGCTTTAGCAGGGAAGCCCAGACTTCCCTCTCCCCAGCCACTTCAGCCAGCTCCTCCAGCGGGATTCCAAGGCGTTCCCAGGCCAGCCGAGCGACATAGTCTCTCCAGCGTGTCCTGGGTCGACCCCGGGGCCTCCAGCCGGTGGGACATGTCCGGAACACCTCTCCAGGGAGGTGTCAAGGAAGCATTTGAACTAGATGCCTGAGCCACCTCAACTGGCTCCTCTCAACGCGGAGGAGTAGCGGCTCGACACCAAGCCCCTCCCGGATGACCGAGCTTCTCACCCTATCTCTAAGGGAGAGCCTGGACACCCTGTGGAGGAAACTCATTTCGGCCGCTTGTATCCGGGATCTTGTTCTTTCGGTCACGACCCACAGCTCGTGACCATAGGTGAGGGTAGGAACGTAGATCGACCGGTAAATCGAGAGCGTCGCCTTTTGGCTCAGCTCCTTCTTCACCACAACGGACCGGCGCAGAGTCCGCATCACTGCAGACGCTGCACCTATCCGCCTGGTAATCTCCAGGAGTAATCTTGCTCCCTCCTACCCTCACTCGTGAACAAGACCCCAAGATACTTGAACTCCTCCACTTGGGGCAGGATCTCCTCCCCGACCCGGAGAGGGCATGCCACCCTTTTCCGGCTGAGGACCATAGTCTCGGATTTGGAGGTGCTGATTTTCATCCCAACCGCTTCACACTGGGCTGCGAACCGCCCCAAAGAGAGTTGGAGCTCTCGGCTTGATGAAGCCAACAGCACCACATCATCTGCAAAAAGCAGAGATGAAATGTTGAGGCCATCAAACCGGACACCCTCAACGCTTCGGCTGCGCCTAGAAATTCTGTCCATAAAAATTATGAACAGAATCGGTGATAAAGGGCAGCCTTGGCGGAGTCCAATTCTCACTGGGAACAAATTCGACTTACTGCCGGCAATGCGGACCAGACTCTGACACCGGTCGTACAGCGACCGAACAGCCCTTACCAAGGGGCTCGGTACCCCGTACTCCCGGAGCACCCTCCACAGGACTCCCCTAGGCACACGGTCGAACGCCTTCTCCAAATCCACAAAACACATGTAGACTGGTTGGGCGAACTCCCATGCACCCTCAAGGACCCTGCCGAGGGTGTAGAGCTGGTCCACTGTTCCACGGCCGGGACGAAAACCACACTGCTCCTCCTGAATCCGAGATTCGACTTCCCGACGGACCCTCCTCTCCAGCACCCCTGAATTGACTTTACCGGGGAGGCTGAGGAGTGGGATCCCTCTATAATTGGAACACACCCTCCGGTCCCCCTTTTTGAAAAGAGGGACCACCACCCCGGTCTGCCAATCCAGAGGCACTGTCCCCAATGTCCACGCAATGTTGTATAGGCGTGTCAGCCATGACAGCCCTACAACATCCAGAGCCTTTAGGAACTCCGGGCGGATCTCATCTACCCCCGGGGCCTTGCCACCGAGCTTACCAACCGCCTCAGTGACTTCCACCCCAGAGATCGAAGGGCCCACCTCAGAGTCCCCAGACCCCGCTTCCTCAAAGGAAGGCGTGTCGGTGGAATTGAGGAGGGCTTCGAAGTATTCTCCCCACCGACTCACGACGTCCTGAGTCGAGGTCAGCAGTACACCATCTTCACTATACACAGTGTTAATGGTGCACTGCTTTCCTCTCCTCTGACGCCGGATGGTGGACCAGAATTTCCTCGAAGCCGTCCGGAAGTCGTTTTCCATGGCCTCGCTGAACTCCTCCCATGTCCGAGTTTTTGCCTCAGCGACCGCCGACGCCGCAGTCCGCTTGGCCAGCCGGTACCTGTCAGCTGCCTCCGGAGTCCCACAGGCCAAAAAGGCCTGATAGGCCTCCTTCTTCAGCTTGACGGCATCCCTTACCACTGGTGTCCACCAGCGGGTTCGGGGATTGCCGCCACGACAGGCACCAACCACCTTACGGCCACAGCTCCGATCGGCCGCCTCAGCAATGGAGGTGCGGAACATGGCCCACTCAATGTCCCCCACCTCCCCCGGGACAAGGGAGAAGTTCTGCCGGAGGTGGGTGTTGAAACTCTTTCTGACAGGGGATTCCGCCAGACGTTCCCAGCAGACCCTCACAATACGTTTGGGCCTGCCAGGTCTGGCCAGCAACTTCCCCCGCCATCGGAGCCAACACACCACCAGGTGGTGATCAGTTGACAGCTCCGCCCCTCTCTTCACCCGAGTGTCCAAAACATGTGGCCGCAAGTCCGATGACACGATTACGAAGTCGATCATTGAACTGCGGCCTAGGGTGTCCTGGTGCCAAGTGCACATATGGACACCCCTATGTTTGAACATGGTGTTCGTTATGGACAAACCGTGACGAGCACAGAAGTCCAATAACAGAACACCACTCGGGTTCTGATCGGGGGGGCCGTTCCTCCCAATCACGCCCCTCCAGGTCTCACTGTCATTGCCCACGTGAGCGTTGAAGTCCCCCAGTAGAACGATGGTAGAAACCTTTATTCATTTATTTATTTTTGGAGTTAATTTTTTTTTATTTTACAGACATAAACATTTTTAGTAAACGTTGACTAAAACTAGACAATTGACAATTTGAGAAAAATAAAATATGACTAAGACTAATGAGTATTGACGTTCAAAAAACTAAGGCGAATATTAAAAGGGCTGCTAAAAACAACACCGCTCATATAGAGCCATTCGCTACAGAAGGAGAGTGTTAATGGATATAAAATGGATTCATAGCACATCAGGGGGAATTTATTTTTTCATTTACTGTTCCAAAAGGCCATATGTTCCTTCAATGTGGCACTTTTATCCTGGTCGACATCCACTTTGTATTGAAGGCATTTGTAAGTCTATTGAGGCTCAGTAGTACGTACTACATCATGGTATTTTCTTACACTGGGGCACATTTTCTTTCTGTCGTCTTTGCTGACTGAGTCAACGGACAGTGAAACCTGTGATGTTAAGTACAATTCATGCTGTAATTCTGATAGAATCAGACAGAAAACAGCAGGCCCCAAATTGTGAGAGGAACAATTTCTCATTTTTTTCCGATTTTTTGTCAGAATAAAAAGAAACTACAGCGATGACTAGTTAATCTTATTGAGAATGGCATAATTTTAAAAATTACTATCATTTTTTAATGAAACATAAAAACGTTTAAACTACTGTACATGGCGGAAAACACAGGCAAGATTGAAAAAGCAGTTTCTGCTCTTGCACCCCTCTTTAAAATAAACTGCTGTATTTTAAGCCAAAAGAACTATTGTGTTTGATAGAACAATATATCTATATGCTGCCAAAGCAGTTAATGGCACATTAAAGGGCTACTGAAGACCTTTCCGGATTTTGGTGTAATTTTACGAATATAAACTTTGGACGATTTTTTCGAAACAACCATCACATTATCAACACGTAATTGCAAGGATAATTTGTGTGTTTTTTAGTTTTTTTGCACTCCGTTAATGGTCCCTTCGCAAACCCGGAAGTGTGACGTAGATTCCCCGACGCAACAGAGAAGACTATCCACAGCTAGCATAGCAGCAACAACGATGTCAGTGATATTTCCACCAAAGGTAACCATTCAGGATCGCTCTTTCGTGACGCTACCGATGGCAAAGGCGCCCAGGAAAGATGAACTACAATTAATCCCTACATGTTTGAACGTGAGACGTCAGATGACAGCGATTTACTTGACACAGCAGATGTCATCATGACGCCAATTGACAGCTCGACACTTCACGAACGCGAGAGTGAGTGGTAAGCCTAAGTCCAGCATTGTGATTTTTTTATTTAAGAGAATGCGATTACGTGGTTGTATATTTTTCCATGCTCTCCACATAGCTAAAACTGGATATTAGGTAATGGGACAGCTCCTACCGATCTAAATATGGTAAAGCTAGCCCAAATGTGGCTAAATGAATGATATGTTATTGATTTTTCAAAATAAATGACAAAACGATTTTATTTTCCAGGTGTTGCTGTAAACCGTCAAGTAATTACCCTTCCAAGAGTATGCCTGTGTCTTCAGGAGATCCCAGACGTGAGAGCCAAACTTGAGGAGGCTGAAGCACTGACAGTGGCATGAATTACATTAAAAAAATAAAACCATAAATTGTAAACAACATTGACACATTTTGTTGACTGTTTAATGTATTCTATTGGTATATAATATATTGTAATTATATTACATTCTGAAAAAAATATTCAATAGGCAACAGTAATTAATGATACCAGATTTATGTTGAATCAGCATCAGCTTTCGTTGTCAGATTGTGACACAACATATAAGCTAAGTTATACCAAGCACACAATGGCACACATCAAAGAACATAAATTTAGTAAGCAACACAAAGTTAGGATAGCAACGGACCAGCGCAGCACTGATAATGGCAGTGGGAAATATGTATTTACTCTTTTCTGTAGCATTAAGTGTTCTCTATACAAAGATGAAACATTATCATTAAAATATGAAGGTAACTAGATTTTTCTTTTAAAAAATGTGTACTGTATATATGACTAGTTTGACAAGTTAGTTAGTTTGACTAGTTAGACAAGCCCTTTGAGACAACGTTGTTGTGATCCAGGGCTATACAAATAAAATTGAATTGAATTGAATTGAACTAGTTTATGATTTCATGTCATCAAAATTTGCTACATTTATTTCTCCTAAGTCATCGTCATCTGATGTCGCAGACGGAAGAAATTCAGCATCTGGCAGGCCTCATAGGATCTCTTCAGTCGTCATCGCTGGACACCGCATCACTTGGGTCATATGACTCAACCCACTCTTTCTTGATTTTGGGAAACTGGGTGGCAACTGACTTGCAACGCTTTTTTTCATCGTGTTGAGGGTTTCCGCTGCTTATTTTTTTATGTTTGGCTTCCTGGAGAAAAAAAAATCAAATCACAGCAGTATGAAAATATTGGATGAATCCTAATTTTAATGTAATAATAATTTCTTAGTGATCAAATAATAATGCCCCAGTCAAGGCAGCCAAGGACCTATTTGGTGCTGGGGACATTTGAATTTACATAATACCTACTGATATAGTAATAAAATCACATGAGTAGACCTGTCAGCAAACCTATCTACTTATGAAAGGGCAACAGCAACAACAACAAAAAATGTCGCGCTTCAACAAACAGGCAGTAGGAGTCCCCCTCGATTATCAAAAGAAGTGCGTCAAATTTTAGAATCATAAAAGCCATTAAGGGTCTCTACTTACGTCTTTGTAAAACCAAGGTTGCATTGTTGTAGGTTTTCAAAGCTGTCGTGGGCCCGTGGCTGAAATCATGAAAACAATGAGCCGATTGGGGACCTGTATGCATGCTCACAAAAACGGTCCAAACCTTTGCAGGAGAAGTTTTTTTTGGACCACTCATAGAGTCTCGAGTCTTCCTGTTAGCAATTAATAGCTACACATTGAGATGGCATGACGAATCCCGTGAGTAAAACCCAGCAAATGTTTGCAATATATGGCGAGGATAGCGTGGTTCTTTATTTCCGTGTTCAGAGTGGTGGCGAGGCTTCCTGGAAGTTACGTCATCAGGTAGCGGTCGGCAGGGTGGCGCGTCCCTCGTTGCTATGGTGTTGCTATGGCCATAACTCAAAAACTACGCGGTCAATTATTATTATTTTTTTTTAATGTGACTTTTTGAGACAGCGAATGATGCATTTAATAACAATTCAACTGAGTAAAACACTCACGAGCGAAATCCGAAAAGCTCTTCAGTTGCCCTTTAGCCTCCGAGCTATTTTTAATTTGTCTGTTTTACCCTGGAGACCCCTGTTTACAGACACTGCGCAACCACTTTTGCTTCAACCCAGCCATAAAAAGAAGGTAAGTAATTATATTTACCATTCGAAATGTCTATAATTTTTAGCTTAGAAGCATTAATTGATGTTGAATGTTTAGTTAAAAATAAAAAGACTTTGAAATTATAGTTATAATAATAGTAATATAATTTTGGTTATTTAAACTTTTAAACAAATTAAGTCACAATGAAATAAATAGTGTCTGTAAATAGTTCACGGATAGCTACCTCATTACTATCGTTTGGATGTATTTTTTTTGTTACTGTTACTGTCCGCGATATTTTCGATGATAAATAATCGATCCAAACAAAGAAAAAAAAAAAAACATTCAACAGGGTAAATATTTGTAAAAGAAAATCTCGACCACTTCTTGATGTCTACGATTTATGCATTGCAACCCTAGTTATATTACCGTGTTTCACCCATCAAATCCCCCCAAAGTCCGGCTGTGGCCATTCACAGCTGTGTCTTGAAACTCCGTGAGGCATGCTACGCTTTTTTCGTTTTTTGGATCGAAACGAGGTAAGTACGCGATAATAAAATTAAAATCATGGCGTCTTTAATTATGCTCTCTCATGCACTCACCTTGGTTATGGGTTAATGGGTTTATTTATTTATTTTTTTTAAATGGCCTCCTGTTCAAAATTTTTCTTCCCCCACAAAATTGAGATTTTAAGCTTTCCAATGATGTATCAAACTTGCAAAAAGGACAATTTTGAAATTTGGTCAAATTGGGGGTCTCAGAGCGGAACTTCAAGTCACCTGAGTGTTTTCCGCCATATGTATGTGTGTATCCCAGCGTCCTCTTCATTCGCCCCTCGTGTACTGACAGCTTTATGTGAGTGTATTAACATTTATTCTTTATTCATTGTTGTTTTACATTATGCACAACTTTCATTTTATTGTTATTGTTCAATAATCTAACAGTAACGTATTTTTCCATTAGTTGATGCATTTTTATGCTTTATAAAAGGTTTATGTCTGAATTTGGGGGCGCTTGGACCAGATTAGGGCATTTAAATGGAAAGTGTGTCTCTACTTATGGAATTTTCACTTAAAGAAACTACTTCCAGAACCAATTAATTTCGTAAGCCGAGGTACCACTGTATTGTATATTCAAATTGGATCCCGTCAGCCGCATATCAATGAGAATCTGCACGTCTGCTGAAGAATTCAACAGAAAGTCAGCCATTCAGGATTTAAGTTGCAAAATTGACAAATATATACCTGTTCATCATTGTTACTATGATTACTACAATCATCAGTAGGTCATTTAGGAAGTGCTGGGATGCAACCTAACGTACCTGTGAAAGGGTCTAAAATGCACCCATGTTGTCTATCATTAGTCTTTCTGATACACATTTTCTAAAGATGCTTTTTCTTTTCACTGTCAACAGAACACCCCCAGTTTAGTTTGGAATCTGTGCTATACTTTTCCGTCCAATTACCAAGCTCTCTAGCATGAACATTAGAGTTGGTAAAAAACCTGTGTGGCCACTTGACTTTATGTCTCCTCAGGGCCATCACCTCCCGCTGTCTCAGCTCCTCATTATACAAAATACACAGTGTACATTTGCTCATGAAAATACATCGTTCACATCTGTCGACTCTTCCCAGAAAATGCATGGCATATTTGAATAAAACATGACTTCATTGGCACATTGCATAAACCGATTCCAATCTAACTGGGAGGAGAAGAAAGTACCTCCAACTGTTACTGTATACCATCTGGGGTGCTATTTGTCCATGACATCAATAGCTCACTCTATAGAAAGACACAGGAGCATATTGAAGAATATTTTTCAATACGTTTAAAATGTATTGTCAGCATTTACATGAAGACTAAAGAAAACGAAAAGGATTTCACACAATATTTTGAATTTGACAGATGTTAAAACAAACGAGCTTCCGGCTGTCCAGGAGCGCCGGAAGTCACTCACAGCAGAGATGCTGAGGATCTTATTTTGTTTTTCCCATCCAAAAACCGCTATTTCAGTCCAAATTTGTCATGCTCGCACTTTTTCTCCATACAAGGCGTGCCCAATGGCAGAACACACCCATGCTGGATAGTTTACGTACTACTACTACTACTACTACTGGGCTACTACAAAGATAGCATTGTATTTCACCTACAGTGTGCGTTGGAGTTTTTGTATTGGGAATAAAAGCGCCCGTGTATATAATGCAAATCCCCGCAGCTAAAAGTGCAATGACACAAAAACACGCTTGAAAACTAAAAGATCCAATAAGCCTCAGCTTAACATCGGCTCATGCGCACTTCCATTTTGAACATTGGCCTTTCTAACTGAGGGGACAAAGTTTTTGTTCACTACAGAAAAAAAAGAAAAACAGAAAAGCAAATTGACAGATGCATCAACTGCTGCTGTGTGGTTTGGTTTTTTTGTGTGTGTGTTCAATGTATTTATTCAGATTAAACATTGGAAAGAGATACATATAAGACATGTTTTTTCACTTTTTTTCCCCAAATTATAACTAAAAAAACCCCCAAAACATTGAAGTTGCGGCTTCCAAGCGAGGATTCAAGGTAATTATAATTAACCGCTATGGCATTGGCGTCATCATTCGCAAGATTTACGTAAAATAAATGCTAACTGCCCGGTGTTTTGCTTTTAAACAAGAATGGAGACTGTCATATCTCTAAAGAATTCAGGGATTTAGGCATTTATTCACAAGCATTTTTAACGAAAAAAGCTCTTTGTTGTTAGGTTGCCACCACAGTGGCTGAAAGACTAGCAGCACATTTGACATGTTTACGTAAAATAAATTCTAACTGCACGGTTCTTTGCTCCTTTAACAAAGAATCGAGACTGTGTTACGTCCGTACCTATAAAGAATTCAATGATTAATGCATTTATTCACAATATTTTTCAACGTAAAAAGCTCTTTGCAGTGTTAAGGCAGCACCATAGTGGCTGAAAGACTAGCAGCACTACATAAAATAAATGCTAACTGCCCCGTGTTTTGCCTTTAACCAAGAATCGAGACTGTTTTACATTCATATCTATGAAGAATTCAGGGATTTAAGCATTTATTCACAAGAATTTCCAACGTAAAAAGCTCTTTTCACAGCTTTGACGGAGATAGGCCCCCTATTAATCGGCCTTGCGCCCGTGTCCCATCAATATATGATGAAGTCTATGCCTGAGCAACTGTTTAAGAAGTTAAATGAATGACTAACGCATTGGGCACTTTGACATTTTGGCTTCCAAGCATCTCTGGCAAGATCATACCTTAAAGTCTGTCAATCATCATTAACTTTAATAATTAACTCTAGTGCACTGCCTGACCAAGAAAAGCAGCAGAAGGGAGAGTGAGACTGCTACTTTTTTGAATTGAAAAAAAATCTGCGTTGAACTGAGGGCTCGAAGTTCGAAGCGCAAAGTAGCGAGGATCATTGCAGTTATTTTTAACAAAAAAAAGAATCTACCAAAACACTTTTTTTCTCCCCAACACCAGGGGGTGCTGCAACACCTCATTTCCCACGTCACGGGATTTAATCAAATCTTTTGTTTTCAGATTTATTTTATACTTACTCCGTGTTGAAACAACAAAATGTTTTTCGCAATCTGTGCATTCATTTCTATGTTGTTGTTTAAGGACTATGTTGTTTTTTATTTCAATGTATCATGTATGTGCCACTGCACCAATTATGTTTTCTATAATACTGTACTTGCAAGATTTTAGTTTCACAGATGTTTGATTTTAAACATATCTACTAAGGATATTGTATGTACAATTCCTGTCATACATAGTTCTTTTACCCTTTCATATTGTACACATTCACTAAGGATCGTATAAGTGGTTTGAGTGTCTTGTGCTTTTTTTTTCCTTTTTTTTTTTACAACTTCCAGATATTTCAGATATCAAGTTACTATGAACAATGACAGCTGACGTTTTAGCTTGACAGTATGGCGCAGCTCTAACTGTAATTCCACCTAAAAATGCCCCTTCACATCACAATCAAATTCTGATGTTTTTACTCCTCTTGACAAATCAGTCCACATAGGTCAGATCCTGGCACTACACCTTGATGACGATCGAGGCCAAAGACCTCCGATTGATGAGGTGACCAGCCGGGCCATCAGGTCAGAATAGAGGGGCACTGCAGCAGGGTGTAACCTTCAGTTGCTTTTTAAAAAGCTTGATTACATTTAATCCCCCTCTTGCACTCTGTGAAGAAAACTGCAACGAAGAAAGTTTTTGGTCCTTCAGGCTAAAGATGTTGAAGCACTGGAGGTTGCAATATCACTTTAACCTCAAGAGAGGAAAGAAGACTGAATCAACGATAGTTCAAATCATTTCCTTTATGCAACGCCAACTTTCTTTAAGTTGTAGAAAATGTGCTTTTTTTCTATGCAAGTCTGGCTTTATGAATTTTTATTTATTTTGTCATCACGTCAGCTGAAATTATACAGTTATTAGGGAAAAGCTTGAAACCATTGAATATGTTTTCTTTTCCCTACTTTGATAAAGACATTCCTGGTTTCAGTTAGGCTTTTTTTGTTTTCGTCAACGATGACGATAGCGAAAATATTTTTGTGGACTAACAATTTCATGACAATGACGTGACGATGACAAGCTAAAAAAGTGTCATCAGAGAAAGGTTGTGACAACTAATCGATTGAATCGATTAATAAATTAGTTGCCAATATTATAATTAGGGTTGTTCCGATCATGTTTTTTTGCTCCCGATCCGATCCCGATCGTTTTAGTTTGAGCATCTGCCGATCCCGATATTTCCCGATCCGATTGCTTTTTTTTGCTCCCGATTCAATTCCAATCATTCCCGATATTTTTTCCCGATCATATACATTTTGGCAATGCATTAAGAAAAAAATGAATAAAACTCGGACGAATATATACATTCAACATACAGTACATATGTATTGTATTTGTTTATTATGACGATAAATCCTCAAGATGGCATTTACATTATTAACATTCTGTCTGTGAGAGGGATCCACGGATAGAAAGACTTGTAATTCTAAAAGGATAAATGTGACTTTGTATATTGTGACTAAATATTGCCATCTAGTGTATTTGTTGAGCTGTCAGTAAATGATACTGTAGCCATGGCCAAATGCATGATAGGAAGTGCAACCATGACTGTGCGTAGTGCTACCAATTGATATATCTTCTCTGCATTGGGAAATAACATAGGGTGTTAAGAAAAAGATCAATTACTACCTTGCTTCCCACGATATTTCTAATCATAGGGAGAAGGATTGTAAGGCTTTAGCCAATTAAAAAAAGGCTCTAAAGGCTGCCAAAATTCACTCATTTTACGCTGCCTTTTAGCTCTCTATATAGGTAAAACTGCGCCATTACAGATTGAGCGCGACAATGCGTGAGTGGGTCATGCAGCGCATGCATTAATTGCGTTAAATATTTTAACGTGATACATTTTTTAAAAAATTAATTACCGCCGTTATCGGGATAAATTTGATAACCCTACAATAAGCCTAAACTAAAGACTCCGGATGAGTGTAACATATTATGTCTGTAACGTTAAATACAGTTAGAAAGCGATTTAATAAAAAAAAATAAAAAAAAATAGAATATATATATATATATATATATATATATATATATATATATATTAAAAAAAGGCATGTCCGGTATTTTTTTTTGCCGATTCCAATACTTTGAAAATGACGTGATCGGACCCGATCTAGCTCTAATTATTATATAACAATATCATAAGTGTTATCGTCCAAAAGACTAAGACTAAGACAAAAATTAAAACAGCTGCAAAAAACAACACTGCCACAGAAGATAATAGCTATTTTCTCTGTTCTTAAACATTAAAATAATACTGGAAAATGCATACACCTTGTCAAGCGTAAAGAATCTGCATCGGACGAGGTAATGATGCTGGAATTTTTGTTTGGTGCTGCTCCAGTGAGATTTACAAAGATGACTGCCTTAAGAAGACATCAAAATTCCCTCAGTCCTTGATGATATGGGGCTGCATGTCAGGCAAAGGCACTGGGGAGATGCCTGTGGTTAACTCTTCAATAAATGCACAAGTTTACATTGAAATTTTAGACGGCTTTCTTATCCCTTCGATTGAAAATATATATGTCATTTTCCAAGATGACAATGCATCATGCCACAGAGCTAAAACTGTTAAAGCATTCTTTGGGGAAAGACTCATCCAGTCAATGATATGGCCTGCAAATAGCCCAGATCTCAACCCTATTGATAACCTGTGGTGGAAATTGAAAAAAAAAAAAAATGTCCACACATAGCTCCGACCTGCAAGGATGATCTGGCAACTGCAATCAAATAGAGTTGGCACCAAATTGATGAAGAATACTGATCAAGTCCATGCCTCAGAGACTGCAAGCTGTCATAAAAGCCAGTGGCGGTGCTACTAATTACTAGAGATGTGTTTTGATAGTTATTTCTTTGTTTATTTCTCATGATTCCATTTTTTTTTTTCCTCAGAATGGAGTGATTCCATATATATTTCCCTGCACTTACTCGATAAAAGTAACATTTACTGACCACCACAATGTTTTATGTTAATTTCTTTTAGTGTTTCTAAACGCTAAAGAGTTGCACCTTTGAACTAATTCCTTATTTTTCCAAGAGTTTGTTCTACATGATAAAATGTCTGAGTGAGTGCTCGTCCGAGACTGGTGATCCCATACTTTTTGCTAGGGGTTGTACATGCTAGAGTTGTGCAAATTGTTTGTTGTGATGCAAATCTTGGCTAGAATATATTGTACCGGACTTGTTCCATGCACAACAACAAGGCGCTCTAAAGCAGCCATACACGCCAGCGCAAACTCGCTGTCCACGCACTGGCCTTCAAGTTGTCCTTTAAAAAAAAATGTTTGCCCTCTTCTGATTTTCTCGAAAGCAGCTACAAAGCTATCCAGGGGTGAAAGTAGGCCGGGTTGGTCCGGAACGCCATTCCAGTATAAGATTCAGGGGCAGAATGGTGCTTTGAAAATATGATCAAAACCCCATGATTAAAAAAAAAAAAACTGTCATGCTGCCACACACCCATCTCCAATAAGAACAATCTATTAACGTCAGATTTACATACACAAGTGTTAAAAACAAGCCTCATAAAGTGCTTGTGTCGTGTAATCCGTTTCCTCCGATATTTATTATTCATTTATTTATCCTACGAAGTTCTTCCCAGCATCTCTCTGCATCTGACAAGTTGCGTCGCTGTGCACATGCAGGCAGCTGTCCGTTCAATTGGCTGACACACTGCCATGTGATCAGTGTACAGATCAGATCGTAAGCTCTAATTGGGTCAATTGCACATGTTTTTTGGAACATCAAACAGAGGTAAAAAAGACAAGCTTGTTGAAATACTAGGGCAATGCTACAGAAAATTGATCAGATCTTTAAAGTGCATATGACACCAAAAAGCATATTTCATATTTTACGTGGTGTTTTATGCTCCTGAATGAAATGGACCGCTTGGATGTGTGTTGAAGCGATCATTTTATATATTCAATTTTTGAATCCCACTCCATGAAAATGAATGACTTCAGTCTCGGGTTTAGGACGAATGTGAATGTGATGTCACCCGGGTCAGCATCTCACAAGCATTGCTTTATAGCATGCAGATGGACTGTGCATTCAGCTGATTTAGTGGACTAATTCGTTTATTTTTCACATTAGGCCAGCCAAACGGCTGCAGAAAATTGTTGCTGCACCAGGGAGAGGAGTGTGAGCCTTTTTGGGTTTCAAAAAGTTCCGGCTGACCGCGGATATTGGCCAAAACAAACCCTGTTGGCCTGTTGACCAAGGAAAAAAGAAGAGGGGGACAGTCAGAAAGTTAAGTTATTGGGACGGGGTGAGTGTACACAATTCAGTCATGTGAGGTGTAGAACCCAGTGTTTGTGTGAATTCCTTGTGACTCTGAGTATGCTGGTACCCTATTCTATGCTATCTGATCGTTAATCCTGATACCTGATAGAGTTTTACTACTTCAGTGTGTCTAATTACACTGAGTCATGCGTGAATCCCATCAGACATGTGATGGTCCTGCAGATGAGTGGAAATGCCGGCGGGAGCCGCCCCAGGACCACGGCCCTTCGGCAGCCAACCGGGGGGGTGAGCCGCCGCAGCGCATCTCTCCTCCCGCATCCTGGCAAGCGGGCCGCCCTCATCCCCCCGGGATCCAGGGTGGTCCCGCAGGCCACCTGCGCCCCCATCCACCGGCCTTCAGGGATGGGACAAGGGGACGCCCCCCCCACACCCATCCGGCTCACGAGCCACCGCCGTAGCCCCCCAATTGGCATGACACACCACAGGACCCCCAGTTGCCCATCAAGCCCAGGGCAGGGCAGGATCACCACCCGGAGCAGGCGACACCCAAACAACCGCCGAGAAGCACCGCAGGGTGACGTGGGATCGGAGCCCAAACACCCCCGCGGCCGGTGGGTCCCACTATGGTGGCAGCCATTACCCAGCACCGTGATGGGATTGTGTGGGGAGGTTAATGTTGTGTATGCATTAATATAGGAGAGCCCAGCTTAGGGCGTGGGATCACCATGTGGAGGTTCTACCCAGCCACCCGTCCAACCACCCCTTGCCTAAGCTCCCCCTTGAGTATGATATATGTGGTGTGTTAAAAGAGGTGCGACAATGGCGGGGCCCGCCGTGAGTCCCCCCCGGCAGTTCCCACGCATCCCACAGCCTCAGTGTGTGATGCATTAAAATGCAGTGAAGGGCTCCAGCCGTCACTGGCTTCCAGTCGAGTTTAGAATTACATTAAAATCCTCCTTTTTACATTTAAGACCATTAATGGTTTGGGGCCATCTTATCTCACTGATGCTCTGGTTCCATACCGCCCCAACAGTACACTCCGTTCTCAAAATGCAGGTCTACTGGTAGTTCCCAGGGTCTCTAAAAGTACAGTAGGAGCTAGAGACTTTAGCTACCAAGATCCTGTCTTATGGAATCAGCTTCTAGCTAGTATTAAAGAAGCCGACACAGTCTGTACATTTAAGATTAGACTAAAAACGTTCCTATTCGACAAAGTTTATGGTCAGGCTAGTTCAAATCGGACTAGTCTCACAGTTCAGTCTAAGTCTGGGGGAAGTACAGCCACTGAGTCCTTTCCCCTTTTTCTCACTCTACCAACCACTTGTTATACTTTATTTTTTAGGTTTTGTGTTTGTTTTCTCCTAGTGTGACTTGTCCCTGTGATTGCCCATTGATTTCACCTGATGTGCCTTCTCCTAGTCTATCCTCCTGTGCTCACCTGTTCCTTGTTGTCTCGTTACCCCTTGTCTGCTTGTGTGTATATAAGCTCCCATTTTCTGTTCACTCCTTGTCTATGCCTCCTTGTCCTCATTGTCTATGCCCGTCTTTGCCAAAGTTGAGTCCGTTCCACGCCCTTGTGTACCAGTCCCTCTTCTTAAGTAAGTTTTGGTTTGAACATTGCCTTTTTGATCCCTAGTCCTTTTGTTTGTACTTTGTGCTTTTGGTTAGTTGTTATTAAAACGTGTTTTGAGTTCTCCTCCACCTGCCTCGCTGCCTTTTTGTTTCCCTGCAATTGGGTCCACACAACCTGCCTGCCTGCCCGCACTCCCTGACAGAATGACGCAACCAATGGTGGACCCAGCGGGAAAAATCCGATACTGGCGTGCACGCCGACGACCATCCGCCCGTTCCCCTGATTATGTTCTGCCTCGCCACGTTTTTTTAGATTCAGATTTTTCTGATTTTGAAGAATATCACAATTCATATGATTTTCTTTCTGACACCGACTCGGACCCAGATTTTTATTCCATGCCCTATTCTTCACCCCCTCAGTTTTTGTCACACCTCAGTCATTCCACGTCCCCTTCCCAGCCTTTTTCTCGTGACCCTTACCTGGGTTCCCGTTTGGCCAGCTACACTGGACCTCCGCGTGGTGGCCAGCGGGGGCGTCCAGGTAAGGGCCGTAGTTCCTTCACCCCTCCTTCAATCCCACCATGTAATGTTCCACATAGTCTGCCATCGGACACCGTACAGAAGCCTCGGCGTGCTCGTCCAGGCCGACGTCATGGGCCCGCGCCGGCTCCCCACATCCAAGTGCCTCCCGCGCCGGCTCCCCGCAGTCACGTGCCTCCCGCGCCGACTCCCCGCAGTCAAGAGCCCGCGCCCACTCCCCGCAGTCAAGTGCCCGCGCCCGCTCCCCGCAGTCAAGTGCCTCCCGCACCGGCTCCCCGCAGTCAAGCGCCTCCCGCGCCGGCTCCCCGCAGTCAAGTGCCTCCCGCGCCGGCTCCCCGCAGTCAAGTGCCTCCCGCGCCGGCTCCCCGCAGTCAAGTGCCTCCAGCGCCGACTCCCCGCAGTCAAGTCCCTCCAGCGCCGACTCCCCGCAGTCAAGTTCCTCCAGCGCCGACTCCCCGCAGTCAAGTGCCCGCACCGGCTCCCCGCGGTCAAGTGCCCGCGCCGACGTCCAAGCTGCCCGAGGTGCCAGTCCCGGCGCCTCGTCGCCTAGTCCCTGTCCCGGCACCTCGCCGTCTGGCCTCCGTTTCAGTGCCCGCGCCGACTCCACGCAGTCCAGTGCCCGCGCCAACGTCCAAGCTGCCCGAGGTGCCCGTCCCGGCGCCTCGTCGCCTACTCCCTGTCCCGGGACCTCGCCGTCTGGCCTCCGTTCCAGTGCCCGCGCCGACTCCACGCAGTCTAGTGCCCGCGCCAACGTCCAAGCTGCCCGAGGTGCCCGTCCCGGCGCCTCATCGCCTAGTCCCTGTCCCGGCGCCTCGCCGTCTGACCTTCGTTCTAGTGCCCGCACCGACTCGCCGCAGTCTTTTGCCCGCGCCGACCACTCCTGTTTTCTCCTGCGACTCCGCTGCTGTCCCGCCAGCAGACTCCTGCGACTCCGCTGCTGTCTCGCCAGCAGATGACGACGACGACGACTCCGCTGCTGTCCCGCCAGCAGACGACGACGACGACTCCGCTGCTGTCCCGCCAGCAGACGATGACGACGACTCCGCTGCTGTCCCGCCAGCAGACGACGACGACTCCGCTGCTGTCCCGCCAGCAGACGACGACGACTCCGCTGCTGTCCCGCCAGTAGACGACGACGACGACTCCGCTGCTGTCCCGCCAGCAGACGACGACGACAACTCCGCTGCTGTCACGCCAGCAGACGACGACGACTCCGCTGCTGTCCCGCCAGCAGACTCCTGCGACTCCGCTGCTGTCCCGCCAGCAGACTCCTGCGACTCCGCTGCTGTCCCGCCAGCAGACTCCTGCGACTCCGCTGCTGTCCCGCCAGCAGACGACGTCGACAACTCCGCTGCTGTCACGCCAGCAGACGACGACGACTCCGCTGCTGTCCCGCCAGCAGACTCCTGCGACTCCGCTGCTGTCCCGCCAGCAGACTCCTGCGACTCCGCTGCTGTCCCGCCAGCAGACGACGTCGACTCCGCTGCTGTCCCGCCAGCAGACGACGACGACTCCGCTGCTGTCCCGCCAGCAGACGACGACGACTCCGCTGCTGTCACGCCAGCAGACGACGACGACTCCGCTGCTGTCACGCCAGCAGACGACGACGACTCCGCTGCTGTCACGCCAGCAGACGACGACGACGACGACAACGACTCAGGTGCTGTCACGCCAACAGACGACAACGACTCAGGCGCTGTCACGCCAGCAGACGACGACAGCGACTCAGGCGCTGTCACGCCAGCAGACGACTCCAAATCTGTTCCTGGCCCGCACGACGACTCCAAATCTGTTCCTGGCCCGCATGACTCCGACGACGACTCAGTTCCTGGTCCGCCCGACTCCGACGACGACTCTGTTCCTGGTCCGCCCGACCCCGACGACGACTCTGTTCCTGGTCCGCCCGACCCCGACGACGACTCAGTTCCTGGTCCGCCCGACTCCGACGACGACTCAGTTCCTGGTCCGCCCGACTCCGACGACGACTGCGTGCCTGACTCTCTTCACGATGACGACGACATTGCTCCCCGCTTCCTGCCACGGCTTGGCGGCATGAACGGCAAAGTCCTACCTCGCCCAGGGCGCCCGCCTGATCATCCTGTGCGGTCGCCCAACGTCTGGCGCCCCAAGCGCCCACCCGATCGACCCGTGCGATCGGCCAACGTCTGGCGTCCTGGACGCCCGCCTGACTAGCCCTGACGGGCTAATATTGCTCCCTCCTTCTTCTCGCCGTGTTTGGGACTTTGTTTTCGTCGGGATGTCTGGGATCCGTCCCTTGAGGGGGGGGTACTGTTAGGTTTTGTGTTTGTTTTCTCCTAGTGTGACTTGTCCCTGTGATTGCCCATTGATTTCACCTGATGTGCCTTCTCCTAGACTATCCTCCTGTGCTCACCTGTTCCTTGTTGTCTCGTTACCCCTTGTCTGCTTGTGTGTATATAAGCTCCCATTTTCTGTTCACTCCTTGTTGCGTCATTGTCTATGCCCGTCTTTGCCAAAGTTGAGTCCGTTCCACGCCCTCGTGTACCAGTCCCTCTTCTTAAGTAAGTTTTGGTTTGAACATTGCCTTTTTGATCCCTAGTCCTTTTGTTTGTACTTTGTGCTTTTGGTTAGTTGATATTAAAACGTGTTTTGAGTTCTCCTCCACCTGCCTCGCTGCGTTTTTGTTTCCCTGCAATTGGGTCCACACAACCTGCCTGCCTGCCCGCACTCCCTGACATTATTTCTCTTTTCTTATTCTAATATCTAGTTGACTAGTCTCTTCATCACTAGTCACCCGGTGTCCCCTTTCCCGCCTCTGGGGAGGGGCTATTTTTCAGCTGCAGCCTCCTGACCCCTGGCTGGGTGGACGTCCTCTTTGTCCCCCCTCCCCCGTCTCACCTCGCTAGATGGACCTCCTCTTGTTTCTTCATTCCATTGCATCTCTACAAACTGGACCTCCTGCTGCTAATACCCACCATCCGTCCTGGTGCATCTATAGCATGTCTGTCCTGGGAGTGGATCTCTCCTGACTGTGGTTCTCCCCAAGGTTTCTCATTTTTCCCAAAGGGTTTCTGGAGTTTTCCCTTGCCGACATGGAGGGTCTTAGCATGGGGGATGCCTAAGACTTGAACTTTATCTACTGTATCATCTACTGTTTCTGACTGTGTATCATATTGCCTCTGCAAAGCACTTTGAGACAACCTTGTTGTGATATAGGGCTATACAAATAAAATTGAATTGAATTGAATTCAAATCACGGGGGTTTCCTTATAATTAAAAAGAAAATTCAACGTTTGCTTCTTCAAAATATATTCCATTTCACTGTGCATAATGTCATTTGTACTTATTTTTTGTATGCTACGTATATCCTTAGGGCTGCAGCTATCAAATATTTTAGTAATCGAGTAATCGACTGAAAATTCTATCGATTAATCGAGTAATCGGATAAAACATATATATTTTTAGGTGAACTGCAATTATAAGTATACATGAGAAAAAAAGACATTTAATCTAATATTGAACCATTTTCAGTCAATCAATGTCTTTATTTTCAATGTACCATGTTGAAAACAGCCAACAATTGCATCTCAGATGTAACTAGAATTAAAAAAAAGACTAAATCACTGCTGTCACTCAAAAAACTTTTAGATTTTATAAAATATATATACATGTGACATCAACGCGTTGTCCCGCATTACAAGTAGTCTGAGCAAAACGTGGTGCTTAGAGCTGTTGAAATTAAACATTACTCGAAGTGAATATAATTACTCGGATCAGTTTTTAAACTAGAGGTACTCGAGTTGCTCGAGTATTCATTTCAGCTCTATAGATCTTTGTTATTAAAAAAAAGTTCATGTTTACATTACAGTGGGGAGAACAAGTATCTTCTATTTCAATGTACATCCTATGTTCTTGAATAGTTAAAATTGAGGTTTTGCATTTAGATTCGACGAAATTAGGGAAAATAAAATTAGAGGTTTACCGTATATATCCGACTATAAGTCGCACCAGCCATAAAATGCCCAACGAAGAGGAAAAAAACATATATAAGTCGCACCGGAGTATAAGTCGCATTTTTGGGGGAAATTTACTTGATAAATTCCAACACATAGAACAGATACAGTATGTCATCTTGAAAAGCAATTTAATATAATACAATAAAGAACAACATGCTGAAGTGTACAGTATGATGTTACATCATGCATGACCAATGAAATTCGGATATACTGTCCTCACCAGGACGCTACGCTCGGTCCTGGCTATACAGCGAGCTAAACATCCAAATGACGATGCTGGACGTCAGTATAATTTGCTAAATCAATTTGAATCAATTTCGTCCTCAAGACCAAACAGATTTGCATCAACATAAATAAATGATAATTAGGTGCTATTACAGCAATGGCACAAACGGTTAGCATGCGTTCGCTAGCATTAGCACATTAAAAAAAAGTAAATAATACAATTGAACACACATTTCCAAAGGGAGAACGCGAACGTGGCCATAGCTATAAGAGTTATTCAGATAACTATAGCATAAAGAACATGCTAACAAGTTGACCAAGCCATCAATGTCACTTCAAAACACCAAAATAACACGTGAAATGATGCAATGTGTTAATCATTTCACACATAAGTCGCTCCTGAGTATAAGTCGCTCCCCCAGCCAAACTATGAAAAAAACTGTGACTTATAGTCCAAAAAATAAGGTACATGGAATTTTGTAAACCAACGAAAAAATGCAAATTTGAATGGAAATCAATTTCTCATTTATGCCTTGTTTTAGTGTAATGCAATAGCCTAATGCATGTGTGAAACCTTTCATTCATTCATTTTTTTTAAAGCTGCCTATCCTCACGATTGTCAAGGGGAAGCTGCATTATGCGGGGTACACCCGGAATCTGTTGCCAGCCAATCGCAGGGCAAAAGGAGACGAACTACGGTGGCCGAGAGGTGTCAGGCGACATGCAAAGTCCAAACACTTTGCAAATAGAAAAAAGCACGAACCCAAATTGCAAACGCTTTGCAAAAGAAAAAAGCACGAATGCAAACTGCCACAACACGATCCCCAATTCCTAAAGCGCGATTACAAATTGGCAAAAGCACGAACCCCAATTGCCACAACACGACAGCAAATGGCTCGTAGCACGAATGCAGATTGTCACAATACGATCCCCAATTCCTAAAGCGCGATTGCAACTTGGCAAAAGCACGAATCCCAACTGCCACAACATGACGGCAAATAGCTCATAGCACAACAGCAAACGGCTCACAGCACAGCAGCAAAATCACGCAACACAACGGCAAGAGGATGATCCGGAAGTAAAAAAAAAAAAAAAAAAAAAAAGGACGACACTTTTGTTTGTCACAACGGTTTTGTTGATTCAGTATTATGCTTTTATAGAGATATTAATTTCGAGTGGTGACATCACTAGTAGCTTTTCCCTCAGTTTAGCTAATGGCGCGTACCAACTCTCTCAATAACAGAGGGGTGTCATAATAACTAGCACGATCATAACACAAATTCGGGTACATTTTGCAGTAAATTGGGGACTTGAAATATTAATTTCGAGTGCTGACATCCCTCTAAGCCCCTCATTTATAGCAAAATGGTGCGAGCTAGTTTTTAGGACACCCCCCTATTATTGAGAGAGTTAGTACGCTCCATTAGCCGCGGGAGCTAAACTGAGGAAAAGCTACGAGTGATGTCACCACTCGAAATTAATATCTCTATATATAGCATAATACTGTATCAACAAAACCATTGCAGCACAAACGATTGACATCATTTTTATATAAATTTGCGTCTGATTGGGGGGCAACTTCATGGAGGTCCGTATAAATGGTCACAAAGCACATATAAAGTGTATAAAGTGTCCTCCTTTTTATTATTATTATTTTTTTTAAACTTCCGGGTCATCCTCTTGCCGTTGTGTTGCATGACTTTGCTGCTGTGCTGTGAGCCATTTGCTGTTGTGCTACGAGCTATTTGCTGTCGTGTTGTGGCAATTGGGGTTCGTGCTTTTGCCAATTTGTAATCGCGCTTTAGGAATTGGGGATCGTGTTGTGGCAGTTTGCATTTGTGCTTTTTTCTTTTGCAAAGCGTTTGCAATTTGGGTTCGTGCTTTTTTCTATTTGGAAAGTGTTTGGACTTTGCATTTCGCCTGACACCTCTCGGCCACCGTAACGAACAACCATTCGCGCACACACTCATACCTAGGGACAATTTAGAGTGGGCGATCAGCCAACCATGCATGTTTTTGGAATGTGGGGGGATACCGGACGACCGGAGAAAACCCACGCAGGCACGGGACGAACATGGAAACTCCACACAGGAAGGCGGGAGCCCGGGATTGAATCCTTGATCTCAGAACTGTGAGGTGGACGTGCTAACAACTGTGAAGAAATTTTTGTTAGTTTCACCCCCGAGACTATCCAAATAGAAGATGGATTTTCAGGCAAAGCCAGTTAAGTTATCATAATGTCAGCATTGCAGGAATAACTTAACAGAAATGAATTACTTCATTAAAAAAAATGAAAAATACTAAATAGATGTGACTAACACCATCCTCCAAATCAAAGCTTTTAGAAACAGGTTGGCTATAAAATTAGAATAGTTGGAAATGTAATTAAGGGAGCAACTGGTGGGGGTTTTAAAAGGTCATATTAATTACAAGAACAACCTAAGGGAAAACGTTGGTGGGGGCATGCGTGCACACAAATGAACACGCTCGTAGACTGTCAAAGCCACCCAGTTGGGAACTCAGTCTGCATCATTAAACAGCAAGCCAGTCTGCATTTTCGTTCCGGGGTTCAACCTTATTTCAGCTGTTTGTTAAAAAAAGACACAACTAATTGGAATAACAGGTTTTGTATTATTCTGTTTGACTTATTACTCTGGTAAGCATAATGTAAGAATCCAGGTCTTATTGCTTGACCCCTGTGAATATTGGTCGTGCATTTGTAGCTAAAGGATCAATACAAAGGAGAAAGTCATCAATTTAAGGATTTACCTGCCAAGCTGCTCCTTACTATGCTCCCCCTTGCTGGTAATCTTCACCTTAAATTTGACCCTGAGCCCCTACATGGAGAATTAACACACTTCCCAAGACAACTGTTAAAACAATGCAAATCATATCAAAGGGACTTTCAGTTTCAGCCATTTTTCAGAGCCTCCCCAATAGGATTGAACAAGTACTTACAATAGAGTAGTGTCTTGCTTCAATCAATTACTGTTTGAAATCACTCACTTTACGGGTTTGTGGGCCAGAAATGGTCCACCATTGGGTCCAATTTGGCGCACGGGGTTGTTCTGCCTGACAGGCACGTTGTAGCTCATTCCTAATGCATATACAGAATGACGTGCCTTTATTTTGACATTGGCGCCGTAAAACCGGTGATATACATTCTAAGCGTCTAAGCGACCCCAAACTTTTGAACTGTAGTGTACATAATAAAAAAATCCCATATGATACACTACGGTTCCAAATGTTTGGGGTCGCTTAGACCCCAAACTTTTGAATAGAATTTTTTATTGCATACCTGGTATGAGTGAAAACTGCTAAATGAACCCGTTGGCTCTCAAAGGCTAAAACAGTGCTGAATTCATGAAATTAAAACGTGTATAATACTAGCCCAACAGTAAGAAAGTAAAAATACAAAGAATGAATAGTGAATGAACTTTTTCAAACCCAGAGTTTTGTCTCTCAAAAGGCCAAACAGTGCAACTTTCATGAAATTATAAGTAATAATAATTGACCACAGCATCCTGTCTCTCTATTAGCCTCCCTCTCTGTGCACCAGCAGCAACGCACACTTAGCCACTTAGCTAGGCTTACTTTGCTTACTTCTACAGCACTTTTGAATAGGCTTGCCACCTGTCCTTTGAAAAAAAGGAATCGTTCCGAATTGGGAAGTTGCATTCCGTGTTGAACTACCGTATTTTTCGGACTATAAGTCGCATTTTTTTTTCATATTTTGGCTGGGGGTGCGACTTATACTCAGGAGCGACTTATGTGTGGAATTATTAACACATTATGATATAATTTCACATCTTATTTTGGTGTTTTGCAGTGACACTGATGGTTTTGTAAAGTTGTTAGCATGTTCTTATGTTATAGTTATCTGAATAACTCTTTATAGCTATGGCCACGTTTGCGTTCTGCCTATGGCAGTGTATGTTCAATTGTATTATTGACTTTTTTATCTTGAAATGGATGCATTTAGTTTGTGGCGCTTTCACGCCCACGTGAGGGCGCACTCGCACTTGTTTACGTGACACGCCAGAAGAAGACTGACAGCTACGTAGCTCTGAGTGAGTGAGTTAGCTAGAGAGAATAGACAGATGCGAACCTACTTTCATTGTTTATGCTTTTAAATCATCTCTACAGAGGCAACGCCTGCGTGTATCATCTTTTCTGTTGTTGTTGTGTGTTTTCCACCCGCGATCGGACACTTAGAGCCAGTTGTGTGGTTGTTTGAACGATGTGCTAATGATAGCGAACGCATGCTAACCTGTTACTTATTACTAATAGTACCTAATTATCATTTATTTACGTTGATGCGGACCTGTTTTCTATCGAGGACCAAATTGATTCAGCAAATTATACGGATGTCCAGCATTGTCTTTTGGGAGTTCGCTGTACAGCCAGGACCGAGCTGTAGCGTAGGACAGTATATTCACATTTCGTTGTTCATGCACTGTACACTGTATATTTATTTAGCATGTTGTTCTCTATTGTATTTTTATATTAAATTGCCTTTCAAGATGACATGTCTGTTCTATGTGTTGGATTTTATCAAGTAAATTTCCCCCCAAAATTCGACTTATACTCCGGTGCGACTTGTATATGTTTTTTTTTCTCTTCGTTGGGCATTTTATGGTAATACGGTAATACTGAATATACTGGACTGTCTCAGGAAATTAGAATACACAATATTCTAATTTCCTGACTGTCTCAGGAAATTAGAATATTGTGTATTTTAATTTCCTGAGACAGTCCTGTATATATACACAGGACTGTCTCAAAAAATTAGAATATTGTGTATTCTAATTTCCTGAGACAGTCCAGTATATAAATAGATACACTTCTATGCATTATAGGAGTTTTGGGGAGGTCCCTTTTTTTGTCGTCGCCTGTACGGCTTTGGGTGTGAGAGGAGCATCCCTTATTTCTATTTCTGAAAGGTGGCAACCCTACTTTTGTAACAGGCCTCAAATTAGTATGGCATTTCTTTCAGTCAAAGGCAAGTAAAGTAGACGAACTGAACTCACCAGATATTGTTGCTCCGGTCAAGCCCTCTTCCTCTGGATAGCAGTCTTGCTGTTGCAGCCTCAAACTCTTTGTGTTCGTTCACATGTTTCGTCTTCAAATGTTTTATCAGGTTGGAGGTATTGAAACTGGCCGATTTAACTCCACCTGTCCAAACTTTCAGGCCACAAATGTTGCATGCAGCCACCGTACGTGACAGAGATTAAAGATGAAATATTTCAGGACCGAAGACATTTTCCTCTCGTACTTTGTTTTTCCTACATAAGAAAACGCTGCCCCAGCACTGGATAAGAGCGGATATTAGCCCGCTCTGATTGGTCTAGAGCAGGGCAATATCGATAGCTGCTTGGCATGCAAAATGATCAAGTATCATCACACAACAGAGATTGTAGTGAGCGTCAGGAGAAAAAGAGGCTGATGTCAAGTGTTATAATAATGGATTGGTAAATGGTATCGGCGCCCTATTTGTTGGTACTCGCCGATACCAATACCACCATTTCGGGCCAGATCGGCCCCCTTTGCTGGTACTGGCATCGGTATCAGTGCATCTTTAGTTATTAGAGGGTACTGCAAACATAATTCCTGTGCCCGTGCATTTGGACCACTTTGGTCATCCAGCTACTATAATAAAAAATACCCCAAAACGCACAGCATGACATGTAAGTACCCTAAATTTACAAGGATGTGACCCAAAACTGCACAACCATAGAAGTCCAATTGAATTAAACTGGGATGACAGACTGTGGGTATTTCAGTGCCATGATTCGCCATGAATGACTTGCCCACTCCTAGTCCAAATGGTTTGGACGTCTAGCGTCGTCAATGGCAGCCAAGGGCGAAAAATAAACTGGGCCAGCCGACATGGTTTCGCTCCTACCTCATTGACCGACAACAATTCATCGCCATCAATCATTGCACATCCCCTCCTGTTCCCCTACATCAAGGTGTCCCAAAAGGTTCAGTTTTAGGTTCCCTCCTCTTCATTCTCTACATCCTCCCCCTTGGTCAGATCATCCGCAAACATGGACTCCAATTTCACTGTTACGCTGACGACATCCAAATTTACATAACCGCAAAACAAATCTCGCATAACACCGAATCCACACTTCAAAACTGCCTCAATGAAATTCAATCCTGGATGCAAGAAAATTATCTTCAACTCAACAGTAACAAATCAGACATCATCATCTTCGACCCTGCAGCCCACATCATAGACGGTCAACTTTCCCTCACCATCAACAACTGCACCCTGCCTCTCTCAACACATTCCCGCAACCTTGGTATCATTTCTGACAATAAACTAAGATTCGACCACCAAGTCAACCATATCACCAGAACTGCCTTCTTCCACCTCAAGAACATAGCCCGTCTTCGCCCCTCCCTCACCTTCTCTGCTGCTGAAACCCTCATCCATGCCTTCATAACCTCCAGACTTGACTACTGCAACAGCATTCTTTTCGGTTCTCCATCCAAACTCATCAATAAACTACAATATATCCAAAACACCGCTGCACGCCTTCTCACCCGGACCCCCTATAGGAACCACATTAACCCGTCCTCCACAAACTGCACTGGCTTCCCATTTAATACAGAATTCAGTTCAAAATCATCCTTCTCACTTACAAATCACTCATTGACTTGGCCCCTCCCTACCTCACAGACCTTCTCTGTCCCCACACCCCCTACCATCTCCTCCGCTTTTCTAATGGAAACATCCTCGCACCGCCCAAAGAACACAGCGAACTTGGGGGGACAGAGCCTTCTCCGTTGCTGCCCTCGCCCTTTGGAACTCACTCCCTAAACCCATCCGTACCTGTTCAGACCTTCCCGCATTCAAAAAACTGTTAAAAACTCACCTTTTTAAACCAGCTTTTAACTTGTGATTATTTTCTTTTTTTTGTTCTGTTCACGTTGTTTGCTGTTTTTGTTCCTACTGTAAAGCGTCTTTGAGTATTGGTAAAAGCGCTCTACAAATAAAATGTATTATTATTATTATGAGTTTGACACACCTGTATTAGAGTAACATTACATATGAAGCTTATGTGGTGTTGATTTTTAAAATGCCAACTGTGTCACGTTGGTTCATGCGATTTCCACAAATAGGTATAGAATAACAAGTCAGAAAGCCATATTAGTAATGTACGACATTACAGCTGCCCTCTCCTTGAGCACGGCGATGGTGGTAATGATCAACAGAATTGATGGGCCCCCAGGATCTAATTTTGATTGCATATAATGAATCACGCGCTATCAGTGCTTTTGTTCTGCTTTAATGAAGACCTAGTGTAAATGGTTAGACAGGCAGAGGCACCCTTGCAGATTTAATAGATCACGCCGAGCTCAATTCCATTTTCAAAGTCGTAATGAGCTGTCAGTTTTGTACGACCACCACTGAGAAAGTATTATACCGGAACTTTTGTGTGTTTGCGTGCATGTGTTTGTGTGTAATGCACAGGGAGTGTGACGGACAAAAGACAAAACAGATATGAGGAAGAGTGACAGCAAACGACCACCTGGAGGTTAAGATCATTTAATGAGCATGATTGATAATAATTAGAGCAGCAGCGGGCTTAGTGGTAAGTAAAAACTTGCACAGTAGTTCCTCTTTTGTATCTTGAGATAGCTATTAGTTCTTAAAGTGCGTTAGACAGGATGAAAAAAAGTCTTAAATAGCATTACCGTATTTTTCACCAGCCATAAAAATCCCAACGAAGAGGAAAAAAACATATAAGTCGCACTGGAGTATAAGTCACATTTTGGGAGGGAAATTTACTTTATAAAATCCAACACATAGAACAGATATGCCATCTTGAAAGGCAATTTAATATAAAAATACAATAGGGAACAACATGCTGGATAAGTGGACAGTATGATAATGTTACATGATGCATAAACAACGAAATGCGAATATACTGTCCTCACCAGGACGCTATGGCTCGGTCCTGGCTATACAGCGAGCTAAACTCCCAAATGACGATGCTGGACATACGTATAATTTGCTGACTTTATTTTGACCATCGTTATGACACCATCATTTGAAGAGTGAAACTAAAAATAGAAATAATACAAAATCAATTTCATCCTCGATACCAAACAGGTTCGCGTCAACGTAAATAAATGATAATTAGCTGCTATTACAGCAATGACACAAACTGTTAGCATGCGTTCGCTAGCATTAGCACATGGTTCAAACAACCACACAACTGGCTCTAAGTGTCTGATCGCAGGTGGAAAACACACAAAAACAACAGAAAAGATGATACACACAAGCGTTACCTCTGTAGAGATATTTTACACGCATAAACAATGAACGTAGTTCCGCAGCCGTGTCTCTCTCTCTCTCTCTCTCTCTCTCTCTCTCACCCACTCCCTCAGATGCTGCGTAGCTGTCTGTCTTCTTCTGGCATGTGAGCGCTCTTCTTTGCGTAAACAAGTGCGAGTGCGCCCCCACTTGGGCGTGAAAGCGCCACTTACTAAAAGCATACATTTCAATATAAAAAAGTCAATAATATAATTGAACACACATTGCCAAAGGCAGAACGCCAACGTGGCCATAGCTATTAAGAGTTATTCAGATAGCTATAGCATAAAGAGCATGCTAACAAGTTTACCAAACCATCAGTGTCACTCCAAAACAGCAAAAATAACATGTGAAATGATATCATAATGTGTTAATAATTTCACACATAAGTCGCTCCTGAGTATAAGTCGCACCCCAGCCAAACTATGAAAAAAAACTGTGACTTATAGTCCGAAAAATACAATTACAATCATATGTTGTGAAGATTTGACTACATACAACAATTTGGCAAAGCACAGATAACGAGAAATTAAGTCTTTTAATACGCCGTTTAGCCACACCTACCATTATAGGGCTCTAGCGTCCACAACAGGAGGATGACGTCGGCAGGGTCATGGTTTCATCTGATTTAGAATTCAACCCATTGAGGGGGAATTATTCAGAATGAGGAAGATGTCAATTGACTTCAAATAAAAACTGGTGTGGACATCAACTTCCGCACTTTCAAATGAGACCAACCAGTGGCACGTGGGTGACGTAATTACGGCGTGACGAAGCTTAAAAGACGATATGCGTAAACGCGTCGCTGCCAACACGTTGGTTGTTAAAGGGATAAACCCTCGTAAGCATCCCCCGCTTGTTGTCTGCTTCGAGGTCCAACCCTGTTTCCGCAATTGCGGACGCTAACAGGGGTTGAAAATCTGACAGAACACCGGGCACACGAAGAGGGCAATAAGCCGAGTATAGCGCTGTCTTGGCGGGCGGGTGTGCGACAAGCCGGCGGGCGTCGGCCAAGCGGCATTTACAGTGGACAATCAGCCAAAAAATGCAAGCCACTTCCGTATTAAAACGTGTCTCATGATCCTAGTATTTGACATACTGTAATACAAAATACGATGCTTACTCACTTCTTTGTGAGTCCAATGGTCCCACAGCAGTAGGGCTTGTTTGACCAATATCCGCAGTGAACGGGAACCTTTTGAAACGCAAAAAGGCTTACACGCAACTCCCTGGTGCAACAACACCTTTCTGCAGCCGTTTGGCTGGTGTGCTATGAAAAATAAACAAATTAATCCGCAAAATCAGCTGAGTCCGCAGTCCATCTGCATGCTATAAAGCAAAGCTGTATTATGAGATGCTGAGTTGCTGACCCGGGTAACGTCACATTCGCATTCATCCTAAACCTGAGACTGAAACCGGAAGTAACTCATTTTCATGGCACAGGATTTATGAATTCAATATATAAAATGATCGCTTCCACGCACATCCAAGCGGTCCATTTCATTCAAAAGCATAAAACACCGTGTGAAATATGAAATGAACATGCTTTTTGGTGTCATACGCGGGTCCAATTCAACCTGTTTAGATTTTGGGCAGCTATAAAAATAGCCCAAGTGTAATTTTCCCTCTTAAATAAAGTGACTTCCCAAAAATGCTTCAGATTACAATACATAATTTGTCACCTTTTTTATGTCTGTTGGCTTTACCAATGTTCACATGCCAGGAAGATGCCAGGCAATAGCCAATGGCAGAGCAGCTATGATTATGTTACATTCAGTAGATTCTGCGAGCTGCGAGTAGTAGTCTATTCTGTATTTTTGCCTTTCTTATCCTGATCTCTATTTCGTAAAAAGAGGCAATGTTTTCCGCATCGAGGCGTATCGTAACCTGAAAATTCTGTATGCACAGATGTTCTTAAGTAGAGGTACCACTGTATTAGACTAGAAGGACACTTTTAAGAAGTATAGGTAGGTCCCTGGGTTATGAACGAGTTCCGTTCCTACGCTGGCGACGTAACCTGAATATCTGTGTAAATCGGAATTAACTCTTTTAGTACCCCTAAATCTAAAATAACTACCGTAATTTTCGGACTATAAGCCGCTACTGTTTTACCTCATTTTGAATCCTTATAGTCCAGTGCGGCTTATCTTTGAGCAAATGCTGTTTTCGTGTCAAATTTGGTGGGTGGCGGCCTATAGTCAGGTACACCTCATAGTGCGAAAATTACGGTAGTCAAAAACATGTGTTGTGCATCATATTAATAGAATGGTGTAAAAAATGGGAAACGGTGAGTGTAACCGGTGTGTCCGTCCCACCTTGCTCAGATCAAGACTCGAACCCGCGCCGCATGACGCGTCCACTCGGCACGCGGAAACACTAACCGCTTAGCCATAAGCTCAAGCTGACCTGCGTGTACCCGTTACACTCACCCACTGAAAACCTTCATTGCCGATCCAGGTCACGGCACCAATGTAACCGGTGTGTCCGTGCCGCACCGAGAGCATTCCAGTCCCACCTCACTCAGGTCAAGACTCAAACCCGCGCCACATGACAAGTCCACTTGGCAGGCGGAAACACTAACCGCTAGGCCATAAGCTTGAGCTGACGGCCTAGCCGCCAGCGCACCCACATGAAGGCATCAGAGGGAAGGTTTTCCACGCACCGCTCACACACACGGACCTGCGTGTACCCGTTACATGAGGTACGTTATGTTAAATGCTGTTATGTTCAATACTATTTGGGCTTTACTCACGAGTGAGTCGCTTTGCTGAGAGGAAAGGGCGCTGTAGAAAGAGTACAGAAGCGACAGAAGGGGGATATCATGGCCGGTCAGGTCACCTTTTTCAACGTGAGCCCGCCGTCCAAACTCAAAAAGCTGGATCAGGACTCGTAATAGGTGACACTGCTGTGGGATTTAGGGGATCCTGGCATGAAGAACGGCAACAGGAACTTGGTACTGAAGACAAAATTGTGGACGAGACTGCGACATCATAAAGTCGAAATCACGTACAGTAAGTCGGGTACGTCGTAATCCGGCGACTATTTGAGTCGCCTTGGATTGTTCTTCTGTAGTGGCTCTAAGCATTGGACGGAGCACCCAGAGTTGTCCGATGATGAGGGTAGCTTTTTTGGCGCTAGCAACCGAGAGGAAACTGTGGCTGTATCATCTTTTAAAGTACTGTGTTCTATCGTTCTTCTGTAACGACACCAAGGGTTTTCTTTTGACAACAAGTCAGCTAAGTTAACATCGCCTTGGGAATGCTATCCATACAAAAAAGTTGAAGGGGCACTCAACAGTGCATAATAGCCGACATGGGCGAGAATAAAGAGGGTTCTTCTTCCCATTCACTTCAATGTATCTGGAGCATAACCCCACTTTTTTCTCGCTTGAATCAGGATGTCAAAGATCAAATGCCCACTCAAAATCAAAAGCCCTTTCAGATTATCGTTTTTTTTTTTTTTCACCTCTGTTCCTCAACCCTTACGTCTTTGACCGCTTCATCCAATCCCCTTGACCCCTTGCCTGATTTCCTGCTCATTAATGAAAGTGCTTAACGTCATTATGAAAGACTATTTGACATTAGTATGCGTCCCTGGACTTGCTCCTTAATGCTATCCGTGCATTTGGACTCTACTTCTTGATTCCACAGCAAATTAACTTGTGGATGGTACTCTCGAGCTCGTCATCAGCAGAGGTAGCAAAAGTATAGGTACAGTATTTTTTAAAGTACAGATTCAATTCCTAGAACAGACAGAATTGACTTTACATCTCTGTGTTTACTCTCCTCAAACTCATGGCAAAGGTGACTTGTGATGACAGCAAATAGAATCAGATGCTGTCGAGTGTGTTGCCTTTGTAGCTCTACAGTCTCCTCTAATGATTGTTCAGCAATTGGAAGCTTTTAGCATTGATCTTTCTCAAGACACCTAAGAGTGGCTGTAAATAGTAGTCATTTAGTAAACATTACTCAGTTTGCGTTTACCTACATCTGGAACCAATGTAATTTTTAAAAAATTGGGATAGCAGTAGTGTTGTTTTCGACAACGATGACGATAACGAAAATATTTCATCCACGAACAATTTTTTTCCATGACGATGAGGAAATAAAACATGGCATAGACTTCATTACCTATTGATGTGACACTTCGTCATTCTTTGCGTCACGCCTTATCAGAGGGGGCCGAGCTTCATTTAGTATAGTCAGGCGAAGACGTCACATACTCATGTCTAAGCTGGATTTAAGATTGGATTTTTGAAGAACTACGAAAGCTGTACCGTATACAAACAGGAAGGATTGTCTCAGAAGTGATTTGTTCGAGGATTCTAGGTATATATTATATTTTTCGTACTATGCATGCATTTGCAAAATCAATGGTACAATTGGAACTGCTACGGCATTGACGTAATTCTTCGGCATATACTGGACTGTCTCAGGAAATTAGAATACACAATATTCTAATTTTTTGAGACAGTCCTGTGTATATATACAGGACTGTCTCAGGAAATTAGAATATTGTGTATTCTAATTTCCTGAGACAGTCCAGTATACATAAAATAGACGCGTAACTGGCTGGTTTTTTGCTCTTTTAACAAAAGAATGAAGACAGCTTTACGTCCAAATCTACAAAGAATTCAGTGATTGAAGCATTTATTCGCAGGAATTTTCTTCTTTGTTTACACATGGAGGTGGCTAATTTTTGTAACTGACTAGCCTCAAATAAATGCTACCTGCACGTTTTTTGTTTTGTTTTTTTTTTTGCTTTTAACCAAATATCAAGACTATTTTACGTCCATATCTATAAAGAATTCAGGGATTAAAGCATTTATTCACAACAACATTTATTCACACAAAAAGCTCTGTTTACGTCAGGCGGCCTCATTCGCTAACAAAGTAGCATTGTACTTCGACATATATACGAAAAATAAATGCTAACTGCATGGTTTCTTTGCTTTTAACCAAAAATCGACACTGTTTTACGTCCATATCTATGAAGAATTCAGGGATTTAAGCATTTATTCGCAAGAATTTTCACCAGAAAAGCTCCGCTTACGACAGGCAGTCACTAGGCTCATTCGCTAACAGTACATAGTAGTGGTGTCAACAATAATCGTTGCGGCAATGCATTCCGATGCGGGGCATGGACGATTCGATTCGATGCGGGCAACAAGCAGAATCGATTCAGCGCATTTTAAAATATATAAGTACGTTACAAAATCTTCCCTGCGCAATTCCGGTGATGCAACGGACTTGGTTTCCCCATTTGTATTATTATTCTCATGTTTCATTTTTTACACACCGCATAACTCTGGTCAAGTTTCCCACCAACCTCGTAGAAGCCAAAATGTCTCCAGATGTCTGCTTTCAATGTCTTAGGTGCATCAATAATCTTTCTCGCTCCCTCTTTCTCCGCTTCAGCCATTGTTACGTTATTTCCTATCTCTTAGAGGTTATATCTTGTGCCCGAACCCGATTAACATTTTGGGCCCCGGGTCGGGTCGGGCCCAAAATGTTAAGCATTCACGTTCGGGTCGGGTCAGTGTTAAAGACTAGTTAACATATTAATGTGTCAGATTATTTAACTTACTTTAAGTAAATATTACTATTTGTTCTTACTAAGCCAATACATCTAAAAGTTTTTTTTTAACCTAAATCAAGAAAAAAATGCTTTCGAATAATGTTTTGAACAATATGTATTTTTGAATTAAGAACATTTATGACAAAGAAGCTTTTTTTAAAATATTAAATACAGTGATCCCTTGCTACTTCGCGCTTCAAATTTCACGCCCTCAGTCTATCGCGGATTTTTTTTCAGTAAAAAATAATATACAGTGGGGCAAATAAGTATTTAGTCAACGACTAATTGTGCAAGTTCTCCCACTTGAAAATATTAGAGAGGGCTGTAATTGTCAACATGGGTAAACCTCAACCATGAGAGACAAATTGTGGAAAACAAAAACAGAAAATCATATTGTTTGATTTTTAAAGAATTTATTTGCAAATCATGGTAGAAAATAAGTATTTGGTATATACCAAAAGTTCATCTCAATACTTTATTATGTACCCTTTGTTGGCAATAACGGAGGCCAAACAATTTCTGTAACTCTTCACAAGCTTTTCACACATTGTTGCTGGTATTTTGGCCCAATCATCCATGCAGATCTCCTCTAGAGCAGTGATGTTTTGCGGCTGTCGTTGGGCAACACAGACTTTCAACTCCCTCCTCACCCCGTGGCGTCAAAATGATAACAAGAACGGTGAGCAAAAATCCCAGATCCACACGGGGGGACCTAGTGAATGACCTACAGAGAGCTGGGACCACAGTAACAAAGGCTACTGACAGTAACACAATGAGCTGCGAGGGACTCAAATTCTGCACTGCCAGAGGTGTCCCACTGCTGAAGAAAGTACACGTCCAGGCCCGTCTGCGGATCGCTAGAGAGCATTTGGATGATCCAGAAGAGGACTGGGAGAATGTGTTATGGTCAGATGAAACCAAAATAGAACTTTTTGATAGAAACACAGGTTCTCTTGTTTGGAGGAAAAAGAGTACTGAATTGCACCATACCCACCCTGAAGCATGGGGGTGGACACATCATGCTTTGGGGCTGTTTTTCTGCAAAGGGACCAGGACGAGTGATCTATGTAAAGGAAAGCATGAATTGACCCATGTATCGAGAGATTTTGAGTGAAAATCTCCTTCCATCTGCAAGGGCATTGAAGATGAGACGTGGCTGGGTCTTTCAGCATGACAATGATCCCAAACACACAAGCCAGGGCAACAAAGGAGTGACTTCGTAAGAAGCATATCAAGGTCCTGCAGTGGCCTAGCCAGTCTCCAGGTCTCAACCCCATAGAAAATCTGCAGAGGGAGTTGAAAGTCAGTGTTGCCCAACGACAGCCCCAAAACATCACTGCCCTAGAGGAGATCTGCATGGAAGAAATGGCCAAAATACCAGCAACAGTGTGTGAAAAGCTTGTGTAGAGTTACAGTAAACGTTTGGCCTCCGTTATTGCCAACAAAGGGTACATGACAAAGTATTGAGATGAACTTTTGGTATTGACCAAATACTTATTTTCCACAATGATTTGCAAATAAATTCTTTAAAAATCAAACAATGTGATTTTCTGTTTTTTTTTTTTCACATTCTGTCTCTCATGGTTGAGGTTTAACCATGTTGACAATTACAGGCCTCTCTAATATTTTCAAATGGGAGAACAGAATTAGTGGTTGACTAAATACTTATTTGCCCCACTGTATATACCGTAATTTCCCGAATATAAGGCGCACCCGTGTATAACGCGCACCCCAAATTTACTTGTAAAATCTAGGGGGAATTATTGTACCCGTGTATAACGCGCACCCTAATTTTAGCACCAATAAATAGAAGAATACAAGAAAACAGAGCTCGTGTACAGATACAGAAATGCCATTTTACTGACTGGTGAATCACAGCACAAGCATAGCACATAGGTAGTTCAAAACATTACCGTAAACTGACAATATGTACGGTAATAATATGATCTGATAACTTCTTGAACTTACCTGAATCCAGGAGAAAACAAAACAGATGTGACTTTTCTTTTAAAGGCTGCTGTATAACTTGCTCATTTCATCATGATGAATAAATGTTTCCATCATGGATTGATATGGTCAAATGAAACTGAGAACGTAAGTCAGAAATCCGAGACAGCTAATTGCTGTCAACACGACAGTAACAATAGGAACTATTCTTATTTGGGTTTGAGTTTCCCGAGGGACCGATATAGTTGACGGACACAGGAAGTCTGTGTTGTTACATTTGTTATGGTCTGAGTTGCGGAGCTGCAATAAACGTTGACTCAAATGAGTTAAAGAAACTAAATTCTGTGCTTTATGAAGAGTGAAAAAAGCAGAATTTAACACAGACGAAATCATTCAGCCGATCAGAGTGAAGTATTACCAAAACAGAATGGTGACGTCACGTACCGTAATGGTCGGCATCGGATCGCCGCATACGTTTCTTCAACACATCATGGCCGTGTCAATAAAATTAAAAAAATCGATTTGTATATATATATATATATATATATATATATATTTCTGTCTCCATTCATGTACCCGTTTATAATGTGCACCATGATCTTCATCCATCCATTATCTTCCGCTTAGTCCGGGGTCGGGTCGCGGGGGCAGCAGCTTTAGCAGGGAAGCCCAGACTTCCTTCTCTCCAGCCACTTCAGCCAGCTCCTCCGGCGGGATTCCAAGGCGTTCCCAGGCCAGCCGAGCGACATAGTCTCTCCAGCGTGTCCTGGGTCGACCCCGGGGCCTCCCGCCGGTGGGACATGCCCGGAAAACCTCTCCAGGGAGGCGTCCAGGAGGCATCTGAACCAGATGCCCGAGCCACCTCAACTGGCTCCTCTCAACGCGGAGGAGTAGCGGCTCGACACCAAGCCCCTCCCGGATGACCGAGCTCCTCACCTTATCTCTAAGTGAGAGCCCGGACACCCTGCGAAGGAAACTCATTTCGGCCGCTTGTATCCAGGATCTTGTTCTTTTGGTCACGACCCACAGCTCGTGACCATATGTGAGGGTAGGAACGTAGATCGACCGGTCAATCGAGAGCTTCGCCTTTTGGCTCAGCTCCTTCTTCACCACAACGGACCAGTGCAGAGTCCGCATCACTGCAGACGCTGCACCGATCCGCCTGTCAATCTCCCGCTCCCTCCTACCCTCACTCGTGAACAAGACCCCAAGATACTTGAACTCCTCCACTTGGGGCAGGATCTCATCCCCGACCCGGAGAGGGCATGCCACCCTTTTCCGGCTGAGGACCATGGTCTCGGATTTGGAGGTGCTGATCTTCATCCCAACCGCTTCACACTCGGCTGCGAACCGCCCCAGTGAGAGTTGGAGGTCACGGCTTGATGAAGCCAACAGCACCACATCATCTGCAAAAAGCAGAGATGCAATGCTGAGGCTACCAAACCGGGCACCCTCAACGCTTCGGCTGTGCCTAGAAATTCTGTCCATAAAAATTATGAACAGAATCGGTGACAAAGGGCAGCCTTGGCGGAGTCCAATCCTCACTGGGAACGAATTTGACTTACTGCCGGCAATGCGGACCAGACTCTGACACCGGTTGTACAGGGACCGAACAGCCCTTACCAAGGGGCTCGGCACCCCGTACTCCCGGGGCACCCTCCACAGGACTCCCCTAGGCACACGGTTGAACGCCTTCTCCAAATTCACAAAACACATGTAGACTGGTTGGGCGAACTCCCATGCACCCTCGAGGACCCTGCCGAGGGTGTAGAGCTGTTCCACGGCCGGGACGAAAACCACACTGCTCCTCCTGAGTCCGAGATTCGACTTCCCGACGGACCCTCCTCTCCAGCACCCCTGAATAGACAGGGGAGGCTGAGGAGTGTGATCCCTCTATAATTGGAACACACCCTCCGGTCCCCCTTTTGAAAAAGGGGGACCACCACCCCGGTCTGATAATCCAGAGGCACTGTCCCCGATGTCCACGCGATGTTGTAGAGGCGTGTCAGGCATGACAGCCCTACAACATCCAGAGCCTTTAGGAACTCCGGGTAGATCTCATCCACGCCCGGGGCCTTGCCACCGAGGAGCTTACCAACCGCCTCAGTGACTTCAACCCCAGAGTTCGAAGAGCCCACCTCAGAGTCCCCAGACTCTGCTTCCTCAAAGGAAGGCGTGTCGGTGGAATTGAGGAGGGCTTCGAAGTATTCTCCCCACCGACTCACGACGTCCCGAGTCGAGGTCAGCAGTACACCATCTTCACGATGGTGCACTGCTTTCCTCTCCTCAGACGCTAGATGGTGGACCAGAATTTCCTCGAAGCCGTCCATAAGTTGTTTTCCATGGCCTCGCCGAACTCCTCCCATGTCCAAGTTTTTGCCTCGGCGACCGCCGAAGCCGCAGTCCGCTTGGCCAGCCGGTACCTGTCAGCTGCCTCTGGAGTCCCACATGCCAAAAAGGCCCGATAGGCCTCCTTCTTCAGCTTGACGGCATCCCTTACTGCTGGTGTCCACCAGCGGGTTCGGGGATTGCCGCCACGACAGGCACCAACCACCCTACGCCCACAGCTCAGATCGGCCGCCTCAACAATGGAGGTGCGGAACATGGCCCACTCGGACTCGATGTCCCCCACCTCCCCCGGGACAAGGGAGAAGTTCTGCCGGAGGTGGGTGTTGAAACTCTTTCTGACAGGGGATTCCACCAGACATTCCCAGCAGACCCTCACAATACATTTGGGCCTGCCAGGTCTGGCCAGCAACTTCCCCCGCCATCGGAGCCAACACACCACCACGTGGTGATCAGTTGACAGCTCCTCCCCTCTCTTCACCCGAGTGTCCAAAACATGTGGCCGCAAGTCCGATGACACGATTACAAAGTCGATCATTAAACTGCGGCCTAGGGTGTCCTGGTGCCAAGTGCACATATGGACACCCCTATGTTTGAACATGGTGTTCGTTATGGACAAACCGTGACGAGCACAGAAGTCCAATAACAGAGCACCACTCGGGTTCTGATCGGGGGGGCCGTTCCTCCCAATCACGCCCGTCCAGGTCTCACTGTCATTGCCCACGTGAGCTTTGAAGTCCCCCAGTAGAACGAGGGAGTCCCCAGAGGGGGCGCTCTCCAGCACACCCTCCAAGGATTCCAAAAAGGGTGGGTATTCTGAGCTACTGTTCGGTGCATAAGCGCAAACAACAGTCAGAACCCGTCCCCCCACCCGAAGGGGGAGGGAGGCTACCCTCTCGTCTACCGGGGTAAACCCCAACGTACAGGCGCCAAGCCGGGGGGCAATAAGTATGCCCACACCTGCTCGGCGCCTCTCACCGTGGGCAACTCCAGAGTGGAAGAGAGTCCAACCCCTCTCGAGAGGATTGGTACCAGAACCCAAGCTGTGTGTGGAGAAGAGTCCGACTATATCTAGTCGGAACTTCTCTACCTCACCCACCAGCTCAGGCTCCTTCCCTGCCAGAGAGGTGACATTCCATGTCCCAAGAGTTAGCTTCTGCAGCTGGGGGTTGGACCGCCAAGGCCCCCGCCTTTGGCTGCCGCCCAACTCTCTGCACACCCAACCCATTGGCCCCTGCCACAGGTGGTGAGCCCATGGGAAGCCCATGTACCCGTTTATAATGCGCACCATGATTTTACAAGTTGATTTTGGGGAAAAAAGTGTGCGTTAAATTCGGGAAATTACGGAATTTTTAATTTTCTTTTTCTTTTTTTTTTTTGTTAAATGGGAAAATTTGGTGTAAAAGCTACCCGGTTGCTAGCAGAGGCAATGAGAGCCCACACAACTCAAAATCCACTGCTCTGATTCGCTGGCCAGCATCGCTCGGGAAAATCGCAGGCTGATTGACCAAAACATTTAACCTTGCTGCTATCAAAGGGGACTGCTCTCGCTCGCCTTCTTGTGCTTGTGACATCGTTGAAAATGGCTCCAAACCGTCCTCCACATGCTAAATGCTCTAGCGAACCAATGAAGAAAAGAAAAATGATGACAGTGCACGAGAAAGTTCATTATTGGACATGCTTAAAGTTGGCCACAGCTATGTATCTGATGCATGCAAATACGGACTAAACGAATCAACCGTTCGCTACATAAAAAAAGACGAAGCGAAAATCCATAAGACGGCCTCACTAGCCACGTTTACATGCTGACTTTTATTCATACCGATTCAAATTATTCCGAAAGGAAATTTCAGATCAGCTGTTTACATGTCACTTCATCTATTCCGATCCAGCGTTTACATGTGTCTGCCTTTATTCCAAAAGGACGTTTGACAACTGCCATCTGACATGCGCAGATTAATCAAAACAAAGCGTCACGTTGCAAAACATGGAGATCGATCGTCAGAGTGCTGCTGTTTTAACTTTAACCCACCTGTTGTGTTTGTGGGGTCGTATCCGCTTCTGCTGTTTTGCTCTTTTGCCTTGTAGTAGCCGGTTGTCAGCGTTTTCCACCGGTTTCTAATCTGGTCAACGCTCCGGTCTATTCCGGCTTCGTGTAACCTCTCGTGAACTTTTTTAAATAGTTCACTGTTCCTCGTTTTACGCCCGTCTAAGCGAGAAATTATATTCAATTCTTTTAAAGTTTGAATTAAATACAATATTTCCACCGGACTCCAATTAGGTGCGCTGTGCTTGGAAGCCAAGTTGCAAGTGACGTTACTTACGTCACCAAGTGACGTCACCACGTCAGTACGGAGCATGTGCAGAAAGAACGCAACCAGACACCATTCCGCTTCCCTGTTTACATGATATAATTTTACTTCTAATCAGTTTGGGAAAAGGAATATTCCACCCCTGTGAATCGGAATGAAATTCCATTCGGTTTGGGCCTGTTCATTCCGAATGAGGTGTTTATATGGAACACATTTATTCGGTTTGAACATCTACCGGATTGTAATTGGAATATTTGGCTCCATGTAAATGTGGCAACTGTCGTTTTCCATGGACACTTAGCGAACTATGACTCCACGCAGCAAGAGGATTGTAAAAATGGAAAATGCACTAACAGTGTGGATATCAGACTGTCTGTAAAAGAAGGTGGGTCCCGATACAAACATGATTCGGGCAAAAGCCAAAGCGCTGTATGATGGCCTCATTCCTGAAGGAGAGTTGAACGGTGATAACGACTACGACGAAGATGAACCACAGCCTAGTACCGGTGCCTCGAGTGAAAAAAGTGTGGTTTTGTTGTCACCAAGGACTGGTTCGAGAAATTTAAAAAGAGGTTTGGCCTTCACAGCATTACGTTGGCTGAGGAGGACCATGACGCAGACTTTCGTTATGTCGAGGACCAATTTCCCAAATTAACTGAAGACGGTGGCTAGCTCCCATAGTGTTAGCTCCCATAGTGTTTAACATGGATGAGACTGGTCTTTTTTGGAAGTGGATGCCATCCAGGACGTTCCTTTTTAAGGTAGAAGTGAAAAGGCCAGGTTTTAAAGCCCACAAAGACGTGCGTGACTCCTCATGTGTGGGAATGCTGCGGGCTTCATGCTCAAGCCTGCTTTAATTTACAAGTCCCTGAATCCTCGGGCTTTGAAGAACAAAAACAAATTGTTGCTGCTTGTCTACTGGATCCATCTTTGTTCAGAAGAAAAAACAACGGTCACAAAATTCTCCTGTATCCAAACAGTTGAACAGGACAGGTTTAAAAAATATATATATTTTTGGGTGGGGTGGGGAGTCACTACTTCGCGGTTTTTCACTTATCGCGGTGGATTCTGGTCCCCATAAACTGTGAAAAACGAGGGATGACTGTACACTGAAAACAAGGAAATTTAACTAGTTTTAAGGAGGTGTTTTTTTGCAGTGTAGTTTTGACATTTGTTGCCATAAATAGCAGCAACTGCAATTTTGATCCAGAAAGACATAATAGAGAATCTTCTGACAGATTTTGATGCAAGATCAAGGCACAGATCGACTCTCTCCCCTCTATCCATCATCAAGGCAACAGAACATTGTGTTCCCAATTAAATTTGTTTAGAATGAAGCTACATGGTACTTGACACTTAATTGCATCTTATTACATCAGCATTTAACACTGACAATTTTATGTCAATCTCTGCTATGGTTGCTACTGAATTAGGAGCTGGTGAAGATTGCAGCAACACATTATACCATGCTTCAATTATTTTAGTCGTTTGATCCTGCTGGTAGAGCACACATTTATGCAGCAGGAATTTTACATTACATTCATGTTTTTACAGCAGAAAGAATGAACTCAACGGTTAATTTAAATAATCCTGAACTAAGTTTCTAGAGATAGAACCTTGAGATCAGTGGTAGATGAAGTACTCACTTTTTTTACTCAAGTAAAAGTACCAAAGAAAAAAAATACTCAAGTAAAAGTGCTAAAAAACAGGTAGTCCCTGGGTTACGACGTACCCGACTTACAGTGGTATGAAAAAGTACCTCAACATTTTGGAATTTCTCACATTTCTGCATAAAATTACCATCACATGTGATCTGCTCTTTGTCCACATCACACAGATGTAAAAACGTGTCTGTTTTAACTAAAACCACCCAAACATTTAAAGGTTTTCATATTTTAATGAGGATTGCATGCAAACAATGCCATGAGGGGGAAAAATAAGTAAGTGAACCCTCTGCCTAAGGAGACTTAAAGAACAATTGAAACCAGTTTTTACCAAACAATTTAAGTCCAATCACTGATGAGTGGTTTAAAGCTACCCTGCCCACTGTAAAACACACACCTGGTAAGAACTGTCTTGATGACAAGCATTGTCTGATGTGCATCATGGCTCGCTCAAAAGAGCTGTCTGAAGACCTGCGATCAAGGATTGTTGATTTATATAAAGTTGGGAAAGGATACAAAACCATCTCTAAAAGTCTGGATGTTCATCAATCGACAGTCAGAGAAGTTGTCTACAAATGGAAAGAGTTTGGCACTGTTGCTTCTCTCCCAAGAAGTGGCTGTCCACCAAAGATGACGCCAAGAGTTCAGCACAGAATACTCAGAGAGGTAAAAAAGAACCCTAGAGTGTATGCTAAAGATTTACAGAAATCACTGGCACAGTCCAATATCTCTGTGCACACATCAACTGTTTGTAAAACCATGGACAAGAATGGTGTTCATGAGATGACTCCACGGAGGAAGCCACTGCTGCCTAAAAAAAACACTGTTGCTCGTTTAATGTTTGCAAAAAGGCACTTGGACACTCCACAGAAGTTTTGGCAAAATATTTTGTGGACTGATGAAACCAAAGTTGAATTGTTTGGGAGTAACTCACAACGTCATGTGTGGAGGAAAAATAGAACAGCTCACCAACATCAACACCTCATCCCCACCTTGAAGCATGGTGGACATCATGATTTGGGGCTGTTTTGCTACCTCGTGGCCTGGACAACTTGCAATCATTAATGGAAGAATGAATTCAAACGTTTATCAGGATCTTTGGCAGGAAAACCAGGTCGTCTGTCAGACAATTGAAGCTAAAAAGAGGATGGTGGCTGCAACAAGACAATGATCCCAAACACATAATTAAATCAATTTCGGAACGGTTTAAGAACGTTCTGGAGTGGCCAACTCAAAGTCCAGACTCGAAACCCATTGAGATGCTGTGGCATGACCTAAAGACAGTGATTCATGCCAGACATTCCAGGAATCTGACTGAACTATGGTAGTTTTGTAGCGAAGAGTGGGCCAAGATTAAAATTGATTGATGTGCCAGACTGATCTGCAGCTACAGGAAGGGTCTGGTTATTGCTGCTGAAGGGGGGCACAAAATATTAAGATTTGATGGTTCACTTACTTATTTTGCTCCCTTATGTCATTGTTTGCATACTATCTTCATTAAAATATGAAAACCTATAAATGTTTGGGTGGTTTTAGTTAAAGTAGAGAAATTGTAGTTTCATCTGTGTGATATTGACAACGATGAGATCACATTTGATTGTGACTTAATGCAGGAATGTGAGAAATTCCAAAAGATTTAGATACTTCTTCATACCACTTCATAAACCCCTTACAACAAAAGTGAGTACACAGTAAAAATGTACATCCCTAAATGTCCAAATTGAGTACTGCTTGTCATTTTCCCTCCCAAATGTCATGTGACTCGTCACAGGAGTGCTGTCAGCATTGCTGCTGAGATTGAAGAGGTGGAGGGTCAGCCTGTTAGTTCTCAGACCATACGCCGCACTCTACATCAAATTGGTGTGCATGGCTTTCACCCCAGGAGAAAGCCGCCTCTGAAGACAGTACACAAGAAAGCCCGCCAGTCTCATCAGACCATATAACATGGTTCCAGTAACCCATGTGCTTTCTTGTGTACCGTCTTCAGAAGAGGCTTCCTCCATGGGTGACAGCCATGCACACCAATTTGATGTAGAGTGCAGCGTATGGTCTGAGCACTAATAGACTGACCCCACACCTCTTCATTCTCTGTAGCAATGCTGACAGCCCTCTTGTAATGAGTCACATAACATTTTGGAGGGAAAATGACAAGCAGTACTCAATTAGGACATTTAGGGATGTACACATTTACTAAAGGGTGTACTCACATTTTGTTGCCAGGGGTTTAAATATTAATGGCTATATTTTGAGTTATTTTGAGGGGAAAATAAATTAACTCTATTATATAAGCTGCACACAGACTACTTTTCATTTTGTCAAAGTGTTATTTTGTCAGTGTTGTCCAATGAAAAGATATACTTAAATACGTATATGCAGAAATGCGAGGGGTGTACTCACTTTTGGGATACACTGTAAAAGTTTTTTTTAATTATACTATGGGGGAAAAAGGTTAAAAAAAAAAAAAAAATCTCATATGTATCTCTTTTCAATGATAGATTTGAATAAATACATTGGAAAAAAAAACATGGGAGGGAGGGGGGTGCTACTTCGTGGTTTTTCACTTTTCGTGGTGGGTTCTGGTCCCCATTAACCGCGAAAAACGAGAGATTACTGTAGTTCTTTTGACGTGCCAACGTAAGTCAAGATAGTGTTGGCCCACGAAAATAAAACTACGAAAATGGACGCTTCGGTCCTCTAGGTTTTTTAACACAGGTGAAAATGTTAATCTATTTTGGTGTTCCTGCTCCCGATGATTATTATTTCCGTCCCGTTACCCACGGTATTTAGCGAAATAATTCATGCTATAGTCTAGTGCATACCCCCACATACTGTACAAGACTGTGCAGCACCCACCCATCTGAAGGCGCGCTGCTTGCTGTTGGTCAGTATCTTGTTCACCTGCCTAATATTGCTTGTACACATGTTGCTGCCTGTAGTTCTTAGTTATGGTATAGTTGCCCTGGGCTTATTGATTGCGCCTGAGGCATGAAAACAAATCTATCAATTCACAAAGAGAAAAAAAAAACAAAAAAACAAAAGTAACGCAGGCGACCATTTGAAAAGTAGTGGAGTAAATTAAAGATATGCGCTGTAAAATGTAGTGAAGTAAAAGTAAATAATAACACGTCATATTTGTACTCAAGTAAAGTAAATATACACAAAAATGTACATAAGTACAGTAACAAAGTACTTTTACTTCATTACATTCCACCACTGCTTGAGATAATATCTAGTGTAAATTGGTGCTGTCTTACACAACTCCACTCTGTGTTGGTTTTAAAAACAAACAAACAAAAAAATAGTATTGCAACTAATTATACACCCAGCCATTGATGGTGCCTGGAAAACATATGAGGACATAATTTTCCATTTTGTCCATGAAAGTCTCTTTTGTGTTTTTTATTGACGGGTGAGTTCCAGCATCATCTTTTTGTCTTTACTCACAAAGCAATTAACATGACTTACATTCCATGTCTAATAGCGCTTTCTTTGAAAATGTTGTCCACTTATAGGGTGAGTGCTATCACACATCCCCAGCTGCACTGTTTTTCCTCCCTATAGGGATGTTACAGCTTTTCAGTAGGATTCTATTCCTTGCTGTGCCAATTTTAATTCTCTGCCAAACAACCCCCCCCCCCCAACCCTAGTTTAAACCCCCAATAGACACAACCTCTTCCTAGTACATCATTTACCACTTTTGTGTCCGTATCACAGCAAAACCCAGCCGAATGCTTATCCATCACGTGTTTTCTACAGGCACTATATAAAAGCTACATAAAAAACGTTGTAAAAGACTCATTGCCAGGTCCAGGAAAAGCGTAGAGGTTGGTCTACAGGTCCAGAGGTGGACTGGCTTTTGGGCGTACCGGGCTCTTCCTAGTGGGCTGACATACATTTTTGGGCCGGGACGCTGCTTAATAAATTTTTTTTAAATTCTCGGCCGTGGCACGCGGACTATTCGTTGATCCAATTTTTCTTAGTCCAATGATATATCTCAGTGCTCCGCTCATCCCTCCCTCCGGATAACTGAGATGGATTTGAATGAAAGTAATGTGCACAGATGCGGTTGAAAAGCCTACAGGTTGATGCGGCGAAATTTGTAAGAATACCTGACATGTTTATTTACACAAAAACCTGTACAGCTTCAGCAAAAGCCGGTGTGTTGACTAGCGCTGTCACTAAAAGCCGCCACCATGTTTTGTTTGCACGCGTGTGTACATATGTGTGCAATGAGAGTGATAAACATAATGGGAGTGATTAAAGTGATTATTAAAGAGAAAGATTAATCACTGAGTAGGCTGAGCTTATTTACAGTGTTGTTTTAGTTTTCTATGAAGTCAGTTTGCATGTGCTACAGTTTGTGTGTGTACGTTGTACAGTAAATGTAAGAGTGTGTGAACAGCATACAGTAAATATTGTATGGGAAAACACTCTACAAGATATGCTACGCTAGCACCATCCCCGCTCGGTTTGTCTTTGAAGTTTTATGGGAAAAAACAATTTTTTATAAGGAATACCCCAGGCCCAGTATGTGATACATGAGGCTAGAGTTGCTTCAGAGACAAGGATCTTTTTTACAAAATGTATAAATCACCATGCTCCTACTTAGGGCGTTTTCACATTAGACCAGGGGTTATTTGATTCAGGTGTGTTAAAGGAGGGAGACATGGAAAACAAGCTGGATACCGGCTCTCGCGGACCGGACTTGCAGACCCCTGCATTAGACTAATAGGACCAGGGTCTGGTTGGAGAGCTACATCTCTTGCCCTTGATCTCGTCCCAAGGCCAGACACTTGTGCATACACACACTCACACACAACCTTCCAGTCCGCCACCGCCTTTTTCTTACTATCACCAGTGGCTAAGTGTTTTACTCAGTTGAATTGTATTAAAAGCGCCATTCGCTCTCTCAAAAAGTCACATTAAAAAAAATAAATAAATAATTGACCGCGTAGTTTTTGAGTTATGGCCATAGCAACACCATAGCAACAAGGGACGCGTCGTCCTGCCGACCTCTACCTCATGACGTAACTTCCAGGAAGCCTCGCCACCACTCTGAACACGGAAATATAGCACCACGCTATCCTCGCCATATATTGCAAACATTTTCTGGGTTTTACTCGCGGGATTCGTCATGCCATCTCGATGTGTAGCGATGAATTACTCACAGGAAGACTCCAGACTCTAGGAGTGGTCAAAAAAAAACTTCTCTTGCAAAGGTTTGGACCGTTTTTGTTAGCATGCATACAGGTCCCCAATCGGCTCGTTGTTTTCATCATTTCAGCCACGACAGCTTTGAAAACCTACAACAGTGAAACCTTGGTTTTACAAAGGTTTAAGTAGAACATTAATGGCTTATTTTGATAAACGAGGGGGACTCCTACTGCCTGTTTGTTGAAGTGCGACATTTTTTTTTTTTTTTTTTTTTTTTTTTTGCTGTTGGCCTGTCATAAGTAGATAGGTTGGCTGACATGTCGTCTACTCATGTGATTTTATTACTATATCAATAGGTGTTCAAATTCAAATGTCCCCAGCACCAAATAGGTCCTTGGCTCGTTTTTTTTTATACTTCAACATCAAGGTCTGCCTATTTGAAGAGGGAACAATAGCATCAAATAGATGCTGCTATGACTGGGGCATTATTATTTGATCACCAAGAAATTATTATTAAATTAAAATTAGGATTCATCCAATATTTTCATGCTGCTGTGATTTTTTTTTTCTCCAGGAAGCCAAACATAAAATATTAAGTGGCGGAAACCCTCAACACGATGAAAAAAGCGTTGCAAGTCAGTTGCCACCCAGTTTCCCAAAATCAAGAGAGAGTGGGTCGAGTCATATGATGAACCAAGTGATGCGGTGTCCAGCGATGACCAGTGTTGTTAATCTTACTGAAAAAAAGTAATTAATTATAGTTACAAATTACTTCTCCCAAAAAGTAATTGGGTTAGTAACTCAATTACCTGAATGTAAGAGTAATTAGTTACTTGGCAAATTGGTGATAATTACTTTTTTTTTTTTTCTTAAAAAAAAAAAAAAAAAAAAAAAACATTGGCCACACTATGTGAAGTTTTTTGTGAAGGTTTTTGGTACAATTGGCCCGAGCCCAATTCTTTACCCTAATTTACTCTTTACCCTGGATCAACTGTTAAAAGTTGTTAGAATTGCTCCCATTATTGCATTAGTTCCCTTCTCTCTACTTTCGACATATGAAAGTTTTAAAACTGTTTCATCATTTAAAGATAGATTCAAGTCAAGATTTTGCCGATTTAGAAGTATTTTATATAAAAAGTTACTTAGGTTCGCTAGGAAGGTTCTGTACAACAGAGCCGTCCTAAAAAGTCTACTGCTTCAAGATGGCGGCTGTCTACTAACGCATTTAGTGCCATGTCTGTCATTTTGCATCTAGTTATATCTATATACAGTACATGTGGTATCTACCATGTCTACCATATCTACCATAACATGCGGGCGTAGTTTGTAGGCTATCGGCTACAACATGTATTATTGGAGCTACCTAGCATCGCGTCTGCTCGGCGTCACAACTTTCTTGCCTCTCCCCACTCCTGCTCTGCTCTGTCGTCTCGGTGAGTCCGTCTCCCTCAGACTTTTCGACCAATATAGTAACGCATAATAACGCATGCCTTTCCGTCCTCAGTAACGGTAACGGCGTTGCCAAGATGAGAAAAGTAATTAATTAGATTACCCACTACTGAAAAAAATAACGCCGTTAGTAACGCCGTTATATTGTAACGCCGTTATTAACAACACTGGTGATGACGACTGAAGAGATCCTATGAGGCCTGCCAGATGCTGAATTTCTTCCGTCTGCGACATCAGATGACGATGACTTAGGAGAAATAAATGTAGCAAATTTTGATGACATTGAAATCATAAACTAGTCATATATAGTACACATTTTTTAAAAGAAAAATCTAGTTACCTTCATATTTTAATGATAATGGATTATCTTTGTATAGAGAACACTTCATGCTACAGAAAAGAGTAAATACATATTTCCCACTGCCATTATCATTTTTCAACGTTGCGCTAGTCCGTTGCTATCCTAACTTTGTGTTGCTTACTAAAATTATGCTCTTTGATGTGTGCCATTGTGTGCTTGGTATAACATATGTTGTGTCACAATCTGACAACGAAAGCTAATGCTGATTCAACATAAATCTGGTATCATTTATTATTGTGTTCTATTGAATATTTTTTCAGAATGTAATATAATTACAATATATTATATACCAATAGAATACATTAAACAGTCAACAAAATGTGTCAATGTTGTTAACAATTTAGGTTTTATTTTTTTAATGTAATTCATGCCCCTGTCAGTGCTTCAGCCTCCTCAAGTTTGGCTCTCACGTCTGGGATCTACTGATGACACAGGCATACTCTTGGAAGGGTAATTACTTGACGGTTTACAGCAACACCTGGAAAATAAAATGTTTTTTTCATTTATTTTGAAATATCAATAACATATCATTCATTTAGCCACATTTGGGCTAGCTTGATCATATTTAGATCGGTAGGAGCTGTCCCATTACCTAATATCCAGTTTTAGCTATGTGTAGAGCATGGAAAAATATACAACCATGTAATCGCATTCTAATAAAAAAATCACGATGCTGGACTTACCACTCACTCTCCCGTTCGTGAAGTGTCGAGCTGTCAATTGGCGTCATGACGCCATCTGCTGTGTCAAGTAAATCGCCGTCATCTGACACCTCAAGTTCAAACATGTAGGGATTAATTGTAGTTCATCTTTCCTGGGAGCCTTTGCCATCGGTAGCGTCACGAAAGAGCGATCCTGAATGGTTACCTTTGGTGGAAATATCACTGACATCGTTGTTGCTGCTATGGTAGCTGTGGGTAGTCTTCTGTTGCCTACGTCACACTTCCGGGTTTGCGAAGGGACCATTAACGGAGTGCAAAAAAACTAAAAAAACGCAAATTATCCTTACAATTACGTGTTGATAATGTCATGGTTGTTTTGACGAACTCGTCCAAAGTTTATATTCATAAAATTACACCAAAATCCAGAAAGGTCTTCAGTTGCCCTAATTCTCGCAATATTATTATAGTGTACTACTATATATAATAGTATTATAATAAGTATTCATTGCCAATCGTATTTGTCATGATAAGTGTCATTTGCAAGCTATTCTTAGTGTAGAATCTGTATTATTTAGTATTTACTCAACATATTATATTAATTCTGAAGTATGTGGGATTAACTCCAGAAATCATTATTTATATGACGAACATGACGTGCTTTTGCTGTTAACCAGCTGTTGAGTGTTATTGTATAACTGATTGGAACTGTACTACATCGTTTCGCCACAGGGTGTGCTGTCGTGTATTTTATGTTCGGTGTGAAGAAGAAAGTTAAAAGAGGCATTAGAGGCCTGTTCTCAACTTCTCCCTCACTGCACTTTGGCTCTCATGGAGAGCACGTTTGCTCATGTGTTCGAAATAAACGATAGCCAACGTGCAAAGTAGCAAGTGAGCTGTAAAAATAACGAGCTTCGTGGCGTGAAAACCGCGGGAGAGCTAAGTGAAGCTAACGAACAGCTAAGCGATGCTAAATGGCACTAAATGAAGAACAACATACCCACTGTGAAGCATGAGGGTGGAAACATCATGCTTTGGGGCTGTTTTTCTGCAAAGGGACCAGAACGACTGATCTGTGTAAAGGAAAGAATGAATGGGGCCCTTATCGAGAGATTTTGAGTGAAAATCTCCTTCCATCAGCAAGGGCATTAAAGATGAGACGTGGCTGGGTCTTTCAGCATGACAATGATCCCAAACACACAGCCGGGGGAGCAAAGGAGTGGCTTCGTAAGAAGAATTTAAAGGTCCTGGAGTGGCCTAGCCAGTCTCCAGATCTAGACCCCATAGAAAATCCGTGGAGGAAGTCGAAAGTCCGTGTTGGCTAACGGCAGCCCCAAAGCATCACTGCTCTAGAGGAGATCTGCATGGAGGAATGCGCCAAAATACCAGCAACAGTGAGTGAAAAGCTTGTGAAGCGTTACAGAAAATGTTTGTCCTCCGTTATTCCCAACAAAGGGCAAATAACAAAGTATTGAGATGAACTTTTGGTATTGACCAAATACTTATTTTCCACCATGATTTGCAAATTCTTTAAAAATCAAAGAATGTGATTTTCTGTTTTGTTTTTTGTTTTTTTTCACATTCTGTCTCTCATGGTTGATGTTTACCCATGTTGACAATTACAGGCCTCTCTAATCTTTTCAAGTGGGAGAACTTGCACAATTAGTGATTGACTAAATACTTATTTACCCCACTGTATACACAGGCACACATACAAGGTTTATTTAATTTTCCCTTCAGGCATGACAGAAATGTCAGGGCCATTTTTTGGGTCCAGTCCATCCCTGTTCAGGATCCATGTAAAATGACCATACTTGATAAGCATGGGGCATGTGAAGTTGAGCAAACTTACCTGAGTTTTTTGACAGTAGTCAAATGAGAATTTATGTCAACTGGAGCCAAATGTCTATTGGCATCTCTTTCATGTTCAGCTGCAGGGAGGTACAGGCCAAATGATGAAGTCAATGCTGTTCGAAAATAGTGTGCGACTATGAAAATAGTCCTCCAGAACCATCTATAAATACAATTTTACCAGCCTGCTTTGTGTTCCAAACAAGAGTAGGCAGCTGTGCAGAAAAAAAAGTGAACTGTGTTATATCCCCTTACAGAGAATTTGCATGCCAAAGCTCTCCGTGTTTTGATATCATTACAGTGTTTGAAGTAGGCGAGTGTGACAGGATTATTTGATAAACAAATCAATGGGACTTTAAATCTGATGTCAAGTATTCCAGAGTTTTGTTGGTCTTAAGTGTTGGTTGCGGTGAGAATTTGCATCACAACAGCCTGCTCACAAAGCTCAAACAAAACGGACTGATTAGAATTCTGATGGCAAGAGCCAATTTAGGGAGTGATCATGTGGGGAGACGCTGTATAAAATCAACACTTCATGCAGAATTCATAAGGCATTACTAAACCGGTTCAGTCGCTGTGCTGGAATTCAATATCATTGTGAGGGAGGATTAGAATGTTACAGGATGGTGAGCTGGTAGCATAAAGAAATATAAATATAAATATTTCATAGAATATCTAATAATAATAGAAATTTTGGCTTCAAGTGTTGTGCACTCAAAACCATATTTGGTTCAAGACAACATTTTGAAGGTGTTGCTGTAGTTTTGTATGCAACTCCAAAAAGACTCAGGCCGTTTTTAAATATGTCGATGATTGTGTTATGAAATGTACACAAAGTTAGACCAATTGCTGTTCCATTCCTAAGTTCACACCTTAGAAGAACGGAATGTTGGGAGTGTTTTTAAGAGTTGAGATCAATGCGAGTACACGGAAGTCAACTCCCTTGCCGCTCGGTCGGAATACATTTACTGTAATGCTTGGATTACACGGGTGCGCTAATTTTAGGGTCCGCTCATTCCGGCTGGTTTAATCGTAGTCACCAATTCCTACTTATTTTTCCCCCAATTCTTATTTTTTCCCATGTACATGTAAAATATGAAGGGTCGCGGTTCGTGCATGTGTAGTGACACCAGACCCTTCTAATTTTAGGAATTACGCCCCTACTTATTTCTCCCAAAACCGGCCCATTACCACTAGAGGTGTGCAAAATTTCCGATTCTTAGATTATTGGCGATTCGGCCGTGGAAGATTCGAGAACAATTCACAAACATCCAAATTCCGATTATTGAAATATGGAAAGTAAAGCGGAGCTAAAACACAGTCAGCACGGTCTTCGGGACGCAATGATGAAGGGACCGAGAGTAAACATCATGCTTGTCATTATCCGGGCAATGACAATGCTCAACTCACAGCTATGGCTCTACTCATGCCGCTAGATAAAAAAAACAAAAACAAAGCTACCTTACCGGTTAGCGGCCAACAGCCACAACAAACTACGCCCACATAATGCTAAGGTAGATATCACATGTACTGTATAAAGAACTAGACGCAAAATGACAGACTCGCCAGCGTTAGTAAACAGCCGCCGTCTTAAAGCAGTAGACTTCTCTGGAAGGCTGTTGTAGCGAACCTTCCGAGCGAACCTAATTAACTTTTTATCTAAAATACTTCCAAATCGGCAACATCTTGACTTGAATCTACAGTGTATCACAAAAGTGAATACCGTATTACTATAAGTCGCACCTGGGTATAAGTCGCACCAGCCATAAAATGCCCAACGAATAGGAAAAAAACATATATAAGTCGAGTCGAGTATGAGTCGCATTTTGGGGTAAATGTACTTGATGAAATCCAACACATAGAACAGATATGTCATCTTGAAAGGCAATTTAAAATAAATAAGCATCAATAATCGATTTATAATCGAATCTTAGCCTCTAAATCGTAATCGAATTGTTAGGTGCCTCAAGATTCCCACCTCTAATCAGCACACAACGAAAATCCCCGGTATCCCCATATGCTAGGGTAACCAAATGTTCTCTTTTCCCCGGACAAGTCCACTTTTCGCATCCTCTCTGTGACGTCCCGCCGGATTTTATAAATTCATGAAAATGTCCGGTTTTCAGGATTTTTCACGGGACCAATTTGAAAAGAATCCGCTGGGGGGCAGCGCATGCCTGCGTTGACATGGCTCCTACTAGTGGAGGGAGAGGAGTAGTTCTAAGATGTTATGCTGTTGTATTGTGTTCATAGTGCTGCATACACCTTTATGTAAGTTTCATACATACTGTATATGACATACAACACAGACAAGACTGAAAAAGCAGTTTCTGCTCTTGCACTCCTCTTTATTTTAAGCCAAAAGAATTGTTGTGTTTGATAGAACAATATGTCTATATGCTGCCATAGCAGATTCATGGCGCACTAAGCCCCCGAACTATTTTTAATTTGTCCATTTTACCCTGAAAAACCCGTTTACAGACGTCGCGCAACCACTTTTGTTTTAACCCAGCCATAAAACTAAGGTAATTAATTATATGTATTGTTCAAAATGTCTGTCATTTTTAGCTTAGAATCATTAATTGATGTATAATATTTCGTTTATTAAAAAAAAAAAAAAAACGACTTAAAAAAATTATTTACTGGCATATTTTAAACTTTTAAACAGATGACATCACAATAAAAAAAATGGCATCTGTAAAAAAGTCACGGATATCTACAGTACCTCATAACTATTGCTCAAGTGTATATTTTTTTTTGTTACTGTCGCATTTTCTCCAATATGTTAGATGATAAATAATTGATGCAAACAAAGAAAAATTGGGAAAAAAAAAAAACGTTTAAATATATGAAAAAGAAATTTTCGACTACTCCTTGATGTCTGCGATTTCCGCATTGCAACCCTTGTTATATTGTCATGTTTCACACATAAATTCCCCCCAAAAATTCAACTGTGGGCATTCACAACTGTGTCTTGACACTCAGTGATACATGATACATGGAGTTTTTGGATCGAAACAAGGTAAGTACGCGATAATATCTCGTTAAATTCATGGCGTCTGTAATTCTGCTCTCGCGTGCTCTCGCCTCCAGATAGGGTTTTGCTGTTTAAAAAAAATTTTTTTTAATAAAATGCCCTCCTGTTCAAATTTTTTTTCCCCCAGAAAATGGAAATTTTAAGCTTTCCAATGATGTATCACACATGCATATCGGACAATTTTGAAATTTGGCCAAATTGGGGGTCTCAGAGTGGAACTTCAAGTCACCTGAGTGTTTTCCGCCATACTGTATATATATCGTATATATGTGTATATATATATATATATATATATATATATATATATATATATATATATATATATATATATATATATATATATATATATATATAAAGAAAAAACATTCAACCACTTATATGGTGTTGTAGGAGGCCTTTGAAGATGAAAATGAAGTGTTTGCAAAAAAAAAAAAAAAAATGTTTTTGTAAAGTTTTATGACAACGTTGTAATCTTACAATGCTGGCTAAATGGGGTAGCAGGATTTCCTGACTCTATTCCTAGTTGTGCTCATTGTCAAATCAGAAAGATACAAATGTTTATATCTCAGTAAAAAAAAAAATACACTATGGGTTAATTTGCACTGGTTGATTGCTTGTTACATAGCCCCAGAACAGTACATCATATTAATAATAATTTCAACAGGAGTCATATTTTTACAAATAGCATATTCATTTAGAAACATCACATCAGCAACAGGTGCAAGCCGTGTGTCTGTCTCCCAGTACATTCGCACCCCAGCCATTTGTACCAGGCCCATCTTGAGATACATGCCCATCATTCGCTCTATTCCTTCTTTGTTGGTGTTTATGGATCTTCCATGTGTTTGAAGGCTATCTATACTCACTTGTGTTTATTGTGAGTGACTCAATCATGTCTTCAGACAAATTGAAGCATTCCAATGGTGTGTCGAGGGAATGAACATCTTTTGTGAGAGGTGGGCCAGAAATATCCAAATCAGGGCTGATATAAACTTTCTCCTGCCAGCGATATCCGTCAAGGGGCATGGCATGTTTGACTGGTCGGGGCCCAGTGTCCTCATTGGCTGGGCAGTCAGTGGGTGGATGGTTTTCTTTGTCCACTTCTTCGTGGGTTTCGTCATCTGACTCTTCATGAGCTTCATCAAAGTCTATGTCCACATCACCCTCTTCATTTTGGACAGCATCGATGACCTCTTTCACAGTGTAGAAGGTCTTTCTCCTTGCTGAAGACATTCTGAAATGACAACAACTAAATGGAAATCACATTGGTATGGGTGGGGGGCAAAGTAACCTATTTACACATCTCACTAATCAAACAATACTGTCTGGCCAACCTATTGTGCTCTGATTATCAGGTGAGAATGTTCAAGAATGTGAAACCATCATCCCAAAAGGAAGGCATGTTGCATTTCTACAAAGATGATAATGTCTGCAATGGGAATGCATTTCCGAACGTTGTCACCTTTTTTTGGAACAATGCAACAGGCACCCTTCAGCATCCCCCCAGATCTAATTGCTTAGGCGATGAATCGAACCAACATAATAGGCACACATATACAATCAGAATGAGAAACTAAACTATTGTAGGTGATTACAATTATAAGCAGTAAAAAGAGGTACGCTATTGCAATATATTTCAGTACTACAGCTTCTTGTACAGTGGGTTCCAAATAGCACTGGTTTGGAAATTAAAAATAAATATAAAGCCTATATAATACAGTACAGTATATCTGGAAAGTGTAAAAGATGTGTGTAACTTTAAAATAGACTGTGAAAAATAGAAGGTCCCTGTCAAAATGTCTATTTAGGCTACACTTAGCCAGGTAACTTGTAAACCTACACCATGGCCATTTTGACTACCCAAGGGCCAGAGTTGTAAACTTACAACATATATACAAGATGCTCTAATTTCCATTTGATTAATGTATTTCACAATAATTCCATATGTACATGGTCTGGTAAGTGTAATGATTACAAAAAAAATATTAAATGCATTATACTTACTTAAATCTGATAAATCCAGCCCAAGGAACCAAATTGTTGTTGTACTGCCAAAGTTCTGCAGATTCTGAAAGTCCTGGAACTGTTGGCAGGGCTGATATACAAATTTCCTATCCACACCTACTGTGAGACTGAACAGTAGGACCCAATGACTATACTAATGTAAAAAAAAAAACCAACAACAAAAAAACATTTCAACCCATTTTTACAAAAAATTAAAATGTTGTAATTCTACACTGCTGGCCTCTACAGGGTTAAGGCAAAACTGTCATAGTGCTGATCTGGGCCGCATTTAGCGCACTGATGTTAAACGGGAGTTTGAGCACATCCGGTCTGCACAGTCCGGCCTGGAACAGTGCTAACCTATCATTTGGACTGTCATAGTGCTGATCCGGGCTGCATCTGGCGCACTGACGTTAAGCGGGTGTGATTGCTATGCGGATCTGGCAAGCTGAGACTGGAGCCAGCACGAAGTCACCTGCTATTGGGGTTATGTATGTTCTGTTTTTGGAAATTATGTGTCAACAAAGTTTGACTGTGTTGTTTTTCTTCGAGTACTCAGCTTTTCCAACATTCAAGCAAAGTGTTCTGCGTGCTCCCGTTCTTGTGTGTTCTTTCCAAGTCCATACTTTTTGTATGGATTTACTTCCCAAGAACATGAGCACATACTCATGTAGGAATGGCCTAAGTGTTACTCTCAACCTTAATTTTGGTCTCAACTTTCAGACCTACATCTTGAACCGCTCATTGGTTATGTTGTTTGCCATGAGAAAAACATTTGTTCACGCCAAAAAGGCTCAGGATCTTAAGGGTTAAATTATGCTGTTTTAAATTTAGCATGACAAATGTTAATATTATTCTAGTATTTTTGTATTAAAAATGCATTGTTCATAATTATTGTTTTTCACGTGCATATATCACTCAAATTTGTACCTAATTAATTCCATTTTGAGTAAAATTATTATAACATTACAATTAAAATGTAAAAAATGACTTTTCACGTACAAAAAAATTAGCAACTGTTTCTGGGCCGGCTGGCTCTACTAATGAGGTGTCCCTTATGTTTTTGGGGGGGAGTTGGCAACCAAATGTATACTGTAGGTATTTATGCATGCCAAGGAAAATGATCAATAAGAACGTTGAAGCAAAATTCAACAAACAGGAACATCAATACAATTTCAAATCGAGAATAATTTCTTGACAGGAATGTTTAATAGAAAAAGGGAATTGGGGAAAAACAAGCTGCAGGTGTGAAGCACGGACGGCTGCAGTGAAATGATTGGAAAAATTTTAGCTGCAGAGAAGTGAAGATTGGAAGCTGCTGGAGTCCTGCAGGGGAACAGTTGGAGGATGCTGATTGGAGGCAAGGTCGTAAGGTGTGCAGTCATTCCGAGGCCGGAGGACACAGCGGGATTCTTGACGGAATCAAAGTACAGGACTTGTTTACAAGTGGAGAATTTATTATCTTGGTTTGGTTTCGCAACTAATGGTCTGACAGTGTACAAATTGTCCCTATTGTACCATTCAAAGGTTTGAGCTCACTTGGAAATATTCTTTTTCAAAGACATTTTTCAATGGAGGCAACCCATTCTAGAAATATTGTATGTGGGTTAAACAAACTTTTTTTTTCCTTCCAAAAAAAAAAAAGTGAAAAACCATGCAGACTTTCTATCTTGATGTGACATAAAGTGAGTCAAGCATGGACGTCGCCAGACATATTTCACTGGGGCACATAGCACAGTATTGATCTGCAGTGCTCAGAGTAAATTTCACCGGTAAAAAAAAAAGTATAATACTTTTGAGTTTGTCTACATAGCATAATCTCCAGAATGTGCCTATTTAATATTGTCATCGTAATATCTACTTACTCCTTATACACATCCTGCACATGGCTCCTTAATATGGTAATTTACAGAGGTGGGTAGTATCGCGTTACATGTACTGTGTTACTTTGTTTACTTCTAAGAAAAGTTTACTTCTAAGAGTAGTTTTACTAAGCTATACTTTTTACTTTTACTTGAGTAGATTTGTGATGAACAAACAGTACTCTTTCTCTGCTACTTTGGGCTACAAAAGAGTCTTTACATTTTTACTCTTTATTTTACATATTAGATTTATTTATTTATTTTGCCAGCATAGAAACGTGAGAGTAGAGATGTGCCTCGTGTATTACCGGGGTAGCGCTACCGATTTCTCCAATGAGACATCCCAACAATATTCACATGGCTCCATTCCACCAATCAGACGCAAGTTTGCCGTTCTATCTTCAGTCAAGCAAGTGGTCTCTTTCAAGCACTGTAAAAAATGAAGTAGAGTGATCCCTCGTTTTTCACGGTTAATGGGGACCACAACACACCGTGATAAGTAAAAAAAAAAAAAAAGTGAAGTAGCGCATCCCTCCCCCTAGGGTTGTTCCGATCATGTTTTTTTGCTCCCGATCCCGATCGTTTTAGTTTGAGTATCTGCCGATCCCGATATTTCCCGATCCGATTGTTTTTTTTTTTTTTGCTCCTGATTCAATTCCAATCATTCCCGATAATTTTTCCCGATCATATACATTTTGGCAATGCATTAAGAAAAAAATTAATAAAACTTGGACGAATACAGTATATACATTCAACATACAGTACCTAAGTACTGTATTTGTTTATTATGACAATAAATCCTCAAGATGGCGTTTACATTATTAACATTCTTTCTGTGAGAGGGATCCACGGATAGAAAGACTTGTGACTTTGTATGTTGTGACTAAATATTGCCATCTAGTGTATTTGTTGAGCTTTCAGTAAATGATACTGTAGCCATGCCCCAATGCATGAAGTGGAACCATGACTGTGCGTAGTGCTACCAATTGATATACAGTATATTCTCTGCATTGGGAAATACTATAAGGTGATTTAGAAAAAGATCAATTGCTACCTTGCTTACCCACATTGCTTCCCATGATATTTCTAAATGTAAGGAGAGGGATTGTAAGGCTTTAGCCAATTAAAATAAGCCTCCAAAGGCTGTCAAAATTCACTCTACTCATTTTACGCTGCCTTTTATCTCTCTATATAGGTAAAATGCCGCCATTACAGTTTGAGCGCGACAGTGCGTAAGTGCGTCGTGCACCGCATGCATTAATTGCGTTAAATATTTTAACGTGATACATTTAATTAAAAAAAAAATTATTACCGCCATTATCGGGATAAATTTGATAACCCTACCTTAAGCCTAAACTAAAGACTCTGGACAAGTGTAACATATTATGTCTGCAACGTTACAGTAATACAATTAGAAAACGATTTAATTAAAAATATATGTATATATATTAAAAAAGGCATGGCCGATATTTTTTTTGCCGATTCCGGTACTCTGAAAATGACGTGATCGGACCCGATCGATCGGCCACATCTCTACCCCTCCCCTCTCCCCCATAAAAAACTTTTTTTTTTCTGTGTGTGTTCAATGTATTTATCCAGATTTAGCATTGGAAAGATACACAAATAAGACGTTTTTTTTTTTCACTTTTTTCCCAAATTATAATTAAAAAAATATATATGTAGCCTATATATACAGTACTGGCACCCATGCAATTCTGTCAGATAATGCTCAAATTGTCCCAGAAAATGATTGCAATTATAAATGCTTTGGCAGTAATATCTTCATTTAATTTGATTGCAATGAAAAAACACAAAAGACAATGGGAGAAAAATTTAATCATTATCATTTTACCAAAACTCCAAAATTGGGCCGGACAAAAGTATTGGCACCCTTTGGAAAATCATGCGATGCTTGTTCAATTTGTGTAATTAACAGCACCTGTTACTTACCTATGGCACATAACAGGTGGTGGCAATAACTAAATCACACATGCAGCCAGTTAAAATTTATTTAAGTTGAGTCAACCTCTGTCTTGTGTCCTTGTGTGTACCACATTGAGCATTGAGAAAAGACACTGGCAAATATCGTCATCTACTGCTCCGGAGTACGAAAGTCCGTTGTCACTCAAAACTTACTTTTGCATTGTCAAATGTTTAGATGGTAACGACAGGGGAGCGTTTTCAACATTTCTACTCTGGAAGGCGTTTTCAAATTTTCATCGCATTTTCATCCCCCAAAACGCTTTCGCCGTGTAAACAGTAGGGCTCTCTTAAAAAGTCTTTGCGTTGTCACCCCAGTTACCAGGGCGGACTAGGGAGAGGGAGTGGCCCGGGAGTCATTGAAAGACCGGCCCACTTCATGGATGGTGTTGGAAGCCATCCATCCGGAAACATACGTACCCGTACCTTGATGAAAAAAAAAAAAAAAAAACACCATTTGTTCTGGACAATAATCATATAGTAAACAAAAACCGGAACCGGTGATTAGCCTACAGTAAAATAATCACAACAGTGTAGTGGTTTTAATTAATACAAACAAATTATTGATACAATACACTACAACATGAGTAAACCACTAATTAGAGTGTTTTTCACCACAGCACACTACCAGCAATGTTATGTAAAAAGGAATTTCTGTATTTCTAAACAATAAATAGTCATATATTGAATGGGTTTCAAACAAACACAAAGAAAAAAACATTCCAAGATCATATTTTTACTCATACGGTGTGATTTTTTTGTATTGGAGTAGGTATCGCTGCATCCCCAGTGAAAATTTATCCCGCTATGTACAGAGAGGAAACAGTCTTTGCTTCCTTTTGATCGCCATTCAATGAATTATGTCCAGTTCTGAGTTAGCACCTTTCCCTCTAGAAAAAACTTTATCCGTCACAATTATTTATTTATTTATTTTGTATTTATTTAATTTTCCCTTCAGGCATGACAAATCCAAACAAACATACAGCATTTATATGTGTTTACAATAAATTCAACCCGAAAAGAAAAGGGCTGACAGGAGAAGCCGAAGCTTATTGAAACCCGTCCCCATTATACCATATAGGACGCAGAAAATATAGAATATCAATTTTTGGCATTCAGATTTTGTCGTAATTACAATTAAAAATAAAAAATAAAAATTATAATAACCATCCCCTCTGATTGTTCATTTTCCCAATAGTCCATTGTCGATCGAGGCCATGTGGTCCTTATCTTGATTAGATCCAGTAGATTAGTTCATAATTCAGTAGTTAGCTTCTTCAATTGATTCAATCCGGAAGATAGGTAATAGCTGAGGACCGATGGCAGGCAGTGTCCGCCACCCTCCTTTTGACGACTTAATCCTCGTCGCAGTTTTCATTCCTTGCTGACTCCTGACGAACATTCATCTCAAGGTTGCGCAGCTTCGTAGTAGGTTGCATTGCCATTCCGGTTGTGGACTCATGGCCTGGGGGACTAACATCGCTAGGTCCTTCAGAAGGACCATCCCAGCGATCACTGTCCCCCCTGGCAAACTCAGAAGAGTAGCTGCCAGCTTCGCACCAAAAGGAAACATCCTCGAACACGTTCCACTTCGAGTGTGGTCAGACACAGCAGCCGCCATCTACCCCAGCTATCCTCCACAATATCCAGACTTTAAGGTATTTTCCGGGCAGGCGTTGGCCAGGTTCTGATCAAAGAACTTGGGCAGGATAGCGGCCGATCGACCAGTTTAATGTCGTTGTAGAATTTGAAGAACTTGAGGTACAGTTTGTCTGTGCATTTACAGCCAACAGATGATATGTCCTTGTGAGTTCTATTTGCATTGGCTTTGAGTCCATTGTTTTGGGGACACTCGGTTTTGCTTCCAGGTTTGAGTTGCCACCCCGACAGTATTTACAGTAACATTTGTACAGTTCTTATTATGTCCAAGAGTTAGCTTGAGTCAGCAACATAATTATTTGATAAGGTTTGTTTATACCTCCTCTTAAAGACAGCCAATGACCCTGAGCTGGTCACTGCAGAATCTAGTTTGTTCCAAAGCTTTACACCAGAGTAAGAAACCGAAAATGATCTTAGTGTTGTTCTAGTGTAGTTAAGTTTAAACACATTTTCTCCCCTTAAATCGTATTTCGATTCCTTAGCCTGGAAATCTGGAAATATTATAGTTTCGCTAGCTTGCCGCTAGCCCCAATGCCACTCTTACTTCATATGCATAACTAATCAAAGTAATTTGCTACCTATTGACGCCTACTTATATGGAAGGGTATTATATTACATGATTACAGACCATTGTACAGCAGAGACAGCAATCGCACATTTCTGGATTCATTTAAAAAAAAAAAAAAAAAGGTGAAAGTGGATAATTTTCCATGGCGCATCAGATACTACGCCATGGCACAGTATTGAGCCAGGGCAAAGTGGTTGAAAAACACTGAATTAGAGAACTGTAACCTGATCAAAGTGCACATCCAGGACTTTGAATTCAAATTGTGTAAATTTTGGTACTGTAAAAATGCATAGTTTTAAGTATTAGAGTAGTCAGAGAGGTCCACTAGTAATATTCACTGTCCTTGTCCAGTGTTTATTCAGAATTGAGGATTTACAGTACCACAAAAATGAGAACTGTAACCTGATCAAAGTATGCATGTAGGACTTTTAACTCAAATTTGCAAAATGTTGGAACTTTAAAAATGCAGTTTTGAGTATGGGAGTAGTCAAAGAGTTTTTCTACTAATTTTCACTAACTTTGGCCAGAATTTATTCAAAATTGTAGATTTATAGTACCACAAAAATGAGAACTGTAACCATCTACAAAAATGACCCATTGCTAGGGGAATCACATAAGATTCTACTGACGTGACAGCGCACGTAACCCAGTAGATGGATTTCGTTGTTAAATGATTAGAATGGGGGCGTTATATACCGTATTGGCCCGAATATAAGACGGTGTTTTTTGCATTGAAATAAGACTGTAAAAGAGGGGGTCGTTTTCTATTGGCGGTCAAGACAATTAAACCCATTCACAACGCTAGATGGCGCCAGATATCATTGAAGCGATATCCTGTCATGACAGATCTCAGCTACTCTCAAGTTTAACCAGTTTGCATTATTTTATTGCAATGTTTTTCCTTATTTAGATTTGTTTCAAGACTACAGTTACAGTTAGACTTCACATTGATGGATAATGCAGTTATTGCAATTTTGTTGTTTTATCACAATAGATTGGTTTATTTACATTTCAAAAACCAGAAGCCATTCATTCACAAATATGATTGCACTTAGTTTACATATTTAAATGTTCAGAAATAAAGATTTGAATGAGGCAAAATAACATGCGTTTTCTCTCAAATATATTGTTATAATCTTTTTTTTCAGATGTACTGGAGTTATTTTCTGTATAAAAATTAATTTGGTGTTCAAAAAGTCTTTTTCAAACTTGAGTCTTGAAAAAGGGGGGTCGTCTTATAATCAGGGCCGTCTTATATTCGGGCCAATACAGTATTTTAGAGATTTGACAGCGTTTTTAAGAGTTGGGAACAACGCGAGCACACAGAAGTCAACTGCTTTGCCGCTCGGTCCCAATGCATTTACTGTAATGCTTGGACTTCGTGGGTGCGTTAATTTTAGGGTCCACTCATTTGACCAGGGGAACACGAACCTTCGCTGGTTTGACCGCAGTTTTATGACCCTACTTATTAACGGTATGCCCCTATGCCAGTCCGCCCTTGCCCGTTACCGTTGTTGTTTAAACGGCACCTGGGTTTCTTTATAGACTGAACTGTTTTAATGTGCCACATGGGAGTTTGTTGCACTCTCATTGTGTTTGTTCATTTTGCTTTATTCAGAGAAAGCAGCGGACAGGAAGAGGTTTTGGGAAGGACAGAGAGAAAGGACGCATACATCATTAAACACACACGCTACCTATGAGCGTAGCAATGCTACTGCAATCTAATTTGCTTTACCTAAGGACCTTTCTGTATATTTGACTGAGCAAATGTGTCATGCCAGAGCAAATGTCATTAAAAAATTGCGTATGAAAATGATCCGTAGAATTTTGTCTTTTTATGGAATGTTTGTCGAAAGCATTTAAGCTTGCGGTTTTATAAGCTGTTAGTGTACAAAGCTCTTTGTTCTTTGTTGTAAAAACAAAGAAGAATGTCTTTATTATTTGGAATGAATCACCAAAAGACCCACACTATTATCATGGATAATGGATATTCCAATAATTGGGTTTAATAGGATTAAAGAAATGTTCTGCATATAGTACTCTGTGTGGAATATATTAATTATTGCAGTAATTATCTGTAGAAAAGGTTCTCTACTATTAATTAAAACCAGCCACCTAGCTTTTTATTGCTTTTATTAATGTTTAATGCTATGCTCCACAGGAGAACACTATTGGGTTTGTTGTGCTGAAACACACAGTTCTGCCTCAGAAGCTTTTCCAGCATCTTCAAGGATCTGATTTTTGTATTACAGTTTTTCTCAATGCCTTTGGTAAGTTTCTCAGATCGGACTTGCTATTTTCAAAACTACTTGTTCAACATCGCATCACTAGTGCACATCAAAAATGCAGTTTCTCATTCCTTTGAGCAAGTTGCAGATGTTTTGTGCATCCATGTAAATGATTTTGTACAATTCTCTGCTGTATACTACAGTGGTATGAAAAAGTGTCAGAACCTTTTGGAATTTCTCACATTTCTGCATAAAATCACCATCAGATGTGATCTGATCTTTGTCAAAATCACACAGACGTAAAAACGTTGTCTGCTTTTACTAAAACCACCCAAACATTTATAGGTTTTCATATTTTATTGAGGATAGTATGCAAACAATGACAGAAGAGGGAAAAATAAGTGAACATCACATTTAATATTTTGTGGGCCCCCCCTTTGGCAGCGATAACTTGGCATAAAATGCTGTCTTTAGGTCACGCCACAGCATCTCAATGGGGTTCAAGTCTGGACTTTGATTTGGCCACTCCAGAACTTATATTATGTTCATTCTGAAGTCTTGTTGCAGCATCCAGCCTCTTTTTAGCTTCAACTGTCTGACAGATGGCTTCATGATTTCCTGCAAAACATCCTGATAAACTTTTGAATTCATTCTTTCATTAATGATTGCAAGTTGTCCAGGCCCTGAGGTAGCAAAACAGCCCCAAATTATGATGCTTCCTTCACCATGCTTCACGGTGGAGATGAGGTGTTGATATCGGTGAGTTGTTCCATTATTCCTCCACACATGACGTGTGTTACTCCCAAATAATTCAACTTTGGTTTCATCAGTCCACAAAATGTTTTGCCAAAACTCTGTGGAGTGTCCAAGTGCCTCTTTGTGAACATTAAACGAACAACAATGTTATTTTAAACAGCAGTGGCTTCCTCCGTCAAGTCCTCCCATGAACACCATTCTTAGCTATAGTTATACATATAGTTGATGTGTGAACAGAGATATTGGACTGTGCCAATGATTTCTGAAAGTCTTTAGCAGACACTCTAGGGTTCTTTTTTACCTCTCTGAGTATTCTGCGCTGAACTCTTGGCGTCATCTTTGGTGGACGGCCACTCCTTGGGAGAGAAGCAACAGTGCCAAAATCTCTCTATTTGTAGACTTCTTCTAGACTAAACTTCTGATTGTCATTGATAAACATCCAGACTTTTAGAGATGGTTTTGTATACTTTCCCAGCTTTATACAAATCAACAATCCTTGACCGCATGTCTTCAGACAGCTCTTTTGACCGAGCCATGATGCACATTAGACAATGCTTCTCATCAAGACACTTCTTATAAGGTGTGTGTTTTATAGTGGGCAGGGCAGCTTTAAACCATTCATCAGTGATTGGGCACACACTTGACTTCAGGTGTTTGGTAAAAATTGGTTTTCATTGCTCTTTAAGTCTCCTTGGGCAGAGGGCTCAATGCATGTCCCCCCCCCCCCCCCCCCCCATGTCATTGTTTGCATGCTATCCTCATTAAAATATGAAAACCTTTAAATGTTTGGGTGGTTTTAGTTAAAACAGACACTGTTTTTACATCTGTGTGATTTTGACAAAACTCAGATCACATTTGATGGCAAAGTTATGCAGAAATGTAATTTTTTCCCCCCTTCTGTCATTGGCTGCGTTTCAATCGCGGTTTAAAAGAGCCCTTGCTCGCCCTAGCCACTGCCCCCCAGGGGAATCCCCACCACCATCTTAAGGGCCAATTCCCAAAACAGCAAAGTGAACTTGGTGAGATGGACCCTCAGAGGGCTCAGTGATCGATTGAAAAACGATGGTCACTCCGGAGCTACCTGTATCCCACAATGCATTGCAGTGGTACGCGGAAAATGTGTCCATGCGGTGGTGATAATGAAGCTCAAATACCGTTGGCCGCTGTCTATTTACCACCAGAGAAAAAGAAAATGAATGGAGGAGCCAGCACGGTGTTTGAATGTGATACCAAACTGCCTTTGGAATTGTAAAATATAGCATTGTTGTTAATAAATAAAACAAAACAAAAATTAGACCGTATGTGGCAGTTATGGCAGCACGTATGGAATCACAGGAGTGCCAAAATAAATAGATAAATAAATAAAAATAAAGAGAAATAAATGAATAAATGAAGAGTAAAGTTACGTTCTTGACTTTCACTTTTGTCAGTAAAGAAAAGGAAAAAAATGACAATTTTTGTCATTGATGTTTCTATTTCGCTTGCCTTTTCTATTTTGCTTTTAACGAAAGGAATGGTCTGTCAATCAAATGGCGGTGTAAGGGACTGAAACTAAACTTCAAATAGGTTAAATGCATTTGAACATCAAATCTGTTTACAGATTGTAAGGTATAGACAAATAAATAAATAAATAATGAAATGCCCAAATAAAATCTGATACAAAACAAATAATTCTGGTAATTCCCAGGTACCAACATATTGCCATCAAGCGCGGAATACTTCTCTGGCTTATTGATATGAGTCACAGTATATTTTGTGTGTGGAATAATGGTGCTACCGGGGGGTGGCGAGGCCTGGCCACAGTTCCCCCCAATGAATTTGTTGGCTACCCTACTGGTCACCCCACTCACCAATATAATGTCAGATTTTAGTAGCTGCGGAACTCAAAAATTTGACTGGACTATTATGGACTGTGTACATTAAAACAATATAATAGTATACAATATACAACATACCACCATCAACAAAAGTATATCAGAATGTGTGTCTTAAAGTCTTTTTGACAATTTTCTACTGGCCTGTTTAATTCTACAACATAGTAAAAACTTGAAATTATGGCTTTTATTTTTCGGTGTGCCACCCCAAGGTTTTAAGTGGCCCCATTTGGCCACCCCTATGAAGAATTTCTGGAGGCCCCACAGATTTGAAATAGGCAGTATAGCGCTACTCCAACACCTTGTGGTTGTTCCATGATTTTCTTGCCTGTGAGTGAACGAGGGCAGGTGTGTTCCATTTACGTCTTTTGTTCCCCCTCCGCCCACTTTCCCTCCACCCTCCAAGTGGCCTCAGTGTGACGTCATAGCAAGTGCTCAGGGCAAGTGAGCGAGGGCAACTCAAACTGTGACTGGAACACAGCCATTGTTTGCATGCTATCCTAATTAAAATATGAAAACCTATAAATGTTTGTATGGCTTTAGTTAAAGCAGACACTGTAAATGTAAAATGTAAAGCTATAGCTTCGAATGGTGTTCATGGGAGGACTTGACGGAAGAAGCCACTGCTGTTTAAAATAACATTGTTGCTCGTTAAATGTTCGCAAAAAGGCACTTGGACACTCCAGAGAAGTTTTGGCAAAATATTTTGTGGACTGATGAAACCAAAGTTGAATTGTATGGGAGTAACACACAATGTCATGTCTGGAGGAAAAATGGAACAGCTCACCACAACATCAACACCTTATGCCCACCGTGAAGCATGGTGGAGGGAGCATCATGATTTGGGGCTGTTTTGCTAACTCGGGGCCTGGACAACTTGCAGTCTTTACATGGAAGAATGAATTCAAAAGTTGATCAGGATGTTTTGCAGGAAATCCTGAGGCCATCTGTCAGACAGTTGAAGCTAAAAAGAGGATGGATGCTGCAACAAGACAATGATCCAAAACACAGAAGTAAATCAACTTCAGAATAATTTCAGAAGGACATATTACCGGTTCAAGAGTGACCAAGTCAGAATCCAGACTTGAACCCCATTGAAATGCTGTGAAATGACCTAAAGATAACGATTCATGCCAGACATTCCAGGAATCTGACTGAACTACAGCAGTTTTGGAGAGAAGAATGGGCCAAGATTAGTCCTGATCGATGTGCCAGACTGATCTGCAGCTACAGGTAGCGTCTGGTTGAAGTTAGCTGCCAAAGAGGGGTCACAAAATATGAAATGTGATGGCTTACTTGCTTATTTTTCTCCCATCTGTCATTGTTTACATACTATCCACATTAAAATATGAAAACCTATAAATGTTTGGGTGGTTTTAGTTAAAGCAGACAGTGTTTTTTCATGTTTGTGATTTTGACAAAGATCAGATCACATTTGATGATGATTTTATACAGAAATGTGAGAAATTCCAAAAGGTTCAGACAATTTTTCATACCAGTGTTGCTGGAAATCTATCGCTGCTGCTATGGATAAAGTCCGCCATGTCTTCTTTTGCCTTCTGTAAATGATGTCACACTTCCGGGTTTGGGGAGGCAGTATTGACAGAGTGCTGAGAACTAAAAAAAAATGAATAAAATTGCAAATTCTTCACGCAGTTACGCGTTAGAAATGATCGTCATTTTGACGCACTCGTCCAAAAATAGAATTAGTCTATACAGAAATCCGACAAACTTTTATCTTCCCTTTAAAGAGAGCGAGAACGAAAAACATAATAAAATACCCTTCATTGAGCAAAGAGGAGATATCTGATGATTAGAAATTGATAAACCGAGTTTTTTTGGGCGTGATAATTAGTTAATTCATTGTATGTTTACATTTTCATTTGATTTCAATTATTATCCCCGTTTAAAGATTAAAGCGACAAATTTCAGTAAAATATGCAAAAAAAGATGCAAGAAAAGTAACTAATTCCCCCACCCACAATAATTATTCTGTAAAATTTTACTGTTTATTGCCCCCCCAACGTTGAGAACGGATGTTCGCCCCTGATCCTACATCCTGAAACAGGGATGTTTGCAAATTTAGCTGAAGGATTTAACTCTGAATCATCACTGGGCAAAAAGTGAGGAAGCAAACTGTGAATCAATGCAGTGCGCTGCACATACTGTAGATGAGACAGATGGGCCGAGTTGGATCGCAGCCACTGAAGGGCCCTGTAGGTGATGGAGCTGCACGAGTGTAGTGCGAGAGGAGGGCCTCCACTAATTGACCGCTGTAGAACAAATTCGTACGCCGGGCTGCCGAGGCTGGAGGTGCTCACATCGGGGACGTGATGGGCAGAAACAAAAGACTTTTCTGACTGTTATGACTACTGTGTTGTATCCTCCCGTTTTCTGTCAGGCATTACTGGAGTAATGTTAAGTGCTATGTCAGTTGCTCCAACCATTGAAAACTTCTTATTTTAAGTGAGCTGGCTCCCATCCTGCTGACTTCTGGCAAAAGTGAAGTAATCGTTGTCTAAAAATACAATGTCAGGTTATCAAAGACAGTAGATAGGGCCCATAGTTGTAAATCTAGGAATCAGCCACAGTGATAAAATTAGTTGCTCCAGAATAAGGATGGTTGGGTTTGATGGAGCCAGCGGGGGGTTGTGATGAAGGATAGCTTTTTTGTCTTCACGGAATGAAGTGTTAACAAGCAAGGCAAATGTAGATTTAAATCTTAAAATATCCCTTATTAAAAAACAGTATTGATCTTAATTCACTACTAATTGTGGGAATGTTCCTTTTGATGTAACTATCCTTTCTAAACTACTATAAATACTGAGTTAAATTGAAATAGTTTCACCTCAGTTTTCCACTAAAAGTCCCTGGGAATTAAAATGAATATGTTCTTGCATTGCTCCCAAAACACAAAAGTTGAAATGATTAAAAACTACAAGAACATGCAGTATTTCCCAACCTAAAATTGACAGAAATCGAAATTTTTAAAAATCAATTTGTTTTTAAGGATAAACATATCAGTATATAAATCCCGGCTTGCAGACTACCCCTAAATTATGGCATTTTGCTCCTATTCACAATTAGAAGTGCAAGTATCTTTTTTGATTGATATTCCAAGAGAAGAAAACAAATCTTACAATGTGGTTCAAAACAAGCAAGATGGAGTTTAGCCTAGCTTGAAACTAAAACTAAACTCTAGTAAGGAGAGTGAGGGAGATGCGCAGCACATCTCTCATGAGTGACACGACCCAAACAATGCTACGATGCAAGCTGTCATACTCCACATACAATATGAAAATGTCCCGCATTGTGAACATATGACAGAAAAAAAGAAACGATGTCGCATTTTTGTCTCGTTGTTGTTTCGTCAGATGAAAACTGGAATTCGTCCAGTCATGTTATAGTCTCCAAAGCCACATTTTTAGCTCGTCGTCGTCATGAAAAATTTGCTCGGCAACGGAATTTTGTTATTGTCATTGTTGACGAAAACAGAAATGGTTCATAGGGAGCATAGGCATACGCAGAGTTTGCCCCCCCCCGTGACCGAAAAGTAACACTGCACGTAATTGACTTTCCTATATGTGATTTTAAAATTAATATTTTTCTGGTAAAATATTGTCTATAAAAGTTGTAAATCAATAAAACAAACAACAAAATGAATAAAATGAACAAAAAAAGATAATGGGGCAAAATTATTTTTCAATGAGATCATGCGACTACCACCTTAGACGGTCATTTGCTTTGCTTAGCCAAAACCACTCGAGAACTGAAGAGACAAGATGGATATACGTAATTTTGTCAAACCTAAGCTTTCAAAAGCAACAACAATTACTAAGCGAGAACCAGAGATTGAAAATGTGGACCATGAAACACCAGAGAGCACCGCCAAAATGGTGAGTGGAGTTTCAATTTGTCCCACTTAAGATGCCAATTGTACAACAGAGCTACCACCAGTGTCTTGCCAATGTAGTTACCCCCGTCAAAAATTGTATCCCCTGGCCGCGGGAGCGCACACACACACACACACACACACACACACACACACACACACACACACACACACACACACACACACACACATTAGTTATGAGTTATGATGACTTAAACATTTACTTGAATTCAGAAAAGAACCACAATTATATATTTTGGACATCGATGTTTATTAACTCATTCACTCCCAGCCATTTTGACCAGAGCAAGGCCCTTCACTCCCTGACATTTTACTGGATTTTGACTGATTTTGCAAGGCCCACAAAATTCTGTTCTATTGCTATATAAACATGGAACCCACCAAAAGAAAGATTAAACTCTCTTCTTTCAGCAGAAAAAAAAGTAAGTTCATATCTTTTTCCATTCTTTAGAAATCAGCATTACAAAATAGCTTAGTTTGAGCAATTTTCCAATTTCTGATGAAAAAAACGAGGATATTGAGCTTTTAGTGAAAGCATACATTTCAAACATAATTTTGACTGTAACACAGCTATTTTTTGCTTTAGTTACATCCCAAACATCTGACGAAGGTTTTCCTTTTACGAAATAACACAAACAACAAGACAAATAGAGCTTTTGATAGCAAAGTAACAATTTATTTACGCACCACTACCTGAAAGATGATGCTTTTGTGGCCGCGATGGCTGGTTAAACTTTTCCCTCATCGTTGCCTGTCTCAAAAAGCTGAATTTTTTTTGAGTCCATGCGGACTCTGCTCGCGAGCAGAACGGGCTCAACGGCATCTAGTGGTCCAGTCGTTCTGCTCGGTCGTCCAGCGGCTGGCATCCCGGGCGTCCTAACTGCTCGGTCGTCTGCCGCCTGGCATCCATTCGGTCGTCTTCCGCCAGCGCCCCGGCTTTGCAGCTTGGCCTCTCGTTGCCATTGAATAGGGTTGCGGGTCATACCAAATGCGCTACTGCCCTCAAGTGGCCAGTTTTATTATTTTAAAATGGATTTTTATCTTTGTGCTTTTGACCTCAATTGAATCAGAAGCCAGAGATGTCTTTTTTGAAAAAAGAAAAAGAAGAAAAAAACATATAAATACATCTTTGGGACACTGAAACAGTTAAAAATAGAACATATTTATACGTTTTTTGGAGCAAATGAGTTAATCTGGATAAACTCCATACAGGACTTGAATTACAGTAATAACAGTTATAGGTCATCCTATGAGTAAAAGAGTACAACATTGCCTTTCTTTATGTTCAGTACGTAAGTTACGTTATACGACAGAAAAAAAGTTTTTTTTTGATGGATGGGCCATGTTTTAAAACCTCGTAGATAACTACATCACCAAAACATAGAAATCAAGCAAAGGGGTGCAGCGCAGTGGCTCCGCCCATACGTACTGGGATAAATTTTTTGATGGGGGTAACTACATTGGCATGACACCAGTGGGCATACCATATTCAATGGAAGACGACCTAGGCAAAAAGTATAGCTATCCTAAGCAGCCTGATTTAAAATTCTCCTCAAGAATGATGGGAAACAAAAAACACTCATTTTCAACGTATTAGTATATTCTTGTAAGTTAATTTTATTGCTAACACTGTGTTTCGGGGTCATCAACATGTCGTATCCCCCTGCCCCAAAAGTCAAACTCCGCCTATGAGCATAGGCGTGTAATAATGTGTTTCTTATTGTTGTTTGTTCTACTCTTCTTTTGTCTGAATGAACAACCATAATGGGAGTTTATCAAACTACCATGTGATGCATTAAAACTGTTCAGACAATCAGGAGACTCAGATTCCTATTCTCTTTGTCTAAGCAGCTGAACAGGACAAAAAACAAAAAAAGAAAAATAAATGAACACATTAATTATGGTTTGTCAAAGTCCCACCTTTTTACCTGGATATGTGTTTATGTGTGAGCCTGAAACAAAAATGCAGGAATACAAAGCCTGAAATAGCATTTTGACCTTTCAGTAAATACTAGGCAGGCAGTTCCGGTCAATGTTAGTGACGGCAGGTCACAGAAGACAGGACGGAGGCGATGTTCTCATGTTGCGCTTGTGGCTTTTCACGCTCCAGCAGAGGATGCTGAATCCGTCACACAGCTCACATCCATCATTCTCGCTTCCATCTTCCTCCATGCTGTCGCTCAAAGGGGAGCCAAACTTCCAGCCTGTTTTCAATGCAATTTTACAATGTCTGTCAACTCATCCTTTGAAGGCAGGCAGGCTTTCTTTCGAATAAATATTCCAACCAGAGTATGTGTCCACTGCTCGTTCATCCGATGATAATGCTATGTACTTATAGATTAAGGTTCTTAATTATTGTTTTTGTGTTTCTTAGCTCATTTGGGGGTCAGGAGATGTCATCATTTAATGCATGAATAGTTTTTTAGATATTTATTTTAATGTTTACTGTTCATTTTTGAACATGCAAATGTAGACTTTTGTGTGAGTTCTTTTACTGAAATAAGGCTATACAGGCAGTCCTCAGTGGGCCGGTGGGAAATGATCAGACCCTAAAATTAGCGCAGTCGCGTAATCCAAGCATTAAGGTAAATGCTGCAAGCTGCAAAGCAAAATGCTCGCGTTGCTCAACTTACTCTCAACTCTATTTCATTTTTAAATGATTTTTTTTTTAAGTCGGCTGATGTTAAAACTGCTACATCTACATGTTCGTTATATGCGATGCCACCTCACTACGATATTGTGATATTTGTCCACGAGTCGTTTTAGTAGATAGTAGGTTACATTTCTCATTTTTGTGGTACTGCAAATCCACAATTCTGATCATTACTGGCTAAGATTGGAATATTAGTAGTGGACCTCTCCAACTACTCACATACTCAAAACTGCATTTTTACTGTACCGATATTAGGAAAAATGAATACAAGTCCTGCATGTAAACTTTAATCAGGTTACAGTTTTCATTTATGTGGTACTGTCAATCCACAATTTTTAATAGGTTCTGGCCATGTTTGATGAATATTAGTAGTGCACCTTTCTGACTACTCACATACTCAAAACTATGCATGTTTACTGTACCAAAATTTTGAAAATTTGAATTTAAAGTCCTACATGCATATTTTGATCAGGTTACAGTTATCATTTTTGTGGAACTGTAAATCACAGTTCTGAATATGTTCTGTCCAAATTTAGTGAATATTAGTAATAGACCTCTCTGTGTTGCTGGCTGGACGCCTTCCAACACTGTTCATGAAGTGGGCCGATCTTTCAATGACTCCCAGGCCACCAAGACCCCCGCCCCCCTTCCGCCCCAGCTACTGTTTGTCTTTTTTAGTTTTGGAGGAAAAGAAAGTTGATTTTTTTCATTTTACAGGTACATTAACTCTCTTAACGAACAGGAGATGACAACACACAATTCAGAAACAAAAAAGAAAATACCGAGTTTACATCTAGTGAGGAAAGGCAAGAGAGAAACTGGCCAGGGCACACAAGATGTGTCTCTAGTCTCGGCGCGCATACCATCTATACTGCTGTCTTGTGTCGCCCATAGCTAGACAAAACAAAAAGAACAGAAGTCCTTGTACTGAAGATAAAACAGAGCTATGAAAAGAACATGTATAACCATGTGAAATGAACAGATATGTATTTGTGTGAATAAATGGAAGTACATATCGACAGTTTTCCACCTCCTTTTTCTCACAATATATAAGGGCTCTCCTCCATTGGTATCACCCACACACCCCATTCGTGGTTCACTTCCTACCTGTCTGACCGCAGACAATTTGTGAATTTCGGCCCCCACAAATCCGAATCCCTCCCTGTATCCGCTGGCGTGCCCCAGGGTTCTGTCCTAGGGCCGCTCCTCTTCATCATTTACATTCTCGCTCTCGGTTCCATCTTCCGCAAACACAACATTCACTTCCACTGCTACGCGGATGACACCCAGCACTACATTTCCTCAAAACCAACCTCTTTCCTCCCGCCCTCCTCCCTCACCCTCTGTTTAGAAGACATTAACTCGTGGTTCGCCTCTAACTTCCTCTTACTCAGTAGTTCAATATCAAAAGTCCTCCTTGTAGGCACCACCACCATGTTCTCTCATGACAATAACTTCTCTATTAACATCAACAACGTACCGATCTCTCCTTCTACTCAGGTTAAGTGTGTCATCCTCGACAGCGCGCTCTCCTTCCGCTCCCATATCAACGACATCACCAAATCAGCCCACTTCCACATCCGCAATATTTCTCGCCTCCTCCCTTCTCTCACCAGCCATCACACTTCCACTCTTATTTGTAGTCTTATCACCTCCCGGCTCGATTACTGAAACTCTCTGCTCTTCGATCTCCAAATAAGTCCCTCCAGAAACTGCAGCTCCTCCAAAACTCAGCAGCACGTCTAATCACTCAGACCCCCTTTACACACATCACCACCATCCTCATTCAACTTCACTGGCTCCCAGTTAAAGAATCAACTACAAGATCCTCGTCATTACCTTCAAAGCACTTCATGGCCGGGCCCCTCATTACCTATGCAATCTCCTCTGCATTAAATTTGCCCCCGTTCACTTCACTCTTCCTCTATCCTCCACCCTTCCGTCCCCTGTGTCCGTCTCACCACCTTCGGTTCCAGAGTGTTAAGTCACTGTGCCCCCCCAGCTCTGGAACTCCCTAGCCCCCGATCTTCACAATATATCTACCCTCTCACTTATCATATCCAAACTCAAAACACACCTTTTTACTCTTTCTTACATGACATGATCCTCATCTCTGTTTTATCTTGAGATCATATTTTCATATTTTTATATACTATTATCCTGCTTTTAATTTAATGTTATGCTTGTTTTTTATCATGGTTGTTGAGCTACTGTGTTTCTCTTTTTTTTTTTTTTTTTTTTGTGAAGCATCTTTGTGTGGCATGAAAAGCTCTCTAGAAATAGAATGTATTATTAATATGGTCCCTAAGAAGAAAGCTGTGCCTTCTAGAGATGCTAGTCTCGTCAAAAGAAAAGCAATTACAGTGCTGGCCAAAAGTATTGGCACCCCTGCAATTCTGTCAGATAATGGTGATTTTTTTTCCCCCAGGAAATGATTGCAATTTTAAATGCTTTGGTAGTAATATATTCATTTATTTTTTTTAGATGAAAAAACACAAAATAGAATGGAAAAAAAAATAATAATAATAAATCATCATTATTTTACACAAAACTTCAAAAATGGGCGGGACAAAAGTATTGGGACCCTTTGTAAAATCCTGTGATGCTTCTCTAATTTGTGTAATTAACAGCACCTGTTACTTACCTGTGGCACATAACAGATAGTGGCAATTATTAAATCACACTTCCAGCCAGTTAAAATGGATGAAAACTGACTCAACCTCTGTCCTGTGTGCTTGTGTGTACCACATTGAGCATGGAGAAAAGAAAGAAGACCAATGAGGACTGAGAAGCAAAATTGTGAGGAAGTATGGGCAATCTCAAGGCTACAAGTCCATCTCCAAAGACCTGAATTTTCCAGTGTCTAACGTGCGCAGTGTCATCAATAAGTGTAAAGCCCATGGCACTGTGGCTAACCTCCCTAGATGTGGACTGAAAGGAAAAATTGACGAAAGATTTCAACGAAAGATTGTGCGGATGGTGGAGAAAGAATTTCGACTAACATATAAACAAGCTGTCCTGCAGTCTGAGGGTACAACAGTGTCAACCCGTACTATCCGTCGGCGTCTGAATGACCCCACTTCTGACCCAGAGACATAAAAAAAGCCAGGCTGTAGTTTGCCAAAACTTACTTGAGAAAGCCAAAAATGTTTTGGAAGAATGTTCGCTGGTCAGATGAGACAAAAGTAGAGCTTATTGGGAAAAGGCATCAACATAGAGTTTACAGGGCGAAAAAGCGGGGCCTTCAAAGAAAAGAACACAGTCCCCACAGTCAAACATGGCGGAGGTTTCCTGATGTTTTGGGGTTGCTTTGCTGCCTCTGGCACTGGACTGCTTGACCATGTGCATGGCATTATGAAGTCTACCAACAAATTTTGCAACATAATGTAGGGCTCAGTGTGAGAAAGCTGAGTCTCCCTCAGAGGTCATGAGTCTTCCAGCAGGACAATCACACAAAACACACTTCAAAAAGCACTAGAAAATGGTTTGAGAGAAAGCACTGGAGACTTCTAAAGTGGCCAACAATGAGTCCAGACCTGAATCAAATAGAACACCTGTGGAGAAATCTGAATATGGCAGTTTGGAGAAGGCATCCTTCAAATCTCAGAAACCTGGAGAAGGTGGCCAAAGAAGAATGGTCTAAAATTCCAGCAGAGCATTGATGGATACCGGAAGCGGTTGTTCGCAGTTATTTTGTCTTAATGTTGTGCTACCAAGTATTAGGCTGAGTGTGCCAATCCTTTTGTCTGGCCCATTTTTGGAGTTTTGTGTAAAATGATAATGGTTTTTTTTTTGTTTTTTTTTTTTCATTGCAAGCAAAATAAATGAAGATATTACTAGCAAAGCATTTGTAATTGCAATCATTTTCTTGGAGAAATTGAGCATTATCTGACAGAATTGCAGGGGTGCGAATACATTTGGCCAGCACTGTACCATGGAAACGACAAGCTTTACACCATTTAAAGATCGGCAAGGTAGATACACCGACAAACATCGATAAAGAAATGCTGTGTTCAGACCAAAGTTACCCGAAAACGCCAATGCGGCACCACGCTCATAGCCAAAGGCAGTTTCATGTTCACACAGATCGTACGTCGCCAATAGTCGAAGTCCGCGAAACCAAACAGCTTCCGGTTCACGTAACGTAAAAAAAATCCATATATAACGACTTTAACCTCGTAATTGTTTTACTTTTTTTTGTAATCTTACTTCAACCTCCTAATATATATGATATAGAATACTACGTCTTTAATATTACGCCAAAAGCAGTTTTGTGTTCACACAGACCTGACATCACCAAAAGCCATGCCATATGCAGATGCACTAGCAGCCACAGCAACATTAAGGTAAGAACAAAGTACAAAAAGATGGAAGAACAATTATTTTGAAGTGGAACTACAATAATTGGTCGTAAGCACATGATACTAGCTTGTCATCTGCCATTTTATTTAGAACCAAAACAAAAACATATTGATCCACTTTGTTTCGTCTTTACCGATTGAACTATACATGCTGTTACTGTTAATCCCATTCCACATTGCTCCATGCTCATGTAATAACCCTTGGTAAATAACCACAGACATTTCAGGGGTAATTAAATGGATATTAACCATAGAAATCGCTTACATTCTCTGCTCATGCCCACCTGAGTTGAATATTATCGTCTTGCGACTGATCAATAGGCAATTTATAATAAACAAACAAGTGCTAGCAGAGAGGACTGAAAGCAGAGTGATAAGGAGTCCAGTAAATGTAAATCTGAACAAGAAGGGGAAGAAAAGATGAAAATTTAGTGGTGATTTTTCTAAGAGCCTGAAGCTTTCCGAAAGGAGGGCACGCATTACATATTGGCTCCCTGAGAACAAGCTGCCTTGAAAGCTCGTATAAAAGGGGCTGTCAGATGAGAGAGCGGAGGCCTGATTACACCCGCGCACCCACACCTGAGCCTCCCCCAAGCCCGATAGGCTCGGTGTGGGTCGTGCAACAACATGCACAATCGCACAAATCACGACTACAATCCAGGAATCCATGCCAAATGATTTTGTCTTGTCATTCCTTATCATTGAGGCGAGAACACATGGCATTCACTTGAAGGAGACAAAGGCTATTTAGGTAATGCACTTTGGGATTCCCATTCTCTGTGTACCCAAAATCAGATGGGATAGGCTGAAGAAGATAAGAAGAAAAAGTCAGTGAACTATGTACAACTCAGTTGTAAAGCTATTTTGGTAAACTGTTTTTCAGCAGTTCAGCATAGTATATTCTGATTATAAGTATTTAAAAAAATCAACCAATTGAAAGAATATTTAATCTCTTCTTTCCCAGGGAGAAGTATGATTCTACTGCTTTTTTTGCTTCTATTTTTTACATATTGTGGCTACTTCTCCCACACTGGAGAGAAATTTGCTATTCGTGTGTCTGTGGGGGCGGGCTTTTGATTCAGACACCAGGGATGTCCCGGTCTGATCAATTGATCGGAAATTGGGCCGATCGCACCATTTTTCAGAGGATCTGGTTTTAATTAAAAGTATATATTTATATTTTTCTGCTTCATGCTCGTACAGTGCCACAGCCTCTTACCCTCCTTCCTGCTAAGCAGTGTGGCTAAACTGTCCTCTTTCCTTGGCTCTGGCGTTGAACTTGCCAGAGAAGCTTGGTAGCGCTAGGATCAAAGGCACAAATATGTCAATCATCGTTAAAGTCGCATAAGTGCGTTGTGGCAATTCATTGTGTAGGTGAGCGGCTGTCTAAGCAGCATGAGCGGATTGGAGTGGACTTACTTAATGAAGTATTTGATAAAGACATGCATTTTTCTACGTTATTTTTGTTAAATAAAAAATTTAATAAATGGGAAAAACAGCCGGCACGGTGGGATAGTAACATATTTGGAGCATTTGTTGAAAACAACTTTTTTTTCAGTATCGGATTGGGACTCGGCATCATTAGATTTTCAAAATCAGGTGACTCGGACTTGGCTGCAAAAATATGCAGTCAGCATGCATCCCTAAACCTAACACTTGAACAGTGGTTTAATTTCTGTATTTTTTTGGATGAATAACTCGCACCTGAGTATAAGTCGCACGAGCCAAAAAATGTGCAAAGAAAAGGAAAAAACAAATATATATACATATATGTATATAGTCGCACCGGAATATAAGTACTATTTTTGGGGGGAAATTTATTTGATAGAATCCAGCATTAAGAACAGACATGTCATCTTGAAAGGCAATTTAAAATACAGTGCCCTCCATAATTATTGGCACCCCTGAAAAAGATGCGTTTTTAGCTTCAAATATATATTTTTTATTCAAATAATATGGGACCTTAATGGAAAAAAGAGAAAAATCCAACCTTCAATACGAGTGCATTCATTCAGTGGGGAAAAAATCCCACATAAAGAAAAAATTATTTGACATCAAATAATGTGTGTCACAATTATTAGCACCCCTGGTGTTAATACTTTGTACAACCCCCTTTTGCCAACAAAACAAGGTCTGGTGACTGAGATGGCCATGGGAAGAGCTTGATTTTGTGTCTGGTGAACCATTTCTGTGTAGATTTGGCCATATGTTTAGGGTCATTGTCTTGCTGAAAGACCCAGTAACGACCCATCTTCAGCTTTCTGGCAGAGGGCAACAGATATTGATTTAAAATGTCCTGGTATTTCAAAGCATTCATGATGCCATACACCCTAATAAGGTTCCCAGGGCCTTTGGAAGCAAAACAGCCCCACAGCATCACTGACCCACCCCCATACTTCACAGTGGGTATGAGGTGCTTTTCAGCATGTGCATCTTTCGTGGCACGCCAGACCCACTTAGAGTGTTTGTTGCCAAAAAGCTCAATCTTGGTCTCACACAAAAATACACACAGTCCCAGGCTTCAACTGGGACCGTGTGCTTTGGTCAGATGAGACCAAGATTGAGAAGAATCTGCTATGGCAGCATATAGACATATAGTTCTATCAAACACAACAGCACGACAGTTTTTTTGGCTCATAATATAGCAGTTTATTTTAAAGATGAGTGCAAGAGCAGAAACTGTTTTTTCAGTCTTGTCTGTGTTTTCCACCATACACACACACACACACACACATATACATACATACATACATACATACATACATACATACATACATATATATATATATATATATATATATATATATATATATATATATATATATATATATATATATATATATATATATATATATATATATATACAGTGCTGCTCAAAAGTTTGTGAACCCCCTCAACATTTTGGAATTTTCTATTATTTCAACCTGATTTCCTAATCAATCAATTCAGTAGTTTTTTTTTTGTTTTTTTAACAGTTGTGTTGTCGAGACTAAATTAAAAAGAGTTTTCATCAACTGATGTAGGTGCAAAATTGAACTGTTTGGTCACAACCAAAACCGCCATGTCTGGCGAAAAGTCAACACTGCATACCACCAAAAGAACCTTCTCCCAACAGTGAAGCATGGAGGTGGGAATGTCAAGATCTGGGCTTGCTTTTCATCCTCAGGACCTGGACAACTCCACATAGTCCAGGGAATCATGAATTCTGAGGAATATTGTCAAATCCTAGAACATAACCTGACGCCATCTGTTTTGAAGTTAAAGCTTGGCAGAAGGTGGATCATGCAACATGATAATGATCCAAAGCATTCCAGCAATACAACCAAGGAATGGCTGAAAAAGAAGAAGATTCGTGTTCTGGACTGGCCCAGTCAAAGTCCTGACCTAGATCCCATTGAAATGCTGTGGCGGGACCTGAAGCGAGCAGTTCATGCCAGACGCCCATCAAACCTCTCTCAACTGACTGCGTTCTGCAAGGAAGAATGGGCAAAAATCCCCCAAAGTAGATGTGAGAGGCTGATTAGTCACTACAGAAACCGTTTGGTTGAGGTAATCTCTGCAAAAGGAGGCGCAATATCCTATTAACTGAAGGGGTTCACATACTTTTGCACACATGATATCTGAGTTTTTCTTAAATCAACCACTTTTGTTAAATAAAGAATGACAATATAACTATTTCTTTTGTTTCAGTCCATTATTTGGAATGTCAGTATTGTGGATTTGGGTATAACTTAACATTTAATAAGGTTATTTTAGTTTTTTTTACAAAAAATCTGACCATCGCTGTGGGGTTCACAAACTTTCGAGCAGCACTGTATATATATATATATATGAGTTTAAGTGTAATAAATACAAAGTTGTTCTTGTGTCTTTTTTTTTTTTTCAAATCCATAGATAATTTTGTGAAATTGTTACTTTCGCAAATGATTGTAGGTCATCTGGGGTTTTTGCTGATAAAACTGCAAAATGGCATCCAATTTGTCAGACCAAAGTCTCAAGCTAGTGGGAATGAATGGATAAAGCATCCACTGGCTTATGTTGCTGCATATTTATTTCACCTTTTATCTTTTCCTTACCCAATTTTCGGCTTATGTGAATTAAACTTTAATGAAGCAAATACTTCCAGTCCGACAAGATATGCAGTTACCCACACACACTATACACAAACACCTACTAAACGCGCTATCTCTTCTGGTGTTGGATTTTTTTTTTTTTTTTTTTTTTTTTTACTCCTGGAAAGCAATTATATCACAGCGGCAAATTAGCACCCACTTGGGGCTTGGGCACACTTCACCAAGGGGAAGGCGAGGCCATTATGAAACTCTTTGCTGATAATAATGCCAAAGTATTTCACAAAAATTCCCAGTGGACCTCTTCAACTCTCACTATGACTGGAGCATGTATTATTTCTTAATGACTAAATTATCGTCACAGATTGTCATTCAAAAAATATCCCTATAGAGTCCTTTTGCGTTCATGTTTCAGTTTTTTTTTTTTTTTTAACAATTAAATATGCCTATATTGGAGAAGAAATCTCAAAGAAAAAAAGCATTTAATTTTTTTTTACTGTATATTAGTAGCCTTGCAAGCACGACGGTACTTCCTGATTCATGAAGTCATCGGTGTCCAAACTATTCCACATAGGGCCGCAGTGGGTGCTGGATTTCATTCCTACCAAACAAGACGACATCTTTTCACCAATCTGGTGTCTCACAAGTGTAATCAGTTTATTGCAGTCAGGCGCTGCTTGTTTTAGCACAAACTTCAATGGTTAAACTGTCTGTGCTCGATTGGTAGGAACAAAAACCAGGACCCACAGCGGCCCTTGAGGACAGGTTTGGACACCCATGCATTAAGTCATCATACAGTACTTGCAAACCTCAACTGTCCAACCACTTCCCCGTTTACCTGATGTTCGAGCCAATCAGGAGAAAGAGGCAGGAGCTACAGATGTAACCCGGAAGCAACTATCTAGTTGAAGACAATGTCGGAGTGCAAAGTGGTTCTTTTATATAGGTCAATTTCTTAAGTTCTTGGGGAAGACACTTAATTTCCTTATTAACCCTTTAACACCTAAGCCTATTTTGGCCGAATTTGCATGCATTTGATGTTGGCTTTATATTTCAAAGAAAAAATTGTTTACAATGGCCAAGTTGGGTCCCTTTTTTCAGGACACCTTGAACTTCATGTCTAAACTGTTGTTTTCTTCACTGACCAATTATAATCCACATTTTGGACCCAAAAAGACAAAAAAAATCCCAAAATCTTTTTTCAAAATTTGTAATGTTGATGTCCCATTCACAACCAAACACGCTCGACCAACCGTTTTGAAGCTTGATAATATTAATTCAACTTGTTAGGATAAACATTCAAAGGAAAAAAATAAGATTGAATAGTTTTATGTTTGACAATTCAACACAAACAGTAGGTATGGTCATAGGCGTTTTTGGCCTTTATACATACTATGGTCAAAACAGGTTATATACTGTGCAAAATAGTGAGAAAAAAAATTATACATATCATCTAACACAAAAAGGGTTTGGAGGATATCTCTTTGTGAAGTTAGGTGTTGTACCCATTACCTTATCAAAAGTATGTACGTACATGCAATCAAGCTTCTCCAACACACATCTACATAAAAATTGAAAAGATTATAGTGAAGAAAAAAAAATATAACATTGAAAAAAAAGTATTTTAAAAAATATTGACAAGTAGTTCAGTTCAATTCAAAATTTTCAGGCATGCGACCCACTAAAAGTTTTTTTTTTTTTTGCGCACTCAATAAAGCTTCTTCTTGAACAGGTCGACGCAGCTGCGTCACACACAACGTCACACAGCCTACTCTTTCGCCGTTTGCGGCTTTGCGCGCTGCTGTCACTTCTACTCGCAGAGACACCGACTCATCCCAAGAAAACAACGACAAATACGGCTCATCTTCTTCCTTGAGTTAATGAAATAATGCATTAGCTTGCGCTAAATGTAGTTTTAGATTCATTCTGCACGTTTCAAAGTCGCTCGCGCAGGGCAGCTATTTTTCGGCACAACACCGGCCGTTGCTTGCTTCGCATAACTCCCTTTCAATAGTTGGCGCCTCGATCGGAAATTTATTAAAAATGATCACATTCGGTTCGTCCTTCTTGACATCACAACGGCTCTTGGGATATATATAGTCTTTTGTGCTGCTTTCGGTTTTGAAAAAGGACAACAAATGATGGAAATATGGAGATGGATACATGGTCCATGCAGCGTTTTAATGCATATTTATGAGTGCAATAAAACTATAAAACTCAAATGACATTATCTCCCGTTTTTCTTGGCCGATTGACTTCAAATAAAAACTGGCGTGGACATCAACTTCCACACTATCAAACGAGACCAACCAGCGGCCCGTGTGTGACATAATTACAGCGTGACGAAGCTTCAAAGACGATATGCGTAAACGCGTCGCTGCCGACACGTTCGGTGTTAAAGGGTTAAAAGAAAAGTAAAGAATGTCACGACAACATTTTTTGATGGGAAACCATGTTTTTGCTCTTCAGCGAACAATTTTGTCACACTGTGGATTGGTCACCTTCTGATGATGAGCAATGAGCAAATCAGGTGAAAGAGGCGTGAGTTGCAGATATGACCAGAAAGCAGCTATCTGCTGGAATACAATGGTGAAGTGCAAAGTGGTTCCTGTAGATGCTCTGCTGGCCAAAAGTATTGGCACCCCAGCAATTCTGTCAGATAATGCTCAATTTCTTCCAGAAAATGTTTCCAATTACAAATGCTTTGGTAGTAATATCTTCTTTTATTTTGCTTGCAATGAAAAAACACAAAAGAGAAAAAAAATTAAATCATTATCATTTTACACAAAACTCCAAAAATGGGTCAGAAAAAACTATTGGCACCCTCAGTCTAATACTTGGAAGCACAACCTTTAGACAAAATAACTGCGAACAACCGATTCCAATATCCATCAATGAGTTTCTTACAATGCTCTGCTGGAATTTTGGACCATTCTTCTTTGACCAATTGCTCCAGGTCTCTGAGATTTGAAGGGTGCCTTCTCCAAACTGCCATTTTCAGATCTCTCCACAGGTGTTCTATGGGATTCAGGTCTGGACTCATTGCTGGCCACTTTAGAAGTCTTCAGTGCTTTCTCTCAAACCATTTTCTAGTGCTTTCCGAAGTGTGTTTCGGGTCATTGTCCTGCTGGAAAACCCATGACCTCTGAGGGAGACCCAGCTTTCTCACACTGGGCCCTACATTATGCTTCAAAATTTGTTGGTAGTCTTCAGACTTCATAATGCCATGCAACCCGTCAAGCAGTCCAGTGCCAGAGGGAGCAAAGCAACCCCAAAACATCAGGGATGTTTGGCTGAGGGGACCGTGTTCTTTTCTTTGAAGGCCTCGTCTTTTTTCCTGTAAACTGTATGTTGATTCCTTTAACCAAAAGCTCTACTTTTGTCTCATCTGACCAGAGAACATTTTTCCAAAACGTTTTTGGCTTTCTGTGGTAAGCCTGTATTTTTTATTGTCTCTGGGTCAGAAGTGGGGTCTTCCTGGGTATCTTACCATAAAGTCCCTTTTCATTCAGACACCGACGGATAGTACGGGATGACACTGTTGTAGCCTCGGACTGCAGAACAACTTGAACTTGTTTGGATATTAGTCGAGGTTCTTTATCCACCATCCGCACAATCTTTCGTTGAAATCTCTCGTCAATTTTCCTTTTCTGTCCACGTCTAGGGAGGTTTGCCACAGTGCCATGGGCTTTACATTTATTGATGACACTGCGCATGTTAGACACTGGAACATTCAGGTCTTTGGAGATGGACTTGTAGCCTTGAGATTGCCCATACTTCCTCACAATTTTGCTTCTCAGTCCTCACTGGTCTTTTCTTTTCTCTATGCTCAATGTGGTACACACAAGCTTACAGGACAGAGGTTGAGTCAACTTTAATCCATTTTAACTAGCTGGAAGTGTGATTTAGTTATTGCCACCACCTGTTATGTGCCATAGGTAAGTCGCAGGTGCTGTTAATTACACAAATTAGAGAAGCATCACATGATTTTTCAAAAGGTGCCAATACTTTTGTCCCACCCATTTTTGGAGTTTTGTGTAAAATGATAATGATTTAATATTTTTTTTACATTCCTTTTTGTGTTTTTCTATTGCAAGCAAAATAAATGAAGATATTACTACCAAAACATTTGTAAGTGCATTCATTTTCTGGGAGAAATTGAGCAAATATCTGACAAAATTGCAGGGGTGCCAATACTTTTGGGCAGCTGTGTAACTCTGATCAAGGTTGGACTTTCAGGAGCACATTTATCGGTGTTTCCCCAACCTACACAACATTTACGCTTTTACATTACTTACAGTGGCTGCTGTTGGCTGAACAAAACTTTTAATATCCCTTGTCTTCAAAGGGGGCGGAGGAAGCGGCATGTTGTATTTCTGCCGGGAGTGGGGGTGAATGCATGTGTGTGGGGGGAGGAGGGGTCAAGTCATCAGCCCAAAAAAATGGGCTGGCACATTCAGCAAGTGAAAAGGGGTCAATGTAAGTCTGAACATAATGGTATAACATAATAATGGTAGGGTAAATTCTATCCTTACAACATATGGGGAGACAATCTTAAATTACAAATATACTAACTGAAGTCGTTATATAATGCAAATAAGGTGGCTTAAAAATTGATAGGGACAGTTTGAGCATCCTGAAAAGTTGGTAGTGTTATTGTTGATGTTGTTGATGCGGATCCAAATCACAGACCAAGAAACAGAAATAGTGATTGTTTGTATTTAATAAGTACTATAAAGGGAGCACACCAAAATTACGAGTATAACAAAGTACAACTAAGAGAGCACGCTATAAGACGCGAATATAACAGAGGCCAAAAATCTAAATATAAAGTCTAAAAGAGCATAAAAGTAAAAATGATCAAACCAGGACACGACCGTAGAAATGTCGGGAAGCTCGAAGGATGATGCACGCACAGCGGTAACTAAGCAAGGCAAGTAACACGCAAACAAGCAGTAGTCCGACACTCGCAGACGGTGAGAGGAGTCCTTAAATAATGAGTGCTCCTAATGCGCCACAGGTGTGCTGCAACGGCCCTGCCCATCCAGCTGAATCAGATGCTGGAATGAAAAAAGAACTGAGAAGGCATACAGATATGACAGTTATGTCCCCACCGTCCATATGCAAACCTACGCCCTTGGCTTATTAGAACGCTTTCAAAACTGAAAAAATTTGGGGGGAGAAATTCATCACATAATCCTTTGATGACTACTAAAAATTAAAAGATTTGCAACAAGGCATGTCTGAGTTGTTGTTGTTTTTTTTTTTCTTAGTTAATAAATAATCGTAGAAAAATCAAAACCTAATCAAAACCTTTCACAAAAAATGCTCAGAGTGTATAGGGTTGATGAGACATAGATTCAGTTCAATCAATGGGCATGTTTGCAGTGTTTAAGAACTGGGACAAGAAACTTAAATGATTTAAAAAAAAAAAAAAAAAAAAAAAAAAAGCATGAAATATACAGCCTGCTACTTTTTGTTTCACCTTTTGCTCATGTAGTGTTATAAGCTTCACCATTAATGGCATATTGTCCTTGGGGTGTTGTAGCGCTCCAAGCTTCCTAACAAAGTTGGAAAATTATAAAAGTGCAGCCATGAAGAAGTGCTCAAAGGTTATCTGATTTTACCAACTAATGAGGTCATAAAGCCCATCGTAATCACAAGGAGTATGTTGATAATAAAAGTTTTAGGCATATTTTTTCAATATGTCATTCACATCACTGATTATTTCTATGAAAGCAAAAGGAGATAGAATGAGCCTTTTTTTTTTTTTTTTGGTGAAGCGTAATTTCAGAGTACTTGCTGTACATCAATCATCCTCATTGTGGTTGTGGCATAGCGATAACATTTCCAGGTGGATGATGTCTTTGAATGAAACGAACAAAATTAACCTGGGGATTGTATTGAAATCTTTCTGACTACCGATGTTTTCGTACAAAGTACTTGTAAAGAACGTGTTGAAATCAATCTATTCAGGGTGAAATTGATTTTTGATGAAAGAACAACTAGGCTAAGCGCTCGTTTACTCAAATATTTTAATTAATCGAGAAGAATGAATCATGTAGCACTTACTGATGCTTAGAATATGCTGCTATGAATATGGCCTGTGTCATATATTTTTGTGTTACCTGTGAATATTCATTATAATAACAATATATATATATATATATATGTATATGTATATATATATATATATATATGTATATATATATATATATTAGGGCTGTCAAACGATTAAAATTTTTAATCGAGTTAATTACAGCTTAAAAATTAATTAATCGCAATTAATCACAATTCAAACCATCTATAAAATATGCCATATTTTTATGTAAATTATTGTTGGAATGGAAACATAAGACACATGACGGATATATACATACAACATACTGTACATCAGTACTGTATTTGTTTATTGTAACAATAAATCCACAAATGGCATTATTAACATTCTTTCTGTTAAAGTGATCCACGGATAGAAAGTGTTATGACGGCAAGCCGTTAATGTGGATCCAAAAACACAGACCAGGAGATCAATAGAACAAATGTTTGTGTTTAATTAGTATAACAAAGGGCGCACGCTAGAAAACGCGGATATAACAAGTACAACTTAGGACGCACGCTAGAAAACGCGGATATAACAAGTACAACTTAGGACGCACGCTAGAAAACGCGGATATAACAAGTACAACTTAGGACGCACGCTAGAAAACGCGGATATAACAAGTACAACTTAGGACGCACGCTAGAAAACGCGGATATAACAAGTACAACTTAGGACGCACGCTAGAAAACGCGGATATAACAAGTACAACTTAGGACGCACGCTAGAAAACGCGGATATAACAAGTACAACTTAGGACGCACGCTAGAAAACGCGGATATAACAAGTACAACTTAGGGAGCACGCTAGAAAACGCGGATATAACAAGTATAACTAAAAGAGCACCCAAGATGGCGTGAATATAACAGAGTACAAAATCCTAACTACAAAAACCAGAAGAGCACAAAAGTAAATAAGATCAAACCAGAACACGACCGTAGAACGTCGGAAGGCACCGAGGATGACGATGAGCACACAGCGGTAAGCAAGGCAGGAACAAGCATATGCAATAGTCCGACACTCGCAGACGGTGACAGGAATCCTTAAATAGTGAGCGCTCCTAATGCGCCACAGGTGTGCGGCCACGGCCCCGCCCATCCAGCTGAATCAGATGCTGGAAAGAAAAAACAACTGAGAAGGCATACAGATATGACAGAACCCCCCCCTCAACGGACGCCCCCTGGCGGACCACCTGGTTTCGAGGGATGAAGGGAGTGGAAATCCCGCAAAAGCGATGGATCGAGGATCCAGGAGCGGGGGACCCATTGGCGCTCCTCAGGGCCATAACCTTCCCAGTCGACCAGGTACTGCACCCCTCTTCCCCGCCTCCTAGAATCGAGAATAGTACGCACCGTATATACCGGCCCACCGTCAACCACGCGAGGGGCAGGAGGAGGCACTGGTGGAGGGTTCAGGGGGCTAGTGGAGACCGGCTTGAGCAGAGACACGTGGAAGACTGGGTGGATCTTCATTGAACCGGGAAGCTGTAGCCTGACCGCGACGGGGTTCACCACAGAGTCCACAGCAAAAGGGCCCACGAACCTAGGGCCCAACTTCTTGGAAGTCCCAGCAAGGTTCAAATCCCGCGTTGATAACCAGACCATCTGGCCCGGACGATAGACCGGAGCGGGTCTTCTGTGGCGGTCAGCAATCAGGCGGTTGCGGGCTGCAGTGCGGACTAGTGCAGCCCTAGCGTCCCTCCAGACTCTATGGGCCCTCCGCAGGTGCACTTGGACGGACGGCACGACGACCTCGGCTTCCTGAGAAGGGAACAGTGGTGGTTGGAACCCGTATGCCGACATAAAAGGCGACCTCCCAGTGGCTGAGCTAATGAGGGTGTTGTGGGCATATTCCACCCAAGGCAGGTGTGAGGCCCAGGAGGCCGGATGCAGTTGGCAAACGCAACGGAGGGCAGCCTCCAGCTCCTGGTTGACCCGTTCTGTCTGTCCGTTGGACTGTGGGTGGTAGCCGGAAGACATACTTGACGTGGCCCCCAGAGCTTTGCAGAATGCTCTCCAAACCCGAGACACAAACTGGGGTCCCCTGTCAGAAACTAGGTCAGACGGAATGCCATGGGTTCGAAAAACGTGTGTTACCAGCAGGTCAGCGGTCTCCAGAGCTGAAGGCAACTTGGGGAGAGCGACGAAGTGCGCCATCTTGGAGAATCGGTCAATCACTGTCAAGATGACGGAATATCCCCTTGAGCGTGGAAGGCCAGTAATAAAATCGAGTGCAACATGGGACCAAGGACGAGATGGAACAGGCAACGGACGCAGAAGTCCTGCTGGAGCTTGATGGGCCGATTTGCCCCGAGCGCAGATGGAACACGCAGAAATGTAGTCCATGACGTCCTTTCGCATACCCGGCCACCAAAACCTCTGGGAAATGAGGAAGAACGTGCGGGACACACCCGGGTGGCAGGCAAACTTCGAGGTGTGCCCCCACTTTAGCACACCTGCACGCTGAGCGTCCGGAACAAAAAGTTTGCCAGCAGGGCAGCCTCCGGGCACCCTAACACCCCGTAGAGAGTCTTCCACTAGCCGCTCAACCTCCCATCGGAGTGCGCCGATGATCAGGTTCTCTGGAACAACAGGCTCCTCTGAAGACATTTCCTCCACCGGTTCATGAATTCTTGACAAGGCATCGGGCTTCCCGTTGCGTGATCCCGGACGGTAAGTAATCACATAGTTGAAACGTGTCAGGAACAGCGCCCAACGGGCCTGGCGTGTGTTGAGGCGCTTGGCAGCCCGGAGGTACTCCAAATTCTTATGGTCGGTGAGTATTTGGAACGGCACCTCCGTCCCCTCCAACCAGTGCCTCCATTCCTGTAAAGCCTGAACTATAGCGAGCAGCTCCCTGTTGCCGACGTCATAATTTGCCTCCGCGGGGGTGAGGCGGCGGGAGTAGAATGCGCAGGGGTGTAGTCTCTGGTCGACTGCAGACCTCTGGGATAGGATGGCCCCCACTCCGGAACTCGACGCATCAACCTCGACCACAAAAGGAAGATCTGAGTCAGGGTGAACAAGGACAGGTGAGCTAGTGAATGCCCTTTTAAGACCTACAAAAGCGGCTTCCGCCACAGAGGACCACACAAACGGGCGTTTATTAGAGGTCAACCTGGTAAGGGGCTCGGCCCTCATACTATAGTTCCGGATAAAACGCCTATAAAAATTGGCAAACCCGAGGAACCTTTGTAACTGCTTACGTGAAGTGGGGGTTGGCCAATCTGCAACTGCCTGAATTTTGGCTGGGTCAGGCCGTAATTGCCCTTTTTCGACGATGAAACCAAGAAATTGCATTGACCCGCGGTGGAACTCGCACTTCTCGGCCTTGACAAACAGCCTATTTTCCAGAAGCCTTTGGAGGACCATGCGGACATGTTGGCGGTGTTCCTGCAAGTTTCTAGAAAATATTAAGATGTCATCTAAATAAACAAAACAGAAGACATTTAGCATGTCACGAAGCACATCATTTATGAGGCTCTGGAAAACAGCGGGTGCATTAGTCAGACCAAAAGGCATGACTAGGTATTCAAAATGTCCGAGCGGGGTTTTGAAAGCGGTTTTCCACTCATCTCCATCCCGAATCCTAACCAAGTGGTAAGCGCTGCGCAAGTCTAACTTGGTATATATGGTGGCTGACTTTAACGGTGCGAAGGCCGAATCTAATAATGGCAGCGGATATTTGTTTTTAACAGTAATCTCATTAAGGCCCCGGTAGTCAATGCACGGCCGAAGACCCCCATCTTTTTTGCCAACGAAAAAAAACCCCGCTCCCAACGGTGAGGACGAAGGGCGAATTAGGCCAGTTGCCAAGGAAGAGGTTATATAATCTCTCATAGCCTCCTGCTCAGGTTTAGAAATTTGATATAACCTCGAGCTAGGTAGTGGGGCATTGGGCTGCAAGTCAATGGCGCAGTCGTAAGGGCGGTGCGGAGGCAGGGTCTTAGCCTGGTCTATACTAAAAACCTGTTCGAGATCATGGTACTCGGCAGGAACATTTACTAAATTTACAGGCTCGGCAACTGTTTGGGCTTGATCCGGAAGCAGGCACGCCGAGCGTAAGCAGTGCGCGTAACAGAAGGAACTCCAAGTCACTACTTGTGTTTTAGTCCAGTCAATATTAGGGTTATGCATCTTTAGCCAGGGGAGCCCTAGCACAACCGAAGCCGATTTACATGGCATAACCAAGAAGCTACGAACCTCAAAATGGTTCCCGGACAGCTTTGTTTTAAGCGGGGGCGTTATAAACCTTACGTCCGCCAGGGGTCGCCCATCGAGATCTAGAACCTTTTTAGGAGTAGAGAGTCTTATTAATGGGCATTTAAGAGCATCAACAACACTCTGGTCTATAAAACATTCATCTGCCCCTGAATCTATTAAAGCAGTGAACCTAAAATTAACCCCCCCATGCGAAACCTCTCCCGGCAATTGCAGTCTCATTTCACCTCGAGTTTGTTTTAGTTCAATCGACTCGTTGCGAGGCAAATCATTAGACTGATTGCCATAATGTACGAACCTGGTCCCCCCTCTGGCGAGAGGAACCCCAGGGGCCGAAGATCCAGGACGACGTGAAGAGATCGCGTCACAGGCGGCAACGTGGTGCCCCGGCAAGCCACAGTAAAGACATAAGCCCGCCCTCATCCGTCTCCGCCGCTCCTCCGTAGAAAGACGACCGCTGCCGAGTTGCATTGGCTCCTCCCCCGCCAGGACCGGACTCCGCGTCGGCGTAGAGGTTGATGGTGATTCGACGAAGCCGTCTGCACGTAACGTTGCCGGACCGTACCGCGATGACGACCCACGACGGCCCCGCTGCTCCAAGGCTCGTTCCCTCCCGCGCTCCTTCAGTCGATTGTCCAACTTCACGGACAAGGAGATAAGGTCTTCCAGGCCCGAAGAATCCTCCCGGGCCGCCAACTCGTCCTTCACCGCAGACGACAGCCCCCTCCGAAAAATTCCACACAGCGCCGCCTCATCGTAACCGCACTCCGCGGCCAAAATGCGGAATTGGATGGAGTAGTCCGCCACGCTAAGCTCGCCTTGAAAAAAATCCAGCAGGCGGCTGCCTGCCTCCTTGCCTCTAACCGGGTGATCAAACACTCTCACAAACTCTGTTTTAAAAGTCTCGAATGACTGACGGATTGCGGGATTAGCGTTGCTTACCGCCATTGCCCAAGTGGCCGCTTTACCGGCGAGGAGACTCATGGTATACGCTACACGGGACCTGTCACTCGCGAACGTATATGGCTGCTGGTCAAATACAAGGGAGCACTGGTGCAGAAATTGTCGACATGCGCCGGGTTCTCCCTCGTAACGATGGGGGTGTGGCAACACTGGCTCCCGGAAAGCAGCCGGTGGAACAACCGGAGACGGGGCGGAGTGACCGGGCGCCGCGGCAGCGTTACCTACGCCACCGGACTGTGCAGGTGGGGCCATATTTTCAATTCTAGTGGTTAGCGCGGTGATCACGTTCACTAGTTCATTTAACGATTGTTCATGCTTGCTGATCATATGACCATGACCGGCAAGCGCGTGGCGAATACCCTCCGAGTCTGTGGGATCCATGGTCGGACTATTCTGTTATGACTGCAAGCCGTTAATGTGGATCCAAAAACACAGACCAGGAGATCAATAGAACAAATGTTTGTGTTTAATTAGTATAACAAAGGGCGCACGCTAGAAAACGCGGATATAACAAGTACAACTTAGGACGCACGCTAGAAAACGCGGATATAACAAGTACAACTTAGGACGCACGCTAGAAAACGCGGATATAACAAGTACAACTTAGGACGCACGCTAGAAAACGCGGATATAACAAGTACAACTTAGGACGCACGCTAGAAAACGCGGATATAACAAGTACAACTTAGGACGCACGCTAGAAAACGCGGATATAACAAGTACAACTTAGGACGCACGCTAGAAAACGCGGATATAACAAGTACAACTTAGGACGCACGCTAGAAAACGCGGATATAACAAGTACAACTTAGGGAGCACGCTAGAAAACGCGGATATAACAAGTACAACTTAGGGAGCACGCTAGAAAACGCGGATATAACAAGTATAACTAAAAGAGCACCCAAGATGGCGTGAATATAACAGAGTACAAAATCCTAACTACAAAAACCAGAAGAGCACAAAAGTAAATAAGATCAAACCAGAACACGACCGAAGAACGTCGGAAGGCACCGAGGATGACGATGAGCACACAGCGGTAAGCAAGGCAGGAACAAGCATATGCAATAGTCCGACACTCGCAGACGGTGACAGGAATCCTTAAATAGTGAGCGCTCCTAATGCGCCACAGGTGTGCGGCCACGGCCCCGCCCATCCAGCTGAATCAGATGCTGGAAAGAAAAAACAACTGAGAAGGCATACAGATATGACAGAAAGACTTGTAGTTCTTAAACGATAAATGTTATAGTTACAAGTTATAGTAATTTTATATTAAAGCCCCTCTTCATGTTTTCGTTTTAATAAAATTTGTAAAATTTTCAATCAAAAGTAGAGTTAATATAACAATAATGAGAATAAAAATAACAATAATAAAAATAGAGTGAAAAGTTTTACGTGTATTTTGCATAGCTAAATTGATATGGAATGCCAGTTTATTTAGCATTGTTGTTTAACTGTGCGTCAGAATAGGGCCTCATTACTATAGACTGAAGTGCTTTTCTTTTTGAGAACATTTTTTTTTTTAAGAGATAGGAATATTATTTTTGTTGTGCTTTCACTAAAGGATACTTATGTTTGTTGTGAAGGAGAAGCTTATGCCAATAAACGGCGCGCCTGTGTCCACTCGCCTTTACTGTATAACATATACAGTGGGGAGAACAAGTATTTGATACACTGCCAAAACCCATTGGCAGTGTATCAAATACTTGTTCTTCCCACTGTATCTGTACATATCTTACCCAAAATAAAACAAGAGACACATAATTGCCACTAAAAGAAAGAAAACTTACCGAAATATGTGTGGAGCACAAATAGCAATTTGCATTGCATTGTGAATACAGCATAACGTCTCACAACTACTAATTCTCCCACGTTTAGAAGACATGAGTATGGAACGGCGCTGCCCCCAAGCGGCCGGTGGCATTCTCTTCACTCTTAATGTCCATAAATGGCCTCATTGTAATGTTTGAGGCAATATGCCAGCGGGTGCGTTAATTGCGTCAAATATTTTAACGTGATTAATTTTAAAAATTAATTAACGCCCGTTACCGCGATAATTTTGACAGCCCTAATGTATATATATATATATATATACATATATATATATATAATATATGATAATATTCATTCATCCTCTGATTTTGTATTCAATTGCAGCTGGATTGTTTACAAAAGATGTTTCACGTACCACCCATATACCATTCATTATTTGGGAGTGCACTGCTTAGCTGAGTCTCCACATCGCAAATCCAGGCAATGGCTTTCCTAACTAAGCCGTCTTGCATGAACTGACGAAGCCTTCTCAGATGAGATGTGAAACATCTAAACCAAAAGCAGCTGCGATCGATTCGATGCCCTAGGAATCAAAACAACACAAAGAAAAGGCTATTCAAAGAATTTTTTAAAGATTTATCTGCAAACACACAGCTAAGGGGTATCAGCAACACTTACTCAAAACTTGTCTGGTGTTGAACGTCAAAGGCCAGGTTTACATGGACACTTTTATACGGATTAAAAGCCTGATCAGAATAAAAATGCTTCACCCTATTCGGAATATTCTAACCCGATCCAGCCCATTCCAATCAAGATTCTTTTCTGAATGAGCGGTGTGATTTAACTTTTCTGGTTAAAATGATCTTAAAGGGAACCTCGGACTTCAAGACTTGTAGGCTCTAATAAGCCACAATTGTTCTGTTTTACCAAAATATGTTTTTAGAAACACATATATTGTTGCCATTGATTTAAAAATCTATAATATTTAGTAAATGTTTTGACCTCCGGCCGCCGCTACGTTTATGTGCGCAATGCACGCTGGAGGTGATGACGTGGTTGTACAGACAGACTACGCATTTGGGTTGTGATTAATTTATAAGGAAAATCATGACTCTAACGTCACGCGGAGGTATAGTCCTCGTCTGTCGCTCGGGAAACGCGGGCTCGAATCCGAATGGAGACTAACATTTAATTGCTTTTGCTGCTCGTTTTGTGAATTATCGAAAGTGCTGTCCTGCTCATACTTTTCGCTTGGATTCAAATTGGAAGGGTAGAACCGACGACATCTTTATGTAACTAACGAGTAACACTGTGGAAGTACGGCAGCACTGCCCGGTGACGTCACCGTCCAGAGTGCATGGCATCGTCAACAACAATGGCGACCTACTAGTTAAACTAATTTTTCAAATTTTATTAAAACGAAATGCCATGCGTAAGTGTATTATCTCATGATGTACCTAAAGTATCGTTGTATACGTAGAAGGATTGTACTGGATTGTCAAATAAAACATGCAGCCTTGAAACGTTCAACACATCCTCATTTCAAAATTAATCTGCATAATTTCATGTACAACACAACAACAGACAGTAATATAGTGCCACGTTTGGCTGAGTACGTGCATGTCTGTCCCTCTGTCTCATTTTTCTGTCATGTTTGCTGCTACTAGATTACAGTAACTAAAATCATGCCATGTTGGGTTTTAATACAATGACATATTTTGGCAAAATGCATACGTCTACATTTGAACATTCAATCTATATGCAGATTGTTTATTAGCCCATTAATGTGTTTGACCTGACGCCTTTTGTAAAGATGAGATGCTCATAAGGGATCATTCTGTTTGTTACCTTTACTTGGGTGCATAGTTGTGTTGGATTGGACAAGGTGATTGTCACCTTGCATATTGTTATTATTGAGTGACAGTCCTGCGCCTATGTCACCTTGCATATTGTTATTATTGAGTGACAGTCCTGCGCCTATACTTTAGTGCCTGTGACATCATTAAAAAAATCTTAAATAGCATAATTATGTGAATTAGAATCATATTTTGAGATGATTCCACTATACACAACAATTTGGCATAGCGCAGATGAGAAGAAATTAGTCTTTTAATCTGCTGTCGGCAGGGTCACGATTTCATTTGCTTTAGAATTCAGTCCATTGAGGGGGAGGAATCAGAACAAAGAAAAGGCGACAGACAGCATCGAAATGTCATGATTGTTTCAATCTCTCAACTCCAATATTTTTACAGCATATTCTTTTTATCTAAGTATTTCTCCCCAATTGCTTAATAAATGGAATGGTCATGATAAATAACAGTCCTGTGCTAAATGGAATATGAACTATTAAAAATGCATGTATTCAGTAGGACAGGGCAAAATTACTGCATAATGGTCAAAACGGTATTTTATGCCACTGGAGTTAGTCAGCTTTTGTCATTTCCCTGCCCCAGCTTCGGAGACGGAGGAAAGAGCGTAAACAACGGCGGGCTGGAAGTTCTCGATGCCGGGAATGAACGCCGAAAATAGCCCATTCTCGGTGGACATACCAGCCGAGTGGGAGTCCGGAGCTGCTCGTGGCCAAGCCGAGGAAAGCGCATTCTCGTTGGGCACGCGAAGAGTACTGAGCGGGCTGGATCGGGTAGCCCCCCGGGTGAGCAAGTTACAGCTCATTGTTCTACAGCGGCCATGGCGGGCTGCCAATGCTCATCGCCAAGCCGAGGAAAGCGTCGTCTCGGAGCGGTGTGCGACATGCTGCCGGTCATCAGCCAAGTGGCCCTCTCGGTGGACAAGGAGCATTGTCAGCCACGAAATGCAAGCCACCTCCTTATTAAAACATGTGCCATCATCCTAGTATTTGACATATTACAAAACACGTAGTTTACTCACTTCCTCGTAAGTCCAATGGTCCCACAGTTGTCGGACTTGTTTTGGCCAATCGCCGCATTAAACGGGAACTTTTTGAAACCCATAAAGGCTCACACGCCTCCCTGTACCTGCCGCACATTTGGCTGGCGTGATGCGAAAAATAAACAAATTAATCCGCAAAATCAGCTGAATCCGCAGTCCATCTGCATGCTATAAAGCAATGCTGTATTGTGAAATCCTGACACGGGTGACGTCACATTCTCATTCGTCCTCAATCCAGGAAGTCACTCATTTTCATGGCTCGGGATTAAAAAAAATGAATATATAAATCGATGGCTTCCACACACATTCAAGCGATGCATTTCATTAAGGAGCATAAAATACCACATGAAATATGAAATAAACATGCGTTTTGCTGTCAAATAAGTAAAACCAGAGAGAAATATGACAGCACATCACCCTGAGACTGGCTGCTTACCTACTTCACCTGACTGACTTGATTGGCTGGCTGGCTGGCTGGCTGGCTGGCTGGCTGGCTGGCTGGCTGGCTGGCTGGCTGTTTGGCAGACTGACTGGCTGACAGACTATTTGGTTTACAAACCGACTGATGACCTTTTCACATGTTTGATTTTGTTTCAAGTGGTATATGCCACAGGTGTCAAACTGATTCCAGAAAGGGCCCAGTGGGTGCAGGTTTGCTTTCCCACCGATGAAGAGGACACCTTTTCACCAATCAGATCTTTTACATGTGTAATCAGTTAAACTTTGTCATGTGCTGCTTGTTTCAGTAGGAAGTTCATTGGTTAAACTCTTTGCACGGTATCGGTTGGAACAAAATCCAGCACCCACTTGGCCCTTTCTGGAATTGGTTTGACACCTGTGGTATATGCACTTTCTTCTTTCATTATCGCCTTAATTATAGACAGAGGTGGAGTCAGTTGTATAAATAAAATGCTCTTAATCCCAAGGGATTGTTCTGTGTGTATTAATAGAGGTAAATTCACTTGCATGCTCAGTTCTAATAAAGAAAAGACCAGTTTAAATCGAAGACACTCCGAATACTTTTTTATTATTGTTATTTATTTTGCCGATAATCGATATCGTTAAATCCTCAAGGAATAAATAATCTAAAATTACAAAAGTTCAGTTCAATATTGGCACCTGTGGGGAGAAAAAAAATGATCACGTTTTACTTTGTAACCTCAGCTATCTCCTACCTGGCACAGACAGAAAAAAGGCTAAATCTGATGCAGTCTAGCTATTTTTCAGGGGACTATAATAAAATGTGAAGCAGAATCGATATTGTTGTCTCTTCCCTTCCCTTTTTCCATCTTGCCTTTAAGGCACTTTTAAATGTGGGCAAAGTCTCACATAAACAGTCGCTTGAAAGAAAGTCAAACCTTGCTAGCGGCAAAGCTGTTTGACTGTTCTGCAAAGGTGAGTAGCTATTACGTTCCACTCAAAGATAGAACAAAAAAAATACTAAAAGCAATATATGTGTATGCCAAAAGTTCTTCAAGGTTTTTCGTGTCTGCAGTGAATTCAAATGCAGTAAACAGTCGATCATTGACATCAGGTAACACAGTTTTGAATATTTGTTTAAGATTCCAACCCCCTTCCTCCTCAATCATGAAATAACACAACCCACCGAAACTGCTGTAGAGCCTTGAACAAAGTGGAACATTGTGTGCATGACGCACAAAGACTTCAACAATCTGCAGCTGCGTCCGAACAACTGAACAGGCACAGCAAATCAATCCATTAGTTGCTCAAAAGCAGTCATAGGGGATTTTCTCTTGTTTTTCATACACTATATGTACTGTGTGGACAACAAGGGCTTCATTGTATGTTGCTTGTGAACAAGCTCAATAAAGAAGACATCACACATTTTTTTTCACCATCTGACACAGTTCCAGGTGTCAAGTCATGTTACTTGAGTCACATTAGATACAGTATGGCGGAAAACACGGACAACACTGAAAAAACAGTTTCTGCTCTTGCACTCTTCTTTAAAAGAAACTGCTGTATTTTAAGCCAGAACAACTGTTTTGTTTGATAGAACAATATGTTTTTATGCTGCCATAGCAGATTCATGGCACATTAAGCCCCCACACTATTTTTAATTTGTCTGTTTTACCCTGGAAACCCCCGTTTACAGACATTGCGCAACCGCTTTTGTTTCAACCCGGCCATAAAACAAAGGTAATTAATTATATTTATTATTCAAAATGTCTGTCATTTTTTGCTTAGAATCATTAATTGATGTCTAATATTTCGTTTAAAAATAAATAAATAAATAAAACTTTAACTCGTATATTTTAAACTTTTCAACAAATGACGTCACAGTGAAAAAAATGGTGTCTGTAAAAAAGTCACGGATATCTACCTCATAATTATCGATTAAATGTATTTTTTTTTGTTACTGTCGCATTTTGTCCGATATGTTAGATGATAAATAATCGATCCAAACAAAGAAAAAAAAAAAAAAAAAAAAAGATTAAAAGGATAAATATATGAAAAAGAAAATCTCGACCCTTGTTAGATTACCATGTTTCACCCATAAAGTCCCCAAAAAAATCCAGCTGTGGCCATTCACAGCTGTGTCTTGACACTCAGTGATACATGCTACATGGAGTTTTTGGATCGAAACAGCGTAAGTACGCGACAATATCTCGTTAAAATCATGGCGTCTGTAATTCTGCTCTCGCGTACCCTCACCTCCAGATAGGATTTTGCTGTTTACATGTTTTTTTTAAATGCCTTCTGTTCAAAATTTTTCCTGACCCAGAAAATTGAGATTTTAATCTTTCCAATGATATATCACACATGCATATTGGACAATTTTGAAATTTGGCCAAATTGGGGGTCTCAGAGCGGAACTTCAAGTCACCTGAGTGTTTTCCTCCATATAGCAAATAAAGAGACTGATTTGGAAACACATGATTCTAAATGTGTTTGTATGAGTCAGAACAAATATAAAACTTTGCACAATTTTAACGGGTGGCAGAGTTAAATTCATTTTGTCTTGAGGTATGAGTTAATTTGTTCCTTGCCCACACCTGAATCTCAAAATAGTCTCTTAAATCAATATAAATCAATTGAACAGAAATGCAATTAACTCTTGTTAATTATAATCCAAACGCTCAGTACCATGTTCAATTCAATTCATTTTTTATGTACTTCTACTGAGGAAAAAAATGGTAAAGAATGGAAAAAAAATATTTTTCCCAGTGAAAGAGAGAAGTCTTTTGATTAATTTGGTATATTCTGTGAACAAGGGCGTAGGTGCGCATAGGGACGGTAGGGACATAACACTACCAACTTTTCAGGATGCTCAAATTGTCCCCACCAACTTTTAAGCAACCATATTTGCATTATATAATGAGTTCAGTTATATGAAAAATATAAAATGGACATAGATGGTTGAGGGAAATATATTTTTTGTTTTGATATGGTTTCTGTAGGACAGTACTTCTTAAATAGTGGGGCGCACCCCCCCAGGGGCCCACAGAGCGATGCCAGGGGTGGCGTATGTGACCTCGGGGAACATGCTATATTTTTATTTTATTTTTTTTTATTAAAATAAAATAAAGTGTACTTGCACATCCACTCAGTGGGTGGCAGTGGCGCTCTCATTTTCAAAGTGCGTGCAATAATTTTGAAGTAAGCAAGAGCACACAGAAGAGAGATATGAAGAGCCCTGCGCTGTTTTCGAAAGCCGTTTTCCGGCCGGACTCACGCAGCGACCCACTGTCTTCTCCGGTTCTCACGTGTCCGCCCAAGAAGTGCCATTTTCGGCTTGGGATCGTCACGACGACCCTGTCAAGTCTCCCGAATTGAAATACTTGCAGCAATTACGTCAGCAAAGAGCAAGAGAGACTGGGCACTACAGTAGCGGTGCAGCTTTGCGTTAGCGTCTAGCTTGCCTTAAACACGGCTTTTGGGGAAAGGTCGGGCTTGACAACAGTCATAAAAAAATAAAATGTGTTGTGGATGAGCCTGCGAATGCTCGGTTTTCTTTCTGCACCATATGAGCAGTATTTCAAGATTGCTTACACGTCCGAGAGTCGCAAACTGTCCGTATGTGTGTTGTCATGCACGGACAGTACGTGCATGCTATCGATCCATATAAACTTTGAATATAAGACTAAATTGAAATTATTCACTAGTATGTCTGTTATTTGTGTCCTTTTTTTGAAAATCAAAATATGATCACCTTTAAATGAAGTTGAGCCAGCATGTGTGGTCAATTGTTTTGATGCTTCTGCGCAGACTTAAAAAAATAAAACCGAGATAATAAAAAAAAAATCATAGACATGCCCAGATAAGGGGCATGTTATGCACGTTCCATTTTGTTTTTCAAAACCTCAAAATAAAAATGACATCAAAAGTCGGATCGCTTCATTGCATTTCTATCATTTCATAAAGGCAATGAAACAATTTATTAATATTGTAATGTAATAAAGTTCAACTTCAGGTGGCACGTAGTGCCGAGAAAATAAACATTAAATCATGAAGGCTCCTATATTTTTAGCCGACTTAGTCATTTTGATAATAAGCTAATAAAGCTAGTTCAGATACATACAGCATGTGTTGCTTTCATCATTAGGCTAATTTAAGGATTTAAAATTTTTTGCGGCTCCAGACCGATTTGTTTTTTTGGTCCAATATGGCTCTTTCAACATTTTGGGCTGCCGACCCCTGGCCTAGGCTTGGTGAATTTTTATGCAAGATATGTAATTTAAAACAGTAATTAAATAGTGTCGCAAACTCATGGTAAAAGCAAAAAAAATTAGCAAAAAACGTTCAGTCAAATCAAGTCCACCTATCTCTCTCGCTGCTTCATTTGTTTGTCGTTGTTTTGAATGCCACATTACGATGGGACGGAGTTGGCGGACCGCAGCTGTTTGCAGCTGGTTTGTTTTGCCAATTTTTAACGTACTGCGCAGCACGGAGTCAACACAGAGCCGTGCCGGACCGGAAGATGCGTCTGGTGTATTTGGGCCCTTAGGGTTCTCTGCCCTCGATCATAACATTTTCCCCTGAAACGCACATTTTTTTCAGGTAATCATACATTAATCATTGTCGAGGTTAAAAAGTTTGAATTTTATGTTGCGTTTCGCTGGGCTTGTGGACAAAAGCAGTCGTATTTTAGTCAACACAGACTTATTTTGCATTTATCATTCAGCCCATCAATTAATTAGGTTCATGTTTGTAAAGCACTGAGCCCCATTCACCCAATCTATTTGGTCATCTTAATGGGTTAGGGTTAGCCAGTGTACATACAGGTTATGGTGTTATATTGACCCTACCAATGTTGAGACCAAACCTACGCCCTTGTCTGTGAACATAAAATCATAGAACAAATTAACATGTCGAATTTGAGAATCTTAAAACGCTTTGAAAGGGCTTGCAAACAGGTACTGTATTTTTTTTTCTAAGAACAGATGACAGTGAATGTGTTAATAAGACCAAAGACCACAGTTTCAGTCCCTCAATGGGGGAATTTGCATCAATTTCTGAGTTAATGCCATGTAAATCTGCTGACTTTCTCGCCTCTATTCTTTTCAGGTATTTTAGTTATTTGTTTACAGTTATGTGAAACCTGTAGATGCACGCAATAACAAAAGACCTACCATGTTTTCCACGCTATAAGGTGCACCTAAAGCCTTCAATTTTCTCAAAAGCAGACAGTGCACCCTAAAATCCAATGTGCCTTATATATGGATTAATATTAATAACGGCATGACATCGCCTTTAGTGCAGCAGCATCTCGTGGATTTATAACGCAATCCCAAACAATTCAACAACTACTACTGTGCCTTATAATGTGGTGTAACCGTATATATGAAAACAGTTTTAAAATAGGCCATTCATTGAAGTTGCACCTTATAATGTGGTACCTCTTTTCTCAAATGAGATTGTTATGACAACGGCGAGCCGTTAAATATGGATCCAAACACAGATATGGAAGTTTGTAGTATTTATTACTACAAAACGAGAACTAAGGGAGCACTGTCAGGACACGCAAAAAAATTACAAATAAAATGGCACGAACCGAGTCGGTGAGAAAACCAAGGTGAAGGCATCAATGCCTAGAAAAGGCAAAAACAAATAATAGCAAAGTCCAACAAAAATACCAGTACAACATGAAGGAAAAAGGTACCGTTGTAGCACACACCATATAATTGTTTGCATTAGTATAACACATTCATTTAACTATAGTTTTGGCAGACTTCACTCAGTGGCCTTGAACACAGTAAAGTGAATCACCTTATCGGCGCTCATGAGGGCGGAAAGGGAAAATGGTACCGTTTCTCGTAGGCACCGTCTAACTGTTTGCATTACTCGAACACACGTAATATAATCAATCCGGGAATAGTATCATTTCTCATATTCACTGTAGGACTGCACTACTCTAACACACCTAATGTAAAATAAATAGCAAACCATAGTTTAAAGAAACAGAATAGATACACAACGCCATCTTATCACAGAAGCCCAACGTGTGCGCCACGAGCAAGATTGACGCACCAACTCTGGCAATCAGTTCTCCCGACAAACAAACAAGGACAAAGACCAGCGCGCTTTGTCCTAAAACAAGTAGCGCAGCCCGAAAAACAAAGTTGATACAGGCGCTTGTGACGTCAAGACCAGCGTTGGGCGCTGTCGCAACCACATCCCATCCACGCACGAACCCAAACAGCCCGAAACCGGCCAGAGAGGGATGATCCCAAAGCAACGCCCGGACACACCTTCGGCCGGCCCACTACACTACGGACTTAAAAAACACTGGACACTGATATAAGACAGATTTGCTGCTTGAAAACATTTTCTATGTAGCTTTGTTTTGGATGCAGAATGGTTCCTCCACCGTCTGTTTTTGCCTTGTTTTTGACCATTGTCGATGAATAAATTGTCAACCTGTTTTCGGTGAGTCTTCTTCAAACTTTTGAAACATGGAGTCAGGACAAAGGGTTAAAATAAGAGGAGAACGCGGTAAACAGCGGAGCACCAGTTCCGTTCGGCTGCCGCCGTTCCCGTGCAGCTTTGGCCGGGGCGACTAAATTCCAACAAACAATACATTGATAACAAAGAGAGATCTCGAGATGACGCACATAGCAGTAAGCCAACAAGTAATAGTCCGACACTTGCTTATAGGGACAGGCGTCCTTAAATATTGAGCGTTCCTACTGTGACACAGGTGTGTCGCATCACCCTGCCCATCCGGCTCAATCAGGTGCTGAATGAAAAAAAAAACACAAACATGACAGAGCCTATCACATACTTATCCTTAAAAGCAACATCACCATTTAGTCTAACATTAAAAATGCTATTAGCTAATGCTAAACTTACTGCAGCTCTGTTTATAGTTTGCAAATTACTTTCGTCCTCCTCAATTTAGGAATAAGATGATTATTTTTACGTATTATCATAGCATACCATGATAATTACATAAATGATACCATACATCCTTTGTATTTGTTTCATGGAGCTGCTAAATGCTTGTCAATTTCCACCCCTAAAAAGGACCAATGAAAAATACAGCTGTGCCTTTCTTTAGCAACAAAGTTAACCATTGTCATGTGCAACACACAGTGAAGTCAAACTGCAGCTGGACCTGAATAATAGGAAAGCGGGCAAAGCAACAAGGCAAGGACAACAAGGGCTTCACTGTGTTGGCGCTAAGCTAAGTCTAACTTTATACCCATTGGGCCAAACAGAGGGGTCAACGGCAATTGGGTGGCAGTCGAGAGTGGGTGACTGACTGATAGATGGCTCCAAACTGCTAATTCAAGTGTCTACCACATTTGGACATACAGAGTAATACAGAGGACAGGTTTTCACGCGTATGGTTCAATAAAGTTACACAATTCAGTTGTGCTTGTTTGCTTTTGCACTCAAATGAGACAATCAGGACATAAATTGTGACCTTTTAAAGAAAACTACGGATTAAAAGACATGTAGTTCTTAAAAGATAAACGTTAGTAAGAGTTTTAATCATTTGATATTAAAACCCCTCTTAATGTTTTCGTTTTAATAAAATTTGTAAAATTTTAAACCAAAAAATTAACTACTGTAGTAGCTCGCCATTGTTGTTGACGTCCCAGGGCAGTGACGTCACATGGGTACACTGCCATTCTTCCACAGTGTCACTCTTTAACTCTGTAAGGTAGTGATTTAAAAACACCACAAGGTGTCATGGTGAGTTTTATATTAATTAGAGATCAAGCCAATAAGTGTGTTGGTTCTTTGACTGACGCCGTAGTTTCCTTTTTATTGCGGGTCCATTGTGCCTTATCTTCAATTGTATTTTGTCTTCACAACATACAAGACTCCTGATAATGGCTTCCAGCATCATAGTATGCATATTGTGACTAAATATTACCATCCAGTGTATTTGTTGAGCGAAACGAGTTTCTAAAATGATTAGAGTTTGACCAAAGTCTGAGAAAGTTTTATGTGTATTATGAAAATCTATTTTGAATGTGAATTTGTGAATGCCAGTTCTCTTTGCATTGTTCTTTAACTGTGTGAGAATAGGGCCTCATTAATACAGATTGTGGCACTTTTATTTTTGTGAACATTATTTTTTTTAGATGTATAGTTTTTGTTGTATTGTCACTATATGATACTGAAGCTCAATTGTATGTTGTGAAGGAATTGCCGAAGCTTATGCCAATAAACGGCGCAGTCCGAGCTACGAATCTGAACGCCTGTGACTACGTGCCTTTATCTGCCTCTTAGATCTCAATGTGCAAAATAAGGCATCATTAGAATCTGTTGGGTGGAAAATGATACGACTACCCAGCAATCGACCTGAATTTAATACATTTATTCGTTGTCCGTGTTGCTTATTCACCAGGAAGCAAGAATCGGGAGCAACATTTGATAAGTCTGATAAATTTGAGAACATCGGCAGGATGATCAACAATCTGGACATCTGCTTTTACCTGACAACAATAAGGTAAGGACGCATCCTTTCAGTCACGGAGCCACTTAGACGTCTCGGTAGAGGCAAACTGCATCAACGTTTTTGTTTGCTGTGATGCACGGGCTGTCAGCAAAAATAATCAAACTACTGTGTTTCACTATATACCCTTATCGTATCAAAAGCACACGGCAGCCCTGGATGCTAACTATTTCCATAATAATATTGGAATAAATTGGGTCACACAGTAATCTACTGTGAAGATCTGCAAACAGTTTTTGACATCAAACACTCTTCTGCTCTCGTCACTACTAGAGCAGTAGAGTGCGGTCACTAGTGACCTTCACACATGAACGCTACTCGTTTCATCCCGTCTTTCCCGTTCATTTTGCTTTTGCTGTCCTTCTCATAAATATTCCACTTGGGTTCAAATTGGAAGGGCAGAACCGATGACATGTTTATTTAGTTAAAGAATGACACTGTGAAAGCCAGGCAGCTTACCCATGTGATGTCACCGCCCTGCGACATCAACAACGATGGCGACCTACTAGTTAAAATAATTTTACAATTTCTATTTAAACGAAAACATTATGAGGGGTTTTAATATAATACAATTATAACTCATACTAACATTTATCTTTTAAGAACTACATGCCTTTATACCCGTGGTACCATTTAAACAGAAAACAAAGCCTCAGAGCAGAATTGGGCTTTTTTTCCGAATGTAGATTTGAAAAAATGTGAAGCCTATCGGCTATCCATTAATATGATAACAGTGTTATTACTGCAAAAAGTAAACCTTACTAAGATTATATTTCCCCAAATCAAGGCAAATACCTCTGTCTACCAACCTTGCAAAGCAGCTTTTGTGTAATGACATTCCACTGATGCATCAATTTGAGTTTTCTGTTCTGTTTTGTATCATGGTGTGTACAACAGTCAGAAATTAGCTTTCTAAATTTGTTGCAAGCATCTCTCCATGTTTTTTGTATTGATTGAAAAATGTGTGCCTTGTCCATGAACTGAATGAAAAACATACAAATATTAAAACTGTTGATTTTGTATTATAACTTGTTTTTGAGATATAATGACGGATTAACTTTTTTCTGAGGTGAAAAAAATACCCTGAATTCTTATTGACAAGATTTTCAAACAAACTGGGATTTTACTGACTCCAACATAATAATTGGGAACAGACAGTGTATTTTGAGGTTGTTGTTTTTTTTAAATACTGTTTTCAAAGGGAACTTTACCATCATTAAAACTCTACTCTCAAGGTTGAAGACGAGAAAATCACGCTGCCTGACATTCACAATGATTAAGGATTTTTTTTTTTTTTGTTTAATTCAAATTTGTCGCCTATGATGGTGTGTGAGTCGGAGGCGGTGAGTTGAGCCGGTGTAGCCGCTCTTGTCTTATCTGTCTGACCCGATAACCCCCCCAGAACACAGCATCCCCCACATTAGTCTCATTGGTGAATTACAGTGGATCACAAAAGTGAGTACAACCCTTGCATTTCTGCAGATATTTAAGTATATCTTTTCATGGGACAACACTAACAAAATGACACTTTGGCACAATGAAAAAGTAGTCTGTGTGCAGCTTATATAATAGAGTTCATTTATTTTCCCCTCAAAATAACTCAAAATATAGCCATAAATGTCTAAACCCCTGGCAACAAAAGTGAGTACACCACATGGGAACTACGTATATCCCTAAATGTCCTAATTGAGTATTGCTTGTCATTTCCCCTCCAAAAGGTAATGTGACTTGTTACAGGAGTGCTGTCAGCATTGCTGCAGAAATTGAAGAGGTGGGGGTCAGCCTGTTAGTGCTCAGACCATACGCCGCACTCTACACCAAATTGGTGTGCAAGGCTGTCACCCCAGGAGGAAGCCTCTTCTGAAGACGGTACACAATGAAGCACGCAAACAGTTTGTTAAACACATGTCAACAAAGCACATGGATTACTGGAACCATGTCCTATGGTCTGATGAGACGAAGATTAATTTGTTTGGTTCCGATGGTCTAAACCAGGGGTCCCCAAACTCCACATTTCGTCCGGCCCCCTGAACAATACCAGAGAGAATTTTGATTTTTTTTGGTTTTTTTTAATATTGTTATTTATTTCCTGGCTTTTTTCTGTGAAGAACCCAGAAATTATATTATATTATATTATATTATATTATATTATATTATATTATATTATATTATATTATATTATATTATATTATATTATATTATATTATATTATATTATATTATATTATATTATATTATATTATTAGGGCTGTCAAACGATAAACATTTTAAGTAGAGTTAATTACAGCTTAAAAATTAATCGTAATTTGGGAGCAGGTCCAGTTTTGGAATGACTTTCCCCTCCTTGGACACATCCACACACCAGTGCAACAAAAAAGTGCAGCTGAAAGACTGTGCGGTCCCCGAACGTGAGTGGCGTGCAAGCTAGCCTAGCGGCTACACAGCATCCAGTACCGACGCTAATTTTCGAAAGTGTTGAAAAGAAATCGGACGGACTTGAGTATGGGACTGAAAAAAAAAAAATCCTACCGTTGAGGATTCAGAGGAAATAAAAAGAGCACTGGACTTTCTATCGCAGGACGTGAACGACATTAAAGTAAAGCAAGATATGATTTTGAACCTTGTAAAAGAGGTCACCGATCTCCGTGCGCGTCTTGTGGAAAGAGACAAAAAGGTGGCGGAGCTGGAAAGAAAGGTTGATGATCTGGAGCAACATTCAAGAGCAAACGATGTAATTGTGATTGGATTGAAGATTCAACCCCGTTCATACGCTGAGGCGGCAACATCGAGAACAGGAACAGAGGCGCAAATAAGTGACTCGGACAGTAGCTCTGCAGAACAACAGGTGATGGCGTTCTTTGCGTCTAAAAATATACATCTGGACATTAATACGATTGAAGTTTGTCATCCTATTCCCGTGAAATCCAATAATCTGCCAGCGGTGATCATGAGATTCGCAAACAGGAGAAACAAAGTAGCACTGATGAAACAAGGGAAAAAGCTCAAAGGTACCAACGTCTATCTAAATGATCATCTAATTAAAAAAAATGCTGATATTGCCAAGAAAGCCAGATTCTTAAGGAAGCAAAACAAAATTCAGAATACTTGGGTTACGAACTACAAAGTTTATATCAAACTTAATGGTCCACCTGAAATTGCTAAAGTGATGGTTATTAGAAACATTGAAGAACTGAACACATATGAAGGAGTGCAATAGTGGTTTAACGAGAGTGAAACATCTGATCTGATAGTATATATCTGCATTATGTTGCCAAATCTGATTTAGCAATGCATGTTCTTCTGGAACTCTTGATTCAACAACATTACAATGTTAAACATTTCAAACAAACCAATACCACCTAAGAACATGGACTTGGTACAGCAAATTCTACAGTATGGACAAATAGAACTGGAAACAGTGAAAAGTTATGCGGACACTAAAAATGAGATAGATACTGAAAGAGACCCCGATAGGAATTTCTTTTCTTCTATTGTGAAAAGCTGTAAATACTTTACCCAAGAGCAGTACAGGAACAGTGTAAGCTCCGAAAGCAAAATGTCAATAATACACTTTAACAGTAGAAGCATGTATGCCAATTTTGAATCTATTAAGCAGTATTTGAGCACTTTTTCCCAACCTTTCAAGATTGTAGCTATTTCAGAAACCTGGTTCAATATGGAGAAGGGCATACATTTTTTTCTTGAGGATTATGAGTTAGTTTATATGAACAGAGCAAATAAAGCAGGGGGTGGAGTTGGTCTATACATTCATAAATCTATTAAATTTACTGTTCTACCAAATATGACATTAGCAATTGATGGAATAATGGAATGTTTATCAGTAGAGATTATAAATGAGAAAAAAAAGAATATCATTATATCACGTATATATCGGATGCCTGGTACTAATATAGAAAACTTTAATAATTGGATGGATACATTGTTCTCTACTCTGAAACAAAAAAACTTTATTTGTTTGTGGTGATTTTAACATTGATTTGTTAAATCCCATGAATCAAAAAAGCATCGATGATTTTCTTGACACAATGTATAGTTTGAGCTTATACCCAACAATTACAAAACCTACCAGAGTAACATCACATAGTGCCACAATTATTGATAATATCTTCACAAACATTATGGACAATCAAATTACCAGTGGCCTATTTTTTTGTGACATTACTGACCATCTGCCTATCTTCACCTTATATGAATGCAGTTTTAAAAAAAACAAAAGATCCCCTAAAAACAGTGATTAAACGTATAATAACGGAAGAAACTATCAATTCTTTGAATAATAGTTTAGCTTGTCAAAACTGGAGTACAATATATAGAGAATCAGAGGTGAACAAGGCTTATAACATTTTTTTAGACATATTCACTTCCTTGCAAAATAAATATTGTCCACTTAGTGAATGCTGTCTTAGGAAGAAATGTATAAAAAGTCCTTGGCTCACAAAAGGATTAATTAATGCTTGCAAAAAGAAAAATAAGCTTTATAAATTGTTTATCAAAGTAAAGACAGCAGAAGCTGAACAACGTTATAAAAAGTATAAGAATAAATTAACTGATATTATAAGAAGTAGCAAACAGTTGTATTACAAAAATAAATTGTTTGGAAATAGAAACAACATAAAGGGAACTTGGAACATACTGAACGGTTTAATTAAACAGGGTTCACCAAAGTCTACATATCCTAATTATTTTTTAGATGAAAACGGGGAGAATTACGAAATGAGTGAAATAGTGGATAAATTCAATAATTTTTTTGTAAATGTAGGCCCCAAATTGGCTGCTAATATTCCTAACCTAGGATCTGACAAACATTTCTCAAATATTAAGCAAAATCCCTATTCATTTTTTCTTTCACCAACAAATGAACAGGAAGTGATAAACATTGTGCTTAAATGTAAAAGTAAGATGTCTACTGACTGTCATGATATCAATATGTATTTGGTTAAAAGAGTTATTTTGAATATTGCAAAACCCTTATCATATATATTCAATTTATCATTTCGAACTGGTTGTTTTCCTGGAAAGATGAAAATTGCTAAAGTAATTCCACTATTCAAAGATGATAACAAACATTGTTTTTCCAATTATAGACCAATTTCTCTATTGCCCCAGTTTTCAAAAATTCTGGAGAAACTATTCAATTTTAGACTTGATAAATTTCTTGAAAAGCATCAGATAACAAATGAGGGACAATATGGGTTTAGAGCTAAAAGAACTACATCAATGGCAATAATTGATGCACTTGAAGAAGTCACGAATCCATTAGACAATAAAAAACATGCAATTGGTGTTTTTATGGATCTTAAAAAGGCATTTGACACAATAAATCACTTCATTTTACTAAATAAGTTGGAAAAATATGGAATTAGAGGTTTGGCTGGGGATTGGGTGAAGAGCTACTTAACGGATAGGCTACAGTATGTTAAGATGGGCGAGAACATATCTGGCACACTTCAAATGGGTTGTGGTGTCCCTCAAGGGTCTGTTTTGGGACCAAAACTGTTCATTTTGTACATAAATGATATCTTTGACGTATCTAATGTATTAAAACTTATATTATTTGCTGATGACACCAATGTATTTTATAGTCATGATAATTATAGCGAGCTTGTTACTACCATAAATAAGGAAATAAAAGCCATAAAGACGTGGATGGATATGAATAAATTATCCTTAAATATTTAAAAAACAAAAGCAATACTGTTTGGCAATGTAATAGCAAATTCTGAGTTGCAAATAACTATTGAAGGCGTAACAATTGAAAAAGTAAATGAAGTAAAATTTCTGGGTATTATAATAGATAACAAATTGTCATGGAAACCCCATATTAAATACACAAAAAACAAAATCTCTAAGTGTCTGTCAATCATAAACAAAGCAAAACATTACCTTGATGTAATTGCACTTCGTACACTATACTGAACTTTGGTACTCCCATACTTTTCGTATTGTGTCGAGGTATGGGGAAACACCTACCAAAGTGCATTAAATCCGTTAGTCATATTACAGAAACGAGCAATCCGCATCATACATAAAGTGGGATTTTTAGCTCACACCCATAATTTATTTACTCAATCCAAACTGTTAAAATTCAATGATCTTGTAAAATATTACACATCTATATTCTTATTTAAAGCTTTCCATAAATTATTACCCTTAAACTTACAATCCATTTTTACAGTGCGAGAGCAATCTCATAATTTGAGAGGATTTCACAACTTCTCAATACCAAAATTTCGCAGTACTCGTAAAGGATTCTGTATGTCGGTATGTGGGGTAAAACTCTGGAACAGTCTGGATTTAAAATTTAAGCAGTGTCAAAGTATTCAGAGATTCAAATTGTTCTATAAACATCTGGTCTGGTCAAAATACACAGAAAGTGGTCTCTAAATGTTTTGGGTATATACTGTATATATAATTATTACATATGCTATAGTTACTTATACATATTACTACTGATATATTGTGTTATGATGATGACGATTTTTGGGAAGTGACTGTATTTACATTGAATTTTTGGGGAGTAAATTGGGGGTGGGACCCAAAAAAAAAGCTCTGCTTCTTCCCACTCCTTTTCGAGCTACGTATGTACTGTATGTATTTGTTATTAATTTTTGTTAAAATCAACATGTACTATTGTTATTGTTTTCCCCTATTCTTGCTGTTTTTGTTATTACTGCTCGAAATAAATTAATCAATCAATCAATCAATTAATCGCAATTCAAACCATCTATAAAACATGCCATATTTTTCTGTAAATTATTGTTGGAATGGAAAGATAAGACACAAGATGGATATACACATTCAACATACGGTACATAAGTACTGTATTTGTTTATTAAGACAAAAAAATCAACAAGATGGCATTAACATTATTAACATTCTCTTAAAGCGATCCATGGGTAGAAAGACTTGTAGTTCTTAAAAGATAAATGTTAGTACAAGTTATAGAAATTTTGTATTAAAACCCCTCTTAATGTTTTCGTTGTATTAAAATTTGTAAAATTTTCAATCAAAAAATAAACTAGTAGCTCGCCATTGTTGATGTGAATAATTACACCATGCTCACTCATTGTGCTGAAGCCCATAAAATCATTTTGACCCGAGCGCCAGCAGAGGGTGCCAAACACTAAATAGCAAATAACAAGCGGACATTACACTGCTGTCGTTTTAATCTGTTTGAAGCGGGGCATGTGCGTTAATTGCGTCAAATATTTTAACGTGATTAATTGAAAAAATTAATTACCGCCCGTTAACGCGATAATTTTGACAGCCCTATATATTATATTATATTATATTATATTATATTATATTATATTATATTATATTATATTATATTATATTATATTATATTATATATACATATATTTTTTTATTTACTTTTGTTCGGTGAAGAATCCAGAAAGGGTTATTTGATTGTGGCTTTCTGAAAAACAATAAATTTTTACATTTAGGCACTCCAGCAATCGTCACACTTTTTCTGTTACAAACTGACCCCGGCCCCTAATCAGAGAAGGAAAAAGCTATGTGGCCCTCACAGGAAAAAGTTTGGGGAACCCTGGTCTAAAGCATGTGTGGCTGCGACCAGGTGAGGAGCACAAAGATAAGTGTGTCATGCCTACAGTCAAGCATGATGGTGTGAATGACCCCCCCACACCACCACCGCTTCAATCGCTGCAGCAATGCTGACAGCACTCCTGTAACAAGTCACATGATATTTTGGAGGAAAAATGACAAGCAGTACTCAATTTGGACGTTTAGGGATGTATGTAGTTCCCATGTGGTGTACTCACTTTTGTTGTCAGAGGTTTCGATATTAATGGCTATATTTGGAGTTATTTGGAGGGGAAAATAAATTACCTCTATTATATAAGATGCACTGAGACTACTTTTCATTGTGTCAAAGTGTCATTTTGTCAGTGTTGTCTCATGAAAAGATATACTTAAATATCTGCAGAAATGCAAAGGGTGTACACAATTTTGTGATACACTGTATGTAGAGGACTGTAGTGATCACTACACAGGCCCACCCATAACTTACATACCTGTCAAGTTGTACGGTTTGGGGTAACTTGTACATGTGAGCACTGATTTTTAAATGTGTTTGCCGTACATTCAAAATCTGTACGTTTTTCGTGCATTACGTTTTTTTTTTCTCAGTTCGGATTTTGTCACCGTTTCGGCAACAAGACAATGTGCGTGACTATGCGTTACTACGTTGGTTGAATGACACGGGAGTGCGAAGAAGGGAAGAGTGTTGTGACGCTGTTACAAACGCGATGCTAGGCTAGGTGGCTCCGATATTTCCTGACTGTAGCCAACAGCCTATAATCTACCCCCACTTGATGCTACACTAGATATCTCATGCATATAGAACTAGATGCGAAATGACAGACGTTAGTAAACAGCCGCCATCTTAAAGCAGTAGACTTCTCAGAAAGGCTCTGTTGCAGTAAACCTTCCTAGCGAAGTAACTTTTTATCCAAAATTCTCCTAAATTGGCAAATCTATCTTTAAATAATGAAACAGTTTAAAAACTTGCCCATTTCGAAAGTCGACAGAAGGGAAATAATGCAAAAACAGGAGCAATTTTAACAACTTTAACGGTTGATTCACGACATTAAATTTTTTTTGAATGAAAAAAAAAAAAACATGACAGAAAACACCAGTTACTTTGCCAAGTAACTAATTACTTTTACTTTCAGGTAACTGAGTTACAAACTCAATTACTTTTTGGGTTAAGTAATTTGTAACCGTAACTAATTACTGTTTTAAAGTAAGATTAATAACACTGGTCACAAAGATGCAGTCTGGAGAATTAAAAGCTATGCTGTGACGAAAGCGGAGATTTTATTCTGCCAGTTTGGGACCGAACACAATTTGCAACTATTGCTGATAACTTCTAAGAATTAGCAAAAGTAATGTTCCCTGACTCAAAGATTGCATCGGTAAGTTAATTTTATCAATTGACCTTTTTAATTTATAATTGGGCACACCAACGAACTACCTTCAAGTCAAACTGAATTGCGAGCTGAAGTGCCATTAAGTGCAGCCATCGAAAGACGTGATAGAAATTGCCAAAAGTAACAAAAGTCACTGTTAAATTTAAGTAATCATGATGTAGCTGAAGATATTGATTGTTCTTTCATTGCAGCGGGTTATATGTGACCAGTGGAGGACTTGGCAATTTTGGGGCCTAAGGCAAAAATATCCAGGGGCCCTCTTCATGGGTCAGGCGTTAAAAAGGTGAGAAGGGTGTGGAGGAAATATGTTCCGGTACACTAGGGCTATCCTAAACGACAAATTTTCTCTTAATTAGTCCGCTGACGAGTTTTACGTTTAATCGACTAATCTAATAATTTTCTTTTTTTTTTTTTTTTTTTACTAATTTAGCAATTAAAGTTTTTGTTCACGCTTATTAATTCACAAATCTATTTTGGAACACTTAAATTCTTTATTAAAGTACAAATAATCATGTAAATAACAATGATTAATCACAAATAAACAATGAGGTTAAATGCTGATAGCATTTACTAGTGCAAAAGAATGGAAAGTAAACAGATTCAGAACACTGACTTTGCCTTTCCAACATTTTTCAAAACAATTCTTAAAATAAATTCTAGCAATATTATTATAGTATACTACTATCTATAATAGTAGTAAAATAAAATAATTATTCATTGCCAATCATATTTTTCATGAAGAGTGTCATTTGAAAGCTATTCTTAGTGTAGAATCTGTATTATGTAGTATTTACTCAACATATTATAATATTAATTCTGAATTATGTGGGATTAACTCCAGAAATCATTATTTATATGAAGAACATGACGTGCTTTTGCTGTTAACCATTGAGTGTGATTGTATGACTGATTGGAACTGTACTACATCGTTTCGCCACAGGATGTGCTGTCGTGTATTTTATGTTCAGTGTGAAGAAGAAAGTTAAAAGAGAGATTAAAGGCCTGTTCTCAACTTCTCCCTCACTGCACTTTGGCTCTCATGGAGAGCACGTTCGCTCATGTGTTCGAAATAAACGATAGCCGACGTGCAAAGTAGCAAGTGAGCCGTTAAAATAGCGAGCTTAGTGGCATGAAAACCGTGGGAGAGCTAAGTGAAGCTAAAGAACAGCCAAGCGGAGCTCAGCGATGCTAAACGGCGCTAAATGAAGCTAAGCGACTGATACTCAGTCCGTCTTCGTGGAACAGTCTATTGTAGTGCGTGTGTGGGGGGGATAATATAAATGCAGCATTCAAATGGCTTTCTTTTTTTGTTTTTTTATTGGTTTGTTCGGTATGCTGACATAATTATACATGACGAATAGTTGGGGGTGCTGCTGGCTCCGGTGGCCCAAGCCGTTGCTTGTTGGGGCAAGGGCAGCTGGTTGGGGGCCCCCTACTGGTTGGGGGCCTAAGGCGATCGTCTACTTTGCCTGAATAGTAGATCCGCCTATGTATGTGACAATATTACCAAAATATTCATATTTTTTTAAACATTGAGTTTTATTTATCTTTCATATTGCACGTTATATAAAATGTTGTAAGATTAGTCACTAATTTGTAAGGGCATATATCACTATTCGTAAGATTGCCAACGGCCTTGGGTTGACAGGTATGAATTCACCCAAATAGGATGGCAGGCATAACCAGACCGAACGGGACGATAGGGTGAACGTCCGGGATGACAGGCATGGGACGACTGAGCAGGATGAACAGTCGACGTCCAGGACGAGTAGCGCGTCGTGCAGTGCCACCCAGTCGAGGGCGGGGACGAGGGCGACTGGAACGAACCAAACCGACCAGACGTAGTAGGAGTGAAGGAAGAGCTGAAACCGGAGTAGAAGCAACGTCCTCGTCATAGATCCTGAGAAGGTGCGACTTGAGCAACGTGTAATATTTCCCTTTCAGCAGAAAAGCAACGATGCGTTGAGCTTCGACCGCTGCCGAGTACCCGAGCGCAGACACAACGTGGTAGAAGCGCTTGCTGTCATCATAAATACTACGTAGGGTGAACTGCGCTTCCGAGCACGCGAACCACACGGTCGCAGCAGACTCAGGAAACATCGACAGCTCGAGAAAGCCAGTGTCTGCCATTTCGTTCGATGTTCTTACTTAGCCTCGGAGACTTCGATGTCGTGGTCACCACTGATGTGTGTGAGTCGGAGGCAGGGAGTTGAGCCAGTAAATCCCGTGTCGGCCGCTCGTGTCTCTTCTCTCTCCTCTGAAACCACACGTCAAAGCGTTACCCCCCCCCCCGGAACATTAGTTTTGTGGGTGAATTATGAAGAGGAATGCTGTGATCACTACCATGTATGTTTAGCTCAGGGGTCCCCAACCTTTTTTGCACCACGGACCGGTGTGATTTGGGTCTTTTTTTTCATGGACCGGTGTTCTGTCAAATTTTGCACCCTTATAAGATTTTGCTCCCAAAGCTTTTGTGGCAGTGAAAAAGCCCTCTTTTATATTTAGTTGGACTGTCGATGTTATCCAACGTTGCTAAAAAAAAAACCTATTTACATCATAAACCTACATGTGCAACACGAAAATGGTGTAAATTATTGGTTAACGAAGTTAATTGCACACGGTAACATTGTTAAGTGAGAGAGCTGCGTGCAGTTGTTGAGTGCAGCTAACATGGCAAACGTAAGTTAAAATTCCTTTGTTTAAAGAAAGTTTGTAGTGTTTACTTTGGAATCGCTGCATTCGCGGTCATTTTTAACGCTACACGCATGGAAAATTTTTCAGAACACCGGCAATGTGCAGCAGAAAAATACAGCAAACATAAAATAGCATTTGTTTTTAGCCCCTTCGTGTTAAGCGCAGGGAAAATATAGCTCACCCGCTGAATCAGTGGGAGGCCTGAGCTTGTTTCGTTGAGACGAGATGGTCCCATCAATGTGTGATGGGAGAGTGAGAAAAGCCCGCTTCACAAAGATACGATGTTGGAAATTGTAGCACGGTTTTCAATGCTCTCCTACAAATGTCAGGATATTCCGGAATGACTTTAATCCAGAACCTCGGTAGAGTTGTTGTCTTGAATGTATGTTTAAGGTCGCCATCATTTGTGATCTCTATAAATTGATCCGCCTGTTGCACAGACATGCTCGAATCACTCGGTTTATTCACAAACGGGTCACGAATCCACTCCTTCGCATTTCGTGGGTCTTTAGTGATTGGGAAGTAGCTTAGATTTTGTTTTCTACGAGGTTGTAGGTGCATCTTCTGGCTCGTCAGTTGCCCTTTTCCGCGTAAAAAATCTGTCCAAAGACGTCTGTTTTTCAGTCATTCTAGTGTGGGGGCTAATTATTTCCGGGAACAAATGTGATTCGCCCGCCCTACGTCATACATTATAATCGAGGACAAGCGCACATAGATATAGCGGAAAACACGAAGGTGACTTGAAGTTCCACTCCTAAGACCCCCAATTTGGCCAAATTTTAGAATTGTCCTATATGCAATTGTGATACATCATTGGAAAGCTTAAAGTCTCCATTTTCTGGGGGAACAAAAATTTTGAACAGGAAGGCATTTAAAAAAAATAAATAAATAAACAGCAAAACCCTAATTGGAGGCGAGAGTACGCGAGAACAGAATTAAAGACGCCACGATTTTAACGAGATATTATCGCGTACTTACCTTGTTTCGATCCAAAAACTCCATGTAGCATGTATCACCGAGTGTCAAGACACAGCTGTGAATGGCCACAGCCGGATTTTAAAAAAAAAAATTTTTATGGGGTGAAACATGGTCATCTAACAAGGGTCGCGATGCAGAAATCGCAGACAACAAGGAGTAGTTGAGATTTTCTTTTTCATATACTCTTTTAAATATAGTTACTTTCAATTTTTTTATGTTTGGATCGATTAATTATTTTCTAACATATCGGCGACAATACGACAGTAACAAAAAAAATGCAGTTAAGTGATAGTTATGAGGTAGATATCCGTGACATTTTTACAGACGTCATTTTTTTCATTGTGACGTAATTTGTTTAAAAGTTTAAAATATGCGAGTGAATAATTTAAGTTTTTATTCATTTATTTATTTATTTTTAACTAAAATTTAGACATCAATTAATGATTGTAAGGTAAAACTGACAGACATTTTGAATAATAAATATAATTACCTTCTTTTTATGGCTAGGTTGAAACAAAAGCGGTTGCGCGACGTCTGTATACGGGGGTTTTCAGGGTAAAACGGACAAATTAAAAAAGGTTCTGAGGCTTAGTGCGCCATGAATCTGCTATGGCAGTATATAGACATATTGTTCTCTCAAACACAACAGTTCTTTTGGCTTAAAATACAGCAGTTTATTTTAATGAGGGGTGCAAGAGCAGAAACTGCTTTTTCAGTCTTGTCTGTGTTTTCCGCCATATACAAAACAAGATGTACTGCTAGCAGTCCAATCAATGGATTTCTATGACGACATTCCATCCTGTAGTATTATATCTAGGGTAGACAGGGATACTGGTGTGTTAAGGGGCACAGGCCAAAGTTAACTTGGCCATTATGCAGTCGTTGATAAATTATGATTTCTTTTGTACCAAATGCGCCACGGACCGGTACCAGTCCGCGGCCTGGCTGTTGGGGTCCACTGATTTAGCTCTTTTGTTTGTACATCCATGTGAAATAAAAGCATGCCATGGCCAACAAAAAGGTATATAAAATCAGAAATATGTGTTATTTACTCAATATTTAATTTGACAAAAGTAACTCTGGATGCCATTGTGGTCAGTGCAAAGTTGAAGGAGAGGCAGGAACAGTATGAAAGGCTTTTAGCTTGTTGTTCTTTGATGTTTTGCCTTCTCTCATTCATGATGTACTACTGTGAGTCTCTACTGATTTGTGCACTAGAGGCAATCATTTTCCTTTTACGTTAAACAAGCACACTATACAGACCGCTGACGAACAATCATCAGGAGTTAATTTTTTCCTTGGAGGGCATTTTCTATATGGGGGGGGGGGGTCTTGCCTATTTTTCAGGCATATGGTATCATTCTATAGCATATTCAAGTAACAAATTTACCTTGAGTTGATTTGTGAAGACCGTATCGAAATCTAAACTTACTTATAAATGGAACTTTGTATGTGTGTGTGTGTGTGTGCGTGTGTGTGTGTGTGTAGGGGCGTGTGTGTCTGAAAAGGCTCGACCGATTGCCTTGAAAATTTACACAGCGTCTGTGAGTGAAAATTGGCGGATTCGTCGTTGGGGTCAGTCCACAAAATATTTTGCCACAACTTCTGTGGAGTGTCAAAGTGCCTTTTTGCAAAAATTAAACGAGCAACAATGTTTTTCTTTAGACAGCAATGGCTTCCTCCGTGCAGTCCTCCCAAGAACACCATTCTTGGCCATAGTTTTACATAAAGCTGATGTGTGCACAGAGATATTGGACTGTGCCAGTGTTTTCTGTAAGTCTTTAGCAGACACTGTAGGGTTCTTTTTTACCTCTTTGAGTATTCTGTGCCGAACTCTTGGCATCATCTTTGGTGGACGGCCACTCCTTGTGAGAGAAGCAACAGTGCCAAAATCTCTCCATTTGTAGACAACTTCTCTGACTGTCGATTGATGAACATCCAGACTTTTAGAGATGATTTTGTATCCTTTCCCAGCTTTAAACAAATCAGCAATCCTTGATGGCAGGTCTTCAGACAGCTCTTTTGACCGAGCCATGATGCACATCAGACAATGCTTCTCATCATGACATTTCTTACCAGGTGTGTGTTTATAGTGGGCAGGGCAGCTTTAAATTGTATTTTTTAAATTTAAATTTAATTTGTATTTTCACCAGTGTGATTTTGACAGAGGTGATTTTATGCAGGAATGTGAGAAATTCCAAAAGGTTTCAATACTTTTTCATCCCACTGTAGTCTAAACCCACTGCTAAGGGATCCATATTGACTCTAAAAGTAAACAATGGTCCCAAGTGTGACGTAGGAACAAAGTTTGTTGCAGACAGTGACGATTCTACTGTTAAATCTTCGGTTATCAGTGTCCATATGATGGCGCTACAAACGCAGAATTCGCAAATCTTCACTTTGGTAGGAGTTGTTAAGAACCCTCGTTTTCAATGCGCAAAAAATGCGTGTGCGAGTGGATGATAGGTCAAACCGTACAAAAAGTTATTTTTGCGAAATACCTTGCTACGTGTAGACATGGCATGATATTGATAGAGGCTCCTTGATGCCCGCGAGTCAGATGAAATGCACTCAGCTTGGGGGTTACTGCTCCTAGTGTCTCGATCACTACTGGCACCACTCTTGCCTTCACTCCCCACATTTTCTCCAACTCTTCCTTCAACCCTTGATATTTCTCCAGCTTTTCATGTTATTTTTTCCTGATGTTGCTATCACTCGGGATTGCTACAGCTATCGCTACTGCTGTCTTCTGATGTTTATCTACCACCACTATGTCAGGCTGGTTGGCCATCAGCAGTTTGTCTGTCTGGATCTGGAAGTCCCACAGGATCTTGGCTCGGTTGTTCTCGACCACCTTAGGAGGTGTCGCCCACCTTGACTCTGGGGTCTCCAGTCCGCACTCGGCACAGATGTTCCTGTACACTATGCCTGCTACCTGGTTATGTCGTTCCATGTATGCCTTGCCTGCCAGCATCTTACACCCTGCTGTGATGTGCTGGACTGTCTCAGGGGCCTCTTTGCATAGCCTGCACCTGGGGTCCTGTCTGGTGTGATAGCCCCAGCCTCTATTGCTCTTGTGTTAAGGGCCTGTTCTTGTGCTGCCATGATCAGTGCCTCCGTGTTGTCTTTCAGTCCAGCCTTTTCCAGCCACTGGTATGTTTTTCCCATGTCAGCTACCTCCTCAATTTGTCGGTGGTACACACCATGCAGGGGCTTGTCCTTCCATGATAGCTCCTCAGGGTCCTCCTCCTTATTGGGCTTCTGTTGCCTGAGGCATTCACCGAGCAGGTCATCACTGGGGGACATTTTCATGATGTACTCTTGAAGGGATGTAGTTTCCTCCTGGATAGTGGCTCTGATGCTCACAAGTCCTCGGCCTCCCTCTTTCCCCTTTGTGTAGAGCCTCAGGATGCTGGATTTAGGGTGAAACCCTCCGTGCATTGTAAGGAGCTTCCTTGTCTTGATGCCAGTAGCCTGCATCTCTTCCAGTGGCGAGGATACGATGCCAGCAGGGTATCTGATTACTGGTAGGGCATAGCTGTTAATGGCCTGGATCTTATTCTTGCCATTCAACTGACTCTTGAGGACCTGCCTCACCCTCTGTAGGTATTTGGTTGTGGCAGACCTTCTAGTTGCTTCCTCATGAATTCCATTTGCCTGTGGGATCCCCAGGTATTTGTAGCTGTCCTGCAAATCTGTTATGTTGCCTTCAGGTAGTTCAGCCCCTTCAGTTGAGATCACCTTCCCTCTTCTGTATACCATTCGCCCACACTTATCTAGTCCGAATGACATCCCGATGTCATTGCTGTATATTCTCGTGAGGTGGATCAGGGAGTTGATGTCACACTCGTTCTTGGCATACAGCTTGATGTCATCCATGTAGAGGAGGTGACTGATGGTTGTTCCACTTCGGAACCGGTACCCGAGACCACTCTTGGTGATGATCTGGGGGCACTAACCCCCAAGCTGAGTGCATGGCTCCAACAGATACCAGGAACAACATCTGACGTCTCCACTTAGAAGAGCGCAATCCTAGGGACAGCTAAGATCCTGCGCAGGCCCCCCAAGCTCCCAGGCCTCTGGTAGAGGACCTGAGCTTGAAAGGAGAGGCCATACCGCCCGGGTGGGCGAGACGACGATTTTTAGATTTTTTTTATATATCGTGGCACTCAGTTAGGTACAATTATTGAAAATAATGGACTGTTTTCCTGTTGAATATGAATAATCATCACCAAGTGGGTGTTGTCCTTGTAGATGCTACGTAATGATAATTGTTTTTGTTTTTATTACCAAAAATAGTCACTTGCCCTAAACTTTTCTTGAATGACGTATCCATAAAGCTTGTGTGATTTTTTTTTTTTTTTTTTTTTTAGAGACTAAAGCAATGATAGCAAGAGGTAAGAGATTTAGAGCCTCGCCTGCATCTTGAAATATATATCTATATACAGTATATTAGTGGTGTGAAGGTAGACACAAGTCACGGTTCAGTACATACCTCGGTACAGGGATCACGGTTCAGTGTGGATGCAGTACAACAGGAAAAACAAAAAGGCTTTTGTCACAGCATTTGAAAGTTAAAGTTTGTATACCATTACATGGATGAAATTTCGGGGGGGGAGTAAAAATTGTGACTTACAGTATGTTTTTTTTTTTTTTTTTGAATGAAAAGTTAAATTCAATTGATATAAATATATTCTATATGGCAGACATCATAAAATGGATCATGTAAAAAAGTGAAGAACATAAAAAGGAACGTCAGTTACTTTGCTGAGAAATTAATTACTCTTGCATTGAGGCAACGGAGTTACTAATTCAATTACTTTTTGGGGGAATGTAATTCGTAACTGTGACTCATAGACTTCATAATGATATTGACAGGACACATTCCCCAGACACTGCGCTACACCTTCAAGTAGCGGGCCGTTGTCCCACATTCCGCCTCAGTCGGTCGAAATCGGTCTTAGTTATTCTCACACACATGCAGCGATCCAACTCCGGATTTAGGTTGAAAAGGTCAAAAGCTATACGGCATACAAACAGGAAGGATTGTCTCAGGAGTGATTTGTTCGAGGATTTAAGGCATGGGTGTCCAAACCTGTCCGCAAGGGCCGCTGTGGGTCCTGGTTTTTGTTCCCACCAATCGAACACAGACAGTTTAACCAATGAAGTTTGTGCTAAAACAAGCAGCACCTGACTGCAATCAACTGATTACACTTGTGAGACACCAGATTGGTGAAAAGATGTCATCTTGTTTTGTAGGAATGATATCCAGCACCCACTGCGGCCCTATGTGGAATCTTTTGGACATCACTGATTTAAAGCATTTATTATATTTTTCGAACCATGCATGAATTTTCAAACGTTGTGAAAAAAATCAATGGGAGAAATTAACCGCTACGGCATTGGCTTCATAATTCACAATATTTACGTACAATAAATGGTAACTGCCTGTTTTTTTGTTTTGTTTTTTTGCTTTTAACCAGGAATCAAGACTGTTTTATGTTCATAATTATAGAGGAGTCAGGGATTCACACAAGAATTTTCAACATAAAAAGCTCTTTGTGGTGATAAGGCGGTGGCCCAGTCGCAGCATATTCGACATATTTACGTAAAATGAATGCTAACTGCCCGTTTTTCTTTTGCTATTAACCAAGAATCGAGACTGTTTTACGTCCATATCTATAAAGAATTCAGGGATTTGCGCATTTATTTACATGAATGTTGAACGTAAAAAGCTCTTTGTTTTTTTTAAAAGGGACTCCACAGTGACTTGACTAGCAGCACATTCGACATATTTACATAAAATAAATGCTAAGTGCCCGTTTTTTTTTTTTTTTTGCTTTTAACCAAGAATCGAGACTGTTTTAAGTCCATATTTATGAAGACTTCAGGGATTTAAGCATTTTGTCACAAGAATTTTCAATGTAAAAAGCTCTTTGTCCGTGTTTCCACTCGGTCAGCTTTGACGGAGATAGGCCCTCTATTAATCGGCCCTGCGCTGCGTGTCCCATCAATATATTATGAAATCTATGCTGTGACTTATACTTTTTTAAAGTAAGATTATCAACACAGTCCACGGTATTCGCTAAATATTAGCTAAAATAAACATGACCAAATTGTATTTGCATTCATATGATCGCTACAAAAAAAAAAAAAAACATAATAATGAATTTCCCATGGCAAGGAATCACTACTTATTTGGTGTTTTCATTAAGCTTCTAGTTTGAGATTCTCACATTGGTTTCCTTCCTTTGCCAAGGTGTCAGAAAAGCCTTTTGACATTCATCACGTTCAGCCTCGAATCACATGCTGTTTAGTAAAGAAAAAAAACAAAACAAATTACATTGTGAATCCAATTATGGGAGTGGTAATGAAATTTCCAAATGGGGAAATTTGTAATCTGCTCATTGAGGTATTTAATGACAAGTGGGCCTGCGCATTGTAGATATGTGGCACCTTTTTCAGTAAGTGGACGCTCAATGAGTCCATGCGTGGGTTGTTTTTTTTGTTTGTTTGTTTGTTTGTTTTTTTTTTGGGGTGGGGGGGTGGGGGGGAATTATAATTGTTCTTTTCTTGTTTTGGCTGTTTTTGCTTTTGTGTGTGCTGAGTTTTTCATAGCCATATTCTGAAAGGTTTTTAGCACTAGTGATATTTCTTTTGCGAAGTAAATTCCAGTCATTCCAATATGATGGTGGTGGCAGAAAAGTGACTGACCCAAACTGAAAAGAATGTGGTAATTAGAGTCTTTTTTTTTTTTTTTTAATTCCCCAGGACATGACAATTATTCCTGTCTTTTTACAGGGTGACCTTGATCCTCGTATCAAATATCCACAATCTAAGTTGTCACATTTATGACGAACTCATACTTCTGCTGTTGTCACAAGTTATTCATAAACAATATTTGTTTAAGAATAAAACATTTCAACCAATCTGACTTCTAGCCTGTTGGGCATCATTGTCATACATTGTAATATGTAGTTGGAGAAAATTGGTGAGAATTCAAATAAAAAGGGTGCATCCCTGGCTGCTGCTGGCAGTTCTGTCTCATTAAGCTTATCTAATGGCTTGGCATTCGTCATAAAGCTGCTTCACACAGATTCGAACCAATTTCATTTAAAAAAAATGTAAAGGATGTAAAAACACTTGTACAGAAGGTTTTGATGGTAAAAGTTGTTGGGCTGAAAGACACAAGAAGTGTATATGTGCATGATAATAAGGGGATCCATGGACAATATTAGTAATGTACTTTTTATCATACTTATTCAAGTATGGTCCACATTGTTTTGTTCTAATGAAATTAACTATAGTGCTGGCCAAAAGTATTGGCATTCCGGCAATTCTGTTGGATAATGCTCAATTTCTCCCAGAAAATAATTGCAATTACAAATGCTTTGGTAGTAATATCTTCATTTATTTTGCTTGCAATGAAAAAACACAAAAAAGAATGAAAAAAAAATGAAGTCAATATTATTTTCCGCAAAACTCCACAAATGGGCCGGACAAAAGTACTGGCACCCTCCCCTCAGCCTAATACTTGGTAGCACAACCTTTAGAAAAAATAACTACAAACAACCGCTTCGTGTATCCATCGATTAGGTTCTTACGATGCTCTGCTGGAATTTTGGACCATTCTTCTTTGGCCAACTGCTCCAGGTCTTAAGATTTGGTGCCTTCTACAAACTACCATTTTCAGATCTCTCCACAGGTGTTCTATGGGATTCAGGTCTGGACTCATTGCTGGCCACTTTAGATGTATCCAGTGCTTTTTCGCAAACCATTTTCTAGTACTTTTTGAAGTGTGTTTTGGGTCATTGTCCTGATGGAAGACCCGTGACCGCTGAGGGAGACCCAGCTTTCTCACACTGGGCCCTACATTATGCTGCAACCCCAAAACATCAGGGAACCTCCGCCATGTTTGACAGTGGGGACCGTGTTCTTTTCTTTGAAGGCCTCATTTTTTTCCCTATAAACTCTATGTTGATGTCTTTTCCTAAAAAGCTCTACTTTTGTCTCATCTGACCAGAGAACATTCTTCCAAAATGTTTTTGTCTTTTTAGGTAAGTTTCGGCAAACTCCAGCCTGGCTTTTTTATGTCTCTGGGTCAAAAGTGGGGACTTCCTGGGTATCGTACCATAGAGTCCCTTTTCATTCAGACGCCGACGGATAGTACGGGTTGACACTCTTGTACCCTCGGACTTGTACCCTCGTACCCAGGACAGCTAGAACTTGTTTGGATGTTAGTCTTGGTTCTTTATCCACCATTCGCACAATCTTTTGTTGAAATGTCTGGTCAATTTTTCTTTTCCGTCCACATCTAGAGAGGTTAGCCACAGTGCCATGGGCTTTACACTTATTGATGACAATGCGCACGGTGGACACAGGAACATTCAGGTCTTTGGAGATGGACTTGTAGGCTTGAGATTGCCCGTGCTTCCTCACAAGTTTGCTTCTTAAGTCGTCGGCCAGTTCTTTTGTCTGTTCTTTTCTTCATGCTCATCGTTGTACACACAAGGACACAGGACAGAGGTTGAGTCAACTTTAATCCATTTTAAGTGACTGCACCTGTGATTTAGTTTTTGCCACCACCTGTTATGTGCCACAGGTAAATAACAGGTGCTGTTATTTACACAAATTAGAGAAGCATCACATGCTTTTTCAAAGGGTGCCAATACTTTTGTCCGGCCTATTTTTGGAGTTTTGTGTAAAATGATGAAAAAAAAAAATTCTCTTTTGATTCTCTTTTGTCTTTTCATTGTAAGCAAATTAAGCGAATATGTTACTACCAAAGCATTTGTAATTGCAATTATTTTCTGGGAGAAATTGAGCATTATCTGACAGAATTGCAGGGGTGCCAATTCCTTTGGCCAGCACTGCATTCATGAGAAATTAAGAACATTTGTCACTTTTTCATTTGAAACTTTTTATTTTGTCACTGCAAGAAAAAAAAAATCCACATCTACATTAGCTCACTGGCTGCCATTGATAGCTCTCGACATCCAATTAAATTTGACTGGATTGGACATCAAGCACATTTAATGGCACTGAAACCAGAGCATTCACAGTAGGGCTGCAACTAACGTTTATTTTTTATAATGAATTAATCGGACTATTAATTAAACAATTATTCGGATAGATATCACTTCTTTCAATTATCTTCACAATTTAACTTGAAGTTATTTTAGGCATGTTGAAGAAACAATGAAGACAAAATGGATGACTATTTCCTTCAAAAATAATAATTTATTACAGCTTCCTGAATTAACTGTACTTTTAACTTTTAAGTACATAAAACTTGTTAAGTTTCTCAGTATAAAAAATGAAAAGAATTTCTCTGATTTCTGCTGATTGACATTTGTTTCCTGTGGGCCAAGTGCTGATATAAATTGTGTCAATGACTCATTTATTTTCTTTAAACAAACTAAACAACAAAATTGAAAAAGTTGCAGAACAGCATTACCTGGGCCTTTCCAAGACCCAGGTAATAAGGAGAGTATTCTTTATCAAAGAACTGTTCATTAATACAATCCAAATCCAACTTCAAAGCACACTTTTTGTATGACAATTTAGAGTTTGAGTTTGTTGTGAAAGGAGACTCGAAGTTGTTATATGAATGGGTTTATGTGTGTGGTTTCTTTTTAAAAGAAATGAGACAACTTTACTATCTAACAATAACTCAAGTGCTAATAGACAAGTTTCCTGAGCGAAACATGGAAAATTTCTGCTTGGAATTTCTGGTTTGGAAAAAACCTCATGAGTTGCGGTTGAAGTTAGCAGTGTGTTGACGAAGTTAAAACTGCAGAATGAAGCCAGAGGAACCCACGGGATCTCCATAAATTGATTCAGCAATGTAGATGAGACGTAGATGAGACTGTATGATTGTTCTTATCACTTCGTTGATCATTTGTGGACAAAATTATTACAAGCTGTCAGCCTGTGTTGACGTGAGGTATACACTGAGACGCCGGCCACTTGAATGACCAAAATGAGGTGAAATTGCAAATTATATTGCATTTTCTGAATGCAAAAGGGCTGACATGGATTTTGTTGTTACAAGGAAATACTACAAGATATGTAAATATAAACAAAAATAGTATGTCATTCTATTTTATTGCAGATATTGATCGCAATAAAACATTTGGACAACATGATTCCATTCCTTGTTTGTTTTTTTTAAAACGATTGGTGCATGTACAAAACAAGTCAATAAATCACAATTTATAAAATGATTGGAAAAATAGCATATGAGAATGTGATATCAGACAGCAGAGCTCCGGAGCTTTGCCAAACTTTCACCCAACATTACAGCCTCCAGATGAGCGTTCACCCGTTGTCCTCCGTTATTCCAGCTCCAATAGCGTATCTTAAAGTTGCTGCAGTTAAAAAGCTCGTAGTTGGAACTCGGGATTGAGCGAGGCAAGCCACCGCCTCCAGCCTCTCGGTGGCCGCCACCGGATAGAACTACGTAGTCTTGATACATGTCCATCAACGTAAGTGTTGCTGTGAGTCACATCAACTTATCTTCTCTTACAGTATTTTGTTAACAAACGTACAAAAAACTTGTGGCACTTGCGTTTATGCGTTGACATAATTGTGCCATTGACACATGCTGATTAGCAACAGGCTAGCAGCAGATACAGTAGTTGTAGTAAATAATATTAAAGATCATCATAATGACAATCATCATCGTAAAAACAATATTAAAGGCAACAAGACGTTTCATGCGCAAGATTTTAGCTTTAGTATTTTTGGAGCACCGGACAAATGAAAATGCAGGGATAGGAAGAATATACCTCCCATAACACAGCGGCAACACGGCTACAAAAACACCCGGTCTTTGTGGTAGTACGAGCTTGGTTCCACATCTGCCTTCATGGACATGTTGTCCTCTCCTGTCATGATGATGGCAGATGGATGCGGTGTTTCCAAATTATCTTTTTTAAAGGATTTTAATGTGTAATGTTACTCCAGCTCCACTGTTGTTTTGGATGGAGAATCTCTAAAACGGAAGTTGCTTGCAGACATAAGGAAGTAAAGCGGAAGTACCTCGGAAACTTATCTATACGCTTCTCCAAAACACAATACAAACGGACACTTGAGACACTAATGAGCATAATCACTAACTAGCTTAGCACTCAGTGCTAAGTGGTGACATCTCATCAACAAAGAATACAAACAATACAATTGGCTTCATTTACTCACCTCTGACGGAGGCACCCTGAATGTAAACAACACAAAAGACCATCTAACTCTCAACACTTTGCAATATTATTTATTCAGCATCCCAAGAGCTGCAGCAGCAGTTACAACAGTGAACTGTCTCTCTATTGCTCTAATCACTGGCGCACGCACACCCTCACATTCCACACAAACAAGGACCCAAACGGGACTGCTCATAGCTGCCGGCAAAAATCTATTATCAAACTAGTTGGCAACAAATTAATTAATCGATTCGTTGTTGCAGCCTAAAGGCTGGTTTATGCCTCTGCGGCTGACCTACGCCGTTATGGCAGACCCGATTTATGATCCTCTGCCGTAGACTGACGTGCACGTCCACACAATCCTGACTACGCAAATGGACTATGCTCGTTGACGACGTAGGGTCTACGCCGTCTCTACTATGTCACTGCAACCGCATTAGGCTTTAATTCTCAGCCAGTCTTTTGTGGGCATTTAGAGGTTACTTCCTGTTCATTTTAGGGCACTTACAGGTTACTTCCTGTTGATTTTGAGTCACGTCCTATTCATTTGGGGATATTCTTGAGTCACATAATTTCAGTAACCCAAAGTCAACAGGAAGTGACCTGTAAATGCCCCAAAATCAAAAGGAAGTTACCCGTAAATGCCACTAAAGGAAAAAGTGACTAAAAAATCAAGAGGAAATGACGTGAAATGCCCCAAAATTAACTCATTTGCTGCCACTACTAGTGATAAAATCATCCCAATTCACAGTAGAAGGATGAAAATAGCTTGTTTTTCCTTTTAGTTATTTTGTACAGCAATATCCTACAATGATTTCCTGACCCATGTATTGATAATTGTGTTGTTGCAATACCACGAGATCAGCGTTATCGTGAGTCTTGTATCGCAAATGGTATCGTATTGTGAGGTACTCAGAGGTTCGCATCCCTAGTATACATTAAAGCACCAGAAATTTGCACCCTGTCCTACTGTATTTGCGTGAATAACATTGCATCTGATCGAGCGTTTTACTGATGGTTAGCATTGACTCATTTTACAGTAGGTTTTGTTCTTTAAAGAAAAAAGAAAATTACAGAAATGATACACTGCCAGCAGAATAGGCCGTATATTTTTAAAAATCCATTAAAGAAAAAAAAAAGACCGTTCTAGACTTTTAAACTTAAAATGGGTCAATTTGACTGGTCATTAAGTGGTCAACTGTCTCTACTTGGATGTGGAATAGTAAGGTACAGCACTACTCTTCGCCTCCATTTGAGCCTTTATGCAAAGGAGCATTCACTTCCAGTTTTTAATTACTGTCCATTTTCCCACCGGCTAGCCAAATCATGGCGGGAGCCGAATGAACTCAGCCTAACCAATTAGCTGGCCGGGCTGCTCAAGCAAACGCCATTAGTAGCTGCTTCATTGCGGCAGGAAGCCCCGAGGTCCACAGAATCCCTCCCTCACAGATGAGAAGATTTAAGAAGCATTTCAGGTCCTGAGCTAACCGATACAATAATGACTTTAAAGGGGTCTAAGAAAATTATGTAGCCTCAGAGTCCTCCGGGGCCACAATTGAATTGCCTCTACTGAGACGTTGCCGGAAATTTAAATCAAGCTGACAACACTGGTATCGTGTTTGTGCTTACGGGAAGGAATGATTGGGAAGCTTTTGTTTATTGTCACCGCGTGATGTAATCCAGATCCAGCTACAGATTTTCTACTCACTACTCACTAAATTTTGGGGGGTTGGCATAATTACTGTATATCTTTCTGTATTATTACATAGCAATATAAACATTATTTACATATATAAACACACTGTATCGTAGGGGAGTGACAAAATATTAAAATGGTGATATATCGTCATGCTTTGTATCCCAAAACGTTATCTATATGCTCCCTCCAAGAATCAATATATTGTTCACGGTGCTGGGTAATGGCTGCCAGTCGTGGACCTGGCAGCCACAGTAATAGAGTGGTAGGTGGGTCCCACATTTTTTCTCTATGGCATGGCCTCCTATCTGCCTGGGCCACGGGGGCGGGAGGGTCGGGGCTCCGACGTCCGATCCCGCGCCGCCCATGGCTGCTTCTCGGCGTTCTCCTGCTTCTCCGCCTTCTCTGCCTGGGTATTCGCCCTGCGCTCCGGCGGGGTTCCAGCCCTGTCCTGGGCTTAGTGAACTGCTGGGAGTCCCGTGATGTGCCGTGTCGGCTGAGGGGCCGTGGTGGTGGTTTGTGGGGCAGGTGGGCATGGGGGGTGGTGGCCCGTCCCCTTATGTTGAAGGGGGCGCGGATGGCCCAGGGAGACGACACTGGATCCCTTGTTGATGACGACGGACTCTTTGCTGGGCTGTGGGAGGGGGGATGAGCTGCGCTGCGATTGGCTGGTGTAGGGCCATGGCCCTGGGGCGGCACCTACGCGGCATCACCACTCGTCTGTGGGACTATCACATGTCAGATGGGATTCACTCATGACTAGGTGAAACTCGACACACTTAAGTAGAAAACTTAGTCAACTGTCAGGATTTGCGATGAGACAGCATAGAATAGGATGTTAACATACTCACACTCACACAGGATTCACAAAAGTACTGGGTTCTATAGACCCTACCCACCGACATCACAAAATCACGTGCTCGCTGTATGGTTCCGCCCCCTTGTCCGTCATTTTGTGTCTGTATTATCGATGGTCTCAATTGATCGAGCAATTTATAATGCATTTCATGGAAGACCCGGTGCTTTCGGATGCCGTAAACTCACTTGTTGCGTTGCATAAAAGGCGTTATGTGGAAAAGCTTCAGTTTATCCATTCGCCAGATCCATATTTGATGCCTAAATCGATGTTTTTCGACCCGCTGTCTCCGCCGTATTTGCCTGACATCTGCTAGCTACCCTGATATGTACAACTATCTTGTCCACACAAAATCAGCCTATTCTCACGAAAGTTTGAAAAACTTTAAGAGCTTGGAGGCTTATAAATACTTCGTTGCTGGTTGGGTGAAACAGGTCCTCGTCCACGAAAATTCGGCAGGAATCTATCTTGTGCTTGGAAAGGTGAGTTACGAAATTTTCAATTCAAAATCTTTTGTTATTGCTAACGTCCACTGTCAAGTCTAATGTATTTCATGTCGTTTGTCAATGGAGTTAGGGCTTTTAATGTTTATATGGTTTAGCGATAGCACTCTCACTACATACATACGTGTATGTTGTCGGCGATTAGCCTAGCAATGATCTTAATTGTGGTTGTCAGCCCAAAACCCTCTAAATATATATTAAATGCATCTTACCAGATATAAAATGACTACTACATAATCTGTGGTAATCGTTTGGAGCCCATTTTTCTCATCGAATTGCAGCAGCCCATCTCGCTCTCTTCTCTCCGGGTCTCTCGGAATCCGGTAGAACTTCAAGTCTCTCCGTCTTCTCCGTCTATCTTCTCTGTTATTGCAACCGACCGCCACACACGCCTTCACCATTTTGATTATTAATGTTAACGAGCAGAAAAACACGTCGTAAATAGGAGGAATGTACGTAGCCGTAACAGGTAAACATGATGTGTTGACGGACAATTGGGCGGCACCAGTCAGGAGGAAGGAGTTGTGACGTCACGTGGGTAGGGTCTATACCAAACGGCTGATCTGTGTACACTCTACCCCTCCCAAGCACTTATCTTTCAGACTTGCCCCCCTTCCCTTCTTTCATTGGTTATCAGGCCCACCACATGGTGTCAACCGGAAATACAACTAGCTAACGATAGCACCAACATATTCATAGTTAGTGTAGGCGTTCAATGTATTTCTTTTTTTTTTTTTTTTTTTTAAACCTGTCCTGTTCAGCTGTTTGACACAGAGAATGGAAGTCTAAGTGCCCGGATTCTGAAAAGTTTTAATGTTTCACATTGAGAGTCTGACATACTCCCATTGTGATCATTCAAAATACCTTTTTATTATGACAAAGCAGCGAACAGGAAGGAATTATGGGGGGACAGAACTAACATATTGCTACAGAAATCCACCAAAATGGGGTCTCTGTCAAATATTGGCTGCCATTCGTTCATTCGAAACCAGAGCATTCGCAGCCAGTCTTTCCGATTTTAGGGGCGTATACAGGTCACTTTTTGTTCATTTTATGGCATTTACAGGTCAATTCCTGTTGAATTTGAGTTATTGCCTATTAATTCGGGGAGATTTCCGGGTCACTTCCTGTTCTGTAACCCAAAATAAACAGGAAGTGATCCAAATTAACATGAAGTGACCCTGAAATGCCCCAAAATCAATAGAAAGTGATTGAAAATCAATACCAAATTGACCCAATTGCCCCCAAATTAAACTCATTGGTTGCCATTGACCACCATAGACCTCCAATCCAATCATTCGCTGCAACCCTCCCAGTTCAAATGAATTGGACGGCTACTGGTGATAAACTCACAGTGGAAGGATGAAAATAGTTTGTTTTTCTGTTTATAAGTTGTTTTGTAGAATATCCAAGAATTATTTCTTGACCGATGCATCGATAATCATTTTATCGTCATATCGCGAGATCATCGTTAAGCTTTGCATTGAAAATCATATCATATCGTGAGGTACCAAGAGGTTACCACCCTTACTGTATCATAACAATAGATTAACTGAACTAATCTCCAAATATTTGTATTGACCAAGCAATTGCAATACAAATCATAGACAGCATTGCTGTTGAGAAGAAAACCTTTTCTGTTATTCACTTTTTTTTCCCACCTAACATGATGACATAAACTATGTGAACATTCCTATGCTTATTTCATGATGTTTGTCAAATACAAAGGACTGTGCTATTTATGCCTCACTTTGCATTCAACAACGGATGCAGTGTTTATGAATTCTTGTCATTTTTAATTTATATTTTTTTCTATTCATGCATTGAGTGCCAAATCTTATTTAGATTAGGAATGATTAATTACATATTACACACTACCATTCTTGCTTTCCGATTACTTTTCTATGAGATCAACATTTTCAAAGAAGATAATGAGTAAGACATTTTTGAAAGCTTGAAACTCGGATACATTAAAAAAAAAAAACATCTAAAATCATCACTCTATTGAGTCGATGTTAACACCAGCAATTGATGCATTTGCACTTGTTGTAAATATTCAGTAATTCAACATCCTTCATCCTTCATCATCATCGCTTATCCTTAGGAGGACCCAAGACTGAACCCTTGATTTCAGCGGTGCGAAACAACGCGTTAAGCATTCAACTATAGTGCCGCACTTAAATGTTAATTACCGTATTTTCTGCATTTTAGGACGCACCTAAAAGCCTTCTATTTTCTCAAAAGCCAACAGTGCGCCTTATGATCAAATGTGCCTTATATTTTAGCTAATCATGGCATGACAGTCCCTCCGTGAGTCATCACCTTATCGTGATGGAGGGATTTGCGTGTCCCAATGATCGTAGGAGCTATGTTGTCTGGGGCTTTAAGCCCCTGGTAGGGTCACCAATGGCAAACCGGTCCTAGGTGAGTGGCCAGACAAAGCATGGCTCAAAAGCACCCTTTAAGATGACCAGCCGTGGAACAGTGGACAAGCTCTAGACCCTCGGCAGGGTCCTTGAGGGTGCATGGGAGTTCGCCTAACCAGTCTACCAGTCTAGTGTTTTGTAGATCTGGAGAAGGTGTTCGACCATGTGCCTCGGAGAGTCCTGTGGCGGATGCTCCAGCAGTACGGGGAACCAAGCCCCTTGGTAAGGGCTGTTTAGTCCCTGTATGACCAGTGTCAGTTTGGTCCATTGGTCCATTGCGGCAGAAATTCGAATTCTTTTCCAGTGCGGGTTGGCCTCCAACAAGGCTGCCCTTTGTCACCGATTCTGTTGATAATTTTTATGGCCAGAATTTCGAGGCGCAGCCGAAGCGTTGAGGGGGTCCGGTTTTGTGGCCTCAGTATTGCATCTCTGCTTTTTGCAGATGATGTGGTACTGTTGGCTTCTTCAAGCCATAACCTCCAACTCTCGCAGTCGAGTGTGAAGCGGTTGGGCTGAAGTTTAGCACCTCGTGGTCCTCAGTCGGAAAAGGCTGGATTGTCCTCTCCGGGTCAGGGATGACATCCTGCCCCAAGTGGAGGAGTTCAAGGATCTTGGGGTCTTGTGCACGAGTGAGTGTAGGAGGGAGCGGGAGATCGACAGGCAGATCGGTGCAGCGTCTGCAGTAATTCGGAGTCTGCACCGGTCAGTATTGGTGAAGAAGGAGCTGAGCCGAAAGGCGAAGCTCTCGCTTTACCAGTCGATCTACGTTCCTACCCTCACCTATGGTCACGAGCTGTGAGTTGTGACAGAAAGAACAAGATCCCGGATAAAAGCGGCCGAAATGAGTTTCTTTTGCAGGGTGTCCGGGCTTTCCCTTAGAGATAGGGTGAGAAGCTCGGTCATCCGGGAGGGACTTTGCGTCGAGCCGCTACTCCTCCGCGTTGAGAGGAGTAGCTGAGGTGACTCGGGCATCTTTTTCGGATGCCCTCCCTGGAGAGGTGTTCTGGGCATGTCACACAGGAGGGAGGGCCCAGGGAAGACCCAGGACAAGCTGGAAAGACTGACTGTCGGCTGGCCTGGGAACGCCTTGGGATCCAGCCTGAGGAGCTGGTTGAAGTGGTTGGGGAGAGGAAAGTCTAGGCTTCCCTGTTAAAGCTGCTGCCCCCACGGCCCAACCCCGGAGTAAGCGGTAGATGATAAGATGAGACAGTCCCTTCAGCGCAACTCCATCTCGTGGATGCATAACACAACCCCAACCACTTATACCACTATTACTACTACTACTACTACAATTGTGCCTTTTTAGTGTGTTGTTTTTGTGGGGGCGGGGGGTTGCATAAACAGCACCTTATTGTACAGTACCTCACAGTATCTTAATTTTTACTTTACTTTATTAACATGACGCCTTCTGTCCTCACGAAGCCTTGTTCAGCTTGACAGTCAGCAATCACGGCAATTGTGGTTTTTGAAGCTTTTGACTTCCTTCACTTTTGACAATTTGTAAAGCTGTAAAACACATATGTAGCATATATATTGATCTATTCTGATCAATAAGTACATTTAGTAGATTAAATTGCCTAATTTACCGAACAAAAGTCCGCTAGCTTAAATGCTATGAATGCTAATGTATTTACAGTTTTCATAGCAAAGTGCTCACACACAGCTCCACAAACTGTAGCTCTAAACTTAATTACAAATGCATGCACAAACATATATTAGCTAAAAAAATCTACACCCTTATGTCGGCCAAACCAGAGCTTATCTGTCCGTTATCTATGTCAGATGAGTCAACTTTTGGCTTCTTTTATGATGTCCAAAAGTTTTTAGTGATGGTCATCTTTCCTCCTTTAACGAGACTAGGCTCACTAGCAGTGTTTTTAATAACGGCGTTCACCAATCTGGTGTTGTACAAGTGCAATCAGTTGATTGCAGTCAGGTGCTGCTTGTTTTAGCAGTAACCTAATTGGTTCAACTATCCGTGCTGGATCGGCAGGTACAAAAACCACGACCCACAGTGGGCCTTTGAGGATCGGGTTGGAGACCACTGGTGTAGGCGACACAGAAGACACTTGTGAATGTTTGAAAACGGTGGTGTTGTCGTGATGAACCGGAAACAACGTTCTAAGCAGACCCATCACAGTCTTTTGACGTCACGATGCGTTGACATGACGCCTAGTCAGGATTTTGTGGAGACGCACATCAAGCTACGACGTAGGGTCGAAAGTGAGTCTGTGTTAACGGCGTAGGTCCACCATCACCATAATGCAGAAGCAGAATTTAGCCTTGAAGTTGTTGTGAACGGCAAGCCGTTGAGGCTGATCCAAATCACAGACCAAGAAACAGAAATAGTGAATGTTTGTATTTAATAAGTACAACAAAGGGAGCACGCCAAAATTGCGAGTATACCAATTTACAACTAAGGGAGCACGCCAAAAAACGCGAGTATGAAAAGGTACAACTAAAAGAGCACGCTCTAAGACGTGAATATAGCAGAGTACAAAATTCTAACTACAAGATCCAAAAGAACATAAAAGTAAAAATGATCAAACCAGGACACGATCGTAGAAACGTCGGGAAGCTCGAAGGATGATGCACACACAGCGGTAAGCAAGGCAAGTAACACGCAAACAAGCAATAGTCCGACACTCGCAGACTGTGGCCGGAGTCCTTAAATAATGAGCGTTCCAAATGCGCCACAGGTGTGTTGCAATGGCCCCGCCCATCCAGCTGAATCAGATGCTGGAATGAAAAAAGAACTGAGAAGGCATACAGATATGACAGAACCCCCCCCTCAACGGACGCCCCCTGGCGGACCACCTGGTTTCGTGGGATGACGAGAGTGGAAATCCCGCAGCAGCGACGGATCGAGGATCCAGGAGCGGGGGACCCATTGGCGTTCCTCAGGGCCATAACCTTCCCAGTCGACCAGGTACTGCACCCCCCCATCCCTCCTCCTAGAGTCGAGAATGGCACGTACTGTGTACACCGGCCCACCGTCGATCACACGAGGAGCAGGAGGAGGCACTGGCGGAGGGTTCAGGGGACAGGTGGAGACTGGCTTGAGCAGAGAGACGTGGAAAACTGGGTGAACCTTCATCGAGCTGGGAAGCTTCAGCCTTTCAGTCACAGGGTTCACCACAGCATCTACAGCAAAAGGACCCACGAACCGAGGGCCCAGTTTCTTTGAAGTCCCAGCCAGGTGTAAATCCCGCGTTGACAGCCAGACCATCTGGCCTGGGCGATAGACTGGAGCGGGCCGTCGGTGGCGATCAGCTATCTGCCGGTTGCGGGCCGCCGTGCAGACTAGTGCAGCCCTTGCGTCCCTCCAGACCCTATGGGCCCTCCGCAGGTGCACCTGGACAGATGGCACGATGACTTCGGCTTCTTGGGAAGGAAACAGTGGAGGCTGGTACCCATATGCGGTCATGAAAGGTGACCTCCCAGTAGCAGAGGAAACAAGGGTGTTGCGCGCATACTCCACCCATGGGAGGTGCGATGACCAGGAGGCCGGATGCAGTTCACAAACACAACGGAGGGCGGCCTCTAGCTCCTGGTTGACCCGTTCCGTCTGCCCATTGGATTGTGGGTGGTAACCTGAAGATTTGCTTGAGGTGGCCCCCAAAGCCTTGCAGAACGATCCCCAGACCTGTGAGACAAACTGGGGCCCTCTATCAGAGACGAGGTCGCACGGGATGCCATGAGCCCGAAAAACATGTGTCACCAGCAGGTCAGCGGTCTCCAGGGGTGAAGGTAACTTGGGAATGGCGATGAAATGCGCCATCTTGGAAAATCGGTCCACCACCGTCAAGATGACCGAACAACCCCTGGATCGTGGAAGACCAGTGACGAAATCGAGCGCAACATGTGACCAGGGGCGAGTTGGAACAGGCAATGGATGGAGTAAGCCCGCTGGAGCACGATGGACTGGCTTGCCCCGAGCACAGACGGAACAAGCAGAGACATAGTCAGTGACGTCCTTGCGCATGCCTGGCCACCAAAACTGCTGGGAAACGAGGAAGAATGTGCGGGACAGACCCGGGTGGCAGGCAAACTTTGAGGAGTGGCCCCACTTCAGCACTCCTGCACGCTGAGCAACTGGGACGAACAACTTGCCGGCAGGGCAGCCCCCAGGCACCCTAACCCCTCGTAAGGCTTCTTCCACAAGACGCTCTACTTCCCAACGTAGGGCGCCAACGATCAGATTCTCGGGAACAATAGACTCCTCTGAAGACCCCTCCTCCGCTGACTCATGGAGCCTTGACAGCGCATTGGGCTTCCCGTTCCTTGACCCTGGACAGTAGGTAATCTGGAAGTTGAAACGGGTCAGGAACAATGCCCAGCGGGCCTGGCGAGAGTTGAGGTGCTTGGCTGCACGAAGGTATTCCAAGTTCTTATGGTCTGTGAATATCTGGAACGGTACCTCAGTGCCCTCCAACCAGTGTCTCCATTCCTGCAATGCCTGGACTATAGCGAGCAGCTCCCTGTTGCCGACATCATAATTCGCCTCGGCCGGGCTGAGGCGGCGGGAGTAGAATGCACAGGGGTGCAGCCTCTCGTCGACTGCAGACCTCTGGGAAAGGATGGCCCCCACTCCGGAACTCGATGCGTCAACCTCGACCACAAAAGGGAGATCTGAGTCAGCATGAATAAGGACAGGTGAGCTTGTGAACGCTCGTTTAAGGCTTACAAATGCGGCCTCTGCCACAGAGGACCACACAAATGGTCGCTTGTTAGAGGTCAACCTGGTAAGGGGCTCGGCCCTCATACTATAATTGCGGATAAAACGCCTGTAAAAGTTAGCAAACCCGAGGAAACGTTGTAATTGTTTACGTGAGGTGGGGGTGGGCCGCTCTGCCACCGCCTGAATTTTTGCTGGATCAGGCCTTAGCTGCCCCTTTTCCATAACAAAACCGAGAAACTGCATTGACTCACGGTGACACTCACACTTCTCGGCCTTAACAAACAACCGGTTTTCCAACAGTCTTCGCAGAACTATCCGGACATGTTGGCGATGTTCTTGCAAGCTTCTGGAGAAAATTAAGATGTCATCCAAGTAAACAAAACAGAACACATTTAGCATGTCACGCAATACGTCATTGATGAGGCTCTGAAACACTGCGGGCGCATTTGTCAGACCGAAAGGCATGACCAAGTATTCAAAATGCCCAAGCGGGGTTTTAAAAGCGGTTTTCCACTCATCACCTTCACGAATCCTGACCAAGTGGTAAGCGCTGCGCAAGTCTAATTTGGTGAAAATGGTGGCAGATTTTAGCGGCGCGAAAGCCGAATCCAACAACGGTAACGGGTATTTATTTTTAACAGTAATATCGTTGAGACCCCGGTAGTCGATGCACGGTCTAAGTTCCCTATCTTTTTTGCCAATGAAGAAAAACCCCGCCCCCAAAGGAGAGGACAAAGGGCGAATAAGGCCCGAAGCCAAAGAAGAGGAGATGTATTCCCTCATAGCTTCCTGCTCCGGTCTAGAGACCTTGTATAATCGCGAACTGGGCAATGGTGCATTGGGCAGAAGATCAATGGCACAGTCGTAAGGACGGTGCGGGGGCAGGGTACTAGCCTGCTCTTTACTGAATACACGCTGGAGATCATGATACTCGGCGGGAACATTTTTCAAATTAGCAGGCTCGGTAGCAGTTTTTGCTTGACCGGGAAGTAGACACGCCGAACATAAACAGTGCGCATAACAGAACGTACTCCAAGCAACTATTTGAGTCTTCGCCCAGTCAATATTAGGATTATGCACTTTCAACCAGGAGAGCCCCAGCACAACCGGAGCCGATTTGCACGGCATAACCCAGAAGCTACGGGCCTCAAAATGATTCCCGGACAACTTTAATTTGAGCGGGGGCGTAATAAACTTCACGTCCGCCAGAGGGCGCCCATTGAGGTCTAAAACCCTTTTGGGCCTAGCGAGTCTTATTAAAGGACATTTAAGCGCATCAACAACACTCTGGTCTATAAAACAGTCATCTGCCCCCGAATCAATTAGAGCAGTAAACCTAAAGTGAACCCCACCGTGCGACACGTCTCCCGGCAATTGCAGTCTCACAACACCTTGGGAGTCTCTTGGTTCCTTCAACTCGTCCCGAAGCAACTCACTTGAGGGATTGCTGTCCTGTACCAACCTCGTACTAGTACCCCCTCGGGCGAGGGGAGCCCCAGGCAACGAAAATTCCAGTCAATGCGAAGGGGCGGCGTCACAAGCGGCGGCATGGTGCCCCGGCAAGCCACAATACAGACACAAGCCTGCCATCATCGGTCTTCCTCGCTCCGCCGCAGAAAGATGTCCGCCGCCGAGTTGCATGGGCTCCTTCCCCGTCGTGACCGGCCTCCGTGTCGACGTAGAGACCAACGGTGCTTTGATGAAGCCGTCCGGACCGGCCGCTGTCGGGCTGCTCTGCGGCGTTGACCAGCGACGTTCCCGATGCTCCGCAGCTCTCTGTCTCTCACGCTCTTTTAGACGATGACCCAAATTTACGGACAACTCAATCAGCTCCTGCAGATTCGATGAGTCATCCCGGGCCGCCAACTCGTCTTTCACCGCCGAAGACAGCCCGCGCCGAAAAATTCCACACAGCGCTGCTTCCTCAAAACCGCACTCCACGGCCAAAATGCGAAACTGAATAGAGTAATCCGCTACGGTCAGATCGCCTTGGGAAAAATCCAGCAGGCGGCTGGCTGCCTCCTTGCCTTTAACCGGATGATCGAAAACTCTCACAAGCTCAGTCTTAAAAGTTTCAAATGAATGACGGATCGCGGGTCTTGAGTTGCTTACCGCCATGGCCCATGTTGCAGCTTTACCGGCGAGGAAGCTCATTGCATACGCTACACGGGATCTATCACTCGCAAACGTTTGAGGTTGTTGGTCAAACACAAGGGAGCACTGGTGCAAAAATAGTTGGCAAACACCTGCCTCTCCCTCATAACGATGGGGGTGTGGCAACAACGGCTCCCGAAAAGTCGCCGGCGAGCCCACTGGAGACGGGGTGGATAGATCGGGCGCCGCGGCAGCGTCAACGGGCTGTACAGGTGACGTCATATTCTCAATTCTTGTAGTTAGCGAGCCGATCACATTCACTAATGCATGCAATGACTGATCATGCCTGCTGATCATATGCCCGTGTTCCGCGAGCACATGTCGAATACTTTCCGAGTCTGTGGGATCCATGTGGTCGGACTATTCTGTTGTGAACGGCAAGCCGTTGAGGCGGATCCAAATCACAGACCAAGAAACAGAAATAGTGAATGTTTGTATAATAAGTACAACAAAGAGAGCACGCCAAAATTGCGAGTATACCAATTTACAACTAAGGGAGCACGCCAAAAACGCGAGTATAAAAAGGTACAACTAAAGGAGCACGCTCTAAGATGCGAATATAGCAGAGTACAAAATTCTAACTACAAGATCCAAAAGAACATAAAAGTAAAAATGATCAAACCAGGACACGATCGTAGAAACGTCGGGAAGCTCGAAGGATGATGCACACACAGCGGTAAGCAAGGCAAGTAACACGCAAACAAGCAATAGTCCGACACTCGCAGACTGTGGCCGGAGTCCTTAAATAATGAGCGCTCCAAATGCGCCACAGGTGTGTTGCAATGGCCCCGCCCATCCAGCTGAATCAGATGCTGGAATGAAAAAAGAACTGAGAAGGCATACAGATATGACAAAAGTGGCTATGACAGCATAAAAAAAATCTTAAATAGCATTATTATTTGAATTATAATCATATTTTGAGACGATTCGACTATATACAACAATTTGCAAAGTGCCATTTAGACCCGCCTATCATTATAGCGCTCTAGCATCCACAGCGGGATGATGACGTCAGCAGGGTCACGATTTGATCTGATTTAGAATTCAGCCCATTGAGGGGAAGATTCAGAACGAGGAATATACGACACAGAGGAGCAAAATGTCATGACTGTTTCAATATCTGTACTCCTTTATTTTTACAGGATATTCTTTTTATCTAAATATTTTTCCCCAATTGCTAAGTAAATGGTATGGTCATGACAAATAACAGTCTTGTGCTCAATGGAATATGAAATATTAAAAATGCATGTATTCAGTATGACAGGGAAAAATTACTGCATAATGGTCAAAACTGCCGAAAACTCCTCTCCCGAACAGTATTTTATGCCAGCAGAGTTAGTCCGGCTGCTGTCATTTCCCTGCCCCGGCTTCGGAGACAGAGGAAAGAGCATCATTCTGCTGCGGCCACGGTGGGCTGGCAGTGCTCCTCGGCAGGAATGAACGCCGAAAATAGCCCATACTCGGTGGATAAACCGGCTGACGCCAGAGCAGTGGTCTGCTCGTGGCAAAGCCGAGGAAAGCGCATTCTCCACGGGCACGACTTTATCGCCCGGCAACCATGGTGTGCGAAAAGCTGTGGCTTTCTCAGTGGACAGGGAGTATTTTTACCCACAAAATGCAAGCCACCTCCTTATTAAAACGTGTGCCATGAACCCAGTATAATTCCGGTTTCCTCCCACATCCGAAAAACATGCGTGGTAGGCTGATTGAACACTAAACTGTACGTGAATGGCTGTATGTCGCCTGCTACTGGCAACCAGTTCAGGGTGTACCCTGCCTACTGCCTGTAGTTAGCTGGGATAAGCTCCAGCACGTCTGTGACAAGTGGCATGGAAAATGAATGAATGAATGCATAAAACACATAGCTCCTCATCTCACAATGGTACGACAGTTGTCGGATTTGTTTTGGCCATTATCCGCGTTGAACGGGAACTTTTTGAAACCCAAAAAGGTTCACACGCCTCTCCCTGGTGCAGCAACAAAAACCTGCAGCACATTGGGCTGGCATGATACGAAAAATAAACGGAAAAATCAGCTGAATCCGCAGTCGTTCTGCACACTATAGTATTGGCTGTATACTGAAGATGATTTTACCGCTGACGTCACATTCGCATTCTTCGTCAATCCAGGAAGTCGCTCATTTTCATGGCGCTGGATTTAAAAAATTGAATAAAAATATCGATTGCTTCCACACACATCCAAGTGGTCCATTTCATTCATGAGCATAAAATACTGAGTGAAATATGAAATAAACATGCTTTTTGCTGTCATAGGCACTTTAAGACTAATAAGTAATTTCGTTAAAAATACTAAGACGAAAATTAGAAGGGATGCCAAAAACAACACTGATTATTGCAAGCTAAGGCTCGGCAGAATGGTGTCAATTGCAGAAAGATTCATTAACCGGATTGAATGTGTACTTGTGTCAGGATGTTTTTTTGTAAGTGTGACATAAATTTGCTGTTTCATTTCAGTGATTACACGTTTGAAAGTAAAAAACACTTTATCTTTCTAATCCCAACAGCATCCTAACCCATTCTAACACTTTTGCGATCAACATGTTAGATAGGCACGAAAGCACCAGGTGAGGAAATATTGGAAGCAAGCCAGCCGTCTCTCCAGAAGGGTCTCACAGGCTTAAACTCCAAGACAAGCTGTTCAGAAGCCTTGACATGACTCATGTTTTTTTTTTTCTTGCCTTTAATCATTTATTCAGGTTCAGATTTCTGATCCCATGCAGTGATATTTATAGGCTGGATTGGTTTCAAAGCAATGACTTCCCCAAGATATCAAATCCAGGGGAATGTATTTCAGTGATTAGATCAAATAAGGCAGAAGTTTGGAGTTTCCCTAAATAATTCCTGTTTCCATATCAAACACATGTACACATTTGTCAAATATTGAGTTTAACCCAGCTATTTTAGAGTGTGTGCATTGACAACACCTCCATTTCTGCAAATGCTATTAGGGAAACTGCAAAAAAAAAAAAAAAAAAACATCATTCAGTGGGCTAGAGAGAGAAGGAAAACCATCCCATTAATTGGACAAGTCTCTAGAAATGTCACGGGAAGGACTGGCTCTCCTAACCTTTGGACAAGAAAAAGGCCACTGACTTGTCATTTCTATTGAATGCAGCAATTATTTGAAAACATTCGGGAATCCAGTGTTTAATCTTTGTGGATTGATTCAATTCGTGCTGCGCTTTCTTTGTCTAAAGAGAGTGAGTTCACTTGAAATCATTTTAAAATGAGGCCATTTGCATTTTTCCAAGGCACGCTTTTATCAATTTCCCCTGTTACCTTCCACAAGGAGCATATTTAAAACTCTGATTCTTTGTCAGTGGTGCCCCTTGGAAAGTTGGGGGGAAATTATCGTTAATCACTTCTTCTCATCCCTAATTCTTTTTCGCACCTTCATGCCTTTTGTGTTTCCGCCTTCCCTGACATGACGTGATTACGTCTGCTCTGCTGAGGACTCACCTATGCTGGTTAGCGACTGCACAGAAAAGGATGAATGAATGAGTGAACATTGTGGAGGCTATGTTATCCGATGTACCCAGGAGGTGTGCAGCAAACAGATTTGATTAAATTGTTTGCTCAACCGCCTCGTTTTACAACAACGCAACAATGACTTACTCAATAAATGGTCTTGTTTTTGCTGTTTAATCAGAGAGCAGCCAAATTTGCAAAACAAGACAGGAAAACTAGAATGAGGAAGGCAATAAGATTTAATAGACAGATATGAAATACTATATCTATAAAACAAATTCATATGCTAAAACAGTACATAGATAAAAAAAAAATAAATAAATAAAAAATAAAAAAACAATATTTAAAGTAATTAAAAATAATTTAACTTGTGGGATAACTTTCCTATTGTAACTTGTGGATGGTCCCTAACATAGACACCAAGAGCTGTATTTGTGCAGTGGTACTTCGACATACGATCGCTTAGACATACGATCCTTTTGACATCCGACGTAAAATTTGACTCATCATTTGTCTCAACATATGACGACATGCTTGAAACACAACCATTTATGAAAGCGTCATGAAGGAATTCGTATCTTTTCCCGTATTTACATTTGACTGTTTGTATTACTCTAACACACCCAATACAAAGTAAATAACATTTTAATCATAGTTTAAGAAAACAAGTGGAATATATTTGAAGTATGAGTAGTTGGACTTGGAGTGATTGGAATTTGCAATGCCAAGACAATGGGCAGATAAGTGCGATAACAACTACAGGATGCCAGCTGACTGAGCGAGATTGACGCTGATGGAGCGAGACAAGCAGGGGATGGCTAAGACATCTACAAGCCCACATCTGGACCACCAAATCCTACCATCAGCTCCTCTGGTAACCAACAATGGACAGTCCAGAACAACGAAAGGACATCCTTTCCTCACACATGGAACATCTGATTAACGAAGGAACCCGTGACTTAGACGTTGGCCCTCAGCACTCATGTGAGGCTGGCAAAATCTTCAACTCTCGTTGCCCTGACAACAGTAACGCCCGAACTCTCCTGCCCAATCCACAACAGACAATAACCCTAAACAACACCCAAACACAGCATAGTCCGCCTCAACAGAGCCTTTAAAAGACTGAGTGTTTAACTAACCTAATTTTTCTCTGGAATTTTTTATTGACCCTGGATCTAGCCTTCCTCTTCATCTGGGTCTGTTTGCCGTTTTTGCCTTGCTGTGTGATTGCTGTCTATTTGTGTTTCGAAGCCTTTTTCCAGCTTTTCAAATGGAGTCAGTACAAGGGTTTAAAACTAAGGTGAACACGCGGAGTTTGGCCTTTTGGCCGGGTTGTTGCTCTTGCGCCGCCCTGGGTTGTTGGAATTGTGCTAGCTCGGTTCCGGCAATTCGGCTGGCGTGATCCTGGCAATCTGGCTAAAAGATCCACTCAAAGAAACCAAGGGTCACAATTTCATTGTTTTCCGTATGGACGCATGGCAGATTTTCTTGTGAGAGAAATCAACATGGGTCCCAAGAAGGTTGGTGCAAATGGTGAAACAAGGAAAAAGGTGGCGCTTACCATTGAAATTAAGAAGTAAATGACAGAACAATATGAGTGAGGTAAGTGCATCAGTGAACTGACTGGGACAATATGGCTGGACTGTGCCTACGATCTCAAGGATGACTCTCACTATTGTTATTAAATATATTCTAGGAGTGGGAACCTCAGGGCACCTCACGATACGATACGATTCGCGATACAAGGCTCATGTTATCGATTATCTCTCGCTATCACGATATAGCGATTATCGATATATTGGTCAGAAGTTTGATGCGATATACTACGATACAACTGTTGAAACGGGGAAAAAAAAGATGTTTCAAAATAGCATAAATACTGTTTAAGTCATTTATTAAACAGTGACACATTTTCTGTGCAACGTTGCTGTGAAATATAAATCTACTGCCAATTGTGTATCTGCACATATAGAGGAAACAAACCAAACCTCATGATGAATGGCACCCTTAATTTTGTCAAAGTTTTAAATCTTTAAAAAAAAATTAACAGTGCTGTAGGTGTCAGTCAGCAGTTGAGCTTGGGGTGAGACACTAGCCACGTTTACATGCTGACTTTTATTCATACCGATTCAAATCATTCCGAATGGAAATTTCACATAAGCTGTTTACATGTCACTTCATCTATTCCGATCCAGCGTTTACATGTGTCTGCCTTTATTCCGAAAGGACGTTTGACAACTGCCGTCTGACATGCACAGATTAATCAAAACAAAGCGTCACGTTGCAAAACATGGAGATCGATCGTCAGATCAGCTGCTGTTTTAACTTTTCGAGTGGAAACAAAACTTCAGAATGACACGCCGTTCATTTAAAAAGTTGTGTGGGTGCGCTGTGCGTGTGCTTGGAAGCCATGTTGCAAGTGACGTTACTTACGTCACAAAGTCACGTCACCACGTTAGTACGGAGCATGCGCAGAAAGAACGCAACCAGACACCATTCCGCTTCCCTGTTTACATGATATAATTTGACTTCTAATCGGTTTGGGAAAAGGAATATTCCACCCCTGTGAATCAGAATGAAATTCCATTCGGTTTGGACCTGTTCATTCCGAATGAGGTGTTTATATGGAACACATTTATTCGGTTTGAACAAATATTCCGATTGTAATTGGAATATTTGGCTCCATGTAAACGTGGCAAATGATAAAATTGGTGGGTCTTTTCTTCGTATATGACCTTTGTTGCCAAAAGCATTGGTTTGAGCACTTCCACCATCTGGTTCAGCATTTGAGATGTCGGACTCAGTCAGTCACATTCTTCCTCACCTTAAAATCAACAAAATGAAACAAAAAATATTAGCTACTTAATAGCTTTTGAATTGGAATCCTGATTTTTTTTATTGTGTTAGAAGTATTGAGTGAATTTAAAAAAATGAATGTGTAGAAAATTAAAAATGCAATAAAAACCTATTTTCAATATTTAGGCTACATTCGTTATCATGCACATCACCTTATATATCTTGGAAGCTATTCAAACCATTTTTATAGATTATTGTATCAAAATGGCAGTAATAACAGTTTGTGTAGTAAACTAGATGGAAAGTGGTTCTCAAATAATATAAGAAAAATCAGTAAATTCATGTAGGCTTGTTCAATATTCATTTTCATCCAGTTTAGGGTCCTGGTTTATTTTATATCATTCAGCACCAAATGTCATCCAAATAATACATGTAAATTAAAAAAAAATCAGTTACATTGCAAAACCTTCATACCTCAAGTGATGAAAGCGAAGCAGTGAAGAAATCTGGTGTCCACTTCGTCACCAGCTGCCAGTTAACCTTATTTTTGTTCGACAATTCTTGCATACAGCAAAGTCCTCCTTCACCTTACTTCCTTTCTTGTTGGTGTAAAATCTAAAGTGTGTCCACGTGTGATTTGTAGCAATATTTTTCTTACTTTTTCTCACGAAGCTTTTTTATCTTTTTCAACCCACTTGGAGCTTCTTCTCTTCTTCTCTAGATGACCTATGTGTACTTTTACTTCACCGCCACTCTTGAGCACCCCTAGTGGACCGCCAAGGAATTGCTCAACAAACATTGAGCAGTTTACAACATTCATACTCCATTGTATGGCCAATATGTCAAATAAAAGTATCGATACTTGACGGGAGCACATCGATAACAAATCGGGTTGCAAAATATCGTGATATATCACTGTATCGAGATCAGGTTTGTAATCATTTATTTCAGAACACAACACAACAAGGCTACTGTCCACCATAGTCAACGTCAACAACAACAGAAAATGAAAAGAAAAAGCAAACACTTCCCACTCTTCTGCACCTCTCTCACTCTAGCGCCAGTCACGGTGCGTTCAGGAACAGCATGAACATTATATTGTAGTGATCACTACATTCTCTATACATAATTCACCGACGCAACTAATGTGGGCTGTGTTGGGTCCGGGAGGAGAATGCTTTGGCACGTGGTTTCCGGGTCAGGTAGACTAGAGACACGAGCATCTGAAACAAGAACCACTGGCTTATTTATTTATTTATTTATTTATTTTTTTGAACCTATCCTGTTCAGCTGTTTGACACAGAGAATGGAAGTCTAAGTGCCCGGATTCTGAACAGTTTTAATGTTTCACATTGAGAGTCTGACATACTCCCATTGTGATCATTCAAAATACCTTTTTATTATGACAAAGCAGCGAACAGGAAGGGATTATGGGGGGACAGAAGAAAAGAAATACAAGAGAAGAAGGAAAAGAAACACATACACAAACAACAACTAGAAATACATTGAACATCTAAACTAGTTACTAATATGCTGGTGCTATCGTCAGCGAGATGTATTTCCGGTTTACACCATGTGGGGGCCTATTGGCCAGTGAAAGAGGAGAATGGGGGTGGGGGTGTCTATAAGCCTATAAGCTAAGTGATTGAAAGGGGTAGAGTGTACACAAATCAGTTCTGTGATCTAGAACCCAGTAATCGTGTGAATCTCTTATGAGTGTAAGCCCGTTGGCGACCAACCCTACGCCGCCGCATCGCCAATCCCGGCACCGGGACCCCCAACCCGAGCATGCCCTACCACAACCAGCAGCACGCAGGCCCCACCGGGCGCGCGACAGCCACGCAGACAGGCGGAGAAGCCGTGCGGGCGCCAACCCAGGGCCACGGCCCCCACCCAGCCAGCCCGGGGAGGGAGGGCGGGCGGGGGGGTGGGGGACCATGCGCAGCCCATCCCTCCTCCCGCAGCCCAGCAAAGGAGCCATCGTCCCCCCCCGGGACCCAGGGTGGTCCCCCGGGCCACCCGCGCACCCATCAACCGGCCTTCAGGGATGGCAGGAGGGGACGCATCACCAACCCCACGCCTACACCCACCCCCGCCCGCCCACGCGGGCCACGAGCCACAGCCGTAGCCCCCCAACCGGCACGGCACGCCACGGGACCCCCAGCGGTCCACCAAGCCCCAGGCAAGGCAGGGTCCCCCGCCGGTGCAGGCCACACCCCGCTGATACACCGGCGCCCAGCCAGCGAGCCGCGACGGAGGGCAGGGCGGATGCCCAGCCAGAGAAGAGAGGGGAAGGCGGAGGCAGGAGAACGCCCAGGAACTGCCACGGGGCGATGCAAGATCGGAGACCCGACCCCCCAACCTACTCCTGCGGCTGGCAGCCGAGGCAGAGGGGAGGCCACACCCCAGGAGCCACACCATATAGAAAAAGTGTGGGACCCACCTACCACCCTATTACTGTGGCTGCCAGGTTCCCGACTAGCAGCCATCACCCAGCACCGTGATGGGGGTGTGAGGGGAGGGTAGTGCAATGTATGCATTAAAATAGGAGAGCTTGGCTTGGGGCAGTGGGACCGCAGCATGGAGCTTCTGCCCAGCCGCCCGTCCCACCGCCCTTTGCCGGAGCTCTCCTGTGGAGTATGATGTGTGGTGCATTTAAAAAAGGTGCAGAGATGGCGCGGCCTGTGGTGAGGAGGCAGCCGTGAGGTACCCCCCCCCCCCAACAGGTCCCAACCATCCCACAACCTTGGTGTGTGGTGCATTAAAAACAGGGGGGAGCCAGGCCGGGACTGTAAAGCCCCGTCCCAACTCTCCCCGGAGAAATGTATGAGCATGTAAGTGCCAGGGTGAAAAATATTTACAGTGCCGAAGTTAGAAGTGCGTGAGTTAAGAGGCAGGCTCCCGCGGGCGTGGCCCCGTCCACCAGAACCACCGGCCGCAGGGCGGAAGAAGCGTCAGGGCCCCGATCAATCTCCGCCCCAGACCACCCACGGCGCCTCCGCGACCGCCCACCCCCCTCCCACCCACCGAGCACCCACCCCGCACTCCGAGCAGGCGCCACACCAAGCGCCGGCGACCAGGGGACGTCCACCCCACCGGCAAGGGACAGCAAGCCTCACCCAAGGCCCCGCCAACGACCCCGCCGGCCGGGGGGCAGCAGCGGCCGCAGCGGCCCAGGTAGGCGGACAGGGCCGGAAGCAGACCAAGGGGACGGAAGCGCGCCCCCCACAACCCACCCCCGGGCCAGGAGGGGCGCGCGGTATGACACCAGAGGGCACCTCCCCGGCACCCGGTACAGGGAGACGCGGCTCCGGCCGGGCGGACCTGGGAGGGAACCATGGCTGCCGCATGCACCCCCCGGGCCCCACCCCAACTCCACCCCACCCCGGCCGGCCGGGGAAGGGCCGCGGCCCCGGACCGGCACCCGCCCACGACACCAGCGCGCACCTGACGGGACCCCCGCACAGCCAGACGCAACCAGACAAGCCCCGGCTGAAAATCCCGGGGGCCAAGACCGGCGACGGGACGGCCCAGGGCAGGATGCCAACAAACTCCACCTGTAAAGCTGACAGAAGAAGAGGTTTATCAAACACCATTAGATGTATGCCAAGGACCGGTGAAGTGTATTATTTACGCATAGTTCCTTAATTGTTCCAAGTCTGATAATATATAGGGTGTTCCAAAAAAAAGTTGCATATGTTCCCCAGCAGCTGGAAACCAAATTGTCTATGAGTATCCTTGTAAAATAAGCCCATTGACCGACTAAACTGTGAAGGAAGAAAATGTATTTATTACATGCTGTTGGGAGTGTATAAAACAGTTCGGATTTATACATGTCCTGTTTCCAGCTGCAGAAGGATGCATACAACTTCCCTGGACACCCCGCATACATCAATTTATGTGTACATTTTTATCATGTACCACTGGCTTAACTCGCCACTACCGACTAACACACTTCATCCGCTACAGTGGTGACCCCGACGTCTGCCTCACCGAAGTCTCTGAGGCCTTTTAAGAAATTTGAACAAAATGGCAGACACAGTCTTTCTTGAGCTGGCGATGTTTTGCTAGTCTGCTGCGGCCGCGCTGTTCGCGTGCATGGAGACGCAGATGATACCATGCGTTTTGCCCTTGTTCCTCGCAGTCATGATACCGCTGCCACTTTACGATGCCGACATTCCAATCTTGCCTCCAGCGCCACTCCTGCTCGCTTCAGCTCCGGCACTTCTCGACGACTACACTGTGTCTGTTCCTGGCCTTCTTGATGACACCGCATCTGTTTCTGGCCTTCTCGGCGACGCCGTGTCCGCTCTCGGTCTTTTTGACAAAGCTGACAACATCCATCCTGTGCCAGCATCTCTGACCACCGCTGACATCGCTTATGTGCCAGTATCTCTGGACGCCGCCGCTGCTAATGTCAATCCAGTGCTAGTGCTTCCGGAGTTGCTCCACTGCAAGCACCTGTGAACGCCGATGATGAAGTCTCTCTCATTTCGCCACATTTCAACGACAAGGACGGAGCTTTTCCTGCAATCTTGGCGATTCTTTCGCTCCTACCATTAGTCAGCTTGGTTTGTTCCGCCAGTCACCCTCGTCCAAGGCCACAGATGGGCAACTCAGACCGCCGCACGTGTTGCCCTCATCTCTATTCGATTTGTATTAACAATTTATTTGTTGTGCTCTGTGTAATTGCTATTTGTAATTGTACCAGCAGTGTTTATTAAGGATTTAGCATAGGTTTTTGGGCTGTGGAACGAATTAATCGAATGATAATGTATTCATATAATAAATTCCGCTCGACATACCACCATTTCAACTCACAAACCAGATCGTGGAACGAATTAAATTCATATGTAGAGGTACCACTGTATATAAATTTGTAGCGACAATAAATGTAGCCGCAATATTTTAGCAGACAATTTCCATAATTTTGCTAAAATATTGATATAGCTGCAAATGTAGCTTTGAAGCATGTACACATGCACCTTCCAGAGTCATTCCTGAGTTACATTTTGAACCGGTGTGGACGGTTGCCTTGTGAACATTAACAATCCAAAGGGAAAAGGAGACGACTGTAACAACTTAACTGAAACAAAACAAAATGCCTGAAAGCACCTTTAAGTTTGGAAAGAATCCTACTGCCAGCAGATGCCGGAGAAACATCATTTCAGATTTGAGATCAGCCAGTCTGACTTTTAAAATTTTGATGAAACTAGCATATGGTCGATCAATCTATTGATCGAAAAAGGTAGAGATTAACTTTTGAAAGAGAGGATCTATTCTTGCTTTTGGTAGTTTCCTTTTTGTGTAAATCTCTAAAAAAATAATCTTAGGTGAGAGTTGAACTTCTGGAACATTTTGGTACAATGTGCTCAATTTTTAACAGCAGAATTAACATTTTTGTTTTTGCATATGGACTGAGCATGCAGGGAGAGTTTGATGACTCGCCCAAAAAAACATGAAACAAATAACTTTACTACGTCCTTTAGAGACACAAAAATACAGAGTTGGTCATCTTATATTCAGTCTTACGGCATTCAGCTGTTTCTCCCGGACATTTGGTACATACAGTGGGGCAAATAAGTATTTAGTCAACCACTAATTGTGCAAGTTCTCCCACTTGAAAACATTAGCGAGGCCTGTAATTGTCAACATGGGTAAACCTCAGCCATGAGAGACAGAATATGGGGAAAAAAACAGAAAATTACTTTGTTTGATTTTTAAAGAATTTATTTGCAAATCATGGTGGAAAATAAGTTTTTGGTCAATACCAAAAGTTCATCTCAATACTTTGTTATGTACCCTTTGTTGGCAATAACGGAGGCCAAACGTTTTCTGTAACTCTTCACAAGCTTTTCACACACTGTTGCTGGTATTTTGCCCCATTCCTCCATGCAGATCTCCTCAAGAGCAGCGATGTTTTGGGGCTGTCGTTGGGCAACATGGACTTTCAACTCCCTCCACAGATTTTCTATGGGGTTGAGATCTGGAGACTGGCTAGGCCACTCCAGGACCTTGAAATGCTTCTTATGATGCCACTCCTTTGTTGCCCTGGCTGTGTGTTTGGGATCATGGTGATGCTGAAAGACAGAGCCACATCTCATCTTCAATGCCCTTGCTGATGGAAGGAGATTTTCACTCAAAATATCTCGATACATGGCCCCATTCATTCTTTCCTTTACACAGATCAGTCGTCCTGGTCCCTTTGCAGAAAAACAGCCCCAAAGCATGATGTTTCCACCCCCATGCTTCACAGTGTGTATGGTGTTCTTCGGATGCAATTCAGTATTCTTTCTCCTTCAAACAGGAGAACCTGTGTTTCTACCAAAAAGTTCTATTTTGGTTTCATCTGACCATAACACATTCTCCCAGTCCTCTTCTGGATCATCCAAATGCTCTCTAGTGAACCGCAGACGGGCCTGGACGTGTACTGGCTTCAGCAGAGGGACATATCTGGCAGTGCAGGATTTGAGTCCCTGGCGGCGCATTGTGTTACTGATAGTAGCCTTTGTTACTGTGGTCCCAGCTCTCTGTAGGTCATTCACTAGGTCCCCCTGTGTGGTTCTGGGATTTTGGTCACTGTTCTTATCATTTTGACGCCACAGAGTGAGATCTTGCATGGAGCCCCAGATCGAGGGAGATTTTCAGTGGTCTTGTATGTCTTCCATTTTCTAATAATTTCTCCCACAGTTGATTTCTTTACACCAAGCGAAGAATGAAGAGTTACAGAAAACGTTTGGCCTCCGTTATTGCCAAAAAAGGGTACATAACAAAGTATTGAGATGAACTTTTGGTACTGACCAAATACTTATTTTCCAACATGATTTGCAAATAAATACTTTAAAAATCAAACAATGTGATTTTTTTTTTTTCACATTCTGTCTCTCATGATTGAGGTTTACCCATGTTGACAATTACAGGCCTCTCTAATCTTTTCAAATAGGAGAACTTGTACAATTGGTGGTTGACTAAAAACTTATTTGCCCCACTGTACCTATCATCAGGGGTGAAAGTGGGCCGGAATGGACAGGAACAACGTTACAGTACAAGATTGATCCATGCATTGATCAAGAAAATCTGACGACAACTGTCAAAATGCTATGTAAAAAAATAACTGCCAGCCATCCACACACGCCTCTCATCTCCACAAAGTAACCAATCTACCAACATCAGATTTACATACACAAGTGTTAACAACAAGCATAACAAAGTGCTTGTGTAGCGTCATATGTTTCCACCGTTATTTATTATTTCTTTATTCTACGGATGGCACGGTGGTTTACACAGCTGCTGCAGTTATTATCTGACGATGACGAGTCACGTCTATATGCGCATGCACTCGGCAAAGCAAACCGCCCTGGGCTCAGTTGTCCGTATAATTGACTGACATACTGATATGTGACCAACAGAGACAGTTAGCTCCGACTGGTTCAAATGCACACGTTTTCTGTAACAGCAAAAAAAAATAATAATAATAAATTCTGGCTCGGTGGCAATCTTGTCAGTGAGTTTCGGCAAGAAATTCTTGCCACTTTTACCCCCAGCCTATCATGCTTATTTTGGTATCATCTACATATCTGTCAACCCGAGGCCGTTGGCAATCTTACGAATAGTGACGTATGCCCTTACAAATTGATGACTAATCTTACAACGTTTGATATAGCGTGCAATATAAAACAAAAATAAAACTCTATTTTTAAAATAATATGAATTTATTGGTAATATTGTCACATATAACCTGATGCAATCAAAGAACAATCAATATCTTCAGCTACATCATGATTACTAAAATTTAACAGTGACTTTTGTTATAATTGTATGTAGCACTTTTGGCAATTTCTGTCATGTCTTTTGATGGCTGCACTTCAGCTCGCAATTCAGTTTGACTTGAAGGTAGTTCGTTAGTGTGTCCATTTATAAATTTAAAAGGTCAAGTGATAAAATTAACTTACCAATGCAATCTTTGAGTCAGGGAACATTTCTGTTGCTAATTCTGAGAAGTGATCAGCAATAGTTGCAGGCAAATTGTGTTTGGCAACAAATTGGCAGAATAAAACCTCCGCTTTCGTCACTTTGCATTCTGCAGACTGCATCTTTATGACCAGTGTTTTTAATCTTACTTTAAAGAACTAATTAATTACAGTTCCAAATTACTTCTCCCAAAAAGTAATTGAGTTAGTAACTCAGTTACCAGAATGTAAGAGTAATTAGTTACTTGGGAAGTAACTGGTGTTACCTTTCATGTTTTTTTTTTTTCATTTAAAAAAATAAATAAATAAAAAGAAAGAAAGAAAAAACATAGTAACCTTTGGTATATTTGGAAGTTCATTTAATGTTGTGAATCAACCGTTAAAGCTGTTAAAATTGCTCCCGTTTTTGCATTTGTTCCCTTCTGTCTACTTTCGATGTGTTAAAACATTTTAAAATGGTTTCATCATTAAAAGATAGTATCGACCGAGTACAGAGTATTTTAGATAAAAAGTTACTTAGGTTCGCTGTCAAGGTTCACTACAACAGAGTCTTTCTGAGATGTCTACTGCTTTAACATGGCGGTTGTTTACTAACGCCGATGAGTTTGTAATTTCGTATGTAGTTCTATATGCATGAGATATCTAGGCGTAGATTGTAGGCTGTCGGCTACAGTCAAGAAATATTGGAGCCACCTAGCCTAGCATTGCTTTTGCAACATCGTCACAACTCTTCCCTCCTTCCCACTCCCGCTCTTCTCTCTCCGTCATTCAACCAACATAGTAACGCATAGTAACGCACATTGTCTCATTACCGAAACGGTGACAAAATCCGGAGAAAAAAAAACATAATGCACGGAAAACGTACAGATTTTGAACGTACGGCATACACATTTAAAAATCAGTGCTCACTTGTACAAATTACGCCGAAATTGTACAACTTGACAGGTATGCATCTAGTACAGATTCCTGGTGCCCCTGATGACCACCCTGGCATTTCTGGTGATATTTTATTATGACATGCATCCACTTTGAGCAATAATGCATGACATTTTTCTCATCGCTCATTTTTGTTGCTTGATGCTGCGCGCTATCAACTCATCCTATAGCCAATCCATCAAGGGCTTGACATTTACAAATACAAATCAACACAATGCCCCAGTGTAACAATGGTAGATAGGAAGTTTATGGATAAACAACAATACACCACATAAAAGTCAGGAGGGCAATAACAATCTCAATCAAGTTTGTAACTCTGTGTAGTTTGTAAATTTGTCTGTTTGTCCTAAGTCTATACTTGGCCATACAGTGGCAACCTGAGATACGAGTGATCCATGGTATTATAGCCTACTGTATCTGCCCACGTAATGTTTGATGATGACTGGTCACTGTTTATGGGCATTTAGTCACATTACTATATGAAAGTAGATATATTTAAAAAAAAAAAAAAAAAAAAAAACTCACTTTTAAACTCAGTGGAAAGTACCTACAATATATTGGAATTAAGAATGAAAGTACAGTGTGCCCTCATGTCATTAATGTGTTTTCTCCATATGTAATAATTGAATGCTTACAAATTTGCTTCCCATGAGCCTCCCGTGTTACCCCTAAATAATAATTCAAGGCACCATTTTTAAGGCTAAATAATCTGAAATCTGAAAAAAATTTAGAAATATTAAAACAATGTTATTAATATTCAAGCATTTACCAGATTGGAGAACTTGAACGCTTTTAATGTTATTAATTCCTTTTAGTCTTGAAAGTTCTCAATGATATTCGCCTGAATACTGACGCAGGCAAATATTCTGTTCTGCTACTATTGGATCTCAGTGCCGCTTCAACAACGTTGATCACAACATACAGTGGTATGAAAAAGTATATCTGATCCTTTTGGAATTGTTCATATATCTGCATAAAATCACCATCAAATGTGATCTGGTCTTTGTCAAAATCACACATATGAAAAACAGTGTCTGCTTTAACTAAGAACACCCAAACATTTATAGGTTTTCATATTTTAATGAGGATAGTATGCAAACAATGACAGAAGGCATAAAAATAAGTAAGTGAACCATCACATTTAATACTTTGTGGCCCCTCCTTTGGCAGCAATAACTTCAACCAGACGCTTCCTGTAGCTGCAGATCAGTCTGCCACATTGATCAGGACTAATCTTGGTCCATTCTTCTCTCCGAAACTGCTGCAGTTCAGTCAGATTCCTGGGATGTCTGGCATGAATCTCTGTCTTTAGGTCGTGCCACAGCATCTCAATGGGGTTCAAGTCTGGACTTTGACTTGGCCACTCCAGAACGTGTATTTTGTTCCTCTGAAACCGTTCTGAAGTTGATTTACTTCTGTGTTTTGGGTCATTGTCTTGTTGCAGCAGCCACCCTCTATTTAGCTTCAACTGTCTGACAGACGCCCTCAGGTTTTCCCACAAAACACCCTGATAAAATTTGGAACTCATTATTCGATTAATGATTGCAAGTTGTCCGGGTCTAGAGACAGCTAAACAGCCCCAATTCATGATGCTTTCCCCACCATGCTTCAAGGTGGGATGAGGTGTTGATGTTGGTGAGCTGTTCCATTTTTCCTCCACACATGACGTTGTGTGTTCTTCCCAAACAATTCAACTTTGGTTTCATCAGTCCAAAACATATTTTGCCAAAACTTGTGTGGAGTGTTCAAGTGCCTTTTTGCAAAAATTAAGCAACAATGCTTTTTTAGACAGCAGTGGCTTCCTCCGTGGAGTCCTCCCATGAACACCATTCTTAGCCATAGTTTTACAAATAGTTTATGTGTGCATAGATATAGGACTGTGCCAGTGATTTCTGTAAGTCTTTCGTAGACACTTGTTCTTTTTTACCTCTCTGAGTATTCTGTGCTGAACTCATGGCTTCATTTTTGATGGACGGCCACTCCTTGGGAGAGAAGCAACAGTGCCAAATTCTTTCCATTTGTAGACAACTTCTCTGACTGTGAATTGATGAACATCCAGACTTTTAGTGATGGTTTTGCATCTTTTCCCATCTTCATACAAATCAACAATCCTTGATTGCAGATTTTCAGACAGCTCTTTTGACAGAGCCATGATGCACATCAGACAATGCTTCTCATCAAGACAATTCTTACCAGGTGTGGATTTTATAGTGGGCAGGGCAGCTTTAAACCAATCAGTGATTGGGCACACACCTGACTTAAGTTGTTTGGTAAAAAATGGTTTCAATTGCACTTTAAGTCTCCTTAGGCAGAGGGTTCACTTACTTATTTTTCCCACTTCAGTCATTGTTTGTATGCTATCCTCATAAAATATGAAAGCCTATAATGTTTGGGTAGTTTTAGTTAAAACAGACACTGTATTTTCATCTGTGTGATTTTGACAAAGATCAGATCACGTTTGATGATTTTATGCAGAAATGTGAGGAATTCCAAAAGGTTCAGATACTTTTTCATACCAGTGTAGTTCAATACTTAGAATTATGTGGTGTTCATTTGGTCCTAGAATCTGACGTCGACTCATTTTTAAAAACTTCAATTGTTTTTCAGAGGACCAACATTAAACAACATGGGGCCCTTTTTCATACCACTGTACTTCTCAGCAGATTGGAACAGTGAGTAGGGCTCACTGACACTGTTCTTCAGTGGTTCACATCTCATTTACATGACAGGGATTTCTTTAGGTCACTCGGAAACAATGAGTTGGGACAAACTAAATTCACATGTGGGGTTCCTCAAGGATCCATTCTCGAACTACTTTTATTTAACATCTTACCAACTTACCTTTGAGGATGCATAAGTGTCCTTGGGTGACTGTCTTAACATTCAGTTGTTTATGTGGTCGACGACAGAGCCTCATCACTAGCGTGCGTTTGGCAAACCTTCTTTTAAGCTTTGAAAAAGGCACAAAAAATCAGTGTACCTGGTATCGGAATTACAGCTTCCCCATTCACAGCATTAAAACAACGTGTTTTTGCTATTTTAAAGTTAGAAAAAGACATGTTTTAAGTCACAACCACACAGTATTTCTATGCAACTCTACGGCAGGGTGACCGACTTTTGTGATTTGTGTACGGACTGGCTGAGAGATGTATGCAGTGGGCACACAGACACTCCGCAACAGATCGGAGTGGAGCTGTGACGGAATCTGTGGGATTTTGGGGTCGGTCTGCAAAGATGATTGTGAATTGTAGAACATAAAATTGCAGAGGACTGAATGCGTTCAACTTCTTGAAGCTGCTGACAGGTACTTATAAAGGACAAGCAAAGTATGGTGGCTGACACAATAAACAGAGTCTGTAAATGTTGGAAAGGCCATGTTTGATAACAGACTACTTATGAAAGTTAGACCTGTTTTTTCAATGCGGGATTTTATATTAATTTCTTCAAATCACATACTGTACCTGTAAATACCAACCTTGAGGCTAATCAGCACCAATCAATGAAACAACAACAGTGTGGGAGTACTTTGCCTCCGGGGAACGAAACAAATAATGCAAGCAAGTCAGAGCTTCGAATTTATACGGTGACTGCCACTGAGACCAAGACTTCTGCTTCTCATTAACGCAAGCTTTTCCATTTTTTTATTTGATTGCTTTCTGCTTCAAAATAACAGATTTAGTAAATGTTACCATTTGAGCGCCTGTGCATATAAAGAAAGACAGTTGTAACAGAGTACTCATAGTTGCACAATGACCTTGTTTGTAATATATCAAGATGTGTTGAAACACATGAGCATTGTGTGTGTGTTTAAAAGGCAGTAACTAAATGAACTGAGTATATTAAAGCATAAAAGCCATTAGCAACGGAATGCCTTCTATCTGACATTTCAAATGTTGTGGGTAGATCAATAAGAAAATGAAACTTTACACTCTGGTGCACATTTTGGTGCTCTTCATAATGGTAGTCATAGTTACCAACATTTACAATTCTGCTCAACAAGCGAAAAAATGCAGGACCAATCAAACACAAGGTGAAACTCTGATTCCATATTACTACAGAAATGATGTTTCAGGTCTGAGTATTATCTTAAGACTTTCTAGTTCCTCATTGGGTGTTTTTTTAGCAACATCATGGGCTGCGAAACTTTTACTAACACAGGCTATGTAAATAAATAATAAAAAAAGACTGACTTTAAAAAAACATTGCGCTATCATCTCACCATGCCTGAAAAACAACAGCTCATCTTGGATAAGAAATTATGATAAGGTGATCAAATGTACTCCATTGAGTTTTTGGTACCAGAAAAAAGTTGGAGCATCCAAACAGCATGTTTGCACTTAACTAAATCTATCATTTTAACCAGCTGATCAAGCTCAGCCACTTGTGCGAGGGATAGTAAATATTTCATACAGACTTTTAGTTAGCTATGTTTGACTGAGTACTGTTCGAAGTAGCGTTTCCCTCAACTACATGATCTACTGCATTTTTAAACACAAGGGGATCATTCTTCCATGTTTTTCTCCACATAAGTGGGATGACTTGACTGTAAGTGCCGCCTCGCAAGCTGACTTACGCCTTAACCACAGGCAATAGCCCTCGGGGTAAATCTATTAGTTCCCACGTGTTTGTAAGCGGGGGAACGAAGAAATGCAACTTTATTCCTTCAAGCATCGGTTCAGCTGGAAGCACCATTTTTAGACTTTTTTTTATGGACTCGAATGGCATGTGTAATAAAAGGATGACACAAGATTTTTTGTTGTTTTGACCTTGTGCAGGAGAGACCGATGCGTTTATTTAATAGAAAACAGGGACAAATCCTTCAAACAAATATCATTACATGCTCATGGGAGAAAAAAAAAAACCACAAGAAGTGTTAAAGAGGCACGCTATTCAGTTCCTAATATTTTGAACTGTTTCATGCATAATAGGCACTTTTGCCAGATTGCTCGCCACCAAATGTCGGTCCCCTGCTCTCGTCCATGGTCGATTTTGAAACCCCCCCCATTTCCTATGCAATTTTGAAATAGCGAAGATTGGTGTCATTTTGAAGAAGGTCCCGGGGGTCTAAAGGCTCTGGACATTGTGGGGTTGTCTTGGTTGACACACCTCAGCAACATCACGTGGTTAATGGGGACAGTGCCTCTGGATTGGCAGATCGGGGTGGTGGTCCCTCTTTTTAAAAAAGGGGGACCGAAGGATGTGTTTCAAATAGCCTATAGGGGGATCACACTCCTCAGCCTCCCTTGGAAGCTCTACTCGGGGTGCTAAATAGGAAGGTCCGTTGGTAAGTCGAATGTCGGATTCAGGAGGAGCAGTGTGGTTTTCGTCCGGGCCACAGAAAGTGGATCAGCTCTATACCATCAGCAGCTTTCTAAGGAAAGGGAGTTCGCCCAACCAGTCTACGTGTTTTGTAGACTTGGAGAAGGCTTTCGACCATGTCCCCAGGGGAGTTCTGTGGGGTGTGGTCCTGGTGTATGGGGTATCGGAATACCTGATACGGGAGCAGGGAGTCCGGTCCCTGGATGACTGGTGTCAGAGTTTGGTCTGTGTAGCCAGTTGTAAGTCTTATCCGTTTCCAGTGCGGGTTGAACTCCGCCAAGGCTCCCCTATGTCACTGGTTGTATTCATAACTTTTATGGACAGAATATCTAGACGCAGCCGAGGCATTGAGGGGGTCTGGTTGGAAGGCCTCAGTATTGCATCTCTACTTTTTGCAGATGATATAGTGTTGTTGGCTTCATCAAGCCGTGACCTTCAACTCTCACTGGAACGGTTAGCAGCCGAGTGTGAAGTGGTCGGGATAAGAATTAGCACCTCCAAATCCGAGACCATGGTCCTCCGTTGGGAAGAGGTGGAATGTCCTCTCCGCGTCAGCGATGAAGTCCTTCCCCAAGTAGACGAGTTCAAGTATCTCTTGTAGTATCTTGTTTACGAGGGAAAAATGGAACGGGAGATCGACAGGTGGATGGGTGCCACGTCTGCAGTGATGCGGACTGTGCATCGGTTCGTCGTGGTGACGGCATTTATTGGTCAGTCTGCGTTCCTACCCTCACTTATGGTTATGAGCTGTGGGTGGTGACCGAAAGAACAAGATCCCGGATACAAGTGGCCGAAATAACCTTCCTCCGTAAGGTGCCCTGGCTCTCCCTTAGAGAAGCTTGGTCATCCGGGAGGGGCTCAGAGTAGAGCCGCTGCTCCTTTGCATCGAGAGGAACAAGATGAGATGGCTCGGGCATGTGATTGTGATGCCTCCGGGGCGCATTCCTGGTGAGGTGTTCCCGGCACGTCCCATTAGGAGGAGGCTGCGGGGCCGACCCACGACACACTGGGGAGACTACGTCTCCCAGCTGGTCAGGGAATGCCTTGGAATCCCACAAGAAGAGCTGAATGAAGTGGCTGGGGGGAGAGGGAAGTCTGGCCTTCCCTGCCGAAGCTGGTGCCCCCACGACCCGACCTCAAATACGTGGGAGAATATTAATGGATGGATGGAATCCGTGATGTGTCCCTTGCCACACGCATTGCCAAAGCCCACACGCTTCTGACTGACACACGTACTGCTAAAATGGCCAATCAGAGCACAGAGTTTGCAAATTAGCGCCAGTCAGCTGCATATTAATGAGAAACAGCATTTTTTGCAGAGGAGCGAGAAAAGGAGCACCTAAAATGGCTTAGAAAGTTACATTCAGCACAAATTGTCATGCAAACCTGGTATGCAAAATGGAATAAAATTTTACGAAAATAATTTTTATCAATGCAGAGTTGGCATATAAAATTTGAAACTTACAACATGAAGACAAATGCAAAGCGTTTTTGGAATTTATTGTTATTATTATAATTTATTTTTTAGAAAACTCTTTTAATCCAAAAACGGTAAATCAGTCTTAACGAGTTCAACAAAAGAAAAGTCTGTTAAGAATCACTCCCTTCGTGCATAGCATCATATTCCCTACTCGTGAGCATATACAGTAACATATTGTTTTATGGCACATTTTCATTAGATAAGGACATTTATCTGGCATGAGGGCACGACTTTGAAGTTACACAACCTCAACCGATGAAAAATAAGCACTTTGAAAGTACAGCAGTTACTCAAACTAGGGAAAACTTGTCCGCACATCAGGCATGAATCTTATCAGTGCTTTGACAAGTGCCTTTGAGTGATTACACAGGCACGCAAAGTTTTCAGATTAAACGACCGTATAATATTCAAGTATAACAATCATGATGAAATGAAAAGGGAAAATGTGTGCTGGCAGATAAGGACTTTTCTCTCCATGTGAAATGCTATAAAAATCATGAGCCATATTTTTAAAGTACATTTGAGTATTACCATGATGCCCTGGGGTTGAACCAGGCAAACACTTCCTAAGCCCTGAATGTTTAAAAGTAAGTCCCTTTAAAAATTAACTAAAGCATTTTTACCCATGGCAGCAGTACAGTGTTTCACAAAAGTGAGTACACCCCTCGCATTTCTGCAGATATTTAAGTATATCTTTTCATGGGACAACACCAACAAAATAACACTTTGACACAAAGAAAAGTAGTCTGTGTGCAGTTTATATAATAGAGTTAATTTATTTTCCCCTCAAAATAACTCAAAATATAGCCATTAATATCTAAACCCCTGGCAACAAAAGTGAGTACACCCCTTAGAAATTATGTACATTCCTAAATGTCCAAATTGAGTACTTCTTGTCATTTTCCCTCCGATATGTCATGTGACTCGTTACAGGAGTGCTGTCAGCATTGCTGCAGAGACTGAAGGGGTGGGGTGTCAGCCAGTTAGTGATCAGACCATTCAGCGCACTCTACATCATATTGGTGTGCATGGCTGTCACCCCAGGAGGAAGCCTCTTCTGAAGACGGTACACAAGAAAGCCCACAAACAGTTTTCTGAAGACATGTCAACAAACCACCTGGATTACTGGAACCATGTCCAATGGTCTGATGAGACAGGCGGGCGTTGTCCCATGAAAAGATATAGTTAAATATCTGCAGAAATGCGAGGGGTCTACTCACTTTTGTGATACACTGTATTTCACTCAGAGCTGTCAGAGAGAGGCAAAAAAATCCCTTTAATCTAAGCTTAGGTAAAAGCTTCTGTGTTGAGAGTACAGGTGGTCCCCAGGTCACGATGTACCCAATTTACTTGATTTCGACTGTACGACACTAAGGTCTCATCCGCAATTTTGTGTCGTCTTTTTTTTTTTTTTTTTTTTTTTTAAGTGGCGTAACAGTGTCTCGTCCGCCATTTTGTCACCAGTCCCAATCTGATTTTTTACTTTATTTTATCACTATAATGTACAATACATGTTTTTGTTTAGTTATTTTGAGATTTAGAGAGTATTCAGGGGTACTTAAAGGGTTAATTCCGATCATAGACTTCATAATGATATTGACAGGACATGGGGCGCGGGGCCAATTAATAGGGGGCCCATTCCCGTCAAAGCTGACCGAGTGGAAACACAGACAAAGAGCTGTTTATGTTGAAAACTCTTGTGAATAAATGCTTAAATCCCTATAGATATGGGCGTAAAACGGTGTCAATTATTGGTTAAAAGCCAAAAAAAAAAGGGCAGTTTGCATTTATTTTACGTAAATATGTCGAATGTGCTGCTAGTCTTCAAGTCACTGTAGCGCCGCCTTACCACAACAAAGAGCTTTTTACGTTGAAAATTCTTGTGAATAAATGCTTAAATCCCTGAATTCTTTATAGATATGGATGCAAAACAGTCTCGATTCATGGTTAAAAGCATGAAAACCGGGCATTTAGCATTTATTTTACGTACATATGTCGAATTATGACGCCAATGCCATAGCGGTTTCTCCCATTGATTTTTCATGTTTCAAAATGCATGCATGGTACGAAAAATATAATAATTGCCTTTAATCCTCTAACAAATCACTCCTGTGACAATCCTTCCTGTTTGTATGCGGTACACCTTTCGTACTTTTCAACCTAAATCCGGTGTTAGATCGTTGCATGTGTTGAATAACTGCGACCGACTGCGTATAACTGAAGCGGACTGTGGGACGGCCCCCTACTTGAAGGCGTGGCGCGGTGTCTGTGAAACCTGTCCCGTCAATATCCTTAAGAAGTTTATGTTCTGATTCAAGCTGAAATTCGGGTTGTGTCGCCAGCGCAGGAACGGAATGCGTTCATAACCCAGGGATTAACTGTATATCTATACAGAGTCTGTATCATGGGCCAGATATACATTGTATCACAAAAGTGAGTACACCCCTCGCATTTCTGCAGATATATAAGTATATCTTTTCATGGGACAACACTGACAAAATTAAACATTGACACAATAAAACATCTGTGTGCAGCTTATATAATACAGTTTATTTATTTTCCCCTCAAAATATAGCCATTAATATCTAAACCCCTGGCAACAAAAGTGAGTACACCCCTATTAAAAAAAACACATCCCTAAATGTCCAAATTGAGTACTCCTTGTCATTTTCCCTCCAAAATGTCATGTGACTCGTTACAGGAGTGCTGTCAGCATTGCTGCAGCGGTTGAAGAGGTGGTGGGGGGGGGGGGGTCAGTCTGTTAGTGCTCAGACCATACGGAGTACTCTACATCAAATTGGTGTGCATAGCTGTCACCCCAGGAGGAAGCCTCTTCTGAAGAGAAACAAGAAACAAGAAAGCCCGCAAACAGTTTGCGAAGACATGTCACAAAGCATATCGAATACTGGAACCATGTCCTATGGTCTGATGAGACGGGCGGGCTTTCTTGTGTACCGTCTTCAGAGACTTCTCACCACTGAAAAAAATAACGCCGTTAGACACGCCATTATACTCTAACGCCATTATTGACAACACTGATCATCAGTCACACGGTGCGTTCAGGAACAGCATGCAAAGCACAAATGCTACACTAGAACCCAATTCGTTACATAATAATAATATTATTATTATTATATTATCATTCCGAATTGTATTTATCATTTATTTGTTTTGCTATGTGTAATTGCTATTTGTTATTGTACAATCAGTATTTATTAAGGATTTAGCTCCGGTTTTTGGGCTGTGGAACAAATTCATCGAGTTGTAATGTATTGTTATGGGAAAATCCCGCTCGACAAACGACCATTTCGACTTACAAACCAGGTCCTGGAACGAATTAAATTCGTATGTAAAGGCACCACTGTACTCCAAACTCCCATGTGGCACATTAAAACTGTTTACCTGTAAAGACACTCAGATTCCCTTTCTCCGTGTCAAAGCAGTGGAACAGGAAAGTCAAACAACAGCAACAACAAAATAGTAAATGGGCCATAAATAATTGAAGAAACAAAGCACGCATCAGGTCAGATAACTGAACATATGTTCGAGCTCTAACCTGCAGGGTTCAACTGCAACATTTTGTGGTCTAACGCATCTTGGCAATCAAAACACATTTTTCTGACACACACGTTTCTTGTGCAGGCTAACCTTTTAACTTATGGCATTCGTGATAAATGTTAGGAAATTATATTCGTAAAATGTCAAGTCAGAGATGGACAAAAAACACGGTTTTTATGATTTGTTAGAAAATCAATCAGCAGATATCTGAGAGGGCTTGAGTGTGCCAGACTGTTCTTATAGAACATAGTATACATTTCATCAAATCAGAAATGTAATTAGGCCTCACGAAGAAGTAAGGCTGTGTTGGGGCATCTACCACTCAAGGTTTGTGTGCTGCGCACTGATACCAAGTAAGGTTGTTTTTAACGTTATGTATAGCTCACATACTTGAATAAATGATGATGAAATTCCTGATAATCAGAAAGTAAATATTTTGTTTTGGTCGTTCATACTTGTAAAAACATTCCTAAGCAGTGCGTCAAGTGATAACGTCCAGATGGCGCACCGTAGTGGCAGTTAACTGATCTTATAAAGTTTGTAAAAACATACAAATGAAAAGTAATAGGTCCACTCGGGACTTGTATTTTGCTGAATTTTTACTTCCAGGATTGTGTTACTAGATAAAAAATTCACGACAGTAAAACAGCTCACAGAAAAATGGCATGCTTAACGAAAACAAGATGTTTGATTTTTTTTTGTGTGTGTGTGTGTGTGCAGTTGGCGGGGTCAAGCTTGGGGTATTTGTCAGAGATAGTAAGAGCTGCATACCCTAAAGTTCACTGTCGAATAAATCAAAAGGGATGTCAGGAATATCAATTCATCTTTCATGATGCAGATGATCTTCCTGCGCAATATTTGCTGCATAGCAAAGCACTTTTCTGGCCTTAAAGCAAATTTTTATAAAGGAGTCAAATGTTTTCTCGCGAAAACATCAAAACAATATAAGCATTCATCAATTTTTTTTTGTTTTTAAAAATTTTTTTTTTCTTTTTAACCTGTCCTGTTCAGCTGCTTTGATCCGGAGAATGGGAATCTGAGTATCCTTATGGTCTGGGCAGTTTTTGTATCAAATGTGAGTGGTGATATACTCCCGTTGTGATTCTTCTTTTTTTTTTCGTTTCAAAGGAGAAAGCAATGAGCAGGAAGGGCTTATGGGGGGAGAGAAAGGAAAATAGAAAAGGAGAGAGAAACAGAAGAGGAGAAGAACAAGTAACAACAAGAAATACATTTAAGCCTACACTACCTATGTGCGTATATAGTGGTGCTATCGTTAGCTAATTGTATTTCCCGTGGACACCATGTGGGAGGCTGAGGAGAAAGGGGGGGTGGGGGGGGTAGTGAATAAGAGATGTGATTACGTAGGTGGGGTGGAGCGTACCCAAATCAGCAATGTGAGGTGTAGAACACAGTAATATGTGAATCACTTGTACGTGTGGATATGTTGACATCCAATTCTATGCTGCCTGATCGCTAATCCTGGCACCGAAATTCGCTCTACTTAAGTGTGTCTAATAGCGTACCGCACGTAACACGTCACCTTTGCTCATTAATATTCATGACATTAGCAACTGTTGCTAGGAGGGTTAAACTTATGTCTGTCCCTCATGCTAGATTCATGTAAATAGTGTACGAACGAGATGTTTACTGAGCTAAACCTACCAATTTTGTCCAAAAATGATGTCCCTGGTGCAAAATTCACTGATAAAGATGTGAAACAACATACAAATGTTCAGTTAAAGAGATGGCTTAAGTGTCGAGGGCTGAAAAAGACGGGGAAAATAGCCGACTTGATTCAGAGGTAGCTTTTTTATTGACACCTTTTTCTTAAGTGCATTACCTTACGCCACTGACAATGACATTATCCTGTTTCAACAAGCTATCCTTTACCATATACCCTGTCTTTCTTCTACATTATATCCTCTGGTTGTCTTACGTCTCTGACCATTCTAGGGGTAATTTACATTGCTATTTTTGTGTGGTGATCTCAAATGCTACTCAGTGACAGCCAACGAACACTTTTATTTTTTCATTAATAAGAAATCTTAATTCTAATAATTTATTTACACTTCCCCCTTACTGAGGTTGTTTTTTTTACAACAGAGAAGGTAACAACGGTTGCAGTCAGATACCATTTAAATTTTTTTCAGGTCAATTATTGTCAGACAGAAGCAGCACGGCAAAACGCCAGGCTAAAAATGTGTAAAAATATCAAAAAGGCTTACCTCTTCGGGGCATGGCTGTGACAGGCAATGGATCAGCACTGTCATCTGTAGGACCATGGCCCCCAACAAAATGTTTACTGCATATGAAGGTGAATGGCTTCACTTTGATGGCGTTAAACTGTTCTTTTGGAAGTCCGCACAAGTTGATCCATTTTTTCCTCTGAGTTTTTGGCTTCGGGAAACGTATGAAGAAAACATCCTTCATGTCATAATGTCTAGGGTCGTTTCCTACAAGTTCCATAGCAGCAGTGTTTACTTGGCATGTTCTTTTTTGAGAGATTACCGGCAGAAAACAAGCAGTACAAGCATGGGTTGTATGCGAGCATGCTTCTATGTTGACCCCCTTCCGGTTTATGATGGTGACGTCATGCAGCTTTGCGGTCTAAAAATAGCATTCGTGCTGTACGCTATTGCACCCAGCCTTGCGTGAATCCCATCAAACGTGTTATAGTCCTGCAGACAACTGGAAATGCTGCTCAGCGGCCGACCCAGGGCCACTGCCATACGTGGAGATTAAGGGAGGCCCAGGGGTGGGGCTATGCCTGGTGGCTGAAAATTTAATTGCATGTTATTGACTTTCCTATATACAGTGGGGAAAATAAGTATTTAGTCAACCACCAATTGTGCAAGTTATCCTACTTGAAAAGATTAGAGAGGCCTGTAATTGTCAACGTGGGTAAACCTCAATCATGAGAGACAGAATGTAGAAAAAAAAAAAGAAAATCACATTGTTTGATTTTGAAAGAATTTATTTCCAAATTACAGTGGAAAAAAAGTATTTGGTCACCTACAAACAAGCAAGATTTCTGGCTGTCAAAGAGCCTAACTTCTTCTAACGAGGTCTAACGAGGCTCCACTCGTTACCTGTATTAATGGCACCTGTTTTAACTCATTATCGGTATAAAAGACACCTGTCCACAATCTCAGTCAGTCACACTCCAAACTCCACTATGGCCAAGACCAAAGAGCTGTCGAAGGACACCAGAGACAAAATTGTAGACCTGCACCAGGCTGGGAAGACTGAATCTGCAATAGGTAAAACGCTTGGGTTAAAGAAATCAACTGTGGGAGCAATTATTAGAAAAAGAAAGACATACAAGACTACTGATAATCTCCCTCGATCTGGGGCTTCATGTAAGATCTCTCCCCGTGGCGTCAAAATGATAACAAGAATGGTGAGCAAAAATCCCAGAGCGACACGGGGGAGACCTAGTGAATGACCGACAGAGAGCTGGGACTACAGTAACAAAGGCTACTATCAGTAACACAATGCGCCGCCAGGGATTCAAATCCTGCACTGCCGAGAGATTTTAAGTGCAAATCTCCTTCCATCAGCGAGGGCATTGAAGATGACACGTGGCTGGGTCTTTCATCATGACAATGATCCCAAACACACAGCAAGGGAAACAAAAGAGTGGCTTCATATGAGAAGCATTTCAAGGTCCTGGAGTGGCCGAGCCAATCTCCAGATCTCAACCCCATAGAAAATCTGTGGAGGGATTTGAAAGTCCGTGTTGCCCAACGACAGCCCCAAAACATCACTGCTCTAGAGGAGATCTGCATGGAGGAATGGGCCAAAAATACCAGCAACAGTGTGTCAAAAGCTTGTGAAGAGTTACAGAAAACGTTTCGCCTCCGTTATTGGCAACAAAGTGTTGATTAGAAAGTATTGAGATGAACTTTTGGTATTGACCAAATACTTATTTTCCACCAAGATTTGCAAATAAATTCTTTAAAAATCAAACAATGTCATTTTTTTTTTTTTTTTTTTCACATTTTGTCTCTCATGGTTGAGGTTTACCCATGTTGACAATTACAGGCCTCTCTAATATTTTCAAGTGGAAGAACTTGCACAATTAGTGGTTGACTAAATACTTATTTGCCCCACTGTATGAATTTAAAATTAAGAATTGTCGGTAAAATAGTGTCTACAAAAGTGGTAATGCAATAAACAATAAAAATGAATGAAATGAACAAAAACAATATTTTTATAATAGGTCAAAAAAATTTTTTGAACAGATCATGTGACTAGCACCTTAGAGACGGTCATTTGCTTTGCTTAGCCAAAACCACCTGACGACAGAAGATGCAAGATGGATATTCGTAATTTTTTCAAACCTAAGCTTTCAAAAGCTACAACAACTAATGGGCGAAAACCAAGGATTAAAGATTTGGACCATGAAACATCGGAGAGTATCGCCAAAATGGTGAGCGGAGTTTCAATTTGCCTTAATAAAGACGTTAATTGTACAACAGAGCCACCAGCGGGTGTACCATATTCAATGGATGATGATCTTGGCCAAAAGCATAGCCGTCCCAAGCAGCCTAATTTTTAGAATTCCCCTAAAAAATGATGGGGGAAAAAAAATCTCATTTTCAACGTATTATTATAAATTTTCCAAGCTACAATATTCAGTCAAAAAGGATGCGGCGTCTACTTCTCCACTAAGTAAGACAGAAAAACACCTGCACTCACACACGCACACACACCCCCACAGCTGGGATGCGTGTGTGTATGAGTATGGGCTAAGTTATTTTCGAGCATATTCTTGGAAATTATTTTTGGGGGGACAATGTGTTTCGGGGTCATCAACATGTTTTGCCCCCCCCCACCACAAAGGTCAAGCTCTTATGGCCATGGCCCCTCCTCAACCAATCGGGGGGGTGAGCCAGCGCGGCCCCTCCCTCCTCCCGCAGTTCCAGCAAAGGAGCCGGCGCCATCCCCCCGTTACCCAGGGTAGCCCCACCCACTGTCCATTCCCCCGCCCCCACCACTGAACCAGACACTGCAATAACCCCCCAACTGACGCAGCCCGCCGCGGAACCCCTACTACCCACTTGGCCTGGGGCAGGACAGGATCCCAACCCGGAGGGGGCGACACCCTGCCGACCCACCGGCACTCAGCCAGCGACCCACGCCGGGGAGAAAAGTGAGGGGAAGGCGGAAGCAGAGGAGCGCTGAGAAGTGGGGCAGCGCGGCAACGTAGCCCTGACCCCTCCGCAACCGGCAGCCCAGGTGAAGCGGAGGCCACACCCCGGGAGCCACGCCATAGAGAAAGTTGTGGTACCCACTTACCGCCCTATTACTATTACTCAGCACCGTGATGGGATTGTGTGGGGAGGGTAGTGCATTGTATTCTTCATGCATTCATCAATATTAATGAGCTCTACAAACATTTTTGTCCTGATATAATTGGCCCTTTTCTTTATTTATTTATTTTTTTTTTTTACCGCAAGACTACAGACCATGCAAACAACCCTCCTATTATGTTCATTTGTCAGGAACATCAATGATAATCCTGGGTCAGTTTGACCGGGTGCATTTCTAATTATTGAAAAATGTCCAAAACACATACAAATCCTGATAAGCATTGTTAAGATTTGATCACTTACTTACCAAGAGGAAAAAAAAAAAAAAAAAAACTTCTACTAGAATTGATCAAGTCACAACTTCCAAAAAAGAACCAGAAAACTGATTCAAGCAAAGATTCAAACAGCTGCAGACTCGGCTCACAGATGACACAATAATATAGGTCGCCAGCACAAACACAGCCATCTGTGGGCCAATCAAAGAGTGAGCGCATAACTTTGATGAGATAAATCCTTGGTCCAAAGTTGGAGATGATGTGAAGGGATGCCGAATTTGCAGATTGAGTTGTAAAGCAAATGCGATTCGACAAAGGAGTTAAGTTATAAAAAGCGCCAAATGTTATGCGCAGACTGTCGAACTTCAAAGTCAAGTAAGACAGATTCCGACTGTTCTATGAACAAGACAGTGTGGTTCATTATTATGCAAGGATATTCCCACCAAGGCCAAACTATCAAACAAGAGTGGGAAATAAAAGCATGGGACCACATTTTGCTGTCCATCAGTTAATTAGTTAGTCAGCTCCTTCCTGGTTCAAATAGGGAGCTATACCAATGAATGGTGCCGTGATGAGTCTCAAGGGATTTTTTTTCTTTCACAATGCTGTAGGTGTCGACATTTACTTGTAACATAAAGAACCGCTTACATGTCTGTATTTTGTGTGGGATTTATAAAACATTTTTTATTGTTTCTTTTATATATACGTCTTTTATGTTTATGTACAGACTGTAGCATATGACTGGTGTAGTTTTTCAAGTGCTTTCAAGTGCTGTCATTGCAATGCTGATGCCACAACTGTCACATGCATCTCACTAACACATACCTGTCAAGTTGTACGGTTTCGATGTAATTTGTACAAGTGAGCACTGATCTTTAAATGTGTACGAAGTATGTTCAAAATCTGTACGTTTTCCATGCATTACGTTTTTTTTTCTCCGTTCGGATTTTGTCACCGTTTCGGCAACTATGCGTTACGTTGGTTGAATGACGCGGAAAAAAGGCAGAGACACGGAGAGAGAAGAGTGTTTGTTGTGACGCTGTAGCAAACGCGATGCTCGGCTAGGTGGCGCCAATATTTCCTGACTGTAGCCGAAAGCCTACAATCTACGCCTGGATTTCACATGCATATAGAACTACATGCGAAATGACAGTCTCGGCGGCATTGGTAAAAAGCTGCAATTTTAAAGCAGTAGACTTCTCAGAAAGGCTCTGTTGTAGTGAACCTTCCTAGCTAACCTTTTATCTAAAATACTCCTAAATCGGCAAAATCTTGACTTAAATCTATTTTTAAATGATTAAACAGTTTTAAAACTTTCACATGTTGATAGTAGACAGAAGGGAACTAATGCAAAAAACGGGAACAATTATAACAACTTTAATGGTTGATTCACAACATTGAATGACTTCCAATCATAGCAAAGGTTACTATGTTTTTTTTGTGTGTTTTTTTTGGGGGGAGGGGGTAAAAAAACATGAAAGGTAATACCAGTTACTTTGCCAAGTAACTAATTACTCTTACATTCAGGTAACTGAGTTACTAACGCAATAACTTTTTGGGAGAAGTAATTTGTAACTGTAATTAATTACTTTTTAAAAGTAATATTAACAACACTGGTCATAAAGATGAAGTCTGCAGAATGAAAAGTGACAAAAGCGGAGATTTTATTCTGCCAATTTGTTGCCGAACACAATTTGCCCGCAACTATTGCTGATCACTTCTCAGAATTAGCAATAGAAATGTTCTTTAACTCAAAGATTGCATCGGTAAGTTAATTTTATCAATTGACTTTTTTAATTGATAATTGGACACACTAACAAACTACCTTCAAGTCAAACTGAAATGCGAGCTGAAGTGCCATGAAGTGCAGCCTTCAAAAGACATGATAGAAATTGCCTAAAGTGCTACATACAATTATAACAAAAGTCACTGTTGAATTTTGGTAATCATAATGTACAGTGCCTTGCAAAAGTATTCGGCCCCCTTGAATCTTGCAACCTTTCGCCACATTTCAGGCTTCAAACATAAAGATATGAAATTTAATTTTTTTTGTCAAGAATCAACAACAAGTGAGACACAATCGTGAAGTGGAACAACATTTATTGGATAATTTCAACTTTTTTAACAAATAAAAAACTGAAAAGTGGGGCGTGCAATATTATTCGGCCCCTTTACTTTCAGTGCAGCAAACTCACTCCAGAAGTTCAGTGAGGATCTCTGAATGATCCAATGTTGTCCTAAATGACCGATGATGGTAAATAGAATCCACCTGTGTGTAATCAAGTCTCTGTATAAATGCACCTGCTCTGTGATAGTCTCAGGGTTCTGTTTAAAGTGCAGAGAGCATTATGAAAACCAAGGAACACACCAGGCAGGTCCGAGATACTGTTGTGGAGAAGTTTAAGGCCGGATTTGGATACAAAAAGATTTCCCAAGCTTTAAACATCTCAAGGAGCACTGTGCAAGCCATCATATTGAAATGGAAGGAGCATCAGACCACTGCAAATCTACCAAGACCCGGCCGTCCTTCCAAACTTTCTTCTCAAACAAGGAGAAAACTGATCAGAGATGCAGCCAAGAGGCCCATGATCACTCTGGATGAACTGCAGAGATCTACAGCTGAGGTGGGAGAGTCTCTCCATAGGACAACAATCAGCCGTACACTGCACAAATCTGGCCTTTATGGAAGAGTGGCAAGAAGAAAGCCATTTCTCAAAGATATCCATAAAAAGTCTCGTTTAAAGTTTGCCACAAGCCACCTGGGAGACACACCAAACATGTGGAAGAAGGTGCTCTGGTCAGATGAAACCAAAATTGAACTTTTTGGTCACAATGCAAAACGATATGTTTGGCGTAAAAGCAACACAGCTCATCACCCTGAACACACCATCCCCACTGTCAAACATGGTGGTGGCAGCATCATGGTTTGGGCCTGCTTTTCTTCAGCAGGGACAGGGAAGATGGTTAAAATTGACGGGAAGATGGATGCAGCCAAATACAGGAACATTGTGGAAGAAAACCTGTTGGTATCTGCACAAGACCTGAGACTGGGACGGAGATTTATCTTCCAACAGGACAATGATCCAAAACATAAAGTCAAATCTACAATGGAATGGTTCAAAAATAAACGTATCCAGGTGTTAGAATGGCCAAGTCAAAGTCCAGACCTGAATCCAATCGAGAATCTGTGGAAAGAGCTGAAGACTGCTGTTCACAAACACTCTCCATCCAACCTCACTGAGCTCGAGCTGTTTTGCAAGGAAGAATGGGCAAGAATGTCAGTCTCTCGATGTGCAAAACTGATAGAAACATACCCCAAGCGACTTGCAGCTGTAATTGGAGCAAAAGGTGGCGCTAAAAAGTATTAACGCAAGGGGGCCGAATAATATTGCACGCCCCACTTTTCAGTTTTTTATTTGTTAAAAAAGTTTAAATTATCCAATAAATTTTGTTCCACTTCACGATTGTGTCCCACTTGTTGTTGATTCTTGACAAAAAATTAAAATTTTATATCTTTATGTTTGAAGCCTGAAATGTGGCGAAAGGTTGCAAGGTTCAAGGGGGCCGAATACTTTTGCAAGGCACTGTAGCTGAAGATATTGGTTGTCCTTTGATTGCACCAGGTTATATGTTCCAATATTACCCATTAAACTCATATTATTTTAAAAATTGAGTTCTATTTTTGTTTCATATTGCACGCTATATACAACATTGTAAGATTAGTCACCAATTTGTAAGGGCATACGTCACTATTTGTAAGATTGCCCATAGCCTCGGGTTGACAGGTGTGTTAATATGTTCTCAAACATCCGTTAAAATCTGGGTACTGCATAATCTGGGTAAAATAGATGCAATTTTTGCACAGTTACATTATAGCATTTCATATCATGTCAGCCATCTGCATCCTAGTCTGAGTACTGTAAATTGTCATATAGCTACTGTTATATTCCCATGACATCACCACTTGCTGCTAGTCACTGACTGTCACCTGTGTTTTTTTTATTTTTTATATTAGCCTTATTTTCCTTTTGCTTGTTTTATCTGGTCACGTTATGGGGAAGCTTTAAATCTTGTTATACTCTGTACAATGACAATAAAGGCTTTCTATTCTATTTTAAAGTCCTTCATGAAATAATAATAATAGTAGCTGGGTTTTATTCAATGCCTTCAAAACCAATAATATTGTGTTCAACACCAATAAGAACAAATAACAGAAATGTTGTTAAATATTTTAAACAAAAAACAAAACGGGGATAAAAGTTGCACTAATTAGCATTTTTTCTTCAGTGAATGATTTAAGTATTTATGAAGGTATCAAGCTGTGTCAGCTAAGCCTGAGAGGGAGCAGTGCGGCTCTTCATGCACTCACTTGCAACAAACTTTTTAACTGCTTCACAAGCTTGTTTCTGTGGGAAACAGTGGCTCGACTTGTGTGAGGGTTTGATTCACGCCTTGTGGAAATAATAATCACATTTGGGTTTTAATGCTGGAGAGGTACATGTACTAGTATGTGCTGGTAAACTAGACCAGTGTAGGAGCTGGTTCACTGGAAACAATCGTTGAGACTGTTAGTGATTTTGTACTAATGGATTGTTTAACTGTGTCTGTCTTTGAAAGGTAAAAAAAATCCTTTTATTTTCATACAAATTAATGTGCCCATTGTTTTTTGTTCAGGGAGAAGAGTCGAGTCTGCCCGTGACTGAAGAAGACAAATCTAAAATCAGGAAATCTTTATTGCACATTTCCATGCTATGAGATTGTACCTCTGTTAAACATGAGAAAGAGGGAGAACCATTCTCACTTTTAGTAAATTTATAGAGTACTTATACACTGCTGGCCAAAGGTATTGGCACCCCTGCAATTCTGCCAGATAATGCTCAATTTCTCCCAGAAAATGATTGCAATTACAAATGCTTTGGCAGTAATATCTTCATTTAGTTTGCTTACAATGAAATACCACAAAAGAGAATGGAAAAACAATTAAATCATGATCTTTTTTTTTTTTTTTTTTTTTTTTTTTTTTTACACAAAACTCCAAAAATGGGCCGTACAAAAGTATTGACACTCTTTAAAAAATCATGTGATGCTTCTGTAATTTGTGTAATACACAGCTTCTGTTACTTACCTGTGTTACATAACAGGTAGTGGTAATAAGTAAATCACACTTGCAGCCAGTTAAAAAGGATTAAAGTTGACTCAACCTGTGTCCTTTTTCTTTGTGTGTACCACATTGAGCATGGATAAAAGAAAGAAGACCAAAGAACTGTCTGAGGACTTGAGAAGCAAAATTCTGAGGAAGCATGGGCAATCTCAAGGCTACAAGTCCATTTCCAAAGACCTGAATGTTCCCGTGTCTACCATGCGCAGTCTCATCAAAAAGTGTAAAGCCCATGGCACTGTTGCCAACCTCCCTAGATGTGGACGGAAAAGAAAATTTGACGAGACATTTTAACGAAAGATTGTGTCGATGGTGGATAAAGAACCTCGACTAACATCCAAACAAGTTCAAGCTGTTCTGCAGTCCGAGGGTACAACAGTGTCAACGCGTACCATTCGTTGCCGTCTGAATGAAAAGGGACTCTATGATAGGATACCCAGGAAGACCCCTCTTCTGACGCAGAGACATAAAAAGCCAGGCTGGAGTTTGCCAAACCTACGTAGGAAAGCCAAAAACGTTTTAGAAGGATTTTCTCTGGTCAGATGAGACAAAAGTAGAGATTTTTGGAAAAAGGCATCAACATAAAGTTTACAGGAAAAAACAAACGAGGCCTTCAAAGAAAACAGTCAGCATGGCGGAGGTTCCCTGTTTTGAGGTTGCTTTGCTACCTCTGGCACTGGACTGCTTGAACGTGTGCATGACATTATGAAGTCTGAAGACCACCAACAAATATTGCAGCATAATGTAGTGCCCAGTGTGAGAAAGCTGGGTCTCCCTCAGAGGTCTTAGGTCTTCCATCAGGACAATCACCCAAAACACACTTCAAAAAGCACTAAAAAATGGTTTGAGAGAAAGCACTGGAGACTTCTGAAGTGGACAGCAATGAGTCCAGACCTGAATCACATACAACACCTGTGGAGAGATCTGAAAATGGCAGTTTGGAGAAGGCGCCCTTCAAATCTCAGAGACCTGGAGCAGTTGGCCAAAGAAGAATTGTTTCAAATTCCAGCAGAGCATTGTAAGAAACTCATTGACGGATACCAAAAGCGGTTGTTCGCAGTTATTTTGTCTAAAGCCTGAGTTATGCTCATGCGTTGCGGTGACGGTGCAGCGACTACGGCGACATCAGACATTCGATGGTTCTCCGGCCAGGTGACGCGTTGCTCTGCAATTCACCACCAAGCCACTAGAGGTTTTGCGTTATGTTTGTATGGATTTGGAGCATGCTTGTTGACTTCCTCTTGTCTAGTTTAATGGAGAAACGTCCAGCGTTTTGTCCGAGGTCTGCAAAGCCCTCCAGCCCGATTTGTTTGACGTGTTCTACAACCAGCCAGTGGGAAGCCATAGCAAATTTCTGGCATCTATGGAACTTCCCAAACTGCGTTGGAAGCCTTGATGTTAACGTTAAGATAAAAGCACCGAGGCATTCACAGTCAGTGATGTATCGCGTGTGAACTGTTTGTTGTTGAAAATTTAACATCAAAACAACTCTTTTGACACCAAACCCGTGCTTTATTCTTCATATACTTGAAGTGTGACACGTAAATAAGTCACAGACTCACAGCAAACATATGTACACAATAAATGATGAAGTGCACCAACCAAAAATACGACATAAAGTGATAAAAAGCTGGCAGTTTTTGGTCGATTGCTTCGCGTGGCAATTCGATTCCGAACACACACGACTCGGTGGTTCTTCCATTTTTTTATTCAATCCTTGCCATTTGGCAATCTTTATGATGTCTTGACGAGACTTGGTCTTCGATGATACTCCCGTTGGCTTGGTCCATTTTTGCATGAAGAAAAATGTTTTATAATGGCGGTGATTTCGCGCTGAACCGGAAACAACAGTCAGAGCTGCCCAATCACAGTCCATTTCCGCCACGTCATACGCGTTGACATAATGCTAGGGTTTGAAAAATCAATAGGAACACGTAAGGCAACGGTGCAGGGTCATAAATCGGGTCTTCCTTGACGGCGCAGGTCTGACGCGGAACCATAACTCGGCCTTAACACTAGAAAACCCAGCAGAGGCCGATTTGGCCTTTCCCAAGACAAACACTCCTAATATTCCCTAGCAATGGCCGATTTGGCATCTCCTCCGTGACTCATGTGATAGTTTGTGTCAGTTCAAGTCAAGCTACATTTATTTAATTATTTATGTATGAAGTTTGACACTTTTTACACATTTTTTAATTCACTTCTCCTACACTCCACACATGACGACGAAAGAATGGCCCAAATGTGTACATTGTTTTGAAGAAGAAGAAAAAAGCCTTTTAGAACTGCAATTTGAGTGTAAAGCAGGAATTGTGTCTATAGTTTAGAAGGACTGAATCAGGGGCATGGAGAATGGATTGTGGTCATTGTGTCTGAAGTTAATGTATGGCTAGTGGTTTCATTTCCATATGAACGGCATTTGTCTGTCCGACAACGACTTGCCAATTCAAAACCACTTGGGTCATTTTTGCCACCTCTGAGTTTTTCGGGGAGAGGCCATATCGGCCATTGTTTGGGACTAGTACCAGAATTCTCTGGGACTTCTAGTGTTAAGGGTTGTGCTACCAAGTATTAGGCAGAGGGTGCCAATACTTTTGTTGGGCCCATTTTTGGAGTTTTGTATAAAATCACAATGATCTGATTTGCAATTCTGTCAGATAACGCTCAATTTCTGGGAGAAATTGAGCATTGTCTGACATAATTGCAGGGGTGTCTGTACTTTTGGCCAGCAGTGTGTTCCCCTGGTTATGACGTACCCAATTTACCAGATTTCGACTTTATAATGCCAGAGCCTCGTCTATCATTTTGTCTCCAGTTTTTTTTGTTTGTTTTATTTTTCATGTAACCGGTACCTTATTGTAACTCAGAGAATCTTATTCTTTACTTTGTTTTATTAATATGATGTTCTGCCCTTTGGCGGAATGCATACTTTATTAAAATTTTGACTTTTGTTTTGCGATGCATGCTTTTATTTTGGCGCAGGAAGCGTAGAGCAGGTAGTACTTCTGCACACCAGTAAGACTGCTTGCACACACGAAAAAGAACGTATTTGCGCACACGAAGAAGAACACGCGCGTGCACATGTGGAAGAGAGCATTTGCTCCCACGAAGAAGTCACGCTGCCAAGGGCAATAATACGCGTTTTCTTTTGTCATTGTGTTTTTGAATTTGACGTTGTGTTTTATTTTAATTTGTTGTTTTGTTTTTATTTGTGACTGTTACGCAATTAATCAGTGTTTCTCAACTGGTAGGTTGTGACCTAAAAGTTGTTTATGTTGCCTAGGTGGGTTACCTAGCTTAAGGCTACTTTCTCTGCTCAAGAAGGTTTCGCCCAACCCCTTCAACCTTCCTGAGTCAGGCTACTTGCTCTTTACTTGCAAATTTAGCCAATAGCTGAGGAGGGGGTTGGGCGAAACCTTCCTGTGTCAGGCTACTTTCAGATACTGTAACTTCTTACTTGACACTAAACTGCGAAACGTCTGAGGATATTTTAATAATAGTATTTTAATCATTCAAATTTATTTGGATGCATTTGTTTGAATACCCTCTACATGTTAAAAAACATTTTTGAAAAGATCAATTAACAATTTGCTGTAGATATACATTGATATACTGTTTTGGCCCGAATATAAGACGGCCGTGATTACAAGACGACCCCCTCTTTTTCAAGACTCAAGTTTGAAAAAAGACTTTTTGAACACCAAATTAATGTTTATACAGAAATGAATTACAGTACCAATGATTATAACAATATATTTGAGAGAAAAAGCATGTTATTTTGATCCATTCAAATCGTAATATCTGAACATTTAAATATGTAAACCAGAGGTTGCACTAAACATTTTCGTTGTCTGTCATTTTGACTGACAGGGTCATAAAAATCCGGTCATAGTCTATTTTTACCCGTCACTTAAATTTTTAATAAAATGATAATGATGACATATTCAATAGTATTTAGTTTTCATTCATTTTTAATTAACATTGTAACGCTTGCTTGGCGGCGAAAAATTAGACACGGAAGTCGTGGTATTTTTCTCCCTTTTTACTCTGCTTACCGCCAACAACTCCGCCCCCAAAGAAAAAGAGGCAACGATATAGACCCCAATCACCAACGTCACACAATGATCTTAATTGTGGTTGTCAGCCCAAAATCTTCTAAATATATATTAAATGCATCTTACCGGATATAAAATGACTACTACATAGTCTGTGGTGATCGTTTGGTGCCCAGATTTCTTGTCGAATTACAGCAGTCCATCTCGCTCTCATCTTCGGGTCTCTCAGAATACGGTAGAACTTCAAGTCTCTCCGTCTATCTTCTCTGTTACAGCAACCAACCGCCACACACGCCTTCACCATTTTGATTATTAATATTAACGAGCAGAAAAACACGCCGTAATAGGAGGCATGTACGTAGCGGTAATGTGTAAACATGACGAGCTGACACACAATATGGCGGCTCCAGTCAGGGGGGCGGAGTTGTGATGTCATGTGATTGGGGTCTATACACAGGCAGCAATCTTGTCCATCAATTGGATGACGCGCTGGCACACCGGGTGCACCAATAAGAACCTCGCGTTGATGTGTCAATCACGGTGCCACCGCCAGACCTCGGTGACGCTACAATATTCTGACAGTAGAGCCAACGACGTCATGCATTAAGAGAGACAGTAGCTAATTAATATGCTAACTCGCCACCCTGTGGTCTGGGGTGTGAATTGCAACCTGTCAAAATGACGGACGGACTTCAGTTTTTTCCGTCACCGTTTTAAAAAACCGGTCAACGACGGAAAATATCCGGTTAACGCGACCCCTGATGTAAACTAAAGTGCAATCACATTCGTAAATGAATGGCTTCTGGTTTTTGAAATGTAAATAAACCAATCTATTCCATTAAAACAGCAAAATTGCAATAACTGCATTAACCATCAAAGTGAGGTCTAATTGTAACTGTAGTTTTTAAACAAATTTGAATAAGGAAGAACATTGCAATAAAATAATGCAAACTGGTTAAACGAGAGTAGCTGAGATCTGTCATGACAGAACATCGCTTCAATGATATCTGGTGCCATCTCGCGTCGTGAATGGGGACAGTAGCTGAGATCTGTCATGACAGAACATCACTTCAATTATATCTGGCGCCATCTGAATGGGTATAATGTCTAGTCCGCGAATATAAGACGACCCCCTCTTTTTCAGTCTTATTTCAATGCAAAAAACACCATCTTATATTCGGGCCAATACGGTACATAGATATTTAGAAATGCTACAACTAAGCACACCAAGCAACAATGGTAACAAGAAAAGCACAGCACATGAAATTGCTGGAAAAATATATGCAAGATTAGTAAATACCACTCTTGGTTCAGAAGCAAACTATCATTCAGGTTAATACAATGGTGTAAAAATTACATTTAACTTGAAACCAAATTAAATTCAACTGAACTAGTGCTCCACATCTATGTGCATGTGTTGTGGACCCTTCCGTTAGTTACAAGTGTTTGTTTTGTTTGCTTTGCTTTAAATGAAACAAGCTTGATACATCCAAATAATATTCTAACAGCTGATGACCAGTATTATCTACTCTCAATGTGTTTTCTTCAGTCAGAAAATTAATAGTTAAAAAAGATCAATGACGATAAAAAGTGCACTAATTAGGGGTGTAATAAATAAAACATTGACACCGCTAATTGTAACGTTTGTTCATTGTTCACTGTTTTTCTTCATTTGTAATTTTGTTTTGTTTTTCAGTTTTGCTAAACGCAGAAGTGCACTTTTTATCGTCGCTTTTGGTTACGTAACCACTGGCCGAACAGACTTATGACGTACGTGAGTGTGAAGGGGGGTCCCAATTCGTAGGGCTGACGTTTCAAGCCCTACACCTTATTGCTCTGTTTCAAGGGCCAAGGGGACGGGTAGAAAAATAGAAACGGTATAGACCCCAATTACCAACGTCACACAATCACATGATCGCTGTATTGTGCCGCCATATTGTCCGTCATTGTGTCTGTATTGTCATTGATAGTAGTTTCTAAAGGTGGATTCACTTGCAAATTATGGAAACCCCGGTGCTTTCAGACGCTGTGAACTCATTGGATGAGTTGCATAAAAGCCGTTATTTGGAAAAGCTTCGGTCGATCCAGTCGCCAGATCCATATTTGATGCCCAAACCGATGTTTCCTCCCGTCCGGTCCCGTCCCGTGCGTCAGAGCTCGTCCTGAGACCACAAAATTTCCAATCATACTCCAGTTTATGTCACGATGAGGAGTCAGGTACCCAAAATCGGCACCGGCCCAAATATAAATCGACATTTGGTCAGCTGAGCGTCACCGTTGTCACGATTGTAAAATGAAATTTGATCGACAACGGGCCGCTGTGTGCTGAAAAATAACTGCCCCGCGTGAAATGTCCCCCCTGACGGGAGCGCTTATTTATAACGCTTTATTGACGTGAAAAATGGATTTAAGACTGTAAGATCAGTTTTAAATGATTAAATTACACAAAATATTAGTACTGTATTTTAGTAACAAATCATGGACTGGGCCACATAACCATCTTTGAACAGAAATGTATTAGTCTACAAGTTTTCACGACCATATCCCAATGACAATCACACAGGTCACACATTTATTAGTTCAAGCAGAGTAAAATAATACATATTTACGGTACAAGAAAGTCGTTTCCGTGTGGGCGCTCCCGTCAGGGGGGACATTTCACGCAGGGTGGCTATTTTTCGGCGCAACACCTGCTGTTGCGCTCACCTTCTTGCTGCGCGACCGTGGCGACGGGCTTCGTAGTCTCCATCTGATGATGTCTGCAATCGTGTTGGCGTTATATTGATTTTTTCGCCGCTGTCTAACGGCTGTCGACACAAATGCATCATGGACCGAGATAAACAAACCGTGCTGCTTTTGAGATTTGCCCTTTTAACAATGGGCACACAGCAACTACTAAAATGACCGTTCATCTTCTCTGTTACTGCAACCAACCGCCACACATGCCTTCACCATTTTGATTAATCATTGTTAACGATTGTCAGAAAGGTTTTTGGGTTCGTTTACTAGGTGGTGATTCCTCAGACAAGCAGAAAAACGCGCAGTAATAGGAAGAATGTACGTAGCGGTAATATGTAAACACTATGAGCTGACGGACAATATGGCGGCACCAGTCAGGGGGGCGGAGTTGTGACGTCCAGTGATTGGGGTCTATTGGGCCTTCCTCACATGCCCTCCTGCGGTGCATCAGTAATGGCCTCATTTACAAAACAAACTGCTCCCACAGTGGGACAGTCTTGGGGGTGATCCCAGGATGTCCCAAAAAGGGACGCCATTGGTAATATTAGGGAGCACCAAAACCCATTGGACCAATGTCCCAAAAAGGGACACCATTGGTAAGGGTTAGGGAGCACCAGAACCCATTGGTCTTCTAGTGTTAAATAACTGCATTTTGTAGAATGTGCTATGTAAAACTCCAAAGCATTTTATTTATTTATATTTTTACCGGTAAAATTTATACTGGGGCACTGCAGATCAATACTGGGGCACACAGCCCAGTAAAATACGTCAAGCGAGGCCCATATCATTGACACATATTCAACACTCCAAAAGCCCTGGGACTTCAAAAAGTTTAAAAATCCAATATAGAAAAATTAATATTCATTCGTTTTGCAATTATTAAAGGAAATTTAATTTACGCGAAACCAAAAGTTGTGCCCTAAAATGACCAGCAATTGAGTTAATATGCCTAAATAGATAAGAGATGGTTCTACTCACATAAGACTTAACTGTACGGTAACTATATATACGGCCTGACAACAGGGCGAAGTATTGTGTATATGTTTGTGTGCAGACGTGCTGTTAAGCCTACGTCACAAACCACCCGCAGCTGGAACAAATTGCAACTGCCGTTTCTGTGAAATTACTCGGGAGAAGTGAACATCAGTCAAAAGACTCATTTGTCCACGGGCGACTTTGACTTTTCTTAGTTGCCATCATGAGGTTAAGTGTCTTTTAGCTGTGACGGGCCTGAACAGATAGCCTTTTGTTTCCTTATGTAAGGTCTTTTCCATGCACATGACTTCTAATGTCCTCAGTTGGGGGAAAAAAACTATTAAAAAAATAAGAATGTTTACAACCTGATTTCAGACTTGGCCTATTTCATTTGCTCAAATAGTTTTTGAGGGCATCCATGGCTGGGAGCATGTTAATTAGCCACATACAGCCCCTTGTGACACTAACCAGTTTGGTCCGCCTCAAAAATACAAACTAGAATCCAATTCCTCTTGTACTGCCGTGGTAAAAACAGGAATGATGCTAGGCCACGCTAAAATAATCGATTTCTACAGTCTTTTGTACTTTTGTTGTTGTTTCTTCTTAAAATGCCCCCGGTCAGTTATAAAAGAAGTGCTTTCTGTTCTGCCGTGGTCATCGGTTCACATAAAACATCTGCCACTGTTGAAGGTCTGATGCTGAATCTGTAAAGGGATCTTCAAATCTCTTTGTGATAAATGGGAGGAATAGAAAAGTGAATGGATACATTTGAAAGAGAAACAAAGATATAAAGATAAGAGGTTAACCAATATGGGATTTTCAAATGCAGATTCTGATATCGAAAAAAACTTCAGCTGATTGCTAAAATCCAATGTTGATTTTGTAAGCCAATATTTGTGGTCGATATACTTTTTTTTTTTTTTTTTTTAAAGCACGGAGATGAAAAGCAGTTTTTTTTTTAAAAAATTGCTCCAACGGCTTTAAATTCACAATGATGACCTGAGACCTAAAAGATTAGTTCAGCTTTTTGCTACCAAACCAAAAAATACAACACTTCTTCTTATGATTATACACACTCTGAAAAAAGAGCACATTATTTTAGAATAATTACACACACCAGGACGTCACGATGAGATGTTGACAAGTGAGAGTTTAAGTGGAGGCTCGCCATGCTAAAGCTAATGCTAGCGTAAATGTTACGAGTTACATTTACAGTGTAAGAATCAATCAGTAAACTCCTTCAGAGGCTAAAGCAACATTGCATATTCTCTCATGCAAGATACAAAATATGTATACAGTGGAATGAAAAAGTATCTGAACCTTTTGGAATTTCTCACATTTCTGCATAAAATCACCATCAAATGTGATCTGATCTTTGTCAAAATCCCACACATGTAAAAACAGTGTATGCTTTAACTAAAATCTCCCAAACATTTATAGGTTTTTATATTTTAATGAGAATAGCATGCAAACAATGACATAAGGGGGAAAATAAATAAGTGAAGCCTCTGCCTAAGGAGACTTAAAGAGCAATTGAAACCTATTTTTACCAAACAATCCAAGTCAGGTGTGTGCACAATCACTGATGAGTGGTTTAAAGCTGCCCTGCCCACTTTAAAACACACACACCTGGTAAGAATAGTCTCAATGAGAAGCATTGTCTGATGTGCATCATGGCTCGGTCAAAAGAGCTGTCTGAAGACTTGCGATCAAGGATTGTTGATCTGTATAAAGCTGGGAAAGACTACAAATCCGTCTCTAAAATTATGGATGGTCCTCAAACGACAATCAGAGAAGTTGTCTACAAATGGAGAGAGTTTGGCACTGTTGCTAATCTCCCAAGGAGTGGCTTTCCACCAAAGATGACGCCAAGAGTTTAGCGCAGAATACACAGAGAGGTAAAAAAGAACCCTAGAGTGTCTGCTAAACACAGAAATCCCTGGCACTGTCCAATATCTCTATGCACACATCAACTATATGTAAAACTATGGCCAAGAATAGTGTTCATGGGAGTACTCCACGGAGGAAGTCACTGTTGTCTAAAAAAACATTGTTGCTCGTTTAATGTTCGCAAAAAGGCACTCGAACACTCCACAGAAGTTTTGGCAAAATATTTTGTGGACTAATGAAACCAAAGTCAAATTGTTTGGGAGTAACACACAACGTCATGTCTGGAGGAAAAAATGGAACAGCTCACCAACATCAACACCACAATCCCCACTGTGAAGCATGGTGAAACAAGCATCATGATTTGGGGCTGTTTTGCTGCCTCAGGCCCAGGACAACTATTAATCATTAACGAAAGAAGAATTCAAAAGTTTTGCAGGAAAACCTGAGGCCGTCCGTCAGACAGTTGAGACTAAAAAGAGGATGGATGCTGCAACAATTCAATGATCCAAAACACAGTAGTAAATGAACTTCAGAATGGTCTCAGAAGAACAAAATACACGTTCTGGTGTGGCCAAGTCAAAGTCCAGACTGGAACCCCATTGAGATGCTGTGGCATGACCTAAAGACAGTGATTCATGAGAGACATTGCCAGGAATCTGACTGAAATACAGCAGTTTTGTAGACAAGAATGGGCCAAGATTAGTCCTGATTGATATACCAGACTAATCTGCAGCTACAGGAAGCTACAGGAAGTTATCTGCCAAGTTAGCTGCCAAAGGGAGGGGGGGGCACAAAAATATTAAATGTGAGGGTTCACTTACTTATTTTCCCCCTCCTGTCATTGTTTGCATACTATCCTCATTAAAATATGAAAAACTATAAATATTTGAGTGGTTTTAGGTAAAGCAGTTTTTTCATCTGTGTGATTTTGACAAATATCAGACCACATTTGATGGTGATTTATGCAGAAATGTGAGAAATTCCAAAAGGTTCACATACTTTTTCATACCACTGTATGCACTATAAAAAAGAAGAAAAATGAAAAAGAAGAAGAAAAAAAAAGAAAATGAAAAACTCCATATATTGGTCGACCTCTAGATATTAACCCTCCTGGTTTTCAGGAACAGCAATCATTTAAAGTCAAAGGAAAAGAAAAGGCTTAGTATATATGACTCAAAGTCTCTAACTATGCAAATCACTAATTTCAATAATGGGTAATTAACGTTTCAACAAAAAAAAAATGAAACTGCTTGCAAACACAGCAATTGTGTTACAAAAGTCACGCTACACACGTACAGCACATAAACGCTGATACACTCGAGACAAGTAAAAAAGTAGGTAGAAAAAATAGGCCCAGACTTTTTATGGTCTTTGCAGCTTTCCAATGTGTCATTCTCCATTCACCGTAGGCGACTCAGGCGAAGCATGCATCACCTCCCGGAGCCATTAAAGCTTGTTGATCCAATAGATACACCGTATTATAGTAGGTAGCCCATGTGCGATGACTCGACGGGACAATCTAAAATACCGTAATTTTCAGACTATAAGCTGCTACTTTTTTATCTCATTTTGAATTCTGCGGCTTATAGTCCAGCGCTGTTTATTTCTTGATGTATTTGAGTTAATAGGTATTATTAGGTTAATAGGTTTATTTGAAAGCGGCGTCATAAGACTGTCATAATTATCACATGACACTGTCATGGGTATTTATGAAAGCTTATGACAGATGTCATTAAATGTCATCCGTCAAATTTTGTCACTAACTTTGTCCAGTTCGGATCTTTTGTATCCATTCAAAAGTGATATAGTTTGCCGGATGACAATTAATGACATCTGTCATAAGCATTCATTAATGCTCATGACAATATAATGTCATAATTATGACAGTCTAATGTCCACTGTCAGGTAAAGTGTTATCGGTTGACACTATACACTCTATATACTGGTGAAATTAGGGGTTGATTTTTCTCTGAGTATTTATAATCTAAAAAAAAAAAAAAGAAAACAGTTCAAACCTGCCTTGTTTCACCTCTTTTTATTCCTAAATCATCAAGAGATTGTGTTTTTCCCCAAAATTTTTACATTAATGAAAGTGTCATAACCAGCTAAAGTTGAATAATTTCAAATGCCAAATATGGAAAATCACATAATTTGCTTGATTACTGATGCACTATTAAAACTCAGTAAGGTTTTGACAACTGATCCTAAAAATGTAACATTCTAGCTTTAATTTGAAATATTGCACATCGAGGTTGAGCAAATGAGTACAGAGTAATTTATATTACCAAAATGGCACTTTTTGACAATAGTTTGTAAACAATACACATTATTGTCATGAAACTTGAAAAATAACATTTTCTATTCGTTTCAATTAAATGAAATGTTATCTTTTACACATGGGAGGGGTCTGTTCAAACCTCTGGCTATACCTCCCACCCTCTCAACCCTTGGAACTCTGGAGGTCGATCTGAAAAGTGAAAAAATATGTATATTCTATTGTTTACGAATATCCATTTTTACACTGTATTTTCAAATTCACACATGAGTATCATATAAAAGTAAAAACTAATGATGTAATCTCATAATCTATCAATGGATTTTTAGGTTTCTAAAGGAGTTTAACTGCTTACAAACAGAAAAAACACATTTTTTGTCATTGTTTACATGGGAAACTGTAAGATGTGCTTTAATGCTTTTGCACGCTAAGGTTAATAATGTGTGTTTAAAACTAATAGCTATAACTACTTGTCTTACTTAACAGTCTTAAGGCCTTACAAAAGAAAGAATGTGTTGTGTAAGGTCACATCCAACTGAAGGACAGATGTCAGCATGACCCAGTGGGGCAGATTTCCTGTTTTAGGTTTCTATTGCTGACCATAAAGTTTCAACACAATGAGACAAATAACTGCCCGCATTCTTTTCTCAAGATAACAGCTATTTCTCAAGAGGTGAAACTCACACATGTATGTTGAAACTCTCCCACTTTGTCAATAAAAGCAGCGACCCCAGGAAGGGAGCTGAGAGAGAATTACTGACTTACGAGTAACGCGTACAGCTCTGTCAATCTTCTCCCTGGCGGCCGCCGGTGAAATTTTATCTCCGTCTCAAGTCTGATTCTTCCTCCGTCCCTTCCTAGGTCTTTGTTGTTTTCTTAGTTCAAGTATTAAGTTTAGACCTAACATTTTTCTCTGGTGCCGAAACCCGGGACCTCACATCCGTGTCCATCCGGACCGTCGCGGGACCAACGGGCCGTCTCCGGACAACGACACCTTTACGTGACTGGACCGGCCGTCAGTTTGTTCCTGCGACGACCCGGATTGCCGGTGACAGGTCCCAACCGAACCAGGGAGGACGGATTAAGGTAGGACCATATTTTTGTCCAGAGTTGACGCTTTCGGTGTTGATACGGGGCGCATTTAGTTATAAGTCGGGGACTTATAAGATTAGTTCGAGGGAAGAACGGCGCAAAGTAAACCGTTGAAATCAACCCACTGATAGTTCCGGGAACTATTGTGTGATAAATTACGTACGTTTTAAAGGTCTAAAAAGCGTTGCGTAATATTAGCTCTTGATGTACAAAGGGTTAACACACGCACGGTATTTTGTGTGACAAAGACAAAATATCGTAGGAAACCGGGTCGTGGAACCGTTAAAAGATCAAAAGTGACAAAAATTCAGCCTAGAACCGGAGGGAGCTGAGAGATCATTACTGACTTACGAGTAAAGCGTACAGCTCTGTCAACCTTCTCCCTGGCGGCCGCCCGTGAAATTTTATCTCCGTCTCAAGTCTGATTCTTCCTCCGTCCCTTCCTAGGTCTTTGTTGTTTTCTTAGTTCAAGTATTAAGTTTAGACCTAACAGAAACAATACAAGATGTGATTGATTCAGCAGTGAGGCTCTGTTCAAGGTAGGTCTGGAGGACTCAAATCTTAACTGGATCTTTGATATGTTCATGATAATGGTTATATTTTTTCATTTAATTGCCTCCTTTGAGGGGATCAATACCATTGTTTATGAACTCCTCTTTGTATCCATGTCCCATCTTTCTGGAGACTCTTCATCGGACTCGGTGTAATTTATTCCTGATACTCGCCTCCTGTGGACTGGATGGTCTTCTCCTTCTTCTACCCCTGCCTTGTTGTTGTGATGCCATATTTCCAATAGAATTGTGATCAAATAGATTATTCCAGACGAGAGAGGATATAAAACTTTGCGGATGAAGGATGTCGGCCACTAAAGCGAACTGTGGATTTTTTCAGTCGCCTCGGGAAAAGGTTTAGTTACGATGCGACAGTGCTGCCATCTGGTGTTGAATGAAAGAGCTTCTATTCATCAATGTACCAGCCAAAAATTACGTCTTTATGAGACACCCCGGAGTGTATAGGTATTATGTATTAGTGCTGCAATGATTAATCGATTAACTCGAGCATTCGATTAGAAAAAATTATTCGAATTAAATTTTGTTGCTTCGAGTATTCGTTTAATGAAAGTGGCGTTGTAATGGTTTATTTTGAAAGTGATGGCATTTAGTTTTATTGATTAGGGTGGATACACTGCCCTTTGGTCTGCGTCTTTTCACATGACTGAATCCAACTGCTCCCTGTTAAGACCAACGTAAGCAAAGTTTTTGTTTGAGCTAATGTTTTTTAATGCATTCAGAATTGAGTTTATAGGTATATTTAGCCGTTTTTGGTGGGAATATGTGTCTGAACCATTTGTTAAGAGCATTGTAAAAAAAAAAAAAAAAAATAGCATTTTATAGCATTTAAGCTAGTGGACTTTTTCTATGTAGGTTAGCCAATTGTTTTTTTGTTGTTGTACATAGATCCTCATAAAAAAAAAAAAAAAAAAAAGTATACCATTTGAGGCTCAGCTCAGGTATTTTACTTTTTTATGTTCCTTATCTAATTACTCGATTATTCGAACTAAGTAGTCCATCGATTAATCGACTACTAAAATATTCGATAGCTGCAGCCCTATTATGTATTAATGTTTGTTTGATCGCCTATTCCCATGAATTGTGAATTTAAATGGTTCAACTCTACTCTTTACATATCAGGCAGTTTACTGCGGTAAACTACTCTGCTCACAAACTGAAGTTGCAGATTAGCTGCCGTCTCTTAGCTAACTGTCTATGACTACATTGACAATTAAATGTGATTTGCGTAAGAGGCTCTCATTCAAAAGTTTTGTCTAATATTCTTTTGATATGATATGTGGTATTTGAACTGTATCAATGGTGATGCTATCTATGCTATTTAATTTATGACCAACATGAATAAAATAAATCTGGATTAATAATTGCCTATAGTTTTGGGATATAACCGCTAACAATTTTGTATGTGTGCTCATCATAATTTCCAGTAGTTTTAGAAGTATTTTATTTGTTACTGCAGTCCTTGTAATATAAAACAAGATGTCTTATTTCTATTTGACTCAAACAGCATTATTTTTGAAAATGGATATTAGAAAGGTATTTGCTCGCAGCAAGGATAAATCAGCAAGGAGGAATGAGAGAGGTAAGCTCGGTAACCCACCAAGGCAACATATACCACTTTTAGGTCACAACCTACCAGTTGAGAAACATTGATAACAGTTAAGAGTTGCATAACAGTTGCAGTGATATAATCCCCATTTCTGTCCAGACAGAGTAGAGCAGCAGAGTGCAGGAAAAGGTGAGAGAGAGATGAAGGTTGATGAGCATGAGCAGAGGTGAATAGACTATCACAAGGGATGAAAAATACGTTAATTTTTTACAGGAAGTTGTATTTCGATTTGATTATATACAGTGGTACGTACCTCTACATACGAAGTTAATCAGTTCCAGGACTGTGTAAATCCAAATGGTTGTATGTCGAGCAGGATTTTCCCATCAGAATACATTATAATTTCATTAATTCATTTCCACAGCCCGAAAACCTACACTAAATCCTTAATAAAAAACTGCTGGTACTATTACAAATGGCAGTTACACATCACAAAACATGTCAATTATTAATAAAAACTGGAATAATAAAATAATAATAATAACTCCTGCATTAATGTAATGAATCGGGTTCTAATGTGGCAGACGTGTTTTGAGTGGTGTACCTGAACGCACCGCGTCACTGAAATGACAGCAAGAGGGAGACGTGCGGTTGACATTCTTTTAATGTTTTGTTGAGAACACCATAAACTGCGACAGACATTAGGTGTGTTGTGTTGCACAAGTTTTGAAATAAATGATGAAAAACCTGACGAAGCTGGTGATTTCTTTGCCGATGTTACCACAATGATAATTGTCACATTAACTTATAAAGACTGGCGAATAGAGGAGGACCATGGAGCTCGTAGACCTTCTACGGCCTTATTGTTGAGACAGTTCACGGATGCACACCCCACACTCATGTTTTTCTATCATTTCCATCTTCATTTTAATGCTAAGTGTCACCTTTTTTCTTGTTTCACCACCTGCACTAATCTTCTTGGAACATGTGTTGATTTCTCTCACAAGAAAATCCGCCATGCTTCCGTCTGCGGTGTGTCATTTAATCGTATTTCGAGCATGTCGTTGGAAGTAGAAACAAATAGCGAGTCAAACTTCATGTCGGATGTCAAAAAGATCGTGTGTCGAAGCGATCGTATGTCGAGGTACTACTGTATAGCTATTTCTGCTTTTTTATGATAGATAAGAGCCAAAAAAATATTTTTTTAAATTGCTCGCTCACCAGTGCCCCGTTGTGCCTCAGTATTGTATTAGATCTAGTGATGCCCATGCTGGTGTGACGTAGATGTGTTTGGATTCAAAACCATGTTTTTTCTTCTTCGGATGAAGACTGAACAAGGGGCGTCAGTGGGTTTTAAGAACAAGGGGGCCTTAGCCCCCGGGAGATTGACAGAATGTAAGTGAATGTAGCGTACAAGCACAAAATTTCTCATTATGTAATTATATACAGTATATAATTATATCACACATACAGAACATACAGGTATGTGTGTGTGTGTGTGTATGTATGCTATATATGCTATATTATCTTCTTGGCTTTCCCCACTTTCTAAGCATTACTCTCCTACTCACGTTTACAGTAGAGGTCTCTCCCCTCTCACCCTCTTTGCTCCTCTGCTCTGACTCCTACAGGTCAATAAAGGTGGTGGAGTGCTTATTATTAGTGGGTTATTATGACTATCCACTGATAATAATCGTACGTGAATGAGCTCAGCTCCTGTACTCATCTATGTGTAAAGAGAGAAACACAACCGATGCTCCAGAAGTATGTCACCCTAAAGATAGTGGTTAAAAGAGTGCACACGTATCTCTATAAACAACCAGAACCTGCACAATACATTTCAGACAAACTAGCTAGCAGCACTTAAGTAGTGGTGTTATTTTAGAGCTGGGAAAGTATCTTTTGACCACAAAACAACAAAAGTAAGACGTGCGCAGAGATTGTCTGTAGTGTGGAAGCCAGGGGCTGGAGCTAAGTGACTGTTACTACCAGTGGTAATAAATACTCACTTTCTTGAAAAACCTTCTTATTTCCATTCTTCATCCATCTATTAACGTTCACACTCTACTCTGTGTGCGTCAGAGGGACACACACACACACACGCACACACGGTGCTAGTACGAGCAAGGTCACAAGGAAAATACAGAATGGATTATTAGTGATGTGGCCGTTCTCTATATGAACAAGTGGAATGGATTGGATAACGACCAGTGTTGTTAATAATGGTGTTAGAATATAATGGCGTTATTTTTTTCAGTTGTGAGTAATCTAATTAATTACTTTTCTCATCTTGGAAACACAGTTACCGTTACTGACGATGTAAAGGCGTGCGTTACTACGCATTACTACGTTGGTTGAATGACGCGAGAAAAGTCAGAGACACGGACTCACGAAGACGATAAAGCAGAGTAGGAGTGGGGAGGAGGGAAGGAAATTGTGCGCCGTTGCAAACGCGATGCTAGGTGGCTCCAATAATACCTGACTTTAGCCGATAGCCTATACAAACTCCCCCCATATGATGCTACGGTACGATGCTAGATATCACATGTATATAGAACTAGATGCAAATTGACGGACACGGTGGTGTTAGCACATGTATAGAGACCTAGATGCAAAATGATAGACTTGCCAGCGTTAGCAAACAGCCGCCATCTTAAAGCAGTAGACTTCTCAGGTAGGCTCTGTTGTAGAGAACCTTCCAAGAGAACCGAAGTAACTTTTTATCTAAAATACTCTTAACGCCTGTGTCCACTGCCTTTTTCTGCCTCAGCTCTCAATGTGCAAAAAAGGGCGTCATTGTAATCTGTTTGAGGCAATGCCTGAGCGGGTCATTCCGCGCATGCGTTAAATGCGTCAAATATTTTAACGTGATTATTTAAAATATTAATTACCGCCCATTAACGCGATAAATTTGAAAGCACTAATGATTTTATTTTAAATAATATTCCCGTTAAGTTCATAGTGAATATGTCAGCATTTTTTGTAATTTGTTTTTATTTTGTTAATAAAACAACACCAAATTATTTAGGTGGAGGGGCTTAAGAATAATTTAGGGTGCCTGAAACCCCCCTAAAATATACCTAACAACGCCACTGCACTGAAAAAAAATCATTTTGTCAATATACCAAGGGGAGTGAAAATTCATACACTTTGAAGATATAAAATTGCGTGAACTTCCATGTACATTCATGGCAAGCAACATGAAAACCAGCTGTTTATGGGTGGGAAAACAATAGTTCTTCATTTAATAGGGTTAAATAGCAAATTTTTTCAGTTTAGATCACTAAAATTCATACACGTCCCCAATGATATGCTGAGCCCCCCATGACAGACCCACGCATACATGAGCCACACGTGAGACGAGAGAGAGAGAAAGAGAGAGAGACAGACAGCGAAAAAGAGAGAGACAGACAGAGACGGAGAGAGATGCATTGAGCCAACCAAAGTCAGACTAGTGCAGCTAGTCACCATCCACGCAGGACAGCAGCGTGCTTCTCTTATCCGTGGATATAAATATTGTTATTACCTTTACAATACTGCCTTGGGATTCTTGCCACCTTTTCGTTACTTCTTCAATTTGGTCTCCTCATTTTTTGTGGGATCACTCTGCCTCCTCCCCGTCTCCTTCCCTGCCCTTCTTCCCCGCGAGCATCACCCTTCCTCGGATAACTTTTCCACCCTAAACCGACTCCCCGTCATCCCGCGCACGCTCCTTCCCCGGTTGCAGGTGGTTAATCTCTTGGGGCTCTTACATGGGGCGCGCGGTGTCGTTTGGAAAATGCTCCGCAGTCGGCGTGTGAGCGCCTCGCGGAAGCAGCCGGGATCGGAGTCGCTGTCGTCGGCGCGCGTCTCTCGGTGGTGCCGCCGCCAGAGCAGCAGTAGCGGCAGTCAGTGAGCGGCGGCGATGGTGCCCCCCGCGGTGGCGGAGCTCGGGCGTCAGCGTCGCTGGACCGGGGCGACCGGAGGCTGGCTCCGGATCACGTTGATGTCGTTTCTTGCCACTTTACCCGTGGAGCAATTGCGCGCCTTCCCGTCTTCGCTCAGCGACTGCCAGACGCCCACCGGCTGGAACTGCTCGGGTGAGAATTGCTGCATATAATTACAAGTTAGACATGTAGGGCATGCGTTTATCCTGACTTCGGCATCTTAATTTGTGATTAATCATTAATTTATTTACCCAGACTGGATTGTTAGAGGTCGAATTGACCCAAAAAATCCCTTGGAAAACGGATCAGTAGTATGGCTTTTTCCATTTTCTGATGGTTTTATTGTGTGACTTAAGTGTTAATGATGATTGAATACTTTTTTTTTTTTTTTTTGCATGAGTCAAAATTTAGCAGGTCATTTTTTTGTGACGGATTTTAGTGACTGAAATAGATCAACAACCATTTTATGTGTAAAAAAAAAAAGAAGAATCTCCCAGCAACCGTGAGCAATTTGTGCACTAAACAAATTGCAGGTGAAATTGCCCCGTGCCATTTTAGTGGATGAAATAAACATATAGAGAGCGGATTAAATTGGCCTGTGAGCATTTTAGATGTCCTAAATAAGTATTTTGCTTGGCATATACTAAAGAAATAAAACTGCAGGTCAATTTGACCCATAGGCACTTTAGGTGTATTAAAGACCTAAATTAAAAGCGGGTCACATTGCCTTGTTTACATATGAGGTGTACATTTATGGCGATGTGTTTTAACAATGATAATTTGCCAAGCAGCAAAACTTAGTTCCACCAGAGCTCACTTTCTAAACCACCCCACATCAAGTCATATATTTCCCCGGTTGCCCATCCCACACTGTCTGAAGCCTTAGAATAGCCCCGGGCCAATTAAACGCCACGCCACTATTGATATTAAAGCTTATAAGTGCCACGCATCAATATGACTGGATGACCTGCAGGCAGAATCTTAGTATTGACTGATTGTTATCCCAGTTGCATGAGGGCTGGACATACAAGTGCAAAAGCTTGTAATGGGATCTGTTGAGTGAGGATTCTGGGGGGATATAAAATGGCTGATGTGACCATTTGGAAAACATGCATTGTATTCATTTTCATGGGATAAAGTTTCCTTTCTCTCATTTTTTTCATCAGCTCCCAGATATTTCTTTTCTGCTGATTGCGATCAGCGGTAATGATTTGTCGTTAATGACTTGCGATAATGGTGCACATCCTGCCCAAATGTTCGCTCGCCACCCTCCTCACTTCCTTTCACACTCTCGTGTGCATTTAGACAAAAGCTTTTATCTGGCATGCCTTGTGCAGGCTTAAGTGCATACGGCGGAACAATGCGTGCGCACCCTCGCTCCCTTACATCGAGTAGAATTGGAAGAATTCATTAAAATGAAAAGAACTTTATTTTGGCGCATATTAAATGTCCGTGGTAAACAAAACAAGCCCATTTTTCCACACCGAATCCACAGAATGATCAAAAGTTGACACATTGCATTCATCTTGGAAAAGTGCTTGGAGTCCTCAAATTCCGCTGGCAACCCAAAATGGTAGAATTCCTTTCAATTTCACACTGAATCTTTGAGAATGCCATCACACATAAGGGCACGTTTCTAGGTGTCTTTATTAAAAGTCTATGACAGAATAAAAAAACATTTCACTTCCAATTTCAATCACTATACTGTATTTTATTTTATATTATTATTTTTATTAAAAGGAGTTCTTGTCACTGCTCATCTTGCCTCTATCCACTGTGGGGCCTATGTGCGGGTATAATCATGATGTTGATGAGAGTGAAAACTTTTGCAATGAGATGAAGTGAGGTTGAAATATGATTTGTGCAAGATTTCCACGCTGTTTTGTTTTTGTCCAGTTGCATTTGACGTAGTACGGTAGTAGGATTCATTAAAGCAAAGCGTGTCAAAATTACACTCGACACATTTTGTTCTCTGGTGAGATCAAATGGGGACTTTGTATCGTGATTGATATTCAATGTAAATGCTCATGAAATGTCAATGCGAAAATACAAAAAGAGAACTCTCCCTTTATGACAGTGTTATCTTTGTGAATGCCTTCAAGGGTACATATTATGGAAAATGTACTTTTTAATGGCTTTTGTATAAATAGCTAGTTCTCCCATGAAGTGTGAAATTACACAACCAAGTAAAGTGAAACTGCACCTATTCGAAAAACTCACCTTTTGGTGGCATGGGGACGAAGAAGATTTTATGTTGCAAGAAGTAATTGACTGAAGTGATGTCTCGACTGTTCTGAGATCCATGCATTGTTGTGTCTTGAGAGTTCAGTGTCTCAATTCTCTTTGAGATACGATCTGACACTTACCCAGTGTTGTTAATGGCGTTAGAGTCGGGTTGTTCCGATCATGTTTCTTTGCTCCCGATCCGATCCCGATCGTTTTAGTTTGAGTATCTGCCGATCCCGATATTTCCCGATCCGATTGTTTTTTTTTGCTCCCGATTCAATTCCAATCATTCCCGATAATTTTTCCCAACCATATACATTTTGGCAATGCATTAAGAAAAAAATGAATAAAACTCGGACAAATATATACATTCAACATACAGTACATAAGTACTGTATTTGTTTATTATGACAATAAATCCTCAAGATGGCATTTACATTATTAACATTCTTTCTGTGAGAGGGATCCACGGATAGAAAGACTTGTGACTTTGTATATTGTGACTGAATATTGCCATCTAGTGTATTTGTTGAGCTTTCAGTAAATGATACTGTGGCCATCCCAAATGCATGATGGGAAGTGGAACCATGACTGTGCAACGTGCTACCAATTGCTTTATCTTCTCTGCGTTGGGAAATAACATATGGTGTTAAGACAACGATCAATTGCCACCTTGCTTCCCCACGTTGCTTCCCATAATATGTCTAATCATAGGGAGAGAGATTGCAAGGCTTTAGCCAATTAATAAAAGGCTCCAAAGGCTACCAAAGTTCACTCTACTCATTTTGCGCTGCCTTTTATCTCTCTATATAGGTAAAACGGCGTCATTACAGATTGAGCGACAAGTGTGTGTGAGTGAGAGGGTCATTCAGCGCATGCATTAATTGCGTTTAATATTTTAACGTGACACTTTTTAAAAAAAATTAATTGCCGCCGTTATCGGGATAAATTTCATAACCCTACCTTAAGCCTAAACTAAAACTCTGAATGAGTGTAACATATTATGTGTGTGACGTTAAATACAATTAGAAAACAATTTAATTAAAAAAATATATATACATATATACAGGTATATATATTAAAAAAAGGCATGGCCGATATTTTTTTGCCGATTCCGATACTGACGTGATCGCACATCTCTACGTTAGAGTATTACGGCGTTTCTAACTGCATTATATTTTTCAGTAGTGAGTAATGTAATTAATTACTTTTCCCATTTTTGCAACACCGTTACCGTTACTGAGGACGTGAAGGGGCGCGTTACAATTTCATTGCATGAAGATGGAGAGAGAGCAGAGCAGAAGGGAGGAAGAGGAAAGGGGGTTCTGACGCCGTTGCAAACGCGATAATGATTGGCTAGGTGGCTCGGAGTGTTAGCATAGCATTTGCGTTCTCGTTAGCATTAGCATTCCACGTGGCGAGCGTCATCTCAATTTTTTTTTGTTTACATACAATTCGTAGCGTCCAGGTGGGTACAGTAAATTGAAAATAATGTACTGTTTTCCTGCCGAGTGTGCACTGTCATCACCTAGTTGGTGTCGTCCTTGTAGACGCTACAATACCATATATATATATATATATATATATATATATTAGAGCTGTCCCGACTAGTCGACGTAGTCGACGTCATCGATGACGTAAATCCGTCGACGAGCACAACATGCCGTCGACGGTAAATGAAGGGTTAAAAAAATATATGCGTGGAAAGTTAGAATGTCGGATGCTCTGTTTGCAAGCAGGGAAAGCGGCACAAAGCCAAAAAAAGCGCACCAGAGTGTCCAAAACATTGACTTATTTCAAAGAAACAAAGGAGAGTACACTCTTCTGTCCTGTCTCTTCAGTGCCAAGCTTAGCTGCACGTCGGCCGTGAATAAACACCTCAAGCGCCTTCACGCAGTTTGTAAGGTTTTTTTTTTTTTTTTTTTTTTCATTTTTTGTACACCAGAGGGTGCTGTCGCCTTACTAAATAATAATGTTTCATTGACAATGGGCCTATAAGTGCTATTAGTATTGTTCTTAATGCTAATTGAAAGGTTTATGTTATGGTTTACTTTATGGTATAGAAAATTATATAAGGTTAAAAGGTCATAAATATATACAGTATATACAGTGATTGCACTCAAGGGAGAGATTGTCAATGATAAGGTAATAAGGTAAAGGCAATTCATATAGGCAATTCATTGATATATAAATAAGGTTTAGAAGGAAAAATGTGAAAAGTTTTTGTTAATTTCTAATTGTGTTGCTTTATTTGTGTGCGCCGTAGCTCTTACGGTGTGTTTACATCAAGGATGGAATAAAAGTTGTAAACCATCAGTTTAAGAGACCATCTTTTCAATCGGGATGCTACACTAGTTAATTCTATCAGCATTTGAACTCATTGTTTATTTGTGATTTATTATTGTTATTTACGTGTTTATTTGTACTTTAATAAATGATTTGAGTGTTCCAATATGTTTTTTTTTTAATTGATAAGCGTCAACAAAAATTTCATTGTTAAATTAGTTTAAAAAATTAAAAAAATTATTATTAGATTAGTCGACTAATCGTCAAAATAGTCGGCTGACTAATCGGGAGAAAATTAGTCGTTTGGGACAGCCCTAATATATATATATATATATATATATATATATATATATATATATATATATATATATATATATATATATATATATATATATACATCAAGTTGGCCTTTCACTGTACTGACATTTAAATCTGTCTGAGCGGGCCTAGTGCGTTAATTGCGTCAAATATTTTAACATGATTAATTAAAAAAATTAATTAACGCGCGTTAACGCGATAATTTTGACAGCCCTAATTTATATATATTAGAGCTGTCCTGACTGTCCCTCGACGTCATCGATGACGTAAATCCGTCGACGGGATGTTGTGCTCGTCAACGGATTTACGTCAATGTGATAACAGTGGTACCTCTGCATACGAAGCTAATTCGTTCCAGGACCTTGTTTTTAAGTCGAAATGGTCGCATGTCGAGCAGGATTTTCCAATTCGTTCTACAGCCCAAAAACCTACACTAAATCCTTAATAAATACTGCTGTTACAATTGCAAACAGCTATTAAAAAGAGCAAAACAAATACATTTTGCATAAAAATCTGAATAATAATAATATAATAATAGTAATTATAAATAATAATACCTGTAATAATGTAACGAATCGGGTTCTAATGTGGCGGACTTTTTTTTGCTTTACCTGACTGCACCGCGGGGCTGACGTGATGGTGAGCAAGAGAGTCTGGTTCTATTTTGCTTTCGGTTTTGATGCTGGCGTTTTGTTACACAAGTTGATGGAATAAATGATTAGAAACCTGACGAAGCTGACGATTTCTTTGGGGATTTTACCACAATAAGAATTGTCACTTTTAACTTATACAGACTGGCGAACGAAAGAGGACCGCCAGTCGAGATCGACATTCTACAGCTCTATTGTAGACCCAGTTCATGGATGCACACACCATGCTTATATTATGCTGTCATTTACCTCTTCATTTCAATGGTGTCACATTTTTTTTCTCCACCTGCACTAACCTTATTGTATCCAGTGTTGATTTCTCTCACAAGAAAATCAGCCGCGCGTCTGTCGTCCGGCAAAACAAAGAAACTGTGGTGCTGTCAAAAATCATCAATCATCGTCGAGCATGTCGTCGGATGTAGAAACAAATGGGAGTAAAATTTTCTGTCGGATGTTGAAAAGATCGTATGTCGAGGTACCACTGTATTAGACATGTGCTGGTTATCGGTTTCAAGGTATACCGTGGTATAAAAATGTCACTGTTTTAAAACGACTAAAATTTTCCGTCACACCGTTCCTACGGTATTAGCCATTTTTTGTATCCCAAAGGTAGAAATCCCTCGCTTGCAGCTGCAGGGCTTACCTCTCCCCATCTGGTTGTTGCTTAGAGAGTCAGAGATTGAGCTGTGCTACTCGATGGCTGGAGGAGGTCAAACTCCTGAACTTTTTTCCCCCCATCAAAGAAAACGAAATCGGTATGGGAATACTTCGGCAACAGAAAAGTTACAGATGGCCGCAGCTCAGAGGAAGAGGGCCAACTAACACGTAAAACATTTGCAGATGGTGGCTGCCAGATGAGGCAATACCTCCAATATGATTTTGCATTTGCGTGACCACCCAACACTTCATACAAAATTAAAGTTTAGTAATAAAAATGGGAAAATGGACAGTTCTTGTATAGCGCATTTATCTACATCAGGGGTGCCCAAGTCTGGTCCTCGAGAGCACCTATCCAGCTTGTTTTCCATGTCTCCCTCCTTTAACACACCTGAATCAAAAGATCAGCTCATCAGCAAGCTTTACAGCAAGCCTGACAATGATCCTCATTATTTAAATCTTGAAATTGCTATAAAAAAGTTTTTGTTCCCACGCATCAGTAAAAAAAAATTCGGTTCATAGTGTCAAATGCAATTTCCAGTGTGCAAGTCAGCTCACAATTTAAAACAAAAATGACATCAAAACTTCAGAGGCAACTTAGCAGCCACAACACTGAAGAAAGAGGAAATGATGATCGGTCCGCCGTGATATTTACGTCATCAGCCTAAAAGCTGTGACCGGGGAATAAAGCCTGAGTTATACTCCTGCGTTGCGGTGACGGCGTAGCGACTACGGCGTCATTCGACATTCGATAGTTCTGCGGTGAGGGAACGCATTGCTCTGTAATTCACCGCCAAGCCACTAGAGGGATGTGGCGTTATGTTTGTACGGTTTTGGGGCATGCTTGTTTACTTCCGCTAGTCGGAGAAAAATAAACAATGCAATATGGAACTCTTGAAAGTAAATATTCTGCTCATCAACACTGAATAAATATTGAACATACAAATGTTGAGGGGCAGGCGACGCAGAAGACGGTTTCGAGGCGGTCTGGTGGACTTTTGATGCCGCACAGAGTTTTAGACTCAGGTGGAGAGAGCTAGCTGTGGCGGCTAGCTTCAAACTGGCATCGAGCACTGCGTTCAAGGTCTGCAAAGCCCTCCAGCCCGATTTGTTTGCCGTGTCCTACAACCAGCCAGTGGGAAGCCATAGCAGATTTCTGGCGTCTAGGGAACTTCCCAAACTGCGTTGGGAGGCTTGATTTTAAGGTTATCATAAAAAGCACCGAGGCACTCTCAATCAGTGATGATGTATCGTGTGTGTGAACTGTCTGTTATTGAAAATTAAAGATCAAAACAACTCTTGACACCAAATCTGTGCTTTATTCTTTATATACTTGAAGTGTGACACGTAAATAAGTCACAGACTCACAGCAAACATATGTACACAGTAAATGATGAAGTGCACCAACCAAAAATACGACATAAAGTGATAAAAAGTTGGCAGTTTTTGGCCGACTGGGTCACCGCTTCGTGTGGCCACTCGATTCCGACCACCCACGTCTCGGTGGTTCTTCCATTTATTTATTTTTTCGATCGCCGACCTTGCCATTTGGCAATCACAATAATAATTTCTTGACGAGACTTGCTCTTCGATGATACTCCCGTCGGCTTGGTCCATTTTTGCGTGTAGAAAACAATGTTTGATTCTATTGTACAATGGCGGTGTTTTCGCGGTAAACCGGAAACAACAGTCTGAGCGGACCAATCACAGTCCGTTTTCGCTACGTCATACGCGTCTACGCGACGCGAAGGTTACAAAAATCGAGAGGTGCGCGTCAGGCTACGGCGTAGGGTCGTAACTCGATTCTTCCTTGACGGCGCAGGTCTGACGCGGAAGTATAACTCAGGCTTAAACGGGCTGCTTTCATGCATGCCATGGCAGGGTGAAATCCCAGACATTATACAAGGACGCGACTCGTTTAATGTTAAGTCATCTCCTTGTCAGTCGACCCGGGAAATTGCTTCCAGACATAAGGGCTACCTGTTTAAATCCCAGGATTTGCCGGAGTTCAGCATATGTCTGAAAGGGGCTGAAGATGCGTGGTGCTGCGTTTAATCGACTAGTAAATACAAAACGTTTAATTTTGAAAAGGCAGTTAAACGAACAAACGACTAGTCGCGCACAGCCCTAACCATTACAGTCTTATATTGGTAAAATTTAGAGAAAAAAAAATGTGTGACCTAGTAATTTTTTAAATTTTGGAATGGAAAAAATCAGTTCAATTGAATCAGTTAATTTAAACATCTTTGATGTGAAAGACCTTACAGAATGTATAATGTACCGAACAAGAAAAGTAACGTCAGTTACTTTGCATGTGTAACTAATTTCTCTTACAGTGAATTAATTTGTACCTGTAACTAATTGCCTTTTTAAAGTAAGATCAACAACACTGTACTTATCTGGTTTTAATTTGATCTTGAGCTACAAGAAGTAGGTAAGAATCTGCTTCAGAGCCACATGCTAGATGGGAGGAGCAAACATTTGGTCATTGGTTGCATTTGAATCATTTTAAATGAGTTGTACTGTTTTGAAATGTGAAGACGTCTCCATTAAATGGTTCGCTGCCATTGACTCTGATAAATATTCAATTCATTATAACTGTGAAGGCTACCAATGATCATTTACCCCAGCCCTCGCAGTTAAAATGGCTTGGATGTCTATTGCCGTTAATGGGAGCAAAGTAGGTAAGCATGTTTCCCATATGGATTATATAAATTCATATAGATTCATTAATTCCACTCGGCAGCAGAAACAAGCCAGCACAAATTGTCTTGTAAACACCTCTCTTGGATGTATGAGTCCGTGTCTTTCGTGAAAATCTTGCTTGGAGCAAGGGCAAAGGGGCAAGGAGTGCTTTTTGGAGTGTATGCATTCCAGCGCCAATTATACTCGATTCTGCTCTCCTTTTGGATCCAACTCTCAAGAAGTTGTCTGACTCTTGCAGCAAAATGCTCCAATATGTCCACAAGCTGGTCATTAACTGTGGACCAGTGCACGGCGCTGGTCATTTAGTGCATGGATTCATTAGAGCCGTCTCGCAAAACAGCTGCCTTCTGCTGCTACAATCAATGCTAATGAGTGTGGCGAGCCTGGGCAAAAATATGAAAAGTTGTTGGTTGGTTACACACAATTGTTTGAATAAGAAATGACGGCTGACGCCACATTATGTGTGACAGTAATGAATATATATGGAAAGGTTGCTATTTTAAGTGTTTTTTTTTTTGTTTTTTTTTAATATATACAGTGTATATATTATATACTAGGGGTGTAACGGTACACAAATATCTCGGTTCGGTACGTACCTCGGTTTTGAGGTCACGGTTCGTTCATTTTCGGTACAGTAATAAAACAAAATGCAAAATATAAATGTGCTAGTTGTTTATTACACACCTTTGTGCTTTCAACATTAGCCTATACAAAGCTAGAATTCTGTTAAAAAAGTAGCGGGTATTTAAAGATAATCCAACAACAATTTGCCTTTCAGACCCCGCGTATTGGTCAGCTTTCTTTCTGAAAGAAAGAAGAAAAAAGAAGTCCTGTGCTAAAGAGAAAAGCAATCCCAATGACAAAGATTTTAACATGTATTTTACAAATGAAATGTCTCAATGAATCTTTTTTTTTTTTCTTATGAACGGTTTTCAAAAGCTTTATTGGTGGATTTTCTCAAGTTAAAGCGCCACACAGAAATTCATAAATTTAATTGTGTAAGCAGGATCTGGGTATTATTATTATTATTTAATTACAGGTGTTTTAGCTCATTTAAATTTATTTTATTTAAACGGTCTATTATTTATTGTATGATGTGTTTATATTTTGCAAATGTGATGTAGTATTCATTTATATTGTATATTTTATATTGTATAACTTTAGTTCCTATGGAATATTAGTTCCTACTTGTTTTGTTGTGGTAGGAGGGTTTTGTATTGAACACAGGGTCATGTTGGTTATTATAGCACAGAAGACAGCAGTAAATCAACAAAGACAAGTCAACTGTGCCCCGATCTACCACTCAAGAGATCTGATGGTCTCAAAGTGGGGTTACGATTGAAAATCGTTTGAAAATCGACCAGATCCACCGTATTTTTACACGAGTGACTTCCGGTCTGGCCGAGCCTAGCTACCGGTAGTAGTATTGACGCAGGAGGGTCGCATCTCGCGTCAAATAATAAACTGTGCCGTTCTTTTCGCGTGCATCGTGTTGAGCCGCTTCTGGGACGCGTCTAACACGCGGCTGCACTGTGACTGGTGTGCATTGGCTAATTGACTTTAAGCCTGCGTTGCACTGCGTTCTCGCGGCGGCCACATTGTCGCGCCGTTGACGTTTCTGGGTTATACTGTCCTACCGTCTTGGTCCTCATTATAGTAGAGAAGATGGAGTAAATATAATCTACACAAAGAAACTGTAACCCGATCGACTCACAGCCTTGAAAAGTAAGGGTTACATTACGTACGGTACGCCTCCGTTCTGAACCGAGCAGCAGGTACCGAAACGGGTCAATACAAATACATGTACCGTTACACCCTTATTATATACTGTACATATATTCTCTCTCTCTCTCTCTCGCTCTCTCTCCCTGTCTCTCTCTCTCTCTCTCTCTCTCTCTCTCTCTCGTCTCATGCATGCAACACTTCCCATCAACCCCCTTTTGACCCCTAAATAATAAGAAGGCATCCGTTTTAAGAGTTAATCATCTGAACAAGAAATTAAAAGTATAAAAACAATGGTAGCACTTATCATGTGGGTTTGAAGTCTAGTGAAATAATGAAAGTGCAAGCCAGCCCAGCAGGAGGAGAGAGAACGGGCAGCCATGAGCAATATAAAATTCTTGGTGTAAGTAAACTTTTTTTCCTTTAGTATCAGAAAGACTTTCTTTAACACTAGATTCTCTCTGACCGCTTAAAATATGTGTGCCCAAGGACGCCTGCCTTTGCCTTCCCTTTGATTTTCTTGAAATGTGTGAGGCAACACGGCCAGTATGCATCAGTGCAATTGTTCCGTCAAAAAATGTCCTAAAATAAAGATATACAGTTCACATATCCCGGGATATTAATCAAATCAAGTCCATTAAATAATGTCCAAGTCCTGTCGATGTAATGAACAGTGTAATGCTGAAAGGTGAGGTATTAGTTCCAAGATTTTGGTCCTACCACACCAAGGGAATGCAGCAAGGAGGTATCCAGGTTAATGCACTCTAGAACCAAGTAGGTAGCTCGCCAAACTCCAGAAAGCTGTTGTAATGACCAATCAGACAAAAAGACCAGTGGAAACACGGTCTAAGACAAAAAAGACCTGACCTGTCAATCGACAGTGTCAGAGCAATTATGAGTTTTAATTTTAATTTGTAGCTCAATCATGAGATACTTCTTTTTGTTTTCAACTAAATTCATATTGCACATGAAATAATTGAAATTGACATAAAATATACAGTACATACATTTAAACATTTGCCATTTCTAAACAGCTTAACAATTCTAAACTACTTTCTTTTTAAGTGTTCATCTTTTAGTAACAATTAAGGAAACATCAAACTAGTGCTGCAACGATTAATCGGTTAACTCAAGTATTCAATTTGAAAAAAAAAAAAGATTCAAATTAAATTTTGCTGCTTTGAGTATTCGTTTAATTAAAGTGGCGTTTTAATGGTTTATTTTGAAAGTGTTTGCATTTAGTTTTATTGATTTGGGTGGATACACTGCCTTCTAGTCTGCCTCATTTCACATGGCTGAATCCAGGTGCTCCCTGTTAAGACCAACATAAGCTATGTTTTTGTTTGAGCTAATGTTTTTTTTAATGCATTCGTTATTTAGTTTATAGGTATTTTTAGCCTATTTTTGTGAAATATGAGTCTGAACCATTTGTTAAGAGATTGTAAAAAAAAGTTAGCATTTTATAGCATTTAAACTAGCGGACTTTTGCTACATATGTAAGTTAGCCAATTGTTCTTTTGTTGTACGTATTTTTTTATAACGTTTGAGGCTCAGCTCAGGTAATTTAATTTTTCATGTTCCTTATCCTATTACTTGATTATTCGAACTAATGGTTCATCGATTAATCGACTACTAAAATAATCGAAAGCTGCAGCCCTACATCAAACCACCAGTTAACTCAATAAGATGGTGAAACTGACATACTGTATAACATCAACATAACAATATAGCACTCGTTTTTTTTTTTCTTCCCAAATAAAATATTCTTTCTGTGAAAATAAGAGCTTAATCACATGATTACCAATCTTTCAGACCGTGTTTTGAACACAACTGGGCCGCGCTTTGTAGATCTACGTGTTGGTCTTGCTCTATAGATAAAATGACATGTGGAGTCGCTCGCCTTTTAAGCAGTTCCCTCTGACTGTCTGTTTCGCCGTTCAATTGTTTTCTACAACCTATCACGCTACCTACTGAAACATACAAGGGCGGGATTTTCTGCCATAGGAATATCTAATAGGCTGAATTTTTGTTTTCTATCGTTTTTTTTTTTCCTTAATACTTTGATAAAAAAATAATTCTAATTAAATGTGGAATAACATATTTTTGCAAAATTTATGAAACAATCAAATACAGTGTACACAATTTTTGTGCACTTTTTTCATATGGGTTACACATGAATTGACATCAGTCCTTAACTGGGCTTGCATCCCTAATGAGTGATACACCAAATGATAAATACTTGTCACAAAACATTTAGAAAGAACGTTCTTGTTTGAAGGCAGTTTCACACCAGCGTCAGCCTGCTGTGAAATGGTGCACGGACACCCCATACATTGTGTATTTGGAAGGGGACTTCCCGGCGACCGTTTTGGACGGAGCGGCAAGTCTAGAATTAATTTTCACCAGAGAGTAGGGCCCAAAATGCAAACTTGTTCTATTTTCAAAGCATTGCTGCACTGACATCAACAACACATCTAATAGCAGAGGGGCAGGCGTACTGATATGTCTGCTATGAGGCTGTTTCAGCGGACGGATACGGATACGCCATCAAAACTTTGATTAAAGCTCTTTTTTTATTTTTTTTTTAGTTTCGCTTGCTCTGTGCAGAGGTGGGTAGATAAGCCAAATATTTTACTAAAGTATGAGTTGCATTACTTCTTAAGATTGTTATTCAAGTAATAGTAAAAGTAGTCATCCAAAACTTTACTCAAGTACAAGTAAGAAAGTGCCCTTTAAAATTTTGTCTTAATAAACGTAGGTCTTAGCTTTTGGTGGCCAAAAATATGCCTAATCTGAACAAACAACAAAAGGTAACTCGCCACCAAAACCACACAACATGCAAACAACCTGGAATGTTTAACAGACTGTTTGCAAAGATGACCAAGATGACCACCATGTGAGATGACTAAGCACATCTCTCATGAGGGACACAACCCAAACACTGCTACGATGTGAGCTGACGTACGCCGTGTACCATATAAAATGTCACGCATGGAAACGATGTCACACTTACGTCTGGTTGTCGTCTCGTCAGACAAAAACTGGCATTTGTCTCTTCATGAGTCTCCCAAGCCACGTTTTTAGCTCGTCATCGTGACGTCATCATCATGGTAAATTGTTGATCGACGAAATATTTTCATTATCTTCATTGTTGACGAAAACACCACTGGTTGTTTAGTTTGTTTAAAGAAAATAAATGTCAATCAGCAGCACAGAAATCAGAAATTATTTTTATGTTTTATACTCAGAACCTTGATTAAAAACTTTAACAAGTCTTATGTACTTAAAACTGTACAGTTGTAGGCTACGGTCAAGTCAGGAAGCTGTAATAAAATATTATTTTTGAAGGAAATAGTAATCCATTCTGTCTTCATTGCTACTTACAACATCCCTAAAACAACTTTAAATTAAATTGTGAAGGTAATTGAAAAAAGTGACATTTATCTGATTAATCATTAAAATTAATTTCTAATTAATTATAAAAAAATAATCGTTAGTCGTAGCCGTAGAAGGTAACACTTTAGAGAAAAATACAGATTTATGAAAAAGTATCTGAACCTTTTGGAATTTCTCACATTTTTGCATAAAATCATCAAATGTGATCTGATTTTTGTCAAAATCACGCAGATGAAAAAACAATGTCTGCGCAACTAAAACCGCCCAAAGATGTATAGGTTTTCATATTTTAATGAGGATAGTTTGCAAACATTGACAGAAGGGGGAAAAAATAAGTAAGTGAACCATCACATTTACATGTTACATGTTGTACATAGCCTGTCGCGATAACAAATTTTAGCGTGCGATAATTTATCTAATAAATTATTGCGATATGCGATATTATTCCGCCCCCCAATTATAATTTTTTAAACCAATTTACAATAACAGTGAGAGTACAGTATATAATAATAGATCAAGTACACCCATTTAAACACGATAAATATTTACTCTTAAATTAAAAAATACATTTTAAGAAATCACAACTAAAAACAAAAGACCATGCCTCTTAAGTAAAAGACAACAATATTAATACCGCACAGAAACACAGAATAAATAAAATGTGTTTTTCAAGAAAAAAAATAAAATTGCACTTAATAACTTAAGCATTTAGGAAAATAAAAACTTTTCCCCTCATAGCTTCTGCAATGGTCTTTCATAGGGATGCAACGATACAGTTAAGTCACGGTTCGGTCCGATTTTCGATACGGGGGACACGATTTTTGATCCGACTCAATACATCTAATCTGAAAAAAAATAAAAAATATATTTTTTGTTTCGTTTTTTTTTTTTTTTTTTTTTTTTTTTGCTAACGAGCAAAAATTAAAGTGCCATCATGTAAACATGCATTTTAGTGCATAATATTTATGTGCTTCTTATTACGGATCCGAAAAAATTTTGTATAAAAGTGCTGAGAACAATCTCAACTGTTTGTAAAGTGAGGCGAGGCACACTGTTGATTGCTCCAGCTCTCCTAGCAGCTAGGTTTCTACATGAGCAAGAAATCCTATTTGTGGTCCGAATCCATCTGTGTCACATACTGAATTAACAATATTTGCAACATTATCTATAGTCACTGGTATAGATTGATTTGGCCTTCTTAACTTCCATTCAGTCATGACAGTTTAGAATTCATCGATGTAGTATATGGACTACGTGTCCCATAATCACTCTGGGCTATCGTAGCCAATGGCATGGGACGTAGCTCATCTAGTTTGCTATTTCATGATATCTAGTGTGTGCGCGCATTAAAAAAGTTAGCAAACGCCGCTGAAGTCACGTCTGCTCATTACTGCAAAACACCAGCATATGACAATTGACTTTCATAAACAGGACGAGTTTGAAGCACAACCCTCCAAATTTGCCACTCAATGTTCATCATTTCCATTCAGCTGTCCGTTGTCAAAGCGACGTTGTTCGTAGCAGCCACTTCAATAACAATGTTTTGGCGGACTTCGTTGTAAATATGCGACGTTGTGCCAAAAAATAGCCGCCCTGCATGAAATGTCACCCCTGACGGGAGCGCCCACACGTCAATAACATCGGCGCGCCGGAGATGGTCCGCAGTCAATCCGGAGCACTGATGCGGCCGGTATACGTTGAACAATAGGATATAATGGGAACGATTGGCTCTGGCGCTATTTTTTGCCGGACCTGGAACAAAGATGCATTTTGCGCAGTTGGTAACAAGGAAACCGAACTTTTAACAGCATGTCTGCCGCACGCACGTGCACGCGAGGAGATAAATCGCAGCGGAAAAATTACCGCCTTCATTTATATTTATCGTGCGATAAAATGGAATTATAGAATATTGCGACAGGCTTAGTTGTGCATAGATATGGGACTGTGCCAGTGATTTCTAAAAGTCTTTAGCTCTAGGGTTCTTTTTTACCTCCATGAGTATCCTGCGCTGAACTCTTGGCGTAATTTTTGGTGGACGGCCGCTCCTTGGCAGAGAAGCAAGAGTGCCAAACTCTCTCCATTTGTAGACAACTTCTCTGACTGTCGATTGATGAACATCCAGACTTTTAGAGATGGTTTTTTATCCTTTCCCATCTTTATACAAATCAACAGTCCTTGATCGCAGGTCTTCAGACAGCTCTTTTGACCGAGCCATGATGCACATGAGACAATTCTTCTCATCAAGACAATTCTTACCAGGTGTGTGTGTTTTATAGTGGCAAGGCAGCTTCAAACCCGTCATCAGTGATTGGCTACACACCTGACTTAAACTGTTTGGTAAAAATTGGTTTCAATTGCTCTTTAAGTCTCCTTAGGCAGAGGGTTCACTTACTTATTTTCCCCCTTCTGTCATTGCTTGCATGCGATCCTCTTTAAAATATGAAAACCTATAAGTGTTTGGATGGTTTTAGTTAGAGCAGACACTGATTTTTCATCTGTGTGATTTTGACAAAGATCAGATCACATTTGATTGTGAGTAAATGCAGAAATGTGAGAAATTCCAAAAGGTTCAGATACTTTTTCATACCACTGTAGACTGTCGTTTTACAATAATTTATAATATAAAAAAAGAAGCTATCTAAATGAATAAAAATGCTATCATCTTTTTTTAGTCAGTTATCCTGAATCCAAAATGAGTCTAGGAAAATAAAGATTGATTCCTTTCGAGACAGTAACTCCTCACATGATGCTCGTATCGCCAATTTATACTTTTTTTCCTCTTACTATTACTTGGCAGGAGGTGCCCACTGGTTATATAAGCAGGTTAGTGAAGCGTCAGCCATGCACTTCCGCCCTGGTGTTTGGTTGACATTGAGAAAAGTGCCTAATTACAAGTGTGCAGCAGAGCTTGCATTTTCAATGTAATAATACACAGTGATCAGGTTTATTTAACTGTGACTGGCAAAAAATTGTGCAGCTCTAAAATACAAATGTTTATGTGTTTGTGCACCTTTTTATCAAGACCGCCATGTTCTACAGCTACTTACAAGAAAAAGGAACATGTTTTCACACTTCTTTTTTGTGTAAAAGTAGAGGGTATAGGTATACGCTTTGTTTTGGTAGGTTTGGTGCTTCTGTTGTCACAGAACACAATAGTTTGTGGGTGGAATGCTGAAAACAGCTAGCAATATGAGGACCTCTGCTTTGAAAACTTCTTGCAGCGTACACTTTAAAGGAAAACTGGGCATATTTTGTTATTCCAGTATAAAACTGGTAGCCCTTTGCATCAATCACTACCCAAGGAAAGCTCTCAGTTTTAAAATGGGGTAACCCATGATAGAGATGAACAAAGTTTTGAAAAGTGAGGTTAAATTGGCCATTTTCTTCCAAGGTCCACACATTTGAGCTCATACATCTTGGCAGGGAACAGTGTAAGAACAAGACAAGGGACAGGTCAGAAGTATAATTCAAAGATAGACGCGATAAAAGGCTGGATTTACACTGCGGTTCGGATTGCCCATTATTTATGTCTATTTTCATGTACCTTGTCAAGTGAAACCCAAATCGCCTTGTTGACATTCACTGGACACATGAATGTGTCAACACTAGGTAGTAAAAATGAGCTGGCTCACTTGAATGAGACTTGGCTGCCTCCAGAAAATGGGCAAATTAAATAAATAAATAAATAAATAAATAAACAAACAAATATTGAGATTATGCATTTGTACTCCTATGTCAAAATCATATGATAGACGGATAGAATAACCAAAGATTTTACTACAGTAAGAGTAGTGTTACTTCAAAATAATATTATTCAAGTAAACTAAAAGTCCTGTATTTTTCGGACTATAAGTCGCATTTTTTTTTTTTTTTTTTCATATTTTGGCTGGGGGTGCGACTAATACTCAGGAGCGACTTATGTGTAAAGTTATTAACACATTATAATATAATTCCACATGTTATTTTGGTGTTTTGGAGTGACACTGATGGTTTTGTAAACTTGTTCGCATGTTTTAATGCTATAGTTATCTGAATAACTCTTAATAGCTATGGCCACGTTCGCGTTCGGCAATGTACATATGTTTAATTGTATTATTGACTTTTTTTATATTGAAATGGATGAATTTAGGTTGTGGCGCTTTTACGCCCACGTGGGGGCGCACTCGCACTTGTTTACATGAAGAAGAGCGCTCACATGCCAGAAGAAGACGGACAGCTACGTAGCTCTGAGTGAGTGAGTGGGCGAGTTAGCAAGAGAGAAAGACGGCTGCGAACCTATGTTCATTGTTTATGCCTTTAAAATATCTCTACAGAAGCAACGCTGCGTGTATCGTCTTTTCTGTTGTTGTTGTGTGTTTTCTACCCACAATCGGACACTTAGAGCCAGTTGAGTGGTTGTTTGAATGATGTGCTAATGCTAGCGAACGCATGCTAACCTGTTACGTTATTGCTGTAATAGTACCTAATTATCATTTATTTACAATGATGCAAACCTGTTTGCTATCGAGGACCAAATTGATTCAACGAATTATACGGACGTCCAGCATTGTCTTTTGGGAGTTCGCTGTATAGCCAGGACCGAGCCGTAGCGTCTTGATGAGGACAGTATATTCGCATTTCATTGTTCATTCACTGTACACTGTACATTTATTCAGCATGTTGTTCTCTATTGTATTTTTATATTAAATTGCCTTTCAAGATGACATATCTGTTCTATGTGTTGGATTTTATCAAGTAAATTTCCCCCAAAAATGCGACTTATACTCCGGTGCGACTTATATATGTTTTTTTTCTCTTCGTTGGGCATTTTATGGCTTGTGCGACTTATACTCAGGTGTGACTTGTAGTCCGAAAAATACGGTAGTCATCCAAAAATGTACTCAAGTCCAAATAAGAAAGTATTGGGTGAAAAGAACATTGTGAGCAACTGCTTATGATGTTTGATTTTTTTTTTTAAACAATGGTATTTTTTTTCAAATAGATGAAGTGTTATGATTTTACTTTGAAGAAGAAGACTAAAAACTGTTACTTCACCAAATTAAGCCAAAGAAATACAAAAAAAAAAAAAAAATCATTGAATTTCAGAGAGAGAAAGAAACTACAGAAATGAAGCATAATTCGTCCAAAGAGAATGAGTGCCCTCTAGTGGAGAAAACACATTTGCTATTATGAAATGAAAACGATTATATCACTGGTTTTCAGTGGTCTGTCGGTGCCAAATAAAAACTAGGACAGTGGTTAAAATCTGCACTTTTGAGTCATGTTGACGGCAGTGCTCTATGTCAAACACCTAATTTTTTACGGTGCTTTACGTGATTGAACAGGCTGGCTTGATCATAGAACGGCAAGCATTAGTCTGATTGGTATAATGGAGTTATGTAATCATTGCGACGTTGTTGGTGAAACTAGAAAGAAAAAAAAAGTAAAATCTAATACGTAGAATAAAGAGGAAAACTAATGACTAGTGTCGCCCAAAGAAGCGGAGTAAGTGTAGCGTTTCTTCTGCACATGGGCATTACTTCTAGATACTCTATTACGACAATAAGGGGTCAGAAACTCTGTTTAGCTCATGATACAATGTGATTTGGGTAAAATAGAATAGAATACAGTAGGATAGAAACGCATTTACACGACCAATATGTGTGGGGGAAATTGCGTACACTTGGAAGCGCTAAAGTGCATGAAATCCCCAATTTGCCTTTGTTGTACTACCAAATCTTTCAATAACAGAGGAGTATCCCAACACCTTCCCCTCTGCTGTTTCGTCTGTATCCCTGGTCAAATAACAACATGGCGAAACACATCAGGCTGTAATTAGAGGAGTGGACTGGAGTATTGGAGGAGTGGATGAGTAGTTGACTAGATTCTTGATCTTGAACAAAGTGTACATGTTTGCAACTTGAAGAAATGTTTTCATAGGGCACTTTCGCATTAGACCAAGAGGACCAGGGTCCGGTTGGAGAGCTACCTCGCAAAAACAGTTGCAAATGACTTGTTGAAAAGGTTCAGTATTCACACTGTGCCAACCGGACTTTCTGAGTAGCATGACATGGACGAAAGGCGCACTCATTGATTGGACAAATAGAAGAGGTCAAGAGGAAATACCTCCCTCCTGGGAGGGAAGGGAGTGTGGAGCACGTAATGAAGCATTAATTAAGTTGCTGCTTGGCCAACGGCGGGGTTGGCCCATTCAGACTCGATGCTGAGCGAGCTGGAGTATATAAAAGATGTGTAGGGAAAAATTAAACCACAAAAGGGAACCGAGTGGTACCCCAAGTCACACAGGTAAGTAGTCATTTTCACTTTCATGACTTTTTGGACTTTTAATTTGTCACCACTTCCAGGAGAGCAAGACTCATGAAACGGCCGCCCCAAGAGGCTCCGCCTGTCTCGGCCACTGTTATAAGCGCACCGAGACCCACAATTTTGAGCGGAACAGGGTTTATTTGTTTTGTTCGAACTAGAGTTCAGATGTGCATTCACATTTACAAAACAAAGCAGACTATCTAAGAAAAATAATTCTGGTCCGTTTATAAAGGACCAATTAATGCTAATGTGAAAGCGCCCATACACTGTCGGAATGTCCACGTGCACTGACGTCATCAGTATCTTCACCTCCTTCACTGACAAATATATTGGAGAATCATTGTCACTTAGGAGTACGGAAGTCCGTTGTCACCCAAAACTTACTTTTGCATTGTCAACTGTTTAGACAGCGACGATAAGGTAGATCACTTCCTGTTGAGTTTAGGTTAATGAACAGAAGGTGACCTGCGAATGCCCAAAATGAAAAGTAAGTGACTCAAACTGAAAAGGAAGTGATCTGTAAGATGCCACGAAGACTGGAAGACTAGAGATGAACACGCCGGTTTTAGTGCCATTGATGGCATGGATTGGGCGTCTAGCGCTGTCGTTGGCAGCCAATGGGTTAACATCGACACAATTCTAGTAAACAATTTAGTTTAGTTTTTTTATTTTATAACAGTGTCACATTTTTGAAACGATGCATCGATTCTTAGTGGGAGCCTATCGATAACCTTTTGGGATAAAAAGTATATATAAAAAGCAAGTTAAAAAGTAAGTTTCAATATCAATATCACATCCCAAATAACAAGTATGTACGAAAAACATTGGACATGTCATTCAAAGTTGACGGCGTGAAAACCTGTTGCAGCAAAGCCAAAAAGAGGTCAGAGAAGTATCGCCTCAGTGGTTATTGGGCTTTCATGATTAATTTAGTTCACTTAATAATTCATCAGCACAATGCTGAAAACGGGCTTGAGAAATTCCAGGTAGGTCGGCGAAAGATGCATTTGGCTGACAAGCGCTTTCTTTTAGTCAAGTAAGTGCTTCTCTTGCCATCTTAATCGTTGGCATATAAACATCTGCATTTTAATATTTGATGTTTGTTGGCTTGTTTTCTTTAATTATTCAGTTTAAGGTAACATCCTCCCGGAAGGGCAGCGCCGGAAAAGGGGAGTGTAAATTTGCCGACCTTATGACATCGCAACTGGCACTTCTTACAAACGAGGACAACAATGACTTGGCTCTTGTTTATGTAGTGCTACTTAAAATGGACACCTGCTGTTCCATGAGAATGCCAAGTACAGCAACAATGGTCTCACTTGTGTCACTTGAAGTTGTTTGCATCATTTTAGCATCCGAAAATGTATTTAAAAATGAACCATAGATTTCATAATGTATTGACCTGACACGGGGCGTGGGGCCGATTCATAAGGGGCCTATGTCCGTCAAAGCTGACCGAGTGGAAACACAGACAAAGAGCTTTTTCCGTTGAAAATTCTTGTGAATAAATGCTTAAATCCCTGAATTCTTTATAGATATGGACGTAAAACAGTCTCGATCCTTGGTTAAAAGCAAAAAAACCGTGCAGGTAGCATTTATTTTACGTAAATATTGCGAACTATGAGGCTAGTCAGTAAGGAAATTAACGGCCGCGATATGTAAACAAAGGGCTTTTTCCATTGAAAATTCTTGTGAATAAATGCTTAAATCCCTGAATTATTTTTAGATATGAACGTAAAACAGTTTCGATCCTTGGTTAAAAGCAAAAAAAATGTACAGGTAGCATATATTTTACGTAAATATTGCGAACTATGAGGCTAGTCAGTAAGGAAATTAGCGGCCACCATATGTAAACAAAGAGCTTTTTCCGTTGAAATTTTTTGTGAATCAATGCTTAAATCCCTGAATTCTTCATACGTAGATATGGATGTAAAACAGTCTCGATTCTTGGTTCAAAGCAAAAAAAAACAAAAAAAAAACGTGCAGTTAGCAGCAGTTATTTTATGTAAATATTGCGAAGTATAATGCCATTGCTGTAGTGGCTAATTTCTCCAATTGATTTTTTTCGCAATGGTTCAAAATGCATGCTTGGTTCGAAAAATATAATTATTACCTTGAATCCTCAAACAAATCCCTCCCGAGACAACCTTTCCTGTTTGTACTGTATGCGATACAGCTTTCGTGTTTTTTCAACCTAAATCCGGCATTGAATCCCTAAATGTGTTGACTAACTGCGACCGACTGCGAATAACTGAAGCGGATGGTCGGAGAGCCCCCTACTTGAAGGCGTTGCGCAGTGGCTGACAGATGTGACCCATCAATACAATTGTGAAGTCTATGAATGAACATTAAAAAACTTAAGCTTGGACACGCGTAGAACATAAATTTAAGTTTTATTTAGGGATGGGACCGAACGAAGGTATTTTACAGGCAGAGTAACGTCAGTTCAGGAAGTCCATTTCACAGTTTGCAGCCAGAGAGGTGGGCAGTGAGCTGCAGCACTCACTTTAACCTCCTTTTACATGTCCGTGGTGTGGAAATATTACATGTTGAAAATAGGGATGACCGGATTCACATTTTTTCACTTCTGATTTGATCCAGATATCTGAATTTTAATATCTGACAATAACGATAACATTCCGATACCATATCTCTTTGTACTTTAATAATATATTATCAATTTTATCTATGGCAGTAATAAACTCTTCTCTACAGGCAAATATATTATGTACAAAGGTATTCAAATATGTACTAGGGGTGCACGATATCCATTTTTTGAAACTGACACCGATATCGATAACTTCCTGCTCCTAAAAGTCGATACTGACATCGATAACCGATAATAAATATATCCTTTTTTAAATGTATAACCTAAAAACACCTGGAGGTTTAAAAAAAAAAAAAAAAAAAAAAAACAAGTGGTGGATTCAACATAGATTTGCTTTTGATCTCACCAGATTTTTCATAATGACATGAACAAAACAATGTGTTTCACTTCTGCACTGCCCGACAGCCAGCTAAGAATGAATGGACTTCCATAAACCGCAAGGCTTGGTCTTTTCTTGCTTTTATGAGAAGACACTAATATTGTGAAAGTACAACAGAAACATACACATATTCAATACTCAATATACAACAAACTGCACAATACACTTATATACACAACTATTATATGTATAGCATAGCACACTAGCTTGAGCTACTAAAGCATTGGCTGGCTTCTATAACACAACAACTTGGGAATTTCTGTACATATGACCCTTCACCACAGAAGTAAACATATATTGCACATCCATATGTTATAGTAAACATAAAAAAACTTACATATATTTCCGAGGCGGAAACGTAACAGAAGGCATTCACGAATGTCAATGCTCCTACTACTAGACACCGCAATGTGTAAGCGGATGACCCAAACTACTGCAACAAAAAATAGATGCAGTGAATTATTCTAACCAGCAGGTGGCAGCAATGCCCTGCAAATTATCAAACTGATTTCCCATACTAGTGTGTAAACTGCAAAGCCAGCACAGTACATATTATCGGTCCTATTAATAATGTTATTGGATTCATCGGGATGATGTCATAATTCCTGTTATCGGACCAATAATTATCGGACCAATAATTATCGTGCACCAGTAATATGTACCAAAAGCTTTGAGTTGTGGCAAGTATACAGTTGGACAAAGGAAGTTGGAAAAGGGAATCCTGTTCATTTATAGACAAGTTTCCTGAGCGAATATTGGCCGGCGCCATTTTTGACATTTTCTGCATCAGACTTCCAAACTTCCAGTTAAGAAAGAACACCATGAATTGCGGTTGAAGTAGTTAAAGTTTTAAACTGCTAAATCAAACTGCAGAGGAACCCACAGAATCGAATTGATTCAGCTCAACGTAGATGACACTCCGGGATTTTCTGTGCTGTGCGGGGTTGTGTGAACCCCTGAAGGCGCCTATATATATGCTTGGACGTGGAATGTTTTGAACAGCATCCAGCTTCAAAGCGCCAGTGTGGATCTACCTCGCCATATGACTTAAATCGAAACCAGCAGCAGATTAAGGATTTGGCTAGCAGTTTTGACCCTAAAGGGTCCACCGGAAGAATGACATGTTTGTTCTTATCATTTCGTTGATCGTTCATGGACAAAATTTTAACAATCTGTGCAGCCTGTGAAAACATGGGGTGTAACAAAAGTAACAAAAAATATAAGATTGGGACATCCCTAAGAATAACCACATTCAATGCTTTGGATTAGTTCTGCAACGATTAATCGATAACTCGAGTATTCGATTAGAAAAAAATATTTGAATTCAATTTTATTGCTTCGGGTATTCGTTTAATTAAAGTAGCGTTGTGATGGTTTATTTTGAAAGTGTTTGCATTTAGTTTTATTGATTTAGGGTGCATACACTGCCCTCTGGTCTGCCTAATTTCACATGGCTGAATCCAACTGCTCCTTGATAAGACCAACATAAGCTAAGTTGTTGTTTAAACTCATATTTTTTAATGCATTCGTAATTTTGTTTATAGATATATTTAGCTGTTTTTTGTGAGAACATGTGTTTGAAACTTTTGTTAAGAGCATTGTAAAAAAAAAAAGAAAAGAAAAACATTAGCATTTTATAGCATATAAACTAGCGGACTTTAACTATGTAAGTTAGCCAATTGTTCTTTTGTTGTACAGAAATCTTTTTTTTTTTTTTTTTTTTTTTTTTTTTAATACAGCTTGAGGCCTGGCTCTGGTATTTTAATTTTTGATGTTCTTTATCCGATTACTTGATTATTCGAACTAACTAGTTCATCGATTAATCGACTACTAAAATAATCGATAGCTGCAGCCCTACTTTGGATATTCCAACATATTCAGCTCCATTGAGTCTGAGGGTTCTTGTGCAATTTTGTTAATATGAAACCTAGGTCCATTTGATGTCAAGCCTCGTTGGCGCAGTTAGGCAGCGTGTCAGTCTCATAATCTGAAGTTCGTGAGTTCGAACCTCACACGGGGCAATATTTTATTTGTTGGTTTTTACAAATTGATTCGTAGGCCACTTGAGTGACAAAAATGTAAATACATTACAATTTCTAAGATTTTTGGAAACATTGGAACAATGGGAAAACGAAATCGAGCCTTCCATCATCAAGGTAGAAGAGACGCATTCTCGATACACCATATATAAATTAATGCTCAATTTCTCTCAGGAAATGATTGCAATTACAATGAAAAACCTCAAAAGAATGAGAGAATGAAAAAAAATTAAATTATCATTTTATACAAAACTCCAAAAATGGGCCAGACAAAAATATTGGCACCCTTCGAAAAATCATGTAATGCATCCCTAACTTGTGTAATTAACAGCACCTGTTACTTACCTGTGACACATAACAGGTGATGGCAATAACTAAATCACACTTGCAGCCAGTTAAAATGGATTAAAGTTGACTCAACCTCTGTCCTGTGTTCTTTTGTGTACCACATTGAGCATGGAAAAAAGAATGAAGACAAAAGAACTGTCTGAGGACTTGACAAGCAAAATTGTGAGGAAGCATGGGCAATCTCAAGGCTACAAGTCCATATCATCAATAAGTGTAAAGCCCATGGCACTGTGGCTAACCGCCCTAGATGTGGACTGAAAAGAAAAACTGACGAGAGATTTCAATGAAAGATTGTGCGGATGGTGGATGAAGAACCTCGACTAACATCCAAACAATTTCAAACTGTCCTGCAGTCCGAGGGTACAACAGTGTCAACCCATATTATCCATCGGTGTTTGAATGAAAAGGGACTCAATGGTATGATACCCAGGAAGACCCCACTTCTGACCCAGATACATAAAAAAGCCAGGCTGTAGTTTTCCAAAACTTAGCTGAGAAAGCCAAAAATGTTTTGGAAGAGTGTTCTCTGGTCAGATGAGACAGAAATAGAGCTTTTTGGGAAATGGCATCAACATAGAGTTTACAAAAAAAATGAGGCCTTCAAAGAAAAGAATACAGTCCCCAGAGTCAAGCATGGCGGAGGTTTCCTGATGTTTTTGGGTTGCTTTCCTGCCTCTGGCACTGGACTGCTTGGTTGTGTGCTTGGCATTATGAAGTCTGAAGACTACCAACAAATGTTGCAGCATAATGTAGGGCCTAGTGTGAGAAAGCTGGGTCTCCCTCAGAGGTCATGGGTCTTCCAGCAGGAGAATGACCCAAAACACACTTCAAAAACCACTACAAAAAGGTTTGAGAGAAAGAACTGGGGACTTCTAAAGTGGCCAGCAATGAGTCCAGACCTGAATCCCATAGAACACCTGTGGAGATATCTTAAAAATGGCAGTTTGGAGAAGGCACCCTTCAAATCTCAGAGACCTGGAGCAGAAGGCCAAAGAAGAATGGTCTAAAATTCCAGCAGAACATTGTAAAAATCTCATTGATGGATACAGGAAGCGGCTGTTCGCAGTTATTTTGTCTAAAGATTGTGCTACCAATTATTAGGCTGAGGGTGCTTACAGTTTACAAATACTTGAAAAGTTGTGTTTAGTTACTGCTACATTAGCAAATATAAGTTCAACCCGAAAAGTGAGTTGAGTGATTTTATTTACTGTACTTTTTTCATGTTCAGATAGACACCGTAATAAGTAATTCCAGGGCTCCTATTTTCTTTTAAGTCTTTTGTAACTTTTTTCCGGTATTGGTGTGAAATGGGTCGTAAATTGTATTTATCATAGTCTTAAGCAATTCTTAAAAAGTCTTACATTTGGCATGTTGAAACCTGCAGAGACCCTGTTAAAGTATATCTACTTTTTGAAAATTATTAGGGGTGCCCAAACCTTTTCATACCACTGTATATTTAAACTGATGTATTAAGGATTAATTAGTTAATATTTTTAATCCGATTAATCATACCTAAATATTAATAATAATCCGAAGAGATTATTAAACATTCTACAGTTTGAAATATTTTTTGTATTGTCCGGCAAATTGATGGATAACACAAGACTATCCCACGTCAAGCTTCACGCAACAACCTATCCCTGTTCCAGTAAGGCCATCACTGAGTCCACATTCCACTAGTCAAGCTCATATATCTTTGTCTTCACATCCTTCAGTGTCCCCGTGTATTCTGCTAAAACACAAGCCAAGTAACCTTCTGTTGTTTTTCTGCTTTTTACAAATTTTTGTCCCCTATTTGTACTCCTAAGGAAATCCCTCGACAGTCATGTCGATGGATGTCTAAGTGTGGTCAAGGTCAACTTCTATTTGTACAAAACATGACTATTTTAAAATATGGGCTTCCTCCCATATCCCCAAAACATGCTTGATAGGCTGATTGAACACTCCAAATTGTCACAAGGTATGTATTTTTGTATGCGTGTTTGTCTCTATGTGCCTGGGTTGGGAACTGGTTCAGGGTATACCCTGCCTGTTGTTAGCTGGGATGGGCTCCAGCACCCCCACGACCCTCGTAAAAATATGCAGTTCAGAAAATGAATGAATGAACGGAAATTGATCATTCACAATGCACATACTGTATAAAAAACTATTCACACCGAAATGCTTATAAACCATTAGGGGTTGGTAAACTAGGATTTATCTCAAGTGACTTCTGGGGGAGAAGGAGTTCATCCGTATAAGTCAGTATGTATTTTTAAGTTTCAGTAGCTGTAAAAATGTTAACTCATATGATTTTTTTTTTTTTCTAATTTGTATTCAAAATCATGTGTTCATATTCATTTACCAAAATGAAGTTTGCAACGATTTTGTCATCATCATTTTCTGCTCACAACATCCACCCATCAAAACACTGTATCGTAGTAGCGAAATCAATGAAACTGCCGGAATGCAATTTGTGTTATTTACGTGTGCGCCCTGTGGCGTGCTGCTTGCTCTCTCTCTGTGTTGATGAATCACATTTGATTATGAATTGGATGCGCTTGCCAGGCAATGTATAATCATGTAAGGGAAGGCCTGGGTGGCAGTCAAGCAGCACGCTGGCATGCTGCGTGCAAGAACATCAAAAACCATTTGACAGGTACAAGAACTAAGCAGTAGACAGCATTATATAAGAAGACGGATGGTTGCTTGTATCACAATACAGCATCATTTATTTTGTGGGTCTTCGCACAAGTGTAGAGACTAGTGTTTATAAACTTTTATTTAGCGAGCAACATGTTTTGCTTAAAAAGAATAACATTATCACCAAATGAAAAATCTTCAGTTATTCCAAGTTACAGTCTAATGCAAGGGTCGGCAACACACGGCTCTGGAGCCGCATAAGGCTCTTTAATCCCTCTGATGCGGGTCAGTATTTAAACATATAAAAATGAGTGATTAAAATACATTGTGGCACTTATGAGATTTAACAGAGGTATTTAGCTCTCTTTTAACAAACACACTACCATAACTTTCAGACTATAAGCTGCTACTTTTCTCCTTCATTTTGAATCCTTACAGTCCAGTGTGGCTTTTTTGTTGATTTATTTGCAGTGGTGCACATAAGTGATCCGCATGCGCGCACTGGACGTAGACAAATGCGCTGGCCCTCAACGACTTCCAAACGCTTTTGCGTACCGATGGCTGACCACTGTATTTGCGGCGGACACGAGAAAATAACTTCTCAAAATTTTGAAGAGGCAGGCCACACTGAGTAATTACTTTAGTGATGGGACGAAATGAGCCGAGGTTCCGAAGCTTGTATCGAGTAATAAGAGGGGGGTTTCCCCGAAGCTTGTAGCGAGGCGCGCTTCATTTCGGCAAAACCCGGAAATGATGACGTGGGAAGCCTCGCCGGTGGCCGGTGGCCAGCGGCCGGCTGAATCTCGTGAGTGCTTCGGAAGTGATCCAACGTTTGGCGCACATTGCAAAAACAGGACAGACTACGGTATAAATTGGTTGCAAAACGCAATGGCGATCGCCTGTTATCTCACATTTTGTGGATTTCGGGCTCCTGTACTTGTTACATCTGTGCGCAACAGTGCAACCAGTGCAATCTTTTTTCGAGCCTTGTCCTTTGCTTGCGATGGAACCTGCGCGAAAAGAGCGATCATCCCCTGTATGGGAACATTTTGATTTGATTGCTTTCAATAAGGTAAGGGAGAAAAACTACTTTAATATAAAGGTGAGTGTGTGTGTGTACCTATCTGAACCAAACATCAACAGAATGAACAATCGATTAGTGTACTGGGAGGCACAAAAGAATACCTACCCAAATGTATATAAACTGGCACTCACATTTCTCTGCACCCCAGCTTCATCTGTGCCTTGTGAAAGAATATTTTCTAAAGCTGGTGAAATATTTTCCAAAAAAAAAGAAACTGTTTAAAGCCTGCCACTGTGGGAAAGCTATTATTTCTAAATTAAAATGAATAACAAATTACCCTTAGCACTTGTTGTATTTTGTTCACATACTAAATTACTGACACAAGCACATTCATATCTTTGTCTTAAGCAAATAGCCATTGAATTCTTAACAATGTTGACCTCTTGGGCTTCTAGACCACTTGATGGCGCCATAAGGTAAATGAAGCACCATGAAGCTTTGCTACATGTGCAAACCAATTGGCTGCAAAGCTTCATTGCTTCATGAGGCTTAATTTGGCCATCACTAAATTACTTCCGTGTTCCCCCACCCCCATCAAAAGACAGACAGACGACAGAGACGTCACCGGAGCTACCGAAAAAAAGGACTTTTGCTGAAAAGTGGCTACAGGAGGCACGGAAATGCGGTACAAAATGTGCCGTGAGAATCCCAATGTCGCCGATTAGAGCAGCGCATTTTATGTAGGGTCAAACCATTTCAGCCATCCAAACTTTGAAAAGCACGAAAAAAACAGAGAGCATGTGGCAATTGAGCAAACTATCGATGTCAAACAGGACCCCACTCGCCCTATGGACAAGTGGCGGAATAAAGGTAATGAACAGCGACATGCACTGACAAACGTGTTTTTGCTCGCATTTTACAAAGCTAAACATGCACGTTCAATGAGGTCTTATGAGGAGGATATCCCACTTTTAAAAAGGCTTGGAGTTAATGTGTGAGCCGCATAATGCCCTTTATTTTGAATTGGTGCTTCTTATTTCTTTACATTTCACTTCAAAGTAATGGCAATTTTGTTGTGCCAGTTGATGTTAATCAAGCATTAATTGTTAATATAATTAATTAAAGTTAATTGGCTCTCAGTAAAGCTTGTCATAAATTTATCGCATCGGGCGGGTCGGCTCTCAAGCTCAATGAGGACCAAGTCACATCTCCAGGTCCTCCTCTGAGAACCTGGGCAAAAAAATTATGTGCACCCCTGTTTATTTGGGTTAATAAGTAAAAGTTTTTTACATCAGTGTCATAAGACTGTCATAAGACCGTCAAAATTATGACATGACACCATCATGAGCATTACTGCATGCTAATGACAGATGTCATTAAATGTATTCTGGCAAATTATGTCACTCTATTTATGTCCAGCTCGGATCTTTTACATGCATTCAAAAGTGAGATAATTTGCCAAAAAACGCTAAACGACATCTGTCATAAGAATTCATTATACTCATGACAGTTTCATGTCATAATTATGATTGTCTGATGACAGTCTTAGGGCGCTACTGTTAAAAAAAGTGTTACCTAATATCATAACTGGCAATTAATGAAACAACTGAACCTGTAACTGAAGAAATAATTAGCACAGAATACAAATTTTGATTGTTATTTACATCTGTTGCGCTGCAATGCATGCTAGGAGGCGTGTTGGATGATAACAGTGTTGCCAGCAGGTGGCAGCAGAGGTTGACTGTCTCCCTCAAGGGAGCAGTGATGGCTAAATATAGCTTTTTGAAGCAATGAAGCTTTGCAGCCAATTGGTTCATGGTGGTTCATTTGTTCTTATGACAGTATTATGATGCAGCTGTCAAATAAAGTGTTACTGGTTAATATCTTTTGGTTTAAATATTCCATTATACAGTGATGGAAGCTGCGGCTTATAGTCCAGTGCGGCTTCTCTATGAACAAATACCGTTTTCGTGTCAATTTGGTGGGTGGCGGCATACAATCAGGTGCTCCTTATAGTCCGAAAATTTCGGTAAGTCAGGCTTTCTTTTTCTGTGTCTTTATTGACAGAACAACAGAATCCACCAACTATATGTACAGTGACTATTTCACTCGATCTCTGTGGCATTTACATTAATGTCACCAAAAAGCGACGCTACACAGCCTCCACTTACCGATGGAGGCTGTGTAGCGTCGCAGGAGGTGCCATTAATAGGAATGGCAAAGACTTGTGTGTGACATGAATCAGGAAATAAACGGACCCAAGAATGCCGACTCAGAGTGAGATTTATTGAACAATATCCCTGACAGGAAGAAGCCTTGTCTTTCGATGAGGCCCGGGGAGTTGTTCGAGAGGGGTCAAGCAAGGCAAAGGCCCAGGCAGAAAACGTTCTGGGTCTGGTTCTTGTCGCTGGTTGCGGGTCACTGAAAAAGGGCAGAGGCACAGACAAGGTACAGGCTATAGGCAGGAATCTGAAAAGTCGAAAAAGGTGTATCAAGGCCTTGGAACGCAAGGTGACTGGAATACGCTGGTAAGTTGCTGTAAGGGCTAACAAACTTGCACTGAAACAGAGGGCTGTGGGTGTTTAAGTAGGGAAGCTATTATGAGGTTCAGGTGTGCAGATGTGTGGAATTAGTGATAATGACTGGGAGGAAAAAACAAAAAATATACAGGCCTGCTGCTGTGCTCCAACTGTGTTTACAACTTCCGAGTGAAACCGTCACTGTACATAATGGACCTATCGCAAAAACACGCCCCCAATCACAAAAGTCGGACACCTAGCTGTAGAATTGCATAGGAATGCTGTGTGGTCGTGATTTAAAACATCTTTTTTTAAACTTCAAAATAGCAACAACATGATGGTTTAAAGCTGGTACCTGAAAATTCCGACACCATGTACCCTGAAAGTTTGGGTAAAGGATTTTTTTAAATGCCTTTTTCAAACCCTAAAAGAAGGCTCGTCAAATGCATTCTATGGATAAGGCTCTGTGGTTGAGCACATAATCAACTGAATTTCAAGACAGTCACACAAAGACACTTATGCTTAATGATCGATTTGTAAAAAAAAAAATAAAAAAAAATCAATAATATTTGATATAGGGCTGCAGCTATCTATTATTTCAGTAGTCGATTAATCTATCAACAAATTTGTGACATATTTATGTCACACTGCTGTTGCCATAGTGTGCACTTCCTGTGGGGGTGGTATTACAGTATAAAAAGGAATCTCTGTTATGTCTCTGTGATATATTTGATGAGAAGCACACTGAAGAAGGAAGTGTTGTTCCATTCAAGTCTCGGCCTTACATGTACTTAGCTCAGGGAAGTACATAACAAAAGTGGCGACGAGGACGTCTGGACCTACGTCAGCTTGGACGTGCTGTTTTTGGAGTTTACTGCGGGTCGCGGTGCTCCTGGGGACAGACGGTGCCGACCTCAGCTTCCACGTCGTGACTTCGTGGGGAGGACGAGCGGAGTTTTCAAAAGGAGCTTGAAGGTGCTGTATAACCAGGCTCTGTTGGTCTTTTTGATGAGCTTGTGGAAGCTAACGAAATAGCGGAAGAGAAAGTGGTGCCCACGTTTTTTAGCGTTATTGGGCCAAAGACTTTCAATTTACTGAGAAACTTGCTTCAACCCGATAAACTTGGTAGTAAAACGTACAGGGAAATCGTGGAAACTCTTAATGGACATTTTTCACCCAAGCCCCTTGTGATAGCAGAGAGATTCCGATTTCACAGGAGAAATCAGGAAGAGGGGGAATCTGTCACTGTGTTCGTAGCAGCGCTGCGGAAGCTGGCTGAACATTGTGAGTTTGGTGATGTTTTAGAAGACACATTAAGAGACAGATTGGTATGTGGACTGAGAAACGAAGCAACACAAAAGAAGTTACTCTCAGAAAGTGGACTGACATTAAAGAAAGCCTTTGATCTAAGCGTGGCTATGGAAATGGCTTCAAAGGAGGCTCAACAACTGAACATTACGAGCCGAATACACCAACTGGCAAGTACCCAAAGCAATGTTGCTGGTCCCTGTTTTAGGTGCGGTAAAACAGGGCACCTTTCCTCCACCTGCTGGTGCAAAGAAATGAACTGTCATCATTGTGGGAAGAAGGGTCATGTTGAGCGTGCCTGTCGGAAAAAAACAAGAACAGACAAAGATAAGGAAATGAATGACAAGAAGAAAACAAAGAAATATGTATGCTATTCGTGACAAAGTCGAGGCTGACCTGGATGCGTTGGTCAAAAGTGGGGTTTTGGAACCAGTCACCACCAGCGAATGGGCGACACCAATTGTGCCGGTTCCGAAAAAGAATGGCGGAATTCGCACATGTGGCGATTTTAAAGTGACTTTGAATCCGGTGTTTGTGTGGAGCAGTACCCACTTCCATTGATCGATGATTTGTTTGCAGGTCTGAGCGGTGGTCAAAAATTCAGCAAAATTGACCTCAACCAAGCTTATCTGCAGATGCATGTGGATGAAGAATCACGGGAGTGGCTGACAATTAACACGCACAAGGGACTTTTCAGATATTGCAGATTACCTTTTGGCATCACATCTACTCCTGCTCTGTTTCAACGGGCTATGGATCAAATTTTGAGTGGATTGCCAGGTGTACAATGTTACTTGGATGACATTCTCTGCACCGGTGCCAACGACGAGGAGCATCTTCGCAACCTGGATGCTGTTTTAAAAAGGCTAAGGCAGTATGGTCTTCGAGTGCGCAAGGAAAACTGTGAATTTTTGAGACCATCGGTGGAGTATCTCGGGCATGTGATAGACCACGAAGGACTACACAAGGCTCCATCAAAGACAAAGGCAATTGTGGATGCACCCGCCCCAGAAAATGTGAGTCAGCTTAGATCTTTTTTAGGTCTATTGAACTATTATGGACGGTTTATTCCCAATTTGGCATCACTTCTTAAACCATTGCATGAGCTGTTGTGCAAAGATGAAAAATGGAAATGTACGAATGAGTGTAACAAAGCTTTTCGAAATGCGAAAAACGCCCTGCTGGCATGTGATGCTTCACCCTATGGGGTGGGTGCTGTCATCTCCCATGTGTTCCCGAACGGAGATGAAAGACCAATTGCTTTCGCATCGAGAACACTTAACAAAGCAGAGTCAAACTATGCTCAATTGGAACGAGAAGCACTGAGCATTATTTTTGGTGTGAGGAAGTTCCACCAATATTTGGATGGAAGGAAGTTTACTCTGTTAACGGATCACAGACCACTGACAACGATTTTGGGACCTCATGCAGGAATCCCTTCACTGGCTGCTGCACGTCTTCAGAGGTGGGCTTTGTTGTTATCAGCTCACTCATACGACATCAAGTATCGTACAGCTGATTTGCATTGCAATGCTGATGGACTTTCGAGGTTGCCGCTTCCTGTCACAAAACATGAACCTACCTCAGTGGACATATTCTATTTCCGAAATGTTGAACATGCACCAATTTCAGCGTCGCAAGTAAAACGTGCAACTCGGAACGACCCCGACCTGTCAGTCGTCATGGACATGGTAATTAAAGGACAAACCAAGTGTGAGAACACCGCTCTCAAACCTTTTTTGGATAGGAGGTGGGAACTTTCTGTTCAATCGGGTTGTTTGCTGTGGGAGAGGAGAGTGATTGTGCCACAGTCATTGCGTGCTAAAATGCTTACGCAACTGCATGCTGGTCACAGTGGTATTGTTAAAATGAAAGAAATGGCAAGAAGTTATTTTTGGTGGCCAGGATTAGATAAACAGATCGAAGAGACGATAAAAAGTTGTTCATCTTGCCAGAAGATTCGCAACAATCTACCTGCAGCCCCACTTCATCCTTGGGATTTTCCTCGGGACCCTTGGCACCGCATTCATATTGACTTTGCGGGGCCTTTTGAAAATCGAATGTTTCTGGTTACTATCGATGCCCATAGTAAGTGGCCAGAGGTACCTATCATGAAATCAACCACATCGGAAAAGGCAATTGAAAAGTTAGGGGAGATGTTTAGTCGTTTCGGAGCCCTGCACAACTCGTCTCAGACAATGGCCCCCAATTTGTGTCAAAAGAAATGGTTGAATTCCTGCAAGCCAATGGGGTTCAACACATTAAGTCGGCTCCCTATCACCCGGCAACCAACGGCCTGGCAGAGAGGTTTGTGCAGACCCTCAAACATGCTCTCAAAGCATCACAAGGGCAAAGTACACTCCATCAGAGACTACACGAATTTCTCCTCAAATACCGAACATCTGTGCATGCAACTACCAAAGCATCGCCAGCGAGCCTCATGTTTTCTCGAGAGATACGAACTGGCATGGATCTTCTGAAACCACCAACCCTGAGTGAGATTGTTCAAATGGATCAATGGAAGCAAGTCAAGTACAGAGACCTGCATTCCAAGAACCGAGTTTTTGCACCTGGTGACTCTGTTATGGCCCGGAGTTACCAGAGTAAGGAAAAGTGGGCCCCTGCCACCATCATTGCTCAAACCGGGCCTGTTTCCTACACCGTTCAGACAGCTGATGGTGTTTGGCGTCGCCATGTGGATCAATTGTTGGGAACATCAGACACTACTCCAGAACTGTCTATTGATTGTGATGATGCTAGCAGTGTAATTATACCAGAAATGTCTAGCTTACCGGGTGTGTCAAACCCAAACAATCCTGCTGTAATTGTGTCTAATTCAACCAATGCACAAACGGAACCTGAAATGGTATCGGAACCTGTTTCCACAAGTGGGAAATCGGAAGTGACTGTTGAACGTCGTTATCCTGCACGCGACAGGCGACGACCGCCTGATAGATTGGATTTATAAGTAATAAGTAATGAGGGGAAAACAGGAGGTATTTTTGTGTTTATTTCTGGGACATGTTATGTAAGGGGGGAGGAGATGTGACATATTTATGTCAAACTGCTGTTGCCATAGTGTGCACTTCCTGTGGGGGTGGTATTACAGTATAAAAAGGAATCTCTGTTATGTCTCTGTGATATATATGATGAGAAGCACACTGAATAAAGAAGTGTTGTTCCATTCAAGTCTCGGCCTTACATGTACTTAGATCAGGGAAGTACATAACAAAATTAGTTCGAATAATTGAGTAATCCGATTAGGAACATTTAATGCTTTGAAGAATACATTGTAGGAGACTTAAAACAAAGGTTTGGTAAGATTGCAATTGCAAAAGAGCATTAAATGTGAATACAAATTAAAATTCCTGAGTGTTTCTTCAAACATTGAGCGCCTTGAAAGGTGGAAAAGCGCTATATAAGTATAACACCCAACACCAACCCAACTATGCAGGATTGCACTTTAATTTAAAAATGAATTATAATGGCTGATTTTAGCCTAAAACGGTATATATAAAATTTTTTTAAAAATCAGGATCTAAATACCACAAAAGAACAATTGGCTAACTTGCATAGCAAAAGTCCGCTAGCTTAAATGCTATAACAATGCTAACTTTGTTTATATTACAATGCTCTTAACAAATCGTTCAAACACCCCCCCCCAAAAAAAAAAAAAAAAAAACCGCTAAATATTGAATAACTACAAACTATATTACGAATGCCTAAAAAACACATTAGCTTGAACAAAACTTACCTTATGCTGGTCTTAACAGGGAGCAGCTGGATTGAGCCATGTCAATTGACTTATATAATATTCACTGTTGTCAATATAGAGCAGTGTATCCACCCAAATCAATAAAACTAAATGCAAACTCTTTCAAAACAAACCATTGGAACGCCACCCAAATTAAACGAATACTCCAAGCAGGAAAATTTGATTCAAAGCTTTCTTCTATTTGAATTGCTCGAGTTAATCGATTAATCATTGCAGCACTAGGCAAGTCAAGGCAAGGCAAATTTATTTATATAGCACAATTCAACACAAGGCAATTCAAAGTGCTTTACATCACATGAAGACCATAAAAATCACATTTAAATCAACACAACGTAAAAACCAAGACAAAAGATCGCATTTAATCACAGAATAAAAATAAATAAATAAAAATAAAACAAAAATAAAAATAAAACAAAAACTACTACTAATAATAATAATTGAAATCAGCAATGGAGATAAGCACAAGAGGAATAGAAAGCAGATAGATTGAAATATATAGACAGTTATGGATATGCAGTGCTAAACAAAAGCGTTTTTAGCCCTGATTTAAAGGAGCTAACAGTTTGAGCATACTTCAGACGTTCGGGTAACTTGTTCCAGAGGTGAGGAGCATAATAACTAAATGCTGCCTCACCCTGCTTGGTTCTTGTTCTTGGAACATGCAGCAGACCGGTTCCAGACGACCTTAGGGGTCTAGATGTCTCATAGGAATCTAACAAGTCAAGCATGTATTTTGGTCCAAGGCCATTAAGTGTTTTGATGACGAGCAGTAGTATTTTATAGTCTATCCTTTGACTCACTGGAAGCCAGTTTAGCAATTTCAAAACCGGTGTAATGTGGTCCAGCTTCCTTGTATTTGTGAGGACTCTGGCTGAAGCATTCTGTACTAGCTGCAGCTTCCTGACTGATTTTTTATCAAGACCTTTAAATATACCGTTGCAGTAGTCTAATCTGCTGAAAATGAATGCATGCATAAGTTTTTCCATGTCTTGTTGAGTCAGAAGCCCCTTAATTCTGGTTATATTTTTTAGGTGGTAATAAGCGGATTTAGTGACGGACTTTAGATGGCTATCAAATTTTAGGTCTGAGTGAATAATTACGCCAAGGTTTCTGACTTGATTTGTAGCTGTAAGTGACATTGTGCTAAGATGGCTGCTTATCTTTTCCTTTTTTGGCCCAAAAATGATCACCTCTTACTTCTCCACATTTAACTGGAGAAAATTCTGGCACATCCATTCATTGATTTGATGAATGCATTTACTCAGGGAGACTAAGGGACTATAATCATGTGGGGACACAGAAATGTACAGTTGTGTGTCATCTGCATAGGCGTGATAGGAGATGTCATACTGTTCCATTATCTGAGCTAACGGAAGCATATAGATGTTAAATAAGAGTGGTCCAAGAATTGACCCTTGAGGGACTCCACACGTGAATTTGGTTCGTTCTGACTGATAGTTTCTGATTGACACAAAGAAATCCCTATCATGTAAATAGGATGTGAACCACTGAAGAATAGTGTCAGTAAGCCCTACCCACTGTTCCAATCTGCTGAGTAGTATGTTGTGATCAACCGTGTCAAATGCGGCGCTGAGATCCAATAGTAGTAGAACAGATGATTTGCCTGCATCGGTATTCCGACGAATATCATTTAGGACTTTGATAAGCAACTTGATAAGCACTAATTTGTTACAATGTAGTAAAAATGTAGACTTAACTATTAACGTTAGTTTGCTTAGATTTGACTGCCTACTTGTTTACTAGCCTGTTATTAAACAAATAAAATATAATTAATATAGCTAGGAAAAAAATATAATCTGGCGATATATCGTGATCCTTTATGTCACAATCCGTGTATCGATACTTTTTTATGAGTATCAGTACTTTGGACTATTGTGCTGCGCCAACGCAGCACCGGCCACAAGCCAACAAAGAGAGATGTGCCGGTGTTCTGCCAAAATCTGCTACATCGGCGAAGCGTCATGAGTCGAATGAGTCATACGTATGAGTCGAATTTGACACCCAAAGTACTACCGTGCGCTCTAAACTTGTCTTGTTTGAATGCATACGGGCGGAACGTACTAAAATAATGCCTTAAGAAAATACTTAAATGTAGCTATATCAAATAAGGACGGTTTAAATATGCTACGTGACTAATGTGGTCAACTGCTTCAAAGCGAACACAAAAAAACACAATGGTTAAATGTAGGATAGGGTAATACATGAAAAAAGTATTTTTGAGGCAATGAAAAGGTACTAAAAAAACTAAATAAAAACAAAAATAGTGAGTACTCGCCGCTTCTAACCGATGTGCGCATGCGTATGGATGTTTGCGCAATTGCGCTGAGCATTGTGTAGCACGTTTCGCCGCGTAGTAAGGAATGGCCGAACACCAGTCCAATCACTCTCCGGCCTGCAGCTTTTCTTGGTCAGCAGTGCGCTCAAGATTGCTTGTTAAAGTTAACTATGAGTGATAGCAGTTGAGGCTTTGAGGTTGCCAGAGAAGCCTGGGAGAGCTATACTTGAAAGACGCTGCATCATTGAGGTTGTTTATTAAACAATTGCGGTGGTGTGAGTGGCAATTCATTGTGTGTGTGTTTAAGTGTTCTCAGCAGTTTGAGCGGATTTGAGTGGACTGACTCAATGAAGCATTTAATATAAACAAGTATTTTTCTACGTTATTCTTGTTTAGAAATAATTCAGTGGGACAGTAACCTAACCTAACAGTAAAACTGTTTTTTTTGTGTGTTTTTTTTCAATATCGTATCGTGACTCGGTATAAATAACGTGTTAAAAAGTGTTTTAAATAATGTATGTTCTATTTTGCACTGGAGCAGTTGCTGCAACAGTTAATACACTTTTCTGTGTAAAAAAAGGAATAAATGTCAAATGGCATCTAGTTAAAACGGAGATACATGCCCCTGTGTTTTTATAAACTTTAAAAGGTCATATGTTGCCATAGTTGAAGTATCGCAATACGTATCGCCACACAGGTATCAGGATACGGATCGGATCGTGACAAAAGCGGATCGTCCCACCCCAAATAACTAATCTAAGCTGTCAAGACCCAGCAATGAAAGTCCAAAGTAAACACCACAAACTGTCTATAAAACAAGGACTTACATTTGCTTACGGACGCACACGAAGGAAAGTTCTCATGCACACACCTAGCATTTGGCTGCGGTCAACTTGAATGCTCTCTCAACCTTGAGCATTTATTTATGTCGTATTCATGTTGCACATGTACGTTTATGATGTAAGTTATTTATTTAGCAACTCTGGTTAATATTCAGAATCCAAATGAATGTAAAAGACTGCTTATTCGTTGCCACAAATGTTTTAGACAAAAGACATGACATCACGTAACTGAGTAGCTAACGTTATAGCTAGATAGATATTTGGCCTGTGAGGTTTCTTGCTTTTAAGTTGTGGGTGGTAGCAATTTGCCTCGATTGTAATAATGGTCTACACTCTGTAAAGGTTAATAACAGGCACCTGCGGCGGGAGGGGGCGGGTGCTTGAGCACCTACCCCTTTGCCCCTACATGCTCAAAGTGCCCTTTTTGACTGGGCTTTTTTTTTTTACTGTGCGTATGTGTGTGCTGGCCCCGAAAACGTGTGGCGCTAAGCCGGAGCGTAACCCCAACACCGCACGCTGTTCATCTGTGACCTGGGTGTGTGGTGAGGAGTCTTAGGACATCTGGTGGTTGAAAACAAAGGGTGTTACCCTATTAAACCGTATTCGAGCAAATACTGTAGTGAAAATTCTTACACCAGGTTTATTGTGGGGATTTAAAAAAAAAAAAAAAAAAAAATGTAATTTTCTCTTATATAGTTTTCTACTTTAATAATGAATTACCCTCTGCCCCAAGGCTTTTTTGACCCGTGTGTCTCTACTCTTTATAGGCAACCATATTTGTCCGTTCTCTTCACAACATTATCTAGAAAGGTACACATCTTTAAGTACTCTAATAATTAAATAAATTTTGAAAAAACTGTGCTGATGGTGGCTCAGTGAACAGTGATTGATTTGGTTTGTACTCAGATGAACAAGTTGAAGTTTTGATATAGAGGTTGAAGGAAGAAAAGAGGCAAAGACTGACTGAGTCACAGCCAAAAAGTGTTGATGACAGTGTTGATTTCTTTTCGCTGTTCCTCCCTCCCAATTAAAGTCTGTTACAGTCACCGCAAATTTTACTGTAAAACTAGTTAAACTGGAAGTTATGCTGTTGTAAGGTGTATTCAATTTTTATTCATGTGCCCTTTTTGATCTATGAGCATCTGCCCCTCCATCGGTCTCTGCACGACCCTGTTTAATACCATGGACATACTGCTCCACTGCATACTGCAACCCTCTCTGTCTGCTTCTAGACGGAATTTATTTAAAAGAAACAGACATTTCATAAAAAAAAACAGGTCTATTGCCAGCTGTGGTGGTGCAAATTCAGAAATTTGAACTCCTGCCCTCATCCATAAATCTTTCATTCACTCAGTCACTGTCATTGAGAGAATTTGACAAAACCTTGGGTTGACCGAGTTTTACAAAGAGGTGAGGCTTTGCGATATATCCATTGGGGAATTCATGAAATGTGTGAGTGTTCTGTTAATAAAGGTATATTAAAAGTCATCCTGGCTTGTGCCGCTTACTGAAGGGAAGCTAAATTCCTATCATTAATCTGGTGAGCGAGCACCACAACATACTGGGTATTTACACACAAAATCACATTTTCAAATGTAGATTTTTTTTTACTCACTCCATTAAAAGGTTTCTTTACCTCAGGTATAAGAACTAACACTTTCATTTCAGATTATCAAAATGTGTGTGCGGCTCCCAGTGTTGTCTTTTCTGTGGAAACGGTGGAAATGGCTCTTTGAGTGTTAAGGGTTATCAACCCCTGGTCTGATGTCACCTGTGATGTGTAGAAATCCACTCCACTATGACAGACAATGAAAAAAAATGTTTCATAGCTTTAGCTGTTGCATTATAAAATTCCATACTTTACAACACAAAAAAAACACAAGCATAAACTGTATAGAAATGTTACCTGTGAATTAATGAGATGTTTATTTTTAATTTAAGCCTAAGAATATCATTCACATATGTTGGAGTAAAAATTAGGTTTGACTTGCTGTTATTGCTGAAGTCTTGCCTGTGGAATAGGTTAGTTACATTTTCCTACAGCTAATCAGTCGATGGCCCTTAAAAAAGTAGACAGATGATGTCCACTGTTAAGATTACCTCCTCTGGTTCTCTATGAGCTGAGAGCTTTGTCTCATCCCAGACACTCCAAGCACCTCTTATGTCTACGCTCTCGACTCAGCGACTGTATATTTGCTCAGAGAGATCGCACTTTATGGTCATTTATGGCCTTGGCAAATTGCAGGTTGATTTCACCATCGGTCTAACCCGCTGTGCGTTTATGACTGCTTGGTTGTCATGAGTAGGAGGCTTTTTTTTTTTTTTTTGAAGTGGTGTGAGCTGTGGTTATTGTAGAAAGAGGCACGGAGGACCCTTAATATCTATTGTCCAAAGAAATCTATTAAAAGAAAATGGCATATCACCATATTACTTGTCAAATGGCTCCTGTGAGCTGGGGAAGATGACAAGCAGTTGCACTAATGAATCTTAGAGTGTGGCGTTATATACGTATGTTTGGGATATAATTTGAAGTAAAATTAGAGCAGTAGGCTAAGATACAGTTTTATAAAATTGGGACAGTGGGCCCAAATACAGTGGTACTTCTTCTTACGAACGTCTCTACGTAAAGAATTTTCAGGTGAAGACACGCCTCAACGGTAAAATCTTGCCTCTTGTACTCGCAGCTCCCAGAGTTTACTGAAAGTAATATACTTATAGCTGCTCTGCCATTAGATATTGCCTAGAATTCCTGGCATCCAGTTAGATAAGAAAGACCTCTACTGTATGTGTATGTGTGTATCCCAGCATTCTCGTCATTCGCCCTTCATGTTCCGACAGCTGTAAATGACTGTATTAACTTTTATTCTTTACTCTATTTTTTTTTCTGTTATGCACAACTCTGATTTTATGATTATTGTGCAATAATCTAATTGTAACATGTATTTATCACACATTTTGATGCATTTTTATGCATTATAAAAGAGTTATGTCTTAATTTTGGGGGGCTTGGAAAGGATCTGGGCATTTACATGGAAAACGCGTCCCGACTTACAGAATTGTCAAATTATGAAATTCCTTCCAGAACCAGTTAATTTCGTAAGTAGAGGTGCCACTGTATCTCATATGGAGACAAACCATGAATTGCACCACATTCTTTCAGCTTGCAATGTAATTTTCAGATAAACTAAATGATTGAATTCAATTAATGTTTCTATGAATCCAAAAGAAAGAGAGTTGCAATTTTATGTACCACAAGCTCGATCACTGTTGCCCATGCTGATGAAGGGGAGGGGTGATTTACGTGATTTAAGTGTATTAACGTGCATACAGTTCATTCAAAACATTTTATGCTTGCAATTGTTTTGATTGTTCAAACATGTTTAAATTACTTTAAGAATGTGTTTTAATGATCTTAAATGTGTTAAAAGCATGTGACATGAATATTTTAAGTAGAGATAAACCAAAATGGGATTTTCCAAAGCCAGTGTTGATATCTTAAAAAAAACAAATTCAGCCAACTGCCGATATCCAAAGCTGATTTTGGAAGCTGATACACGTTTTTATAAAGCACGTAACCATTTGAAAAAAATTGCTTGAACAGCTTCAGTTTACAATGATGACTTACTGTAAGACTTAAAGGATTCATTCAGTCCAGTGCTACCAAACCAACGAGCGCAGCACTTCTTTTTATGATTATACTAACTCATCAAGAAGATACATTACTTTCAAAATTGAACCCACAAGGATGTCACAACCAGATGTAATGAAATGAGAGTGAAAGTTGAAAAGGATGCGCGCCATGCTAAAGCTTATGCTAACGCGAATGCTACACTAATGCTACGAGTTACATTTAGAGTGTAAGGCTCACTCAGTCAATTCCTTAAAAGGCTAAAGCAGGGGCCGGGAACCTATGGCTCGCGGACCAGATATGGCTCTTTTGACGGCTGCATCTGGCTCGCAGACAAATCTTCAATTATTAGAAAAAAAAAAAAAAAAAGGTTCGTTATGTAATGGGAAGGGCGTTCGGACCTCGAGGAAAACCTTGCTTCAGTGCCACAAGGCAAGCGTTAAAAGGACAACCAGTAAGGAGCGCTCACGTTTTCCATTGCTAATCCAGTGATCAGGCGACATTCAAGACAGGTGTGGCAGAGGAGAACGTCTGAAAAGTCTGATGATGCGAGTGGCATTCAGTTGAAATAATAGAAATGCATCTTTAGCGTGGTGCAGACAGAGATTAAGTGCTTCAGTCTGTTGCTACACATTTTTGTTTTATTTTCATTTTTCTTGTACACCTGAAAAAAAGAAAAAAAAAAAAAAACAACGTCCATCTCGCATTGCTGCACACAGTGTGGTGGTCCTTGCCCACACTCCCCTCTGCTGGCTTTTATTGTTATGACACTTCCTGTTTTGAATAATGGTATCAGCTTTAACCTGGCTCACCTCGGAGTGCACCTGCAGCTCATCATTAATCAACACTGCTTATAAGGAGCGGCCCGGGCAGCAAGCAGGTGCCAGATGATTCTGCCAGTCACCATTGGACACTCACCCAGCCAGGCCTCCTGACAGAACAACGCCGCCTGCCACAGTCACAACCTGGATCATCAACCCTTCCAGCCACTCCACACCTTGCATGTCTTTAATAAATACCATTTCACTCTACTTCAGCTTCCGGGTCGCACTTTGGTCCGCATCGCCTTCGCCTAGCCTGCCTTAACACACAGAAGGCTAATTTCTTATTCGCTCTAAAATGCGAATTCTTATATAATAAACAAATACAAGTTTATGTGACAAAACATTTAACTTCTGCATTGTAGACACTACTAGCATTCACTCGTCGTCCGCTCGCCATTACGAACACATCTGCAGTCATACATAAACATACTTAACGATGAACATATTTCTGAACTATATTAACACACGGTACACGTCAAAATCGTACTGAAATAAAGCAATCAGCTAATATACACAGTCAAATTATACTCTTTTTCTCACCTGAAACAAGAAAAAAAATACTAGTTTATAAGTCTCGCATTGCTGCAAAAACGGCTCATTTCTTATTCACTCTAAAATGCGGAATTTATTACCCATGCACGCCAAGAAGCGAACGCTGCCCCTTATTGGTTTCAAACCAGAAGTACACCAGTCTTTTCAGGCTGAAACTTGCGTGTATATTTTCCACAACAAAATAAAATGAAGCATTTTAAACAAAGGGGGAACCTAACTGTGGAGACAACAAAATATTAAAGTAACTATTTTAATATTATTTAATTATTATTTATTATCTAATAATTTAAATTATTATTATTTGTATAAGTTATTAAAAAAGAATTCAGAAAGTTACTGTTCTTTAAAAGTGTTAAAATTACATAAAATGCACATATTAATTGTGTTTTGTTTTAAATATATTGTATGGCTCTCACAGAATTACATTTAAAAATATGTGGTGTTCACGGCTCTCTCAGCCAAAAAGGTTCCCGACCCCTGGGCTAAAGCAATATAGCATATTCTCTAATGCAATAGAGGTGTGCGAAATTTCGGATTCTTAGATTATTCGCGATTCGGCCGTGGAAGATTCGAGAACGATTCACAAACATCCAAATTCCGATTTATGAAATATGTCAAGTATAGCGGAACTAAAACACAGTCAGCATGCTTCAGAATTAAGGGGCTTCTGACTCAACAAGACATGGAAAAACTTATGCATGCATTCATTTTCAGCAGATTGGACTATTGCAACGGTATATTTACGTGTCTTGATAAAAAATCAGTCAGGAAGCTGCAGCTAGTACAGAATGCTGCAGCCAGAGTCCTCACAAATACAAGGAAGCTGGACCACATTGCACCGGTTATTAAATCGCTACACTGGCTTCCAGTGAGTCAAAGGATAGACTATAAAATATAACTGCTCGTCTACAAAACACTTAATGGCCTTGGACCAAAATACTTGCTTGATTTGTTAGTTCATCTGGAACCGGTCTCCTGCATGTTCCAAGAACAAGAACCAAGCAGGGTGAGGCAGCATTTAGTTATTATGCTCCTCACCTCTGGAACAAGTTACCTGAACATCTGAAGTATGCTCAAACTGTTAGCTCCTTTAAATCAGGGCTAAAAACGCTTTTGTTTAGCACCGCATATCTGTCTATATATTTCAATGTACTTGCTTTCTATTCCTCTTGTGCTTATCTCCATTGCTGATTTCAATTATTATTAGTAGCAGTTTTTGTTTTATTTTTATTTATTTATTTTATTCTGTTTGTGATTAAATGCGATTTTTATGTATAATTTTATTTCCTATTTTGATTGTCTTGGATTTTACGTTGTATTGATTTAAATGTGATTTTTATGATCTTTATGTGATGTAAAGCACTTTGAATTGCCTTGTGTTGAATTATGCTATATAAATAAATTTGCCTTGCCTTCAGGACGCAAAGAGGAAAGGACTGAGAGTAAACATCATGCTTGTCATTACCAGGGTAATGACAATGCTCAATTCAAGGCTCTGGCTCAACTCATGCCACTAGATAAAAAAAAACAATAATACCGGACTGTTGCCGAAAGCCGCTACAAACTAAGTCCACATAATGCTACGGTAGATATCACATGTATAAAGAACTAGATGCGAAATGACAGACTCGGCAGCGTTAGCAACACATGTATAGAAAACTAGATGCAAAATGACAGACATGCGGTGTTAGTAAACAGTCGCCATCTTAAAGCAGCAGACTTCCCTGGTAGGCTGTTGTAGCAAAACTTCCAAGCGAACCTAATTAACTTTTTATTCGAAATCCTCCTAAATCGGCAAATTCTTAACTTGAATCTATCTTTAAAACAGTTTTAAAAGTTTCACACGTCGAAAGTAGACAAAATGGAAATTATGGAATAACGGGAGAAATGTTAACAACTTTAATGGTTGATTCAAAACATTAAATTAATTGAATGTAGTTTAAAGCTGCTGATACAGAATGGGGACTTGTGCATCAATATTCGATTAATAATCGAATGGAAGCCTCTGAATCGTAATTGAATCGTTAGGTGCCTAAATATTCCCACCTCTATAATGCAAGATACAAAAAAATCTTACAATATTTACAAAACAGGCAAGCTTGAAGCTTCCTATAGCAGCCTGCCTTCAAACTGCTGCAGAGTCCTTCCGAGGTCCTAATGTCAGTTAGCAGCGACCACAGTTGCCCACACAGATGCCTGATCAAAATCCTTTTATACCGGCTTATTTTTTTCTGTTAATCGGCCGATGGACGATATTGGAAAAAAGTCCATATATCGGCCCGATATACTGGCCAGCCGATACATCGGTCGAAGTCTAATTTGAACTACTTTATGTTGTACATTAATTATCTCATTCACTCCCAGCCATTTTCACTGGAGCAAGGCCCTTGCTCCAGGCCGTTTTACTGGATTTTGACTGATTTTGCAAGGCCCACAGAAAATTCTGTTCTATTGCTATATAAACATGGAACCCACCAAAAGAAAGATTACACTCTCTTCTTTCAGCAGAAAAAAGTAAGTTCATATCTTTTTCCATTCTTTAGAAATCAGCATTAGAAAATAGTTTAGTTTGAGCAATTTTCCAATTTTTGATGAAAAAACAGAGAAATTGAGCTTTTTGAAAGAGCATACATTTCAAACATAACTTTGACTTTAACGCAGCCATTTTTCGCTTTTGTGACATCCCAAACATCTGAATAATGTTTTTGTTCTACAAAATAATGTAAACAACAAGACAAAAAGAGCTTTTGATCGCAAAGTAACAATTTTCAGCTTTGTGCTTTCGAGATAAATTGAATCACAACCCAGAGATGTCTCTTTTGAAAAAAAAAAACCCGTAAAAGACGTACAGTATAAATAAATCTTTTGGACACTGAAACAATTAAAAATAGAACGCATTTATACGTTTTTGGGAGCAAATGAATTAATGTATTAGTAGTATATGTCCATGCCTTTATTGTTTACCTTGTTAGATTTGCATTACTTATAAATTGATATTTACATTTTTGTGCAAGTTGAACGTCAGATGATTCAAAATACATCGACTGCAGCTGACAAATGTGTAACGTTTTTTCACAACAGACTTTAAAGAAGCCAAACATGTTCATAAACTCAAGCAGTCTTGTCGTTTAATTGAAACCCGCAGACAACATTCCCACAGTGCGAGTTTATTTCAATGATATCTCCCCCCAAAAAAGCCCAGCGCAAACAAACACGGTTTCATCTCTTTCTACAGGGACTACACGCAGCATCTCAAGAGAATTGCTAAAATCCCTTTAGGTTATCATCGGGTGAATATTAATCAAACAAACATGGAGTATATAGATAATGGATCTGGTTTTGAAGTTCAAAAGCAAAAGTAATTACGACATGGCTTTTTTAGAAGAAGGATTTTCTTATGAGATTTTGTAAATAGGCAGTGCCTCATATCCTGTAGCTATTGTAGCCATTATCATGTGCTTCAACAATAATTCATGCATTGTCATGGAAGCTCTCTGAGTGCAATTCAGGTTGTCTAATACCAGACTTGTGCTGCTCTTTGATTGGATACTGGATGATTTGATTAAGTCTTTGGAGATTTTTTGTGACATATGAGTCATGTCATAAACTCCCCATCATAACTACCTTATGCCTTGGGAGGAGCCTTGTTGTATACAAACACAAATTAACATACGTAATAATTGGAAAAATAGGGTAAGATATTTTGCTGAGCCACATTTTGACTAGTTTTCATGTGCCCTCACTAATACAGTGGTACCTCTACTTACGAACGTCTCTACATACAGAATGTTCAGGTCACGACACACCTCAACTGGAAAAATACAGCATGGGCTGCGACTCGCAGCTCCCAGAGTTTACTGAATGCAACATGATCATAGCTGCTCTCCCATTGGCTATTGCCTAGCATCTCGGGATCCTGGGATCCAATTGGCTAAGAGGGACATATACTGTATGTGTGTATTCCAGTGTCCTCTTCATTCGCCCCTCGTGTTCCGAAAGCTTTACATGAGTGTATTAACTTTTCTTCTCTACTATTTTATATTATTATTATTTAACACTATGCACAACTCTCATTTTTCGTCTTTTATAAAGCATAAAAATGCAATAAAACTCGTGTTTTGATGCATTTTTATACTCAATAAAAGATTTAAGAAAAGATGTCTAAATTTTGGAAGGCTTTGAACGGATCAGGAGATTTCCATAGAAAATGCGTCTCTATGGAATTTTCAGTTCACGAAACTGCTTTCAGAACCAAGTAATTTCGTAAGTAAAGGTACCACTGTATTTAACTGTGCCCTCAATGTTGGTTTGTTAGATGGGTATACAGTGATCCCACTCTACTTCAAACTTCGTGCCCTCAGTCCATCGCGGATTTTTTTTTCCAATTAAAAAACAAAAAAAAATACAGATGAGCTCTCACCCGAGCTGATCCCGTAGTCTCACTCTCCCTCTCTCCCTGCTCTTTGTTGGTCAGGCAGGGAGTGCGCTGGAGTTGTTTATTAAAGTTGACGATGATTGACAGACGTTTAATGTTTTGCCAAAGAAGCGAACTTCAAAGCACCGCATGTGTCAATCATCGTTTAACTTGTTCAACAGTTGCTGTGGCAATTCACTGTGTTTAAGTGATCAGCATGAGCTTCTCGGATGAAGCATTTAATAAAGCCAAGCATTTTTCCGCTTTATTCTTGTTTAAAAATAATTCGGTGGGACAGTAACATGTTTAAAAGTTATTATCATAATTATTACATTTGACGTGCTTGAAAACCATTTATTAAAACATATATGTATACATAATTTTTATTTATTTATTTATTTTTTTAAATCATACTTTGGGAATAAAAGTGAAAAACATGCCTTATATATATACTGTATATCTCTTTCCAATGCTAAATCTGAATAAATACATTGAACACAAACACTACTTTGCAGTTTTTCCACTTATCGCGGCAGGTACCGGTCCCTATATACCGTGAAAAACGAGGGATAACTGTAATTGTTGGACCAATATTACCCATCTATAGCCAGATATACAAAACAGGTCAAAGTGAAGACTTTGGATTTTACCAGTTTTTAAATGCCGGTAGTTGCTTGGTGTTTTCAGCAGAGGTGGGCGTAAGTCACAAACAGTGGTGTCTTCAGTTGAAGGTAAATTGACTCAAGAGGAAATCTTTGAGATATGAGTGAGTGTTTAATGGTATCATTACACTTAACTGACTTCACAGCCAGCAGTAGCAAGGCCAATAGTGAACAATTCATTCCAATAAGCAGTTGATCAAACACAAACGATGCAAACATCTCCTCAGTTATGCATCTTATTATTGATCTTCTGCTCAGAATGACTAATGTACTGATGAGCTAGAGAGGGATAGAGGTCGACCAATACATCGTCCGGCCGATATATCTGGCTGATATATGAAATTTTTCCAACAAGATTACCAAGAAAAAAGCAGATAAAAAAATGATTTTGATCAGGCATCTTTGTGGGCAAATGTGGCCGCCACTAACCGACGGTAGGACCCCGGAAGGACCCTGCAGAAGCTGGAAGCCTGGCTGCTACAGGTCATTTCAGGCTTGCCTGTTTTGTAAATATTGCAAGAATTTTTCTTGCATGAGAGAATATGCAATGTTGCTTTAGCCTTTGAAGGTGTTTTCTGAATTTGAGTAATCCTTACACTTTAAATTTAACTCGCTGTATTGTTGGTTTGGAAGCACTAAATCGATTTAATCTGATAAGTCTCAGGTCATCATTGCAAATTTTGAAGCTGTTGAAGCAATATTTAAAAGAAATTGCCTGTCATAATCTACGTGCTTTAAAAAAAATACCTCAAATATCGGCTTACTAAATCGGCTTCGGATATCAGCAATCGGCTGAATTTTGTTTTAGATATCAGTATCTGCATCGGCAATTGAAAATCCTATATCGGTCGACCTCTAGAGGGGGTGACATTGTTATAAAATTTACTGTTTTTAAAATGTGGCTCTTTATGTTAAAATGTGAGAATCACTCTTTATCACATTAAAATCTGAGATTTACCATGTTAAAACATTATGCTGAACTTGTCTTTTTCTCATTTGGCGTGTCAGCAATACACTTCTGTAATGACAAATGGTGCTCCATACTGTACATCAACCATGCTGTAATCCCAGCAACAAAATGTTGAAGAGTAAAAGGAATTTGCTTCATACTTGTTTTTTTGTGGAATTTTATCCTCCCAGGTTTTGATGACCGAGACACGGACCTGTTTTTGTGTGATACCAACACATGCAAGTTTGACGGCGAGTGCCTAAGAATTGGGAACATGGTGACTTGCATTTGTGACTTTAAGGTAAGATAGCAAGTCTATTACTATTTTTACTCTCCTTTTCTGTTTTCTTCACATGATACACAACAGCCGTTCTGTTAAAGCTCTCCGTACGCAACTTTCAATGAGCTGTCTCTTGTGGCAAGCGAGAAAGAAAGTCTTTTCCTTTAAACTAGGGCATCAGGAAACTGACTGAGAGCACCAAAAGAAAACACATATTCTAAAATGTGAATTCAGGAGTCTATGTTCTGTTGCTAGCAGCTAGCTTGTCTGAAGCTGTTTTGTAAGCACTATTGTTTTCAGGTTTTTCTTTAATGCTTCACTTTCTACACGCACAAGGAGATTATGCTCGGCTGCCCACTTTTGCAAGCAGTTGCCATGTTGTGATTTAAATAAATCCTGAAAAAGGAACAACGAAAGTCTTAACAGCATTCGTTACGACGTTACAATATTGTTGCTCCGCCTGGTTTTCCGAACACGAAAGTAGAGACTTCAGTGTAGGTCTCCTAATCTGAGTTAACAACAAGTAAGGGAAATGTCTGAAGCAGTATTTTAAAAAATGGGCTCTCATTTAAAGCTGTTTCACACTAGCTGCAGACCGGTGTGAAAGGGTGTGCGGCAACTAGGCCTGCACACCTGGGTTTGATGTTGCCAGAGACACGAACTTCAAAGCACCGCATGCGTCAATCATCGTTTAACTTGTCAAACCGTTGCAGTGGCAATTCATTGTGTGTAAGTGAGCAGCTTGAGCAGATTTTAGTGCACTCACTCAATGAAGCATTTAATAAAGCCAAGCATTTTGCTACTACTTTATTCTTGTTTAAAAATAATTCGGTGGGACAGTGACATGTTTAAAACTTAACTCACTTAACTCATAATTATTACATTTGAAGTGCTTAAAAACACTTTATTAATATATATATATATATATATATATATATATATATATATATATATATATATATATTATTTTTTTTTTTTTCAAGTTATACTTTGGGAGGGAAAAAAAAGAAAAAACGTCTTATATGTGACTCTTTTCAATGCTAAATCTGAATAAATCTATTGAGCACACTAGTGAGGCACGATAATAATAATAATAATAATAATTTTTCAACCGATACCGATAGCCGATAATTTCCTCCTCGTTCCAACCGATAACCGATAATGTCAAGCCGATAAGTCTATTAAAATATTTATGTACAATTTTTAAGTATACACAAGACAAAATATTACTGTGCAAAAATATAATTTATTACTCTTTTTTTTCAACATCAAATGTGAACAAGTAGTAAATTCCAACATCTAAATAATGACAGATTGTCTGACATTGTGTAATGATGAACTTTAGCAACAATTACTTACAGAGTAAATACCTAAGGTGCACAAAAATGCCTTTAAAAGTAAGCCATTTCTAACATATAACATTACTACACTGCAAAAACACACCTCCTTAAAACTAGTTAAATTCCCTTGCTTTCAGTGTAAATCTATTGGAAGTAATTGAAAATATCTGCCAGCACTTCAAGTATATTTCACTCAGATTTCTTGAAGAAAAATAGCTAGCTGAAAATAAGCTTAACAGCGTTATTTTAAGCAAAAAATTATCATACTTAATCCTAAAAAAACTTGTTTGTCAGATATGTTCTTTAATCAAGAATAGGTATGGTTCAAATAATTATTCAAAAGCAATTTTTTCTTGATTTAGGTGAAAAATGACAATTTTTTTTTAGATGTATGGGCTTAATAAGAAGAAATGGCAATATTTACATACTTCAAGTAAGTGGAATAATCTGGCGCGTTCATCTGTTAACTAGTCTTTAACACTCAAATAAAGATGGGGGAAATTATTTGACTAGATTTAAGAAGAATGATCTGATTAAGACGTCATAAGTTTACAGCCTACTGAATGCATTTTTACTGGCTGACTTCTTGTGAGTGTGGTTTAGAGCATGTTGAAATTATCATCTAACCACTGTGCCGTCATGATAAGCATGCTGACTTGACATCACTTGTCCAAATATCCGTGATGAAACTGATGTGATTGGCATGTTTTTCACAAATAATGGTGGTTCTATAAACTGCATTATTTTTTTATCCAGGGCTTTGGCTCTTGGGTTATTTCTGTCAAAAAAACGTCTTGTCCTTCCGCCCGTGCCCTTCAGTCAGTTCGTCCACCAAATTAGCACCTGCGCCAGGCCTTTTGTCTGGCCGTGGTGCTCGATGAGATGAACCGGAGAAGAGTGGCGGCGGCAGCTACGTTTGTACCGGATATCCGCCCGCTCCGGCCGGCTCGCCGCGGCGTATTCGGGGCCTGACTCTGCTCCGGACAGAGGCGCACGCCTAGCATCCCGCATGCCGTGGGGCAACGCTCGAGAAACTGGGGTGTTTGCCAGACCGGCCAGAGCGGCGGGCTCCGTAGGAAGACGGCTACTTGCCGACTATCAGTCTCGTGCCGGTGTTTAGCCTTAGATGGAGTTTACCACCCGCTTTGGGCTGCATTCCTAAACAACCCGACTCTGGGAAGGCTGCAGCGTCCATCGTCACAAGCCCCGTAGCAATGATTCGTGTTTGTGTGTTTACAACAGCTAAGCATTCGCACTAGCAGCAGCCTCTTATTCGTTCCAAAAATCTTTGTGATGCAGCTTTAAATGGCTTGTCGGGTTGGTTTTGAATGAGGACGCTTTTTTTACGCTTCATGGAACTTCTGCAGTGCATGTATTGCAGATGGCGAGAGCGTCGTTCTTTTTCACACACGGATAAATCCAGCCACGCTGATGACATGATCTCCAACTGCAGTGCCTCTGTTGTGTAACTCCGCCTCCTCAACCCCTCCTCCCTCAGGGGTTTAGAGAGGAGAGGGGTTGAGGAGGCGGCAGTGCTGAATTGGCCAAAACTGCTTCGGTTTCGCACATGTGGCAGCTAAATCAAGTATACAGTTATCGGATTGCATTCTCGGTTGAATTTTTTTCTTTAATCTGGATTATCTGTGTGACATCATAATTGCCATTATCGGCCGATAATTATTGGTAACCAACATTATCGTGATTCTTTCGAGCACACATAAAAAAAAAAAATTGGGGCGGGTGCTATTTCGCTTTTTTTTTTTTCTCGCAGGTTCTGGTCCCCATTAAACACGAAAAACAAGGGATCACTGTAGTCCAATCTCTGGATGTGTGATTTTTTTATTTTTTTGAACAGGCATTTGCGCGATAAAGGTATGATACATTTTTCAAAGTGTGTCGAAGGCCATCTCTACACGTAGCAGGGTATTTGGCAAAGAGAAGAACTTTTAATACAGTTTGGCCTATCATCCACACGCACATGCAAATTTTGGGCATTGAAAATGTGGGTTCTTAAAAACTCCGACCAAAGGGAAGATGTGCGATTTCTGCATTTGTGCGTGTGCATGTCCATTTCCGGGTTGCCCAGTTACCTTGCAGTTGATTTGTCGATTAATAAATCCGTTGCTGATTGGTTGTAGTGCCAGGTGACAGCAACAGAAATGGAAAAAAAAATCCCATTTTAATTTGTAAGCACTATACTGGTTGATGTCAAAACTGTTAGAGAATTAAATATCTATTCATAAATTTGTAGTTTTATGAATTTATTATGGAAGTATTTATCGGTTAAAAAGTACAAATTAAGGAAACTTTGCATGTCGATTTACAGTATGCGCCCCTAAAACTTTAAGTTAGGGGCCACTGTGCTCCTAGTAAAAAATGTTAGTCTTGAACCCTGAATATTTGAATATTAGCTATGTCAACAAAGTTGGAGCGTGAATCTTTTAGATGCCGTGATGACCTAGTATCTCGTAGCACCAAACAATTAAATATACCTTTTTGGACAACCCCTGATTATCCTAAATTTAACAACAAAGGTTTATCTTTCAGTCTGATGCCATCCCAGTTGGTTGAAAAATTGAGAGGAAAGCATTACCCTACCTGACCTTTCCACTGCATATGTTTAACGTGTTGTCATGCATAAGGTCCATTGAACCCAGTGTATCTAAACAGGGACTTCACAGGGAAGTGTAGAAGTAAGTGGAGGGGCGCAACTATGTAATCTACCAATCCATTTGAGCGTGTAAACTAAACATCTGAGAACCAAGAATCGGTCTTCTGTCGCTGAGCCTGTGGGCCACGTAACTACTGAAAATCAGTTGGCTGGAAATCCATCGTCACGATTTGCGATAATTACCCTCACGAAAGCAAGGCGGTGATCTAAAATGAGCCAAGTTTATGACTTCTTGTGAACCCCCGCGTCACCGCCACAGACCGCGGAACACTTGCTACAGTCGTAAACAACTCTGACACCGATGAGACCAAAGAATGAAAGGAGCTCGTTAATAACATACAGTAAATCCTAGAAACTATGCTATTCTTGATAATGGCTCACACTTAACTTTATGACCAGACTGATAGTAAAAAAATGAAAGGCCCAAACCAGACTATTGATTGGCACAACGTTTGCGAAGCCTTCAAGACAGATATGCAATAAGCGTCTTGAGAGAAATGAAGATTGCAAGATATGACATATGACACATTATTCCTATCTTATTTTTTCTTTCACCACGTTGGTCACTGGCTTTTTATCTCACTTTTGTACATCACTAAGATCAACGCTAAGCAAGTTAGATAAATGCCATTCGTCTTCGGGAGATCAAACACTGATATGGCTATCAGGTGGTCTCAGGCAATTTCTTTCCAGAGGAAAGCAGATCGTACGAGAATGTAGAAGTTAATACTGTGGGTTAATGTCTTGCTGTGGAAGACTGAAGCAGATGCCTTTGTTCTTGTTGTCAACTCACGTCGGATTTTTTTTTGCTAGCCTCGGCTGAAAATAATCAGCAAAGAATATAAATAGGCCGTTTTTAAATTTTATTTTTTTATACAGGTCAACAGTTTATTCGGGGATCAACAATATCAGTGGCCCGGACTTACTTTAAAAATCGTCAGAGCCACCAGAATGCTCCAACCAATGGCCCGGTGGGGCTGGTAAAAATAATGTGTTGATTTAAAAAAAAAAAGAAAAGAAAAAAAACCCCTCTTATTTCACATTAATTCCCAGTGTTCTGTGTTTTAAATATGTTATGCTATTCTGCAGATAGCTCTCCACCCGTAGCTCTCTGTGGCGCGTAAACACACCTCATTCACTCGCTCTCGTGTGATCCGTGCTATCTGCCAACCAAGCACCGGGGAAAAAAATACCACTCAAGGAAGAGAAAGTCACTGGAGGAGTTGTGGGAAAGTGAAATCAAATATGAAACTACACACAACCGCTATTGATCACAAATGACATTTAGTTGGAATATTCATAGATCTTAAGAAAGCATTTTATACTATTAACCATGACATTTTAACTCTGGAAGTCCCGGGGGGGGGTTTGGCTATAAAGAAAGACTGGAAGGGTGTAAATCGCCCCTTTACCAAACTGACTACTTGGCTTTGTCAAACAATAGACCACCCAAACAAGCAATCAAGCAGACCACCCCCCTACACACTCCTGTGGAGTCGCTGCTTAGGTGTGAAAGGGCGTATCACTCTGGATAGCTGCAATTAGCATCTTGAATATTTGCAAATCCAGGGCTCCCTTGGCTTTCTCATGGCCAGTCGCCATGTTCTACAATGTGATTGACATGGCAGCACTGAATGCATATGTGTTATATCAGGCATGCAATGGAAGGCAAGAGAGACGGGTGTACTTCTTGGTGGGAATTGGCTGACTCTCATGTGGGCGCAAAGAAGGCGCGGAAGGGAAAATTGCTTCGGCAACAACCTCCAACACCTAGCCCCGGGAAAAGGCCAAAGTGTCATCTGTGCCCACATTAAAAATGTTTTGCTTTTTATTACACCGTCCCTTGTACAGTATATAGTTTCTTTTGTTCTTTTTCACATATGTTTCTTTGTTGAATAAAAAGCTTTTTTGTGCAAAAATGACATCCATCATCACAAATATGACAATTATAGCTCCATACATACAAGAAACAGTGCAACTACTGTAAATATTCAGAGATCTTGAGACAGCTGTTATTTCTCAATGTTGTAATCTCAGACAGTCCTCCGCAACAAATCCCCAGCAAAAAAAAGTGCTCTGATATCTTCCCAATTTTGTCAAATCGTGCACAACTCCATCACAATAGACAACCATACTGAGCAGTTACCAAACACTAAAACATACATTTAAAGTTTGTCCGCCCAATTGCCTGCCTGAGCGGTTCACTGTCCGACAAAGCCAAGGCAGCCCTGCCATGCAAACACTCAAGATGCTAATTGGAGCAATCCAACCTTGTGGTTTTGCAAGTGTGAATGGGAATGACTAATGAGGACCTCAGTGCTCACAGAAGATATGTTGATTAGAGTCAGATGACCCTTCGCTGGGTACAAAACTAATTTGTATCAACCGATCCACCCTTGGTAGTTCTAATCAATAAACCTGAAAATTTTGGAATCAGCCGGGTGGTAGTACGCTGGATTAAGAGTTATTTAAGAAACAGAAAACAATTTGTGAAGTTGGGCGACTATTCATCACCATGCTTGGACATTGCTTATAGCGTCCCCCGGTGTCAGTGTTAGGTCCAAAACTTTTTATTCTGTACATGAATGACATATTCAAAGTTTGAAGAATCCTAAAATTAGTTTTATTTGCATTTGGCTAAAGTATCTTTTGCTCTGGGGGGGACTTACATGAGCTGTTAGGGAGGGTTTCTGATAAAATTTGTAAACAAAAAACATGGTTTGATAGAAACAAATTATCATTAAATTTAATTAAAACCAAATTCATGTTATTTAGCAGACAAAATATATATAGTCAAGTACAGATACAGATAGAAGGGGGTGAATATTGAAATGGTCTATGAAAACAAGTTTCTTGGGGTAGTTATTGGTGACAAGGTTAACTGGAAAGCTCATATAAAACATATCCAAAGTAAATTAGCAAGAAGCATTTCAGTCCTGAATTTAAAACACATTCTTGACAATGAATCCCTCCACTTTCTTTACTATTCTTTAATCCTGCCATATTTACACTACTGTACAGAGGTATGGGGTCATACTTATAAATGTACAATAAATTCACTATCACTTTTTGCAAAAAAGAGCCATTAGAATAGTACATAATGCTGGTTATAAGATCATACTGATATATTATTTTTTAAAATCCAGAACATTAAAACTCACCGACTTGGTTCATTTTCAAACAGCGCAGCTCATGTATAAGGCTAAACATAGGTCACTTCCTGGCAATATACAGAAATTGTTTTTTAACAAAGAAGGTCATGACAGTTTGAGCTTCACTTACAGCATCAAAGGGTATGGACTACGTTAAAAAGTTTTTGTGTTTCTGTTTTTGGAGTAAGGCTGTGGAATAAGATAGATGAGGGGCTCAAGCAATGTCCAAGCATGACCCACTTTAGAAAGTGGTACAAGCCCATGGTTTTCACAGGGTATAGGGAAGAGGAAGGTGTTTAATTATAGGGGTTTTCCACATATCTGTGATTGGCTAGTCCTTTTTATTTTATTTTATATTTTTGTTTCTCTTGCATCCTATGTATATGGTTATTTACTTTATTTCTTTGTTGTTATGAGGAGCAGTTAAATAGGGTGGACTGATATAATTGAGGAATAGAAAAGAGATTTTATTAAGAGTTTTAAAAAGCAAATGTTTCATCCTACTCCTTTTTGGACACAATTAATAAATTCTGATATTATTGTTTTAAATATTGTCGCTGTGATCTAAAGTATTATCATTGGTTTGGTCCGATTTTTTTGTTTAGTATTTTGATATTTTCATGTCCAAATAAAGCATGCATTCATTAATTCATTCAAAACAAAAGGGCAAAGTTTCAGCCCCAGCGGCGAGACCGCTGAAATTGGCTTGTCTATGATGAAACAAAAAAAACGAGGTTTACTTTGAGGTGTGCAGATCTATGCCCACATAAATAAGTTAGGGAAAAGTTAACTAGTATAAAACCTATGGCATAAACAGAACATGTGATAATTCATCCGTGTGACTACGGAAAAAATAATATCGTCATAACGACGGTTTAGCTTGAAAATCATTAGCCATAATTGCCTTAGTCATCTCTTTGACTTCTAAATTGTTGCCACGACAACCGAGCTGGGGGAGACTTGGCGGTAAGGGGAAGATAGGAAAGCTTTGCCTCGGCATGGGGCTGTCCGACGGGCCTGCGTCCCCCTGGAGCTGCCAAGAAAAATGTTGGCAAAACTGGAGTGATTATGGAATTATTTTGGATATGATTATGGAATTTAAATAGGATTGTCTTCTCTTGAGCCGGGGTCCTCAATTACCGGACTGCGGTCCATGATCGGACCATGGCAAACCTCTCTGCGGACCCAGAGCAAATGACACTTTAAAAAAAATAAAAAAAATTTTAACAAATTGTTACGATGACAAAGAGTCACCCGCTTAGTTAGGTTGCAATTACAGTATTTATTTTGGAAACTTGTGGAACAACACACGACTGCTGTCTGCCGCAGCCGACGCACAAGCAACCCCCAGAACAACGACAACAACAGGAAGGCACGTCTCTCGCTCTCCCGCACCTCCCTTTCCCCCGTAAGTCACGTGGTGCATTTAGGAACGCATGCGAATACCCCCGCTATATTATATCCCAATTCGTTACAATATATTATTTGTATGAGTTTCTGATCTATCGCTATGTGCTACTATTCTATCGCTAAATTCTGTTTCATTTTTAGTCAAATATGTTCCATGTTCCCACTTCTGTTGTAATCTCTATGACAACGATGTGCTGATTGACTGAGAGAGCCTGCATGCTACTAGCTAAAGTGGACGGACCGCAGCAGTGTGAAACACGAGTTGCACCTGGGACTTTGCAATCCCAGTAGAAGACCGAATCTTACAAAATGGCATGCTCAAAGCTGACCAAGAAAAGAAAAGTGGACAACGAAAATCGCCGTTTCAATGAGGAATAGATTGACAAATATGCGTCCATTTTAACAACTGCAAGTATCAAACCTATGTAGGCTACCTAATATGCTAAAAAAGCAGTTGCTCTGATAAAAAGTGAAAATGTGAAATGCAATTATGCTACTGAGCACAGCCCTTTGAAGAGAAGTTTCCTTTTAAGTCAGAATTGAGAAGGAAAGAAATTAAAAGGTTTAAGGGTTTGAGGGTTACGACACTCTTTGTTCTCGCCACGTCTGGTCACGTGGTTCATGTAGGGCGTGAGTAGTTCCAAGCACAAGCAGCGCTGTAGTGGTTTGCAATGGAACTGACAGCGGTAATTGGGACATTTAAGGAAAAATTGATAAAATCACGTATCTAAGTTCTTGTTTGATTATGTCTTTGCATTATGACTTATACTAGTATGTAAGTGCTAGATTTACATTTGGAGTGGTCAGGCGCCAACTGAAAACTATGTAAACTCTAATGCAGAAGGGAATGTTCCCATATTTTGGAGTGAACATATCATGTTTCTGTGAGCATGAGCACAGGAAATGGACTTTTACATTGAAATTCAAGATGATTTAGGTTTTTCTTTTTTCACAACTACAATACTGTTTTTTCCAGAGAATGTCTAGATTTCCTTGATTCATCTACCTGTGGTAAAAGATTAAAGATAACGCCATGTATAACATATCTTGTTCCCAAGTTTTAAGTGGTAGCTCCAAGTTTTTTTGTCGGATTTTCATATAAAAAGACTTGTTTCCAAAAAAGTTTGGGTTTGTGGTCATGACTTTTAAATTCTATTTTCCACTTTTCTTTACTGTTACAGTTTCAAATGCTTATATATGTGTGTGAACATTTTCCTTTTTATTTAATAGACTAGTTTGACCTGAAACACAAAGAAATGACATTTAACAAATATTTTCTACATAACTTAATTTTGAATATAGCTCCAATTTTAGCAGATCAAACCTGTACCTCTTTAGAGGGATGTTTCATTTAGTTCGGACCCAAGCAACACAAAGAAAATGATTAAAAGACAGGAACAAAATTGTATTATCTTCTGTAGCATGGTGTAATGTATAACAATAACAAATTATTACTCTTTGATGAAGAAAATCATATTCTTTTATTGAACAATTTGTGAAATTGCTGTCATGGTTCATTGTTTACACCTAACATTTTATAAATCAGTGGCCTGTGATGGTTGGTTGTGCAGCATGGTTTCCCCAAGGACTAAGAGCAGCAGAAAAAATGAATGGCAATGGTCAGTCGTCAAAACATGAAATAAAACACTTTTTTGTGTGTTTGTTGCTATTTAAAAATGGGCTTAGTGCCCACAGCCATCAGTCACCATCTGCAGGCACCACCAGCAGCATGATATGGATCATGAAAATGTAATCTTAAAAAAAAAAAAAAAAAAAAAACCCATTAGTTTTCTATTATAAATTTGTGTATATTAATTGTTGACACCACTTTTCAATCTATACACGTCACTAAAATATAATGATGTAAAACATTTTGGTGTAAAGAATACAGGTTGTCATGCATTGACTTGGTACTAAAAAAATGTTATTCATGTTATTCAAGCAAATTTGTCTTTTTTTGTGATTATTGGGATCAATAACTGATGCGTTGACCTGGGCCAGTGGTTTTGATAGTGAGGCCAAAAGCTAATTTCCCTGATTGTCTACCCCTGTTATTCACAACTGACAGATAAGATTTTCTATTTCAGCAACGGCATACATTAAACAGTGGGAATTTTTTTTACAAAAGGATTACCGTGATGTAAAACAGTGTTATTGTTTGATGGCAATGGTTTTGTTTTTCAATTTAAATGCACTAATTTTGAACAGAATCAGATATCACATTGGCAATGTACACTTTCTGCACATTCGATTTTGTTTACAGCAACAACCAGAAAGAAGTTTTATTCTAATTAAGCTATGTTTTATTTTTTTACTGGTTCCAAGAATGTGAATGTTTTTTGTTTTATTTATTTTTTTAAACGTTCCATTCATTTTCATTGACAAAGCCTTTTACGCTTGCTAAACTCAAAATGATACGTGATAAAACAAAAAAAACAAAACAAAACAAAATAAAACTCGATAAAATGATATGGAACCAAAATATTAACTGATTACTATTTTATCTGTTAACCGTTTCATCTGTAATGTCTATAATACCTTTGTTTTAGATTCTGAAAGAATCTATGGATGAGTGTTCAACATTGCTTTCACATGAACGAATTCAGAGGGAGAAACATCTGAGGGACTCAGTGAGGAGAAAGTGATGTGGTGGAATCAATGGAGGTCATTCATTGCAAAGATGAATTAGATTCACCGCACACTAGGCTCTCCAAAGAATTTCTCCCTCCAAGTCAAATGTATGCGACTTGGTATCGGAAGAGCCACATTCTGAAAGGATGTTAAAAAAATAAAAACGCTATTTTTTTGTGCCCAAAACAAAGATAGGGATGACGTACAGTAGCACCCATACTGTATCTCACTTTGAGAACAACTTTAATCTGTGAAATCACCTTTTAATCAGTCTAAAAATAGTGGCTGGGAAATTGTGTTGTTGCTGGTGAATTTAGTGAAAGTCATGTCACAGTGCTGACTCCCAAAGGGGTCGTCCATTCTAAAAATATGAGTACAAATTACAGGCCAACTCATACGGGATTTTAAAATGCTGATACCTATATTTTAAAAAATGTTCAACAGTTTGCCGAAATCCAAAGCCAATTTTGTAAGACGATATTAGAGGCCGATACTTTTTTTAAAGCACGTAGATTATGAAAGGCAATTTAAAAAAAATGCTTCAACAACTTTAAATTTACAATGATGACCTGAAACTTAAAGGATTAATTCGGTCCAGTGCTATCAAACCAATGAACGCAGCACTTCTTCTTCTCATAATACACACTAGGCAAGAACAATTCATTATGTTCAAACAATTAAACCCACCAGGGCGTCACAACGAGATGTAAACAAATGAGAGTGAGCGTTTAAGAGGATGCTCCCCATGCTAATGCTAATGTTAATGTGAATGCTACGCTAACGCTATGAGTAACATTTAGAGTGTAACAATCACTCAGTAAAAACTTTAAAAGGCAAAAGCAACATTACATATTCTCTCAGTCAAAATAATAAAAAAAACAAAAAAAAACCTTACAATATTTACAAAACAGGCTAGTCTGAGGCTTTCTGTAGCAGCCTGCCTTCAAGCTGCTGCAGGGTCCTTCCGGGGTCCTACTGTCAGTCAGTGACGGCCACAGTTGCCCACACAAATGCCTCTTCAAAATCCTTTTTTTTTTTATCAGCTTATTTTTTTGTTAATCAACTAATGGCCGATATTGAAAAAATGTCCATATATCAGCCCGATATATCGGCCAGCCAATATACTCGCATTCTGGAGCTCTGTAGTCTTTTGGGTGATAATACTTATAAGTGTTAGTCATTTTTTGGTCATCTCAAAATATGTTTGTCTTCGTCTAGTTTTTGTTGACGGAAACCCAAGACTTATTTCATGTTCGTGTACAGTTCCATGTTTGTAATATTTTTAAAAAGTACAATTTATTGAGCCTTGAGAATTTAAAATGGCTTGTCTGATGTTCAAGGTATTAGATGGACTTGCTCCACTTCCCATGTTAAACTTGACTGTGAGGTACCAGTCAGAAAAACAGCATTTGTTCAAAATTCTATTTGTGTAAAGGCCAGTAAGATCTGGAACAGTCTACCACTCAGTATCAGAGAGTGTCCTTTATTACAAACCTTTAAAACTCACCTCAGGCAGTGGTTGAAAGTAAACCAGTCTTGTAGCCACTAATTTTTAACTTCTTAGTAATTTATTGTACTGTGCTGTGTTTTATTGAAACTGCTTGTTCTCTCTTATGTCTTCTTGTGTCTTTCTGTTCCATTACCTGCCAAGAGACTGCCGATGTAAATTAGCATTTTTGTGATAATCCGACATATTTACGTCTTTTAGATGTGTCTAAATAGATGTTCATTAATGTACAGTCCCTGTCAAATAGATAAACATACAAATTTCATCTAGCTGTCATCGATGTTTACTGAAAATGTTTTCGTCTGTAAAATTTAAAAAATTTATTCCAAAAATAAATAAATGAATAAAGGTTTGCAACTATTTCAAATGAACATTGACAGACAAGCAAATATTGTAGTGTCTTCAATGACAACGCCAACTTGGTGATAATACACGCTGAGCAGCAAAACAGTATATTATTTTCAATTAATTATACCCACCTGGATATCACAACTGTATGTCAAAAAAGTTGTCCGAGAGTTTAAGAGGACGCTCATCATTAGCATTAGCCTGATGTTTACGCTAATGCGATGCAAACTTTACAAGTTACATTTAGCGTGTGATGATCATTCAGCACAGACCTTTAAAGGCTAAAGCAGCATTGCATACAGTGTGGCAAATAAGTATTTAGTCAACCACCAATTGTGCAAGTTCTCCTACTTGAAAAGATTAGAGAGGGCTGTAATTGTCAACATTGGTAAACCTCAACCATGAGAGACAGAATGTGGAAAAAAAACAGAAAATCACTTTTTTTATTTTTAAAGAATTTATTTCCAAATTAGAGTGGAAAATAAGTATTTGGTCATCTACAAAAAAGCAAGATTTCTGGCTGTCAAAGAAGTCTAACTTCTTCTAACGAGGTCTAACGAGGTTTAACGAGGCTCCACTCGTTACCTGAGTTAATGGCACCTTTTTTAACTCATTATCGGTATAAAAGACACCTGTCCACAACCTCAGTCTGTCACACTCTAAACTCCACTATGGCCAAGACCAAAGAGCTGTCGAAGGACACCAGAGACAAAATTGTAGACCTGCACCAGGCTGGGAAGACTGAATATGCAATAGGTAAAACGCTTGGTGTAAAGAAATCAACTGTGGGAGCAATTATTAGAAAATGGAAGACATACAAGACCAATGATAATCTCCCTCGATCTGGGGCTCCATGCAAGATCTCACTCCGTGGCGTCAAAATGATAACAAGAACGGTGAGCAAAAATCCCAGAACCACACGGGGGGACCTAGTGAATGACCTACAGAGGGCTGGGACCACAGTAACAAAGGCTACTATCAGTAACACAATGCACCGCCAGGGACCCAAATCCTGCACTGCCAGACGTGCTGAAGAAAATACACGCCCAGGCCCGTCTGTGGTTCGCTAGAGAGCATTTGGATGATCCAGAAGAGGACTGGGAGAATGTGTTATGGTCAGTTGACACCAAAATAAAACCTTTTGGTAGAAACACAGGTTCTCATGTTTGGAGGAGAAAGAATACTGAATTGCATCCGAAGAACACCATACCCACTGTGAAGCATGGGGGTGGAAACATCATGCTTAGGGGCTTTTTTTCTGCAAAGGGACCAGGACGACTGATCTGTGCAAAGGAAAGAATGAATGGGGCCATAAATCGAGAGATTTTGAGTGAAAATCTCCTTCCATCACCAAGGGCATTGAAGATGAGACGTGGCTGGGTCTTTCAGCATGACAGCGATCCCAAACACACAGCCAGGGCAACAAAGGAGTGGCTTCGTAAGAAGCATTTCAAGGTCCTGGAGTGGCCTAGCCAATCACCAGATCTCAACCCCATAGAAAATCTGTGGAGGGAGTTGAAAGTCCGTGTTGCCCAACGACAGCCCCAAAACATCACTGCTTTAGAAGAGATCTGCATGGAGGAATGGGTTAGTTACAGAAAACGTTTGGCCTCCATTATTGCTAACAAAGGGTACATAACAAAGTATTGAGATAAACTTTTGGTGTTGACCAAATACTTATTTCCCACCATGATTTGCAAATAAATTCTTTAAAAATCGAACAATGTCATTTTCTGTTTTTTTCCCCCCACATTCTGTCTCTCATGGTTGAGGTATACCCATGTTGACAATTACAGGCCTCTGTAATATTTTCAAGTGGGAGAACTTGCAAAATTAGTGGTTGACTAAATACTTATTTGCCCCACAGTATTCTCTCTGACCAAGATAAGAAAACAAATCTTACTATATGTACAAGCCTTTAGACTGCTCTGGTGATTGTGAGGGGTGCAGCACGTTACATGAGTGACACAATCAGACACTGCTAGATGCAGGCTAACAAACATACAAAGTCACACATTGTGAAAATGTGACGGAAACCATTGCACATTTTCGTCTCGTTCTTGTCTTGTCAGATGAAAACTGACATTAGGCTTGTTCTGTTTTAGTCTCCAAAACATGTTTCCAGCTCGTTATCTTCTCGTCATTGTCATGAAAAAATGTTCGTTGACGACATATTTTCGTAATAGTCATCATTGACGAAAACAACCTACTGTGAAATTGTGCTGCTTTGCTTCTCTTGCCCATCATGAATCTTTCCACGTTACAATGAAATCTCAATCACAATCAGCGTTCTGGAGCAAAAGTACTGCTTGGTGTTTGACAGTTTTATCACGGCACCAGTAACGGGTCCTCCAAAAGTTAAACACACCTTCGAATGACTAAGATCAGAAAACACTCAAACAAAACAAGCTGTTGGATGTGTGATTTGGATGGAACTCAACAAAATTCAGATCAGGAATGCTCTTCTTTTATGAATATGCTGAATGTATTTGCACATTTTCCCAAACCAGCACATTCCCCAAATTTGAATAACAGACATCCATGCGGAGCTTTTGCTTGTGGGCGGATTAGCAAATTTTAATTTATGTAAACCCTCTCGACTTTGCAGTCAGGGAAAGTTGAATCGGAGATTCTTTAAACATTGCTCCACATGTCCTCCCTGACATCCTAATACACGTTCCGCATCTTAATCTACTTTCACTCAGCCAGTCTTCCAATTTACAGAGATAGAATAGATAAAGCAATTTGGGATCACGCTCGGGGTGCATGTGCTGTCCCACTATGTTGCTGAGCCATGGCTGTGACTCACTCTTGTCTAATAGTGGTCTCAAATTATTTTGTGAAAGCCGTCTAATGTTGTCATGGCTGAATGACCGAAGCTCTGCGTACTTCAAAGAGCTGGTGTTGGTTCATTTGATGTTGATGGCTAAGAGTGAGGGCTACTTTTACTATGAACTGTCTAAGAAAGAAACACTTGTTTGATTTTTTTGGGTACACACCAAACCTCAGAAATAACAATAGAAAACCTCACGAAGCTGGATGGTTTATAACACCTAATTTGAAACAATAAAACACCCCCTATTAAACAGTTTCACACAGGCCTAGCTGTCAGGGAGAGTAGCTTTTGATGCAGACCTCATTCCATATATTTGCATTCATTTATCATCTTTTATCTTGTGTGAGTGTTTGTGTAGGGGGGGGAATTTATCACCTGGCCCAGGCCCATAAAAATGTCTTGACACGTAACGGCGACGGGCATGGCAGGCGCTCACCTCAGATGGCATTGCATTACTACTTGCTGGCTGCTGCTTGACAGTGGCTGATCTTTGCCCAGCCTAGGTTTCCAGGTGTTCAGGTGTTTAGCTTTGCTGCAAATACGCTCTACTGCATTGTGATATGACTAGAGTTGGGCATCGTTTGAAATTGAACGATTCCGGTTCCAATTCCGGTTCCGTGTTTCGATTTCGGTTCCGAATGATTCTTGATCCCGATTCTTTTAAGAAGCAGGGTAAAAAAAAAAAAGGCAAGGTCAAAAAATCTATAGTTTAAAAATGAATTACTTTATATTAATGTCTTAACTTCTCGAAGCATGAGTATAAATTCTTCTGTTGATTATAATTTGATGTAGATGAGGCAAAATAATAAGGTTTCCTTATTCGTAAAACCGATTCTGCTGTGTTTACAGACACATGCAATGTTTATGTTGTGACAATACCAGTTAGGCCAGTGAGTGGCGCTGTAGGAGTGTGTACGTATAACGCGGAGAAGAAGAGATGAGAGCGTCTGGCTAGGATGCTTTCTGATGTGATGCTTTGTTTTCACTGCTACGAGTTAATTAAAAAAAGTAATCGAATGCTTCATATGGCTGCTTCTTTCTAAATAAGCAACACAACAGATTCCAAAACAAAAATCCTTTTACAATTGTTAATTTTGACGGAGGCGTCTACTGCTTTAACTCATTCACTCCCAGCCATTTTCACCGGAGCAAGGCCCTTCGCTCCCGGCCATTTTACTGGATTTTGACTGATTTTGCAAGGCCCACAAAAAATTCTGTTCTATTGCTATATAAACATGGAACCCACCAAAAGAAAGATTAGACTCTCTTCTTTCAGCAGAAAAAAAAGTAAGTTCATATCTTTTTCCATTCTTTAGAAATCAGCATTGGAAAATAGCTTAGTTTGAGCAATTTTCCAATTTGTGATGAAAAAACGGAGAAAATGAGCTTTTTGTAAACGCAAAAATTTCAAACATAACTTTGACTTTAACATGGCTATTTTTTGCTTCAGTGACATCCCAAACATATGATTAATTTTTTTCTTTTACAAAATAACATGAACAACCAGCCAAATAGAGCTTTTGATAGCAAAGTAACAATTTATTCACACTTACCTAACTGAGAGATGACGTTTGGTGGCTGCGACAGCGGTTAAACTTTTCCCTCATTGCCGACTGTCTCGTAAAGATGGATTTTTTTTTTTGTCTTTTTTTGTGGTGACCACTGTCTCGTTCACCTGGGGAACTTATGTTCCTGGGGGGGGACTGGTTTGGCCGTGCGTGTTTCCGTGCAGGACACTCGAGCGTGCGGTGGACCTGAGCAGCAAGCTGCGGAGGGGCTCTGCTAACTTCCCTAATAAAGTTGTACTGTTTGAATTGGGTTTTGCGGTCTTAACAAATGTGCTACTGCCCTCCAGTAGCCAGTTTTATTGCTTTAAAATTGATTTTGAGGCTTGTTTTTTGTTTCGGCGATAGATCGGAAGCTCTAGGTGCTTAATGTACAAAAAAATGCAAAAGACGTATAAATACGTTTGTGGGACAGTTAAGCATTTAAAAATAGAACGTCTTTATACGTTTCTGGGAGCAAATGAGTTAAGATGGCGGCTGTCTCCTAACGCTGCCGAGTCTGTCATTTCGTTTCTAGTTCTATTTACATGTGATATCGACCTTAGCCCGACGTAATAATGCAATTTATTCTCACTCTACTCCATCTATCCATCATCTACTGATTAATCCGGGGTCTAGTTGCTGGGACAGCAGAAGACAGACGTAATGTATTGTTTTACTTACCTGGTTCTGACGACGCAGCGCGTCAACTACATAGCACTCAGCTAGCTTTGCACTTGGCACTTAGGCTATATTCCATGAAGCCGGTCGTGCATAATTGTCATGCAGACACCTTTGCATGTTGTGCATAGTTGTGTTGCAAACTTTTTTTTGTAAAGTTAAGACAAACTTTTGAGCGCCGCCACACAGTGTCCAAGGTTGTAATCAACTTGCAATGCACAAACACCACTTTATTTCTTCGTGGTTTTCAGCAGCATTTTTTTCCCGCTCGGCGTTAGGGTTAGGGCATCGAAACATGGTATCAAAATTTTTAAAATTCGAAAAAGTCCGGGAGAACCGGAGAGTTAGAACCGGGTCCTATTGATGCTCAATGCTTGTTGCCCAACCGTAGATATGACTCATCTCAAATAATATCTCCATATTGAAATAGAGAAGACATTTATTGTTGATTAGTTCTCCTTAAATCTTACTTCAATTCCATGGACATCATGCGGCTCCTTCTAAGGCCTGATTAATGCTAGGGATCTCTGCTCGGAATCTCTGTTGCGTAATTCTTATTAAAAGCTAGAGAAGTCAGTATTTTTATTGGGTCAGACAGTGAATGATTTAACCAATTATAACATTGTGACATTGATGGTATTTGTTTGCCTGGATATTAGCGATGTCCCGATCTGATACTCTGTATTGGCACCCGGTGTTGCTATTTTTAGAGAATCAGAGTATATCGAATTTGGTGACATGATCAGATACGATCCAGTAGTCACCTGTTTTCCGTACAATGGTGCTTTTTGACTGCTGTAAATCAAACAACTTGGCAAATATGTCCGCTGAGTGAGACTACTGCTCTTTAGAAACTAATGACAGTAACCAAGCACCGTGTAATATTCTTCGCGGTACCAGCAGAGCTAGTTTTAAAGGGCAGATGAAGAGTTTGTAGGATTTTTGGTGTTGTACAATCCACAACGAAAAGCCTTTCAATCTGAAGATCTCCTCGCTCCGTCCACCTCATACGCCCGCCGTTCAAGCGGGGAAGAAAAAAAGTCTCACGCAGTTCGTTCTCAGTTCATTCATTTAATCCAACGCTTGTCATCCACAACACAAACAAAAGGCAACTGAGAGACAGATCGAGAGACTAATTCAACTAAGAAAATGGAGAAAAGAAGATGTCAAAAATTGTTTGGGCTCTTATGCTTCTTTCTTCCTGCCCACGCCAACTGATTTGTCTAAAACAGCTCTCGCCCAGCGTTATATCGTACGACATGACGTCAAACGTGACGTCACGAACTAGTTCCACGAAATCAAATAAACAAATAATAATTATGTCTGGTATAACCAAATAACAATCAATAACTTGTTTTATAGAATCAAAGAAATTATTTACAATGTACATAAATAATTATCCAAATGTTATTTTAGGCACCTTCAGGTGTAATTTGACGAATTTAAACTCGTATTTAAACGACTATGTCACTTTTAACACGTAACTGCGTGAAGAATTAGCGTTTTTATAGTTTTTTAGCACTCCGTCAATAATGCCTTCTCAAACTCGGAAGTGTGAGGTCATTTACAGAAGGCAACAGAAGACATGAGGGGCTTTATCCATAGCAGCACCAGCGATGGGGATATATGTCCAGCTGTAGCTGTTGGGATCGCATTTTGTTAGCGATGACAAGGTCTCCCAGGAGAGATTATCTACAATTATTTCTTGCATGGTTGAAGCTAAGGTGTCAGATGATGACAATTTACTCGGCACAGCAGACAGTGGCGATGACGCCGCTTTGCGGCTCGACACTTCTCGAAAGGAAGGTTTGTAAGCCTATGTCTAGCATCGTGATTTCTCTTTAAACCTTTCTTTCCCCAGTCTTTTTGAGATATATTTATCAGTACTTGCAAAAACAGACGAGTAGTTATTTCGATCTAGTAATAAATGTGTCATTCACATGAATAGACAAGCTGTCAGCTGTCCTATCTACTTATGACAGGCCAGCAACAACAACAACAAAAGGTCGCACTTCAACTAACAGGCAGTAGGATTTGCCCTCCTTTATCAACAGAATTGCATCACATTTTAGAATTAGAAAAGCCATCAAGGGTCAACTACATCTTTGAAAAACAAAAGTTGTATTCTCCTAGGCTTTAGAGAAGCAATCGATGAGCCGGGGAGAAGTTCTTCCGCGTGACTCTCACAAAAGATGTCCAAATCCTTGCAGAAGTTTTTTTTTTTTTTGGGCCACTGATAGTCTCGAGCCTTCGTGTGAGCAATTCAAGTATACTGTAAGTATAGGAGTGGTGGTGATGATTAGGTTTAGGCTCACCTAAAAGGCTGCATATATTTTAATTCTATGTAGAATATATACGTATCTATACATATATTATATATATATATATATATATATATATATATATATATATATATATATATATATATATATATATATATATATATTATACTGTATATATTTAATTTATTTTAACTTAACATTATACTTATGTTCCAAATTGCTACTATGTTTTGAACATGTCCTGTTAAATGAAAAATAAAATAAAATTGTATTTTATTTTTATATATCTCAAAGTAACGCATTTTAGAGCTGTAATTGCAATACTGTGATACCGTGAAACCGAGATATTTTGGCTTAAGGTTATCATATTGTCAGACTATCATACCGGCACATGCCTACTCCCTACTGGTTATGATGTTTTTCATTTGTTAGCAGTATGCTAAATACCGGTATATATTGTTCGCCGAAGTTAAGGCTTTTGGGTTGTTTGAAATGACAATATACTGTAATTCTCTTTAAGCTTTGTTCAACAGTAAATTCTAAGCCTTTCCCCCCTTCTTTTGATGAATGAATGTTGTGAAGTGAGTTGGATTGTTCACTGCCACATCTAAAAAAAAAAAACACCTCCCAAGTCAAAGCAAATAATCCACCACACTGTTTGAAACCCGAGAAAAAATACTGTACATTTGTTCCCTTGTATCTCAAGCAACCACCGTTTTTAAAAGAACCTAATAATTTATTGTGTCTTTTAATCAACAGTTTAATTTTAATTTGAATATTCTCATGAAAGCAAATTTTTCAAATGCCCTACTCCCCCTATATTTACTTAACAATATTCAATCAAAAACTGGGACACCCAAAACCTGCTTGATTGTTTTATGACAATCACTTTCCAAATAGCTTAAGAAGCTAAACAGCTGTTGTTTTATTACATTTAATTCACTAAGTCAAAACATGATTAAACTGAGCAAGTCAATGCATTTGAGAGGCGTTGAGCCGATTCATAAATCATCATGTAGCATTTGTCGAGGCTAGAAGAGTGGTCAGCACAGCAAGTCTTCTCTCATCAGTGATCCCCTTCTGGCTGATCAGTGTCTTCTCACTGGTTCCTCCTGCTGTTGATTGTGCAATTATCATTACTTGGGTCTTTGATTAAACTTTTTCTACCGTGATTAATTCCTTCTATAAATAACACTGTGAAGTCCATTCCAAAGCCAAACAAGCATCTCCGGATGTAGAATCAGCAAAAACATCATTTCTACTTGGCAATAACAGTAGTACTATAACTGTTATGGAAGATTGCATGGTTGAAAACCCATCAGATTTTGCAAGAATGTGTGTGCTGGTGAAAATATATGTGCAGTGGTGCCCTAAAAGTCATTCAGCTATTTTTATTGTATTTTTTATTTTTTGCTTTGACTTGACAGGAACATTTTGAGACACACACACACACACACCTACACACACACGCACGCACACACACACACACACACACACACACACACACACACACACACACACACACACACTATATGTACAGTAAAGTCAACCAACGTAATAATTTTTTTTTTTTTTTTAAAGGCTGTAATCTACCCCATTTGTCATAATGTTAAACTAAAACGAAATGCTTTGAGCAACAGACATTATTTTGAACACATACCCTACACCGGGGGTCAGCAACCTGCGGCTCTAGAGCCGCATGTGCCTCTTTAGCGCTGCCCTAGTGGCTTTTTCAAAAAGGTTTGAAAATGGAAAAAGATGGGGGAGGGAAATGTATTTTTAGTTTTAATATTGTTTCTGTAGGCGGAAAAACATGACGCAAACATTCATTTTAATAGATTCATATTGTAATGAAGTTAAACCTGAGGCAGCATCGCACAACAGAGGATTCACCGCAGAGAAAATAAACATTTACCGTATTTTCCGCACTATAAAGCGCATCGGAGTCTAAGGTGCACCTTCAATAAGTGGCCTTTTTTAAAACCATTTTCATGTATAGGGCGCACTGCATTATAAGGCAGCAGCAGTTGTAGTAATAGAAGTGGTTTGCGTTGCGTTATGCATTCACAAGATGGAGCTGAGCTAAACAGAATGCCATGCCATAATTAAATAATACTGATTCATGTACAGAGGTGGGTAGTAACACGTTACATGTACCCGTTTACATATACTTGAGAAATATTTTGAAAAAATGTACTTCTAAGAGTAGCTTTACTAAGCTATACTTTTTAGTTTTACTTGAGTAGATTTGTGGAAAAAACAAAACAAAAAAAACGCTACTCTAACTCCTCTACTTTGGGCTACACATGAGTCGTTACACTTTTCCTCTTTATTCTACATAAAAAATGTATTTTTTTTTGCCAGCGATGCTAAGAGTAGAGACGTGCCTGGTGTATTACCGAGGTAGCGCTACTGATTTCACCAATGAGACATCGCAACAATATTCACATGACTCCATTACACCAATCAGACTCATGCTTTCCGTTCTATAATCACACCAGCCTGTTCCATCATGTTGTGTCTTTAAAGCAACGTAAAAAATGAAGTATTTGATATAGAGTGTTGCCAACAACATGACTCAAAAGCACAGATTTTAACCTCTCTCCCAGTTTTTATTTGGCACCGACTGACCACGGAAAACTGGAGATATGATCTTTTTAATTTCAAAGTAGTAATTATGAAGGAACACTTCACTATTCAAACTCAGAACTATTTTTCCACCAGAGGGTAGTCATGCTCTTTGGACGAATAATGCTTCATTTATTGAATATTTTTTTCTCATGTCGGAATTCAATTTTTTTTTTTTGTATTTCTTTGGCATAATGTGCTTACGTAATGAGTTATTGTACAGTATCATTATAACAATAGTCCATATAGTTAACTTTGTGCTCAGATAAAAAATACCATTGTTAAAAATTTTTTTAAAAATCCAACAAAAATATAAGCAGTTGCTTACGATGTTACTCATTAGTTGAGTATTCTTTTCACCAAATACCTTTTTTACTTGCACTTGAGTCCATTTTTTGGATGACTACTTTTACTTTTACTTGAGTAATATTATTTTGAAGTAACGCTGCATTTACTTGAGTAAAAATGTTGGCTACCCTACCTACCTCGGTCCATATATAAGGCACACTCTCGGCTTTTGAGAAAATTAAAGGCTTTCAGGTGCGCCTTATAGTCGGAAAATACGGTAATCATGAAGGCTGTATTTCCAGCCAATTCAGGCATTTTGATAGTAGGCTAATATAGCAAATACAGATACATACAGCATGTGTTGCCTTCATTATAAGGCTTATATAAGGCTTTCCATTTTCTATGCAGCTCCAGACATATTTGTTTTTTGATTTTTTTTTGCTTCAATTTGGCTCTTTCAACATTTTGGGTTGCCGACCCCTGCCTTAAGCGATACATGTACACTCAAGTGTGCCATTATTCAAGGGCATATATTCTTCATTCTCTAGTGGGAATGACTAATATTACTGCAGTTTACCCAGTCAAGTCCGAAAGTGTTGTTCGTATGTGTCTCTGTCTGTATTAGACTGCCTCCAGGTGGCCTCGGTGCCCACACTAATTCATATCATCAATGTAGGTTTTACAGTTATGCATGCTATTTTTTCTAATGCTACAGTATATGTTCGTTCTTATTCAATATAGGTGAGGGTTAGGGCGCCTGTGCATTTAGTGTCTAAGGAAGCTCAAATCGCTCTATAATTCACAACAGCCTCTAATGCCTTTTTTACACTACATATTTTGTTTTTGTCTTGCCCAAAGATCGCAGTGTTAGATTACACAACATTATGTCGTGCTGTTGCAGTGCGTCTTGTAATGGTCGAGTTGTGGCACTACAAGGACAGAGCCTGCCTGGTCATCGTGTACTGCCATGCTGTATCTCATTATATGGCGATACAACAATTATCAATATATTGGTCAGGAAATCATTCTATGTATTCTATAAAACAACTAATAAACAGAAAAATAAGCTATCTTCATCCTTCTGCTGTAAGTTTAGTCTGAAACCACGGCAACAGCACTACTATTGGTCCACGTGACGAAAAACCAATGCACGCGCTGCAAATCCTAGTCCGCCGTGTAAATATCACTACGACACAGTAAAAAAAAAAAAGACCGAAACAAAAACACAAATTATTAACAAATGACTGGAAAGCCTGAGTAGAAACTTTTTCTGAGTACTAATTAGCAACGTACTGTATATACTGTATATAATAAAACAGAGTTCATGTAAATCCACTTGAGTGGAACAAACCAACACAATATCGTCCAGCCAATACAGCCTATTATATCAAAATGATTAATGTGAGCAGTGAATGTAGTTGTTTGAAGGGATATAGCGTGCACATGTTCACTGTAGTTGGTTTGTAGTTGAAATGATGTGGTTTAATGTTTAATACATTAAGAGGTCTGTGAATGTTGACCATATGTCTGTGTTATACAGTATACCAGATACAAAAGGTGTGTACATGTATGCACACCTGCACATGAGCCCAAAAAAGTATTTAATTTCAGCTCCTGTGCTCTCTAACTGGAGCCCCTGTCGTGGTCAACAAATCTGAGCCCACTAGTCACAAGTAGACTGTTGTTAATATCGGCGTTTGAATATAACAGCGTTACTAACAGCGTTACTGTATTTTCTTCAGTAGTGAGTAATCTAATTAATTACTTTTCTCATCTTGGCAACAGCATTACCGTTACTGAGGCGGGAAAGGCGTGTGTTACTATGCGTTACTATGTTGGTTGACTGACGTGAGAAAAGTTTGAGAAAGACGGACTCACGGAGACGAGAGAGCAGAGCAGGATTGGGGAGGAGGCAAGGGTGTGTTACGCCGTTGCAAACGCGATGCTAATATGCTAGGTGGCTCCAATAATACCTGACTGCAGCCGATAGCCTACAAACTACGCCCACATGATGCTACGGTAGATATCACATATAAACAGAACTACATGCAAATGACAAACACGGCGGCATTAGCAACATGTATAAAGAACTAGATGTGTTAGTAAACAGCCGCCATCTTAAAGCAGTAGACTTGTCAGGAAGGCTCTGTTGTAGAAAACCTTCCTAGTGAACCTAAGTAACTTTTTATCCAAAATGCTCCTAAATCGGCAAAACTTAACTTAAATCTATCTTCAAATAATGAAACAGTTTTAAACCTTACACATGTCGAAAGTAGACAGAAGGGAACTAATGCAATAACGGGAGCGATATTAACAACTTTAATGGTTGATTCACAACATTAAATGACCTCCACACATAGCAAATGTTACAATCTAGTTATCGCAATATCCGCAATACCCCTGTGTCGAGTTAAGTTTAGGGTAAAGAATTGGGCTAGGGCCAATTGTCCCAAAAACCCTTTATACTTCACATTGCGTGATCTGTTTTTTTTGTTTTGTTTTGTTTTTTGAGGGGGGGGGGGACATGAAAATTATCACCAGTTACTTTGCCAAGTAACTAATTACTCTTACATTCAGGTAACTGAGTTACTAACGCAATTACTTTTTGGGAGAAGTAATTTGTAACTGTAATTAATTCCTTTTTTAAAGTAAGATTAACAACACTGCAAGTAGAATCGTCCACACTTTCGTTATTAATGTTTGTGATGTTAAATTAATATTCTCTTGCACACATTGGCCAAAGCATTTTGTTGTCCAGGACACCATGTTGGCTAGTAAAGCCACTGCACCCCAGTAGTGTTTCCCGTAAAGTTCAAGACATTCTTGGTTTTCACCCAAAACCAGCTCGTGATATTTGAAAAGGAAAAAACAAAATGCCCTGCTCGACTAGTTTTACTAACCAGATAGCGTTAGCTATCCTAGTCAAAAGGGTGATGCTATTTGTAAAAGCATTTTTGCCTCAGCTATCTAATATAGGTAGAGCACTGAGTGAAAGTTTGATTATTTCAAAGATTCACCCTGAAAACAGGTTGTGCGAGAGTCTTGTTCATCAGTCCTTGCCTCACCGCTTTGATTGTAATTATTCTCCAGTGATGGATAGGGCTGATGACAAAGACGGAGAAGGTGGAGAAAATTGCGGCGGGCATCTCTCCTGAAAGATAGAGCAAGTGTGTCAGCTCCTCCGTGACTCCTAGCTCGCCTGTCAGACACCATTACAGAAAAGCTCGTCTCCCGTGACTTGGCGAGGGAGATTCCACAGGAACATGCGCCCAGGTCCTAATCAAGAGAAGACTGCCAATGCGATCAAACGGCAAAGGCACATGCCAGACAACCTCCTACCGTCAGTCCCCCCATTACTCCAAACCTGTCTTTTCCTTTGCCTTACTCGAACAAACGGCTCATCCTCAGTGGTCTCTGGTGCTCGGCTGCTGTGACTTTGTCTTTGCATCCATTGTGATCAGTGTTTGGAAACAAGACACCACAGAGTAAGAGTTTGTCACTTAGCCGGACAACACTTCCAATTCTTCTGTCTGGGGACAAGGGCTTGGCTTATGCTCTCCAACAGTGTCCATTGAGGCACTGTTTATGGTTTTTGGTACGCGTTTTGTTGCCGTTTTCACTGAAACAAAGTAAAAAATAATTGGAAGTGAAAGAAAAGTGAGATGAAAATTGTTGCTGACTATAATATCAGAAATAATTCCCCTTTGTGAAGAAGCATCATTTGTCTCCCACTGGGAAGAAGGCCTCAGAAAAATCACTACTGCAACTTCTTACATAACATTTTCCATCATACGGTGAAGAAAATAAGTATTTCAACACCCTGCTATTTTGCAAGTTCTCCCACTTAGAAATCATGGAGGGGTCTGAAATTTTCATTGTAGGTGCTTGTCCACTGTGAGAGAGAATAAAAAAACAAAAATCACAATTTTTGATTTTTTAATGATTTATTTGTGTGATGCAGCTTTGGACACCTGAGAACACGAATGTTAATATTTGGTACAGTAGCCTTTATTTGCAGATACAGAGGTCAAATGTTTCCTGCAGTTTTTCAACAGGTTTGCACAAACTGTAGGAGAGATCTTGGCCCACCCATCAGTCAGGTTTCTGGGCTGTCGCTGAGAAACATGGAGTTTGAGCTCCCTCCAAAGGTTTTCTATTGGGTTTAGGTCTGGAGACCGGACAGGCCATGCTAGAACTTTGTTATGCTTCAGACGGATCAAATCATTGGTTTTCCTGACCGTGTGCTTCGGGTCATTGTCATGTTGGAAGATCCAGGCACGACCCATCTTCAATACTCTGACTGAATGAAGAAGGTTGTTCTCCAAAATCTCGCAATACAGGACCCCAGTTATCCTCTTTTTAATACAGTGCACTCGTCCTGTCCCATGCGCAGAAAAACACCCCCAAAGCATGATGCTACCACGCCCATGCTTCACAGTAGGGATGGTGTTCTTGAAATAGTACTCATCATTCTCCTTCCTCCAAGCACGGTTAGTGGAATTATGACCAAAAAGTTCTATTTTACTCTCATCTGACCACACACCTTAGTCCCATGACTCCTCTGCATCATCGAAATGGTCATAGGCAAACTTAAGACGGGCCTTGATATGTGCTGGTTTAAGCAGGGAACCCTTCCGTGCCATGCATGATTTCAAACCATGACGTCTAGTGTATTACCAACACTTGGAAACAGTGGTCCCCGCTCTTTTCAGGTAATTGACCAACTCCTGTCATAAAGTTCTAGGCTGATTCCTCACCTTTCTTAGGATCATTGAGACCCCACTAGGTGTTATCTTGCATGAGGCTCCAGTCCGATTGAGAGTGACCGTCATGTTTAGCTTCTTCCATTCTCTAATGAGTGCTCCAACAGTGGACCTTTTTTCACCAAGCTGCTTGGCAATTGCTCAGTAGCCCTGTCCTGCCTTGTGGAGGTGAACAATTTTGTCTCTGGTGTCTTTGGACAGCTCTTTGGTCTTGACCATGTTACACGTTTGAGTCTTGTATCGTGTGGACAGGTGTCCATATACTGCCATTGACCTCAAACAAGTGTATCTGATTCCGGATAATACATGGAGTGGAGGTGTATTTTTTAATTGGCGGACTAACAGGTCCTTCAGCATCAGAATTTTAGCTGACAGACAGGTGTTCAAATACAGTATTTTCAGCTGCATCACACAAATAAATTGTTAAAAAATCATGCAATGTGATTTCTGGATTTTTCTTTTTAGATTATATCTCTCACAGTGGACATGCACCTACAATGAAAATTTCAGACTCCTCCATGATTTCTTAGTGGGAGAACTTAAAATAGCAGGGTGTTCAAATACTTATTTTCTTCACTGTATACATCTTGCTAAAGTGCTACAATCAAACCAAGAATCATTGAACCAGAAAATCTACACCAAGCAGTCTGGTGTTTCCAGTAATACTTGTAATATCCATAATCCTGTTGACAGGGAGGAAAGCTCAGTCATTTTTCTCACCATGTTCCATTGATTTCGCCCTATTTAATGGTCTATTTGTAGGGCAGTACTTTCATACATTCTTCATCTTCCTCATTAGGGTCACAAATGAGTTGGAGCCTGTCCCAGCTGACTTTGATAGCAAGAGGCAGGTTACACCTATGAATGGTCGTCGGTCAGCCAAATGCAGGGAGCATGCTGTATCGACAATCTTCCATGCGCATATTCACTTATTTGGAGAATTCTTCAAGAGTGAACTATCAGACTAGGCCAGATGAGAACTAGACTAATATTGAAATATAGTGTAACAAATATACCCAATGATCCATTCTATGTAGGCCCACACCTAACCTTTCCTTGGTTTGAAAGATAGTACTACCCTAGTAACAGACTAGAGGCAAAATACTATAATTTACAGTACCCACTTGATAAACTAGATAATGCGAATAGATTCAGGAATGCAAGAAAAGATTTTCAACTGTACAGCAAGCAAAATATTTTGTATATTTTAGAATGTACCAGATTAAAACCAGACATGAACTCAGGACTGTCTTTGACCACAGTACATCTAGATAAAAAACAGATTAACATAAGCAAAGTATCTGATTAGGATTTTACTTGTATGACGCTAAAAGCACACTAGTATCAAACTATTACCAGACTGCCACACTACTGCAAACAGCCTTGACGCAATTTGGAACCAGAATAGTTCTATAGCAAACTGGAAGTAGTATTAGGGGCTGTTTACATGGTTTACATGAAGCTGCGACACCAGGACGCAAAGATTGTGTTGTAGAATTGCCTCACCTTTACACGGTGAGGCAAACACAGAAGGCGAAGACGCAAACTTTTGATTCCAACCTACAAAGTGAAACAATTCAATTGCTGGGATTGCCCTCAAACCATATAAATGGAATGGTCTCGCTCCGATGACTCGCAAACATCACTTTGGGCACGCGCAGTCGCTGCTACTAAACATTCAAAACAGTGGAACGTCGGCTTTAATTTACTGTTATGTTCGCGTTTTTGTGCCTTTTGAAGCAAAAGAAAAAAACGCGTGACCCCATTGCTTCGAGTGGGCGGGTATGTTGTCTTTCGGGCTGAGAAGGTTGTTGTCAAGGAAGCGCACCATTGGCTGTGGCCTTGAAAAACTGCACTGTCCCCTGGGGCCTGGCATGAATACTACACCATTTTCGCGCGGAATTGCGACATCATTTGAATGGAGACGGAATCAAGACGGAACCATGTAAATGCAAATATGAAATGTGTCGTATTCTCGGAGCGTCAAAATGTGAATGGCCCCATAGTCTCCAACCAGACTGAAACTAGATGTTAAACAGCTCTACTAGTCTGATATCAAGATATCATAGCAGTGTTGTTTTCGTCAACAATGACGATAACGATAATATTTCATCAACGAACCATTTTTTCATGATGATGACGTCACGATGCCAAGCTAAAAATGTGGTTTAGGAGACGAGAAAAAATGCCAGTTTTTATCTGATGATACGACAATTAGACGAAAATGCGACATAGTTTCTGTCATATGTTCACAATGCGTGACATTTTTACATTGTACGTGGAGTACGTCAGGTTGCATCTTAGCAGTGTTTGGGTCGTGTCACTCTTGTGAGATGTGCTGCGCCTCACCCTCACTCACCATAATTTAGTTTGCGTCTAGAGCAAGGCTGCACTCCATCTTGCTTGTTTGGAAACACGTTAAGATTTGTTTTCTTGGCAAGAGAGAATATGCAATGCTGCTTTAGCCTTTAAAGGTCTATGCTGAGTGATCATCGGACGCTAAATGTAACTCCTAGCTTTAGCGTAGCACTCGCGTTAGCATTAGCTTCAGAATGGCGAGCGTCCTCTTAAAACACTGGCGAATTGTAAAGCTGATTTTCTTGGCTTTCCTTGTCAGTAGGTCTAGAGGAGGGCTAGTTGGCGAAATGGCATTTTGTTTAATAAATGAACCATTACTGTGAAATACTGATCGCTTGAAACTTCTGGCTAGACTCGAATAATAGCAACAAAAAAAACCTACTGTTAAACACTTTTTTTACATACAGTTCATGGCTTCCAGTTGGGTTTAACTAAAAATGATGTACTGCTTTTTCTGCTGTGTGTAGTGTATTATTATCACGAAGTTGGCGTTGTCCTTGTAGACGCCACAATATGTGCTCGTCTGTCTGCGTTCATTCGGAAACGTTTGTTCTTGGACAAAAACTATTGAATTTTACAGATGAAAACATTATGACTAACTGTCAACTAAAACTAGATGAAATTTGTAGATTTCAGCAACTAAAACTAGATCACAGATCACATTTGATGGTGATTTTATGCAGAAATGTGACAAATTCCAAAAGGTTCAGATACTTTTTCATACCACTGTAAATAAATGGAAGCAAAAAAGCACCTGTCTAATTTACTTTAAATGTAAACATTGGTCTCATGTGTGACGTAGAGACAAAGTTGGTCGCAGTTAATGACGTTTCCACAGTTAAATCTTCGGTTATCAGTCTCCACATGATGGCGCCACTAAAGCAGAATTTGCACATCTTGACTTCTGACTGAGTATTTAAGTACTATCATTTAAATGTGCGTGTGGATGATTGGCCAAACTGTAGAAAAAGTTTATTTTTGCTCAATACCCTGCTACGTGTAGACATGGCCTAAGACGTCTTTTCGTCCAAAAGACTAAGACTAAAACAACAATTAAAAGGGCTGCCAAAAACAACACTGTATCATTGTATAAAAAGTAACCCACCTGAATTTTTAGCCACAGATAGGTTTGTTGTACCCGCCTTTTGTGGGTGATATTGCCGATGATTTCGAAGTGAAGTTATGGCTGAATTACCTTTTTCATGTGAAACTTCAGTCTTATTATTATTGTTTTTATGATTATTTATTAATATTTATGCCATAAAACTATAGCCAAGAATGGTGTGCATGGGAGGACTATACATACTGTTGTCTAAAAAAAACATTGTTGCTCGTTTAATGTTAGCAAAAAGGCACTTGGACAATCCGCAGAAGTTTTGGGTATATATTTTGTGGACTTATGAAACTGAGTCTAAATTGTTTGGGAGTAACACACAATGTCATGTGTGGTGGAAAAATGGCATAGCTCATTTACATCAACATTTCATCCCCACCGTGAAGCAAGGTGGAGGGAGCATCATGATTTGGGGCTGTTTTGCTACCTCGGGGCCTGTTTCAGAACAACAAAATACACATTCTGGAGTGACCTAGTCAAAGTCCAGACTTGAGCTAGACATCCCAGGAATCTGACTGAACTACAGCAGTTTTGTACAGAAAAATGGGCCAAGATTAGTCCTGATCAAGGGGGGGCACAAAATATTAAATGTGACGGTTCACTTACTGATTTTTCCCATTTTCTGTCATTGTTTGCATACTATCCTCATTAAAATATGAAAACTTATGTTTGGATGGTTTTAGTTAAAGCAGAAACTGTTTTTTTCATCTGTGTGATTTTGAAAAAGATCAGATCACATTTGATGGTGATTTTATGCAGAAATGTTAGAAATTCCAAAAGGTACAGATACTTTTTCATACCACTTTATGACCAAAATTAATCCAAGGTCACTTTTTTTGCTTACCTGATACCACATGGTTAGTTTAAAACCTTTTCAAAAATAGACAGAGGGGAATATTTTCTTGTAGCTCCTTGAGAAGGACTTTGTTTTGGAAAATGATGTCTTTTTGTGCCAAAAGTAAAGGCACCAAATATTATTTGTCAAAGATAATCCCTCCTAATATAACATGTATTTTACTTGACAAAACCAGCTGCATTGCAACGTTTGTGTCCTTGAACTTTAATCAGTTTAAATGGACATTATTTGGAGGTTAATGGAGTACCTCAAAGGCTTTTACAAGACTGAGACAGATGGACGTCCAGTCTTAAAAAAAAAAATGTAAAAAAAACAAACACCTCTGACTACAGCTGTGGCTTCAGTGGAGGTGTGCTGAAATGTGAGTGTTACAATCCTTGTGAATGGAGGATTTATTGCTTGCTTCATGCGTTATACTGCACATAGTTACCTAACACACAGGGGAGTGAGTTAAAATTAATGACGGTAGAAAGGTGGAGATCATCTCAAGTCAGATGGAATTTCTTTTGGTATTTCCTTCAGATTACCAAGGCACAGGAAACAATCAGTTTAGAAGCAGATTTTTGGCTAAATTACCTGGATTTAGAACATTTAATGAGTTGCAGAATGGATTTTAGGATATGTTAAACAAGTGTTTATGCTCGCAATAATATTTATTTGGGGTTAAAATTACACTGTCAAAAGATCATTAAATGCAAATACAAAAAACAAATCCTCAGTGTTTCCTCCAACTATGCAGAATTACATTTTAATTTTACAAGAGCAATAAATACATTTAAAAATCAATTAAAATACCTAAGGTTAGTCTCAAACGATTTACATTAAAAAAAAAGAAAATGTATGTGTCTATGTACAACAAAAGAACAATTGGCTAACTTGCATAGCAAACGCCCGCTAGCTTAAATGCTATAAAATGCTAACTTTTTTTTTAACAATGCTCTTAACAAATTGTTTAAAAATGGCTAAATGTACTTCTAACCTAAATAACGTATGCATCAACAAATATATTAGCTCAAACAAAAACATACCTTATGTTGGTCTTAACAGGGAGCAGTTGGATTCAGCCATGTTAGATGAGTTTTATATACTGTATATATATAGAGGGGAGGGTCTAAATTCTAAAACACAAAAATGTGTGGAGCTAAAATGTAGTGTTTAGTTTTTTCAATATTTCTGAAACACCCTCCACAAGCCCCCCTTCTTAGCTGCACATCTGGAGGGACCGTGTCATCTCAAGAGGCCCGTAAGTGATTATTCACTAACACCCCCAGGCCGGTCACCTGTTCACATTTGTTCCACCACAGTGCGGAACAGATATCTTTCAATGTGCACATATCACGTATCTGCCATTGATAAAAGCACATTTGTTACTTTTATAAATCCGAATAGCACAAATACATGGGGTCTTCAGATTATAATGGTATGGCTGACATGCAATATTTTCGGGTGTGACGGTACACACAGGTCACGGTTCAGTACGTACCTCGGTACGGGGTGGGGGGGTGGTCATGGTTTGGTTCGAGTTCAGCACAACAGGAAAAAAAAAGGCTTTTTTCTCACAGCATTTGAAAGTTAAAGTTTGTATAGCATTACTCTCGTATATAGGTGAAAAAATTTTTTTAAAAAGGGTGACCTATGTACTTTTGGAACGAAAAAGAAAATTCAATCAGTTAATATAAACATATTTAATGTAAAAGACATTATAGAATGGATCATGTAATGACGTGTAGAAAATGAAAAGTAACGTCAGTTACTTTGCCGAGTAACTACTGGCCAAAAAGTAATTGAATTCGTAACTCAGTTACCTCACTGTACGAGTAATTAGTTACTCAGCAAAGTAACGATGTTACTTTTTGTGTTCTACACGTTATTACATGATCCATTCTGTAACGTCTTTCGCATGTCTATATTAACTGATAGAAGAATAAAAACACCGTATACAGTATTTTAGAACATTTGGTATTTCTTTGGGTCAGTAATATTAGTCTGTTGAAGTGATCCTCTACCTTAAATACATGTTGGCTCTAATAAACTACAATTGTTCTCTTGTACTAAAATATATTGTTAGAAACACATAAAATGTTAAATCAATGGCAATATTTCATAATATTTAGAACACATTTTGACCGATAGTTGGCGCCATGTTTTGCGGGCTCGCAGTGATGACATAAAGGGGATCTTTCCAAATGTGTAGCGTATACAACAATTGCGTATTGCTGCCTAAACTCGCGAAGTAAAATGCCACGATGTACTGCTTTTGGATGCAATTTCCAGTCAAATTGAAACAAGGGGAGTGACGTGAGTGGTCAAGGTGAAATTATTTTTTGTGAATAAATGTGCATAAGTGGAAGCTTCTCCCCTTTTTGGTCCCTGTATGCACGTATCTTACATACCACGCATTACAACTGGCGCCCGAACATTTTACCTGGATCCTTAGTCAAGTAAGGGATCCGTCTATTTTCCGGATCCGACGGTCCCACCGCATCTGCAATATTGGTTTCGGATCTGTCTATTTATTTTCTGGATTCGACGGTCCCACAGCGGCTTTTCGGATCCATCTATTTTGTGGATTCCACGGCCTGATCGCGGCTGCAACGTTATCATGCGATTGGTCTAATTCCTGGAGTGAGTGGGAAAAAAAAATTGGATTTAGATTACTATTGTTATCTTTTTTGTTGACTATTCATCGTGGGAGTTTTCCCCAAATCATACCAAATAATTAAAGCGCTATGGCACGCTACAGTGACGACAGTGACTCTGACATGGACATTACTTTTATGTTGGAGTTCGTCTGGGAACACGTGTGTGTGTGTACCGCTGAGCTCCCGAGTGACGAGTGGTCAAGGTGGAAATATTATTTTTTGTGAATAAATGTGCATAACTGGAAGCTTCTCCCCCCTTTGGTACTTTTATTCACATATTCTACCTGTTACAATGTACAAGACATGGATTACACTCGATTCCAGGATTTGTTCCCGTCAGATGACGAATTTAATGAGGACAGTTAGCACACGACAGCTCTGGATGCTAAAAATCTACATAATTATACTGGGATAAGTTTGAAAACGCAATAACTTACCTTGAGGAACATAAACCGGTGTTCTCAACAGCATACACTCTCTAGCTCCATTGTCATTGAGACGCACTTCCCGCGAGTACATCACCAGATTTTCCCAACTCGTCTTATCAGGTACTGTATTTCCTGCTCTTATTTAGCCTGTGCTGCTCATCTTGTGAACGACCGACAGGGCTGTCCTGCTCTTCACTTTTCCGATCTGGTTCAAATTGGAAGGGCAGAACCGACGACATGTTGGGGTAGCTAAGAGTGACACGCTGAAAGTTCGGCAGCAGGCCAAGTGACGTTACGCACTGCGACAAGAATGGCGGCCTGTCACTTAAAATAATTTTACAAACTTTGTTAAAACAAAAACATTAAGAGGAGTTTTAATATCAAATTATTATAAATCATACTGACATTTATCTTTTAAGAATTACTTGTCTTAAATATTTATCGAGGATCACTTTAAGAAAACACAACTGTAAACTGACCATTAATTAGTGCAAATCTCTGAAACTGTATGTTAGGCCTACTGCACAATAAGCAGAACACTGTCATATTCCACAAAGTAACAATATTAAAAACTGAAAATAATTCAAGTTTGAGAACGTTACCTTTGAAATTCCCTGGCCGTTTGCCATTATCGCTCTCTTGTTGTGTATGCCAGAGCATGCAGTGAAGCTGAGCATGATCCGCCGACCTAGCTGAATATCATCGCGTTTGCAACAGAGTCAGCACTCCCTTCCCTCCTCCCCCCTCCCGCTCTGCTCGCTCAAACTCAGACAACTAGCGCTTCATGCAACCAAATTGTAGTAACGCGCCCCTTGCCATTAGCCACCTTGCTGTTCTCAACAATGTGTTGTAATATAACACAGGGGAGGATTGACGGTCATATATGGATAAAATAGAAAGGACACTTTCGAGTATATCGACACATGACGAGTCTAACCAAATAATGTGCAGTAGACGTGTTGGGTCCACATTGTCGGGGACAGCAAGGTCGTTAATGGCTAGAAATCCGAGCAGTTTTTGAACACGACATGAGCAAACTTCGCTCATCTGCACATGACCGAGAACTTTCTACCTACTCCGTCCTTCCTTCCTACTGCAACTCCGCCTGACGACATAAAAATAATGTTGTAATAGCCCCGAATGGGGAAATAGAAACGAGAGGAGTCAGTGATGACTTTCCCACTTTATTGTTGCAACAATGGAAAATAATCAAGAAAATAACAGCGGCATCCGCAACATGCAACCTCTAACTTGCTCTCACGCCGTTCGTTCTCCCTCCCTCCTTGCTTTCTTCCTGCTACGTCACCACTCTGCAGTCTGATGGCCCCTTCAAGGGCCCGCACAGTTACGGACATTACAATATACTTCATATATATGTATAAATGCAACATTAGAAAATTTCTCGCGGCACACCTGACGATCTTTCACGACACAACAGTATGCCGCAGCACACTGGTTTGAAAAACACTGCTCTACGCCGTCATTAACAATACTGGTCATCAGGACGCGGATGGGGAATTCAGTTATAAATGGAGTATAGATTGCAAGCCGAAAATCCGAACTAAAGCAAAAGGTTAGATTATTACATCTTCTCCAGTTTCTGCACATTATTTCATATGTTCTGTGAGTGTAAAGACAGTTGTTTCTGATTGGATAAATCAGTTCTAGTGACATTTGGTGACAGTGTGAATCCAGTCTTTGGGGGAAATGACCTTTGACAGAAGACTTAGCAAAAATGCTCTGAATTCTCGCACCGGGACATCAGAGGTCTCCTTCACCGACCAGTAGCCCAGAGATGTCTTTGTGTCTGAGTTGATAAAATCATAGCTTTGATAGGGGTGACGAGGCGTAAGATTGTGCCTCTGGGGTGTCCGGCCGAGAAAGTCGAGAAGACGACCAGTACCCTGAAAAGAAAATGGTGTAGCATACAGCTAATACATCGAGGGGTTCATCACAAGTAAAACTTGCTGGGGCGGTGCCGCCGCCTCCAGTCCTCTGAGGCTAGCCCCAGTTTTATGGAGATATTTATTATTGATAGAGGTGGATGATAGCCATGGGAGGAATTGCATAATCCTGAGCCGCCTCTAATGGCTCCAGGAAATGGATCAGTCTGTCTGTCAGGCTGCTGTGTGGATAAGGAACATGTGTGTGTGGATCTCTCCGTGTTTGGTTGAAGCTTGTGAAATTATACAGTTCTGGCAGCAACAGATGGAGCCAGTCACTCACCGTGGTAGATATGCCACTCGGGTCATTATTTTGTGTTAAAATTTGAAAGTTATTGTGGTTAAAATGAAGTAGGAGGATATTAAGAACCAAGGTGCCCCTACCCCTCTCAGGAAAAATGAGGCATTTGAGAAAGAAAAAAATTAATGCTTTTGTTGTAAAGTGATGCAACTTGCTAAAAAGATTTAAGTGCAATTTTGCTTTCTGTCATAAGGTTGAAAACAATTTTTCATGGGCTTCATCAGTAGGGATGGGAATTGATACGATTTTATCCATTCCGATTCTATTTTCGATTCTGTTTAACGATCAAATTCTTTATCGATTCTCTTATTGATTCTCACTTTTAAAACAAAGGACACAAAACACCAAACCAGTCAATCTGCATCCACTTCGTTTAGTTTGGAAATACTTTACAAATCGAACAGTAAAGTCTTGTGGCCTAATGTCCTAGGCTCCTCAACCTGAGAACCTGCTTACAACAACACAACAACATAAAACATCAATAAACTGTCACATGGCAGACATCCAATAAAATATTTACCAAATTTTCAAATTAACTTAAAATTTAAGGTTAGGGTTTTAAAATGATTTAAACAAAGAAAAATAAAGCTGCCTATCAGCCAGTGACAAATCAAGTACTGTACTCTTAGGTTCAATAGATCTATTTGTGTACTGCTACATTAAGTGCAATTTTGCTGACCGTACTGAACCTCAATTAGCAATTCTTATGCAGAAAAAAAGCATATCTGCTTTTCTGGGAAGGATACATGTTCTTTTTGGGCATAAAACATTAAGTAGCCCAATCACAAAATAGCCGAGCAGAAAAAGACCCACCATGAATTAATAGTAGGCCTCCTGTAGTGGTCTGCACGGTATTTTTTTGTCCTTTACCCAACGTTTCTGCATAAAACAATCCCATCTGAGAAGCACAGCCAAGTCTGAACAAATTCAACCTACCGAAAGTCAGGGGCATCAACTGTAGAAAAGGGATGTAACCCTTTAACGACAAACCTAGTCACTGCTCGGTGACATTGATCTATCCTCTGTGTCATTCTATTTTTTCCTGACTCGATAAAGGGTGGCGCGACAGCCAATAAACTGGGGCTACCAGCCTCGGAACTAGTCAGGCTCTGTCTATCATCATCACGGTGATCTAAGTGTAAAAGAAACAACGAGGCATACCATTTGCTTAATGTTACATGTCGATCTGATGCAAAGGGCATGTTGTTTGCGCTGTTAGTTACGGGACTACGTACCTGGAGTATCCATGGTGCTGCCACTTTCTCCGCTACTTGAGTCACTTTGACTCCGCAATGAGTCGAAAACACGACATTCGGTGATGCCGATGCCGTGCTGTGTTTGCAAATGTTTAATCATATTACTGGTGTTCCCACCCTTAGATGATATCAACACTTTTCCCTTTCTCAAGTTTCCCTTTCATTTTCACCCTCTTTCCTTGTGAAGTGTAGCCATACTTTGGAGCGAGTGGTTCTTAGGGCCATGCTAGTTTGATGCGTTTGGACAACAAGACACGTCACATCACGTGATGAGTCATCACATGACGTGACACGTTCCTAAAGACGCGGATTGATGACGCAATACGCGTCTTTAGTCTTTTGTTAAGACATTTTCATTGTGATGTCGAGTCCTCGAAACACTCAGAACCGATTCGGAATTGGAATCGAAATCCGATTCCCATCCCTATTCATCAGTTAAAATTTTCTTTGTCCAGATTCTTGTTTATCACTCTCAAACATATTCACTTTAACAACCAACTGCAAACCTATAAATTGTTTTTTCATAACTCAAGGTCTAGCCTAGGTAACTTCAAACTTCTGTGAGACCAATTAGTACTTTACCATGGCTCTGGTAGCCATCTTGTGGCAATATGTCATAGGATCAGTTTTTCTGTGATAAGTAGTATGAAGGAAATTTTTTGTATTTGTAGAGCTGTGTAGAGTAGCCAAAACTTTTACTCAAGGAAGAGTAGCATGACTTCAAAATAATATTACTCAAGTAAAAGTAAAAGTTGTCATCCAAAAAAAAAAAAGACTCAAGTACTAATAAAAACGTATTCTAGTTAGTTCAAATACTCGAGTAATCGGATAAGGAACATAAATATTCCAATACCTGAGCTGACCCTCAAACGGTTTCAAAAAATAACCAAATAAGGATCTACGTAAGTACAATAATAGAACAATTGGCTAACTTGCATAGCAAAAGTCTATTAGCTCAAATGCTATAAAATGCTAACTTTTTTTTTTTTTACATTGCTGTCAACAGGTGGTTCAAACACATATTCCCACTAAAAACGGCTAAATATACATATAAACAACATTACAAAAGCATTAAAAAACATTAGCTCAAACAAAAACTTAGCTTATGTTGGTCTTAACAGGGAGCAGCAGGATTCAGCCATGTGAAATAAGTTGTCTTACTCACTGTTGCCACTAGAGGGCAGTATATTCACCCAAATCAATCAAACTAAAGGCAAACACTTTCAAAACAAACTATTACAACGCCACTTTAATCAAATGAAAACTCGAAGCAGCAAAATTTATTTTCAATATTTTTTTTCTAATCGAATCCTCGAGTTAATCGATAAAGCGTTGCAGCACTAATTAACATCACAATGTGTGCATGCACAATAGTCCCATTACAGGACATGTAATTTTTATAATTTTTGTTTTTGAAAATATAAGGTTTTGTTTTTGTTTCTGTTCTTAGTGTAAATCTGAAGTATGTGAGATTAAATCCAGAAATCTTTATTTACATGTTGAAGATGCCGGGCTTTTATTTTGAAATTTTATTTTGAATTTGAAATGTATTCTGAAATACTTCACCGGAAGTAGGTTCGCTAAGCGGCTAACTGTAAGCTTTACACGCCATACAAAAAAATAAAAAGTACACTTCTCTTTTCTTCATGCATGTGGTGTAATAGATTTTTTTTTTCCCACATGGTTTACAAATGCTGTAAACCGGCGAGTTTTCATGTTTGATGTGTCACCTTTGAACTGCAATTTTGACTGCCAATGTTTTATAGCAGACTAAAGTGGTTAGTACATTCTCTTTTTCCCATTAGCTTCAATGTAGAAATGCTTACAGTTTACAATGTTTAATTTAGATGTGTTTGCTAATTGCTAGTATGTCTGAACTTTAATTCTACGGCATGTTGATGACCAATAAACATCTGTGAAAGTACCTGGAGTCTCATATGCAATCAACACGTGCGTGTGCTGAGTGCACACAGCACACGCACATTTGTAGTTTCTACTTAATTACTTACACCGCTACTTTGGGCTACGAAAGAGTCATTACAGTCTTCCTCTTTATTCTCCATATTAGATTTATTTTATTTTTTTCGCCAGCGGTGCCAAGAGTAGAGATGTGACTGGTGTAATACCGGGGTAGCTCTACTGATTTCACCAATGAGACGTCGCAGCAATAATCACATGACTCCATTATACCAATTAGACGCAAGCTTGCCGTTCTATCTTCATGCCAGCCTGTTCAATCATATGGTGTCTTTAATGCACCGTAAAATATGAAGTACAGTGATACGGTCTCTTCGACACACGATCTTTTCGATATCCGACGTAAAATTTGTTTCTACATCGGACGAAATGCTCGAAAATACGACAATTTATGACAGCGTCGCAATTTCATTGTTTTCCCGCAAGACGCCCACACGGCGGATTTTCTTGTGAGAGTAATCAACATGGGTTCCAAGAATGTTAAAGCAGGTGGTGAAAAAAGACAAAAAAAGGTGAGGCTTACCAATGGAAAAAATATGAGTGTGGGGTGCGTGTCCGTGAACTGCTTGACCATACTCCTCCGACCTCCGTTTGCCAGTCTTTATAAGTAAAGGTGACAACCATCGCCAAAGGGATCGCCAGCTTTGTCAGGTTTTTAATAATTGATTTCAGAACTTGTGCAAAAAAAAAAAAAAAAACGCCAACAGCCCGCAACAATAGGACGTTAAAAGTGAAAGGAATACTATCTCAATTGCACTCTATCACTCTGCCGTCAGCCCCGCGGTGCGTTCAGGTACACCACACAAAATACGACTGCCACATGTGAACCTGATTTGTTACATTATTACAGGTATTATTATTATTACTATTATTATATATTATTCCGATTTGTATTCATAATGTATTTGTTTTCCTCTTTGTAATTCCTATTTGCAATTGTAAAAGCAGTATTTATTAAGGATTTAGTGTAGGCTTTCGGGCTGTGGAACGAATTAATGGAATTATAATGTCTTCATATGTGAAAATCCTGCTCAACATATGACCATTTCTACTTACAAACAAGGTCCTAGAACGAATTAACTTCATATGTAGAGGTACCACTGTCTTTGATATTGAGCGCTCCCCTCAACATGACTCAAAAGTGCAGATTTTTACCTCTCTCCCAGTTTTTATTTGGCACCGATTGACCATGGAAAACCGGAGATATGATCTTTTTAATTTCAAAATAATAATTATGAAGGAACACTTCACTATTCAAACTCGAAACTATTTTCCCCACCAGAGGGCAGTCATGCTCTTTGGACGAATAATGCTTCATATATTAAGCATTATTATTATCCAACAATAATATAAGCAGTTACTCACAATGTTACTCATTACATGGGTATTATTTTTTTCAAATACTTTTTTACTTGTACTTGAGTACATTTTTTTGGACGACTACTTTTACTTTTACTTGAGTAATATTATTTTAAAGTAACGCTACTCTTACTTGAGACAATTTTTTGGATACTCTACCCATCTCTGATAATCTGTAAAATTCGGTATATTTCCTTAACTGTGCATTTGTTCCGTGTTTAAAATATGAGTACATTATAATAACATTAAAACATTGCTCCGGTGTGCACAGTGGTTCCTTTGTGCATATTTATGCATCGTACAATTCAATTAATTCCTGAGTCAAAGTAGAGTGCTCACTGTGCTAAAACACAAAGTGATATATTTTCTTTCACAGCTTAATTTGTAGTGAACCATTTAGAGGATGTCTCATCTGCATATGGGTTATGTGCATCTCAAACCTTCATTTCAATAGAGCATTTGAAGGTGTTGTGCACCACTTAGGGATCAGTGCGCTCCCATCCTCTCCTAAGAGTTTTCCTGCAACGTCGGGAAATGCCAAAGTTGTTCCTGAAATTCTTTCTATATGCCACACATGCTGATGCAGCGATAGCAGTGCGGCGAAGCATTTCATTTCCCCCCGTTTTATGTCAGGGTAAAGCCTGGGAAGCTTGAGCGGGAAAGTTCCCAAGAGTGTCCTTCAGCTGAATAAAATCTCTTTTCAGCAGTTCTGAGCCAGTGGCTCTCGATGTGTAGGAGGATCGCGAGCGGGCCCACATGTCCAATGAGCCTCCTGTGAAATCGCAATTCATTTAGTCGTAGATGAGTTTGTCTTCAATCCAGTTGATGCTTTTTCTTTTTTGCCAGTGTCACGGATCTTTTGTTCACTTCAGTTTCGATGTTTGAATTTGTTCTTGTTCACATAGGATGTGGAAGTTTCTTAATGTATACATCTCAGATTAAATGATTTGTATACCCCTCATATGCACTTGAGCATAACTTTTGATGAAAATGTTTGCTTTTTTTTAAACACATTTATGGCTACATGAATCTCTATTGATTCCTAATAGCAATATAGTCGCAGTGACCCCCAAACTGGGATAGGGCCTTTATTAGAGCCCAAAAGCTACATTAGAAGCCTCAGTCGAGAAGAGTGCAGTCCTAGGAACAGCTGACATACTGCGCAGAACCCTAAAACTCCCAGGCCTCTGATAGATGACCTAAGCGTGTGGATGACACAGATACAGTAGCACTCCCTGACAGTGTGAGGATCTATTCCCTCTCTAGGACTGCTGGTGTAGTAGTGACCAATATTACAACAACAACAACAAAAGAAAGAAAATCCAAATCCGATATGTATTGCCAAGGTTCCACACTTACTTTTAGCATTGGTTATACTGCTGACTTTTTTCTTGAGGTGCACCAGCTCGAAATGTAGACGCACCCACATTTTTATTTGCATCACCTTTAACGCCATACTTTTAATCACTCCCCATAACATACATATAATTCAAATGAGAGAGTCCACTCAAATTCATTCATACTTTGATGCTCACGCTGCTGAGAAAAGCAAAGTTTGACTAAACGATGATTGACACATTTGTGCCTTTGATCGTAGAGCTACAGTATGAAGCAGAAAAAGAGAAATATATTTTCTACAATAATTCCAATCCTCTGAAAAATTACCGTTCCAGCCGTGAAAACAAATGCTCAATAACCTAGCGGGCTAACAGCAAGCTAACAGGGGAGGGCATCGTCGAGTCCGCCCATTCACTCCGCTTTCCAACTTGAAAGCAACACTTGAAACTAACAGACAATAGCATTGGCCTGACTTCAATTACCGTAAGTTCGAGTTCAACAAAGGAAAGCGAACTGCACATATACTGTGGTATAATGAAATACCAGCTATGCATAGTAATTACTGTAAAGCTCAACCATTTAGATTAATTAGACCTAATAAATAAGAGAATTAAATGACAAATAATATACAGTGGTACCTCTACGTACGAAGTTAATTCGTTCCAGGACCTTGTTTGTAAATCAAAATGGTCGTATGTCGAGCAGGATTTTCCCATAAGAATACATTATAATTCCAATTATTTGTTCCACAGCCCGAAAATCTACAATAAATCCTCAATAAATACTGCTGGTACTATTGCAAATATGAATTACACAGAGCAAAACACATACATTATTGATAAAAATCGGAGTAATAATATAATAATAAAATTAATAATAATAATAATAACAATAATAATAATAATACATGTAATAATGTATCGACTCGGGTTCTACTGTGGCGAATGTGGTTTGCGTGGTGTACCTGAATGCACCCCGTGCCTGACCTGACAGAGAGAGAGAGGACTTTTTAATTTCACTTTTCATGTTCAGCTGCGGCGGACATGTTGTGTCGCACAAGTTCTGAAATAAATGATAATAAACCTGACGAACCTGGCGATTTTTTGGCGATGTTACAATCATAATATTTGTCACCTTAACTTATAAAGACAGGCGAACGGAGGTCGGAGGAGGACCGTCGAGATCATAGACATTCTACGGCCGGATTGTAGAGCCAGTTCACGGACGCACACACCACGCTCATATTTTTCTATCATTTGCATCTTTATTTCAATGGTAAGCCTCACCTTCACATTTTTGGAACCCATGAATTCTCTCACAAGAAAGTCCGCCGTGCGTCTGTCTTGTGGGAGAACAAAGAAACCGCGGCACTGTCGTAAATTGTCGTATTACGAGCATGTCTTCCGATGTAGAAACAAATGGTGAGTCAAATTTTACATCTTATGTCGAAGTACCACTGTACTGCACTTACCATCAACGCTGAGAGTTGGCAGATGAGAAAGTGTTACACGACTAAAACCAGAAAAAACACTGGAGAAAAAACAGCGGACGAGATACGCGTCTTAAAGTCGATATATTAAGTCGGGTATGTCATAACCCCGGGACTACCTGTATTTGAATGTTATGGAGAGTGATTAAGACTACAGCGTTAAAGGTGATGAAATGGTGGAGCTCGCGTGCGGCTGGATGTGATAGGGCGTGCTCGGGTGCGGGGTCCCGGTGCCGGGATTGGCGATAGGGCGGCGTAAGGTCGGTCACCAACGGGCTTACACGAATAAGGGATTCATACGATTACTGGGTTCTAGATCACAGAGCTGATTTGTGTACCCTCTACCGCTTTCAGTCACTTAGCTTATAGACTCCTCCAACCCCGTCCCCCTTTCCCTGGTCAACAGGCCCCTTCACATGGTGTCAATCGGAAATACATCTAGCTGACGATAGCACCAACATATTAGTAGTTAGTGTAGACGTTCAATGCATTTCTTGTTGTAGTTTGTGTTTATTTTCTTTCTTCTCTTGTGTTTCTTTTCTTCTGTTCCCCCATAACCCCTTCCTGTTCGCTGCTTTGTCATAATAAACGAGGTATGTTGAATGATCACAATAGCGTATGTCAGACTCACAATGTGAAACATTAAAACTGTTCAGACCAACCGGACACTTAGACTTCCAATCTCCATGTCAAACAGCTGAACAGGACAGGTTTAAAATAAATAAATAAATAAATAACTAAAGATGATGAAATTAAAAATGTGTGTGCACCTACATTTTGTGCTGGTGCACCTTAAGAAAAACACCAGTGTGACCAATGCAAAGAGCGTTGTCAAAATACTAGTAGGCCTATATATCTTAATGGTAATTTTTTTCCAATATCGTTCTGGCCTATCCCAAACAGACCTATTCAAGTTATCAGGTGAAAATTCTTCTTAGACGGGCGCAGTCATGAAAAAAAGGCACCTAACCCTAAAAAATGCAACAAAAGGTTTCTCAACTGTTTTTGTATTATTAGGTGTACTAAATAACATATCAAAGGTTTATCAAAAATCAGTGGTATTTTCAAGATGGCATCCAGGATGGTCAAAAAAAACATTAAAATAGCCTAACTGTCATTATTTATCATATACAAGTACTTTTTGTGTCTAACGCAATATTTTTGGAGCCAAGGAATCCATTGGATATGTTAAAATCACTGATATACAATTAGTTCATATGGAAATTCTATACTTTGCGATATTAATTTCATGAAACCTCTAAAATGATAACCCATGTCAAGGTATATAAACAAATGTTAAATAAATGTAAATCCCATTTTATTATTATTCTTTCTTAATGGAAAAAGGCTTACAAAATCTGCCATGAAGAAATAAAAGACGCTTCAGATATGGTTGAAGTCTGTCAGAAGGAAGTTGATGGAATCAATAGTGCAAGTGTCCAAAGAGGGGATAACAATCATTTCAGCTGGTGAAAAAGTGTTCTCAAAATGTCGACAACAGTATGTAAATCCCAAAAACATTCAAAGGCAACAGAAAACCAAAGTAGAGCCTCCAAAGAGAAGTGCCGGAGTAGTAACTGGTCCTTTCAACAGCCAAACCGACTGTCTATTTTGTGGGGTTACAGTGACAAATGGAAGTGCAGACGTTAGCTTTGTTAAGACAGATACATTTGTCAAGTCCATTCTTGAGTATTGTGAGAGTCGCTCCGATGAATGGGCCTTCACCGTCAAGGGCAGAATTCAATTTTATGCCTGTGATCTACATGCTCCAGATAGTGTTTACCATCACACATGCAGTATTAATTTCCATCCTGGGAAATTACCATCACTACAGTTCCAGAACAACCCAGAGGCAAAGCGTAGAAAGTCTGGCCGGCCCAAAAATGATGATCAGGAGCAGGCATTCATGAGGGTTTGCTCTTACCTTGAGAATAATAATGAGGAACAGTTGACAGTTACACAAGATAAGATGAAGAAATTTATGTCAAATACAGATTCCGAACCATTTGGAAAGGCATACCTCAAAACAAAGCTAAAAGACAAGTATGCGGACAGTGTTCATTTTGCTGAAGGGGAAGGTCTCCAAGACACAGTGCAGTGCAGTGCAGGGAAGGACATCACAGATACTGAGATCTTATTTCAAAGCCCAAGCAAAAGACGAGGAATCACAGAAACAAGTGATCATTGAGACAGCAGCATGGTTTATTAAAAGTGATATTAAGTCCAATGTTGCTAAACTTCAAACAAGAAACCCCTGGGTGGCAGGGAATAATGCATATCATGCATGAAGGAAAAGTCTGCGTTCCAGAAATTTGTGAAAGGTGATTCAACCATTCAGACCGGCGCAAACAGGTTTCTGCTCCCTAAGCAAGCAAAGAATGTCGTCGAAGACCTTAGGAGACGAGTGATGGCTGTTATGTTTGGTGGCAAGGATACGGATTCTCTTGCATCTATGCGCTACAAACATCTCAGCAAGAAAATTGTGTCTGCCAAATCATTTGTCAACCCAAAACAGCTACCTCCTACAGAGTCTGCTACTACATATCACTGCCAAAGAGTCTATCACCAGATCGTAGTCTGGACCAAAATGGCAAAGGACATGAATCCGGTGGATTGGGGATGGAAATGGGAGGACAATAACTTTGTGCCAGTTATGACCAACAAAACTGCTGCCCCTGAAAGCCTCCTGCATATGGTCCTCTGTAACTTCACAACTGCCTGCCAAACACAACGGTGTAGTTGTAGACAATATGGATTGCCATTCATGCCTGCTTGTGGAACATGTCAAGTCGAAAATTGTGTGAATCCGCAAAATCGATCTCTATAGGAGGAAGAGTGTGACAACGATTTTTAAATCTGGTGCGGGTAAAAAGAAAACAAAAAATACCCAAAAAATAAACAAATGCAGAAACATGAGAGAAAAAAAACAAAAACTTGAAAAAAATATACAAAAAAAAAAACAAAAAAAACAAACAAAAAAAAAAGAGAGCCGTACTGAGCCTTCTCGTGGCTGCCCTGTTTTTGACTAATTTCACTGTACAACACAGTCATAATGCATTAATTTCCCAACATAATGCTGAAAGCTTTAACATAATTTGAAGTATAAGTAAACTCACCAATGCTGGGCAAATTATGGCACGTAGAAAATGGGGAAATATCTGGTTATATTGGAAAACTTTCTTAATTTTTAACTTAAATACCAATTTTAATACATTGTACCTGTAACCATTTCTCTATACTTTATGTAAGTTAATTTGAATCTTGGTTTACCAAAATATAGGAATAGACACCACAAGTACTTATTTAAGATGATTAATTGAGGGATAACGATCTTTTAAAGCACCTGGCGGAGGCCATCTTGCAATTTTGACATTTCCGGTGGTCATATTTTGGTAAACTTTTGATATGTTATTTAGTACACCTAATAGTACAAAGAAAAAAAAAAAACAGTTGAGAAACCTTTTGTTGCATTTCTTTTAGGGTCAAACCATAACTGCGCTTGTCTATCTAGTTTTATCTCAATATAATATTCCAATATACTGCAAACCTCCCAAAAATCGCAATGATAGTTTTTTCCAATATCGTTCAGGCCTGAACATTGGGCATCACCTATCATTTTTTAGGGATTTTCAGAACAACGATAAAAAAACCAATATTATTCACCATAATCACATTCCATTATGTTAAGGCACACACAATCATTTAAACCAGTGCTTCTCAATTATTTTCGGTTAGGACCCCCCCAGGAAGACGTAAATGTTTCGCACCCCTCCCAAACTCTCTGCTGCCACTGTAAATAGTATCATTTGTCTATAAAATTACTATTATGCCAAACATTGTGTCCTTTTTTTCTACTAAAGAAAAAAAGTAACGTAGATTAGCTTACAATAAAGTGCGCCTTCATTAACAATTTGTTTGTAACAGAAACGACTTAAAGCGCATGAATTTGCCTAAATTAAAAAAAAAAAAAAAAAAAAAAGAAAGAAAAAACGTCACATCCAAACTGTAAAAGTACACTGACGCACATTTTTGTACAGTTTTGACCATTTGATACTGAAAAATGTAATGAAATCAATAAATAACAATAAATTCAAATTAATTTGCAACATTAACGCATGAGGACAATATGCCAAAAAATTAGACAAAAAAAACCAAAACTGAAATGTAGAAAAACGATAGTGTCATTGGACCGAGGGACAGTTGTTATTTTTGCTGCTCACAGTATCAGCTCCTTTGCAATGTTTGCAATGATGTGGGGTTATTTTCCACTGAGCATGCTAACAGTGCTCACTGGTTTACTGTTGTAACACTGACAAAGCGGGACAATTGTTGGCAATATTTGGGACGTTTAAGCTGAAAAATAATCAAGCAGTTTATCAATGAGATTGGTGTCTAATGTCTATAATTGATTTGGCTTCCCACTGTTTGCTACAAAATTTTTTAGACCCAGTAAACAGACTGGTCTTTCCTCATCTCCCACTGTATTAAAAGTCAAAGCCGAACAGTCCGAAAACAGCACAATCTTGGTGGCCGGGGGAGAACCGCAGGTGAGGGCAGTCGTCGTGACGATCCCAAGCCGAAAATGGCACATCTCGGGCAGACACGTGTCACGTGAGAACCGGAGAAGACAGTATGTCGTCGCGTGAGACAGGTGTTCGGCGGCCGGTGTTGTGCCGAAAAATATCCGCCCCACGTGAAATGTCTCCCCTGACGTGAGCGCCCACACGTAACCCGTACAAACAGCTTTTTCTTACCAATCGATGGACACGGAAACGACTTTCTTGTAAGTTGAATATGTAATATTTTACTCTGCTTTAACTAATAAATCTTGTACTGTGAATATCTATTATTTTACTCTGCTTGAATTAATTAATCTTGTACTGTGAATATGTTTTATTTTACTCTGCTTGAACTAATAAATGTCATACTTGTGTGATTCTCATTGGGATATGGTCGTGAAAACCTGTAGACTAATACATTTCTGTTCAAAGATGGTTATTGTCCCAGTCCACGATTTGTTACTAAAATACAGTCGTAGTATTTTGTGTATTTTATTTATTTATTTAAAACTGATTTTACAGTCGTAAATCCATTACTGTAATGCGTCTCAATAAAGCGTTATAAATAAGGACTCCCGTCAGGGGAGATATTGTACGCGGGGGGTATATTTTTCGGCACAACACCGGAAAACAACGCACAGCTCTTCAAAGCTCTTTGCTCTTGCTTGGTTCAAAAATACTGCACACACTGTGAAAATAAGAGAGCCACTGCCACCCATTGAGTGGATGTACAAGTACACTTTATTCTAGTACGGCAAAAAAAAGTATGTTCTCCCAGGTCACATGCGCCACCCTACCGCATCGCTCTGCCCCGTCTGGGGTGGGGGGGCACTATTTGAGAAGTAGTGATTTAAACTAAGAAATCAGAAGAAGCCTTATTTTTGCCATAACACAAAGTTCTTCTATATTCCCTCTCTACTGTGTCCTAAAATTCTCGCAGTGTGAATCCAAAAGCTTCCCACCTCATCGAACTGTGTGTAAATGTACCGCTCACCGTCGGCTTTATCTCTGCGAGTCGGAAGATGCGTTGCTCGACTGTTGCCGAGATTCATAATTATGTATGTGCACTAATGAGCTCTGGGTCTCCAGCAGCTTCTTGTTTGAGGCGCATACCCACAGATTAGTAAAACATCGGAGTCATGTGAATTTCCTCCGGGCGTGCGGTTGTTTATTAGAAGAAGTTGGGCCGTTATCTAACCCTTTCCATTCGATTGATATTTCACTGCTCACAGCATGCTGATGCTGTGATGATGTCTATGCTTTGCTTGGCATGTCTGTTTTAAACATACCTAAATCCTATAGTAAAAGCTATAAAATGCCTGGCTACATAAAAAAGCCTCAAAGTTGTCTTCATTCCTGAAGTTGAGCAGCAGGTCAGTTCATTTATGGCTGCTTGCAGCTTTTATTCCCATTGCTATTACCACTTTGTTTTTACCTGCAGCTCTCCTAATCCCTGAGCTATATTTTAAACAGCGTTTACTCCTGTGCGATTTCCCTTTTGCTCTCAGTTTACACATAACTGCTTCTTTTTTCTGCTTTGTCCAACCCCAGAAATATGATGCACTCACTTGATTCTTTCCAGCCATAGTCGTGGATCAAGTTCTGTCTTTTTGTCTGATTTACTACACAACCAAATACCCCTTTTAATGCTTTGCTTCGACTCTTTTGTGTTCACACGAAACAACAAGTCTACAATCTCATCTGTAAATAGTACCCATGCAAATTGGTTAGAGCAAGACAGAACCACAGCAGCCCCTGCAGGAGACTGGATGGATCAGCCAAATGACATAATTCATGCAAAATAATATGACATACTATACCTCAAGGATACACAAGAAAGCATAGCCTTACTAGTGAAGCGAGCAGCTGTGTTCATGCATCTTCTTCACCTGCCATGTTCTTAGAGAAGTAGCCATGCGGTTGGCCAGGTTTTGTCACAGCAAAGGTGTGGATCGATGTGTGTTTGCTCATTTGTGTGTGCGTGTGCGCCTTTTGCAGTTTCAAAGCCAGCAGGCACATAAGGGCTGGCCATATGGTCGTGACCAATAACCCCACTTTCCTGTCTGGAGAGAATTATAGAAGATCAAATTCGACTGCCCTCTCCTACCCCCCTCTCTAATTCCCCTTTTTTCTGACACAAAGATACTCACCAGTGCTGAAGAAGTACATCACACTTCCTTGCACACCAAATTACGCTAGAACAGGGGTCGGCAACTTGCAGCTCAGCTTTACATAAAGCCCCTAGCAAAAAGTATGGAATCGTCAGTCTCGGATGAGCACTCACTCAGACATTTTATCATGTAGAACATGCTCAGATAAAAAGCTTGAAAAGTGCAACTCTAGCATTCAGAAACACTAAAAGAAATGAAAACATTGTGGTGGTCAGTATATGTTACTTTTATAGAGCAAGTGCAGGGAAATATATATGGAATCACTCCATTCTGAGGAAACAAATATGGACTCATGAGAAACAAACAAAGAAATAACAATCAAAACAAATCTCTAGTATTTAGAAGCACCACCGCTGGCTTTTATGACAGCTTGCAGTCTCTGAGGCATGGACTTGAGCAGGGGTGGGCAAACTATTCCACAAAGGGCCGCAGTGGGTGCGGGTTCTTGTTCATACCCATCATGTGGACAGCCTTTCACCAATCTGGTTTCTTACAAGTGCAATCAGTTGATTGCAGTCAGGTGCTTCTTGTTTCCACTGAAACCTCATTGGTTAAACTGTCTGTGCTGAATCAGTTGGAACAAAGACCAGGACCCACTGCGGCCCTCGAGGACCGGTTTGCCCACCCCTGGACTTGAGTATTCTTCATCGATTTGGTGCCAACTCTCTTTGCCTGCATTGACAGATCATCGCTGCAGGTCAGAGCCTTGCTGTGGAGCATTTTTTTTTCAATTTCCACCACAGGTTTTCAATAGGGTTGAGATCTGGGCTATTTGCAGGCCATGAAATTGAGTGGATGACTCTTTCTCCAAGGAATGCTTAACAGTTTTAGCCCTGTGGCATGATGCATTGTCATCTTGGAAAATGACAAACATGTTTTCAATTGAAGAAATCTGACTAAAATTTCAGTGTGTATTTATTGAAGATTGAACCACAGCTCCCCAGTGCTTTTGCCTGACATGCAGCCCCATATCATCAAGGACTGAGGGAATTTTGATGTTTTCTTCAGGCAGTCATCATTGTAAATCTCACTGGAACAGCACCAAACAAAAGTTCCAGCATCATCACCTTGTCCAATGCAGATTCCCCCCCCCCTTTTTTTTTTTACCAAGTTTGCAGTCAAATTTTTGGTGGCTATTATTAATTTACAGAAACACTGTGGAACACCTAAATTCTTTATTAAAATACAAAAAAGACATACCTAACAATAATTAAATCACAAATACACGAGGTCAAATGATGAAGTCACATACACTTCATAATTATATTGACGGGTCACCCCCTCAGACACTGCGCCACGCTTTCAAGTAGGGGGCCTGCCCACACCCAGCATCAAGAGGAGTTATTCTCAAACACACGCACGCAGCGTTCTAACGGAGGATTTAGCTTCAAAAAGTACAAAAGCTGTACCGCAAACAAACAGGAAGGATTGTCTCAGGAGTGATTGATTTGAGGATTCAAGGTAATTATTATATTTTTTGTACCATGCATGCATTTTGAAACGTTGCGAAAAAAATCAATGGGAGAAATTAGCCGCTACAGCATTGGCATTATAATTCACAATATTTACATAAATTAAATGCTAACTGCCCTGTTTTTTTAATTTAATCAAAAATCGAGTCTGTTTTACGTCCATATCTATAAAGAATTCAGGAATTTAAGCATTATTCACAAGAAATTTCAACGGAAAAAGATCTTTGTGGTGATAAGGCTGCGCCATAGTGGCTTAAAGACTAGCAACACATTCGACATATTGACGTAAAATAAATTCTAACTGCCCTGTTTTTCTGCTTTTAACCTAGATTTGAGACTGTTTTACGTCCATATTTATCAAGAATTCAGACATTTAAGCCTTTATTCACAAGAATTTTCAAAGTAAAAAGCTCTTTGTCTGTGTTTCCACTCGGTCAGCTTTGACGGAGATCAGCCCCCTATGAATTGTCCCTGTGTCCCTTCAATATATTATAAAGTCTATGGATGGCATTAAATAATGCCAAAGAAGAAAATGTAAACAGATTCAGAACAATGTGACCTCACTTTTCCAACAGGAGTCAAAACAATTCTTACTTTCTCCTTTTGTGGCATGTCTGTATTGTTCCCAGCATCAGAGTGAACACCAGCAGAGCAAATAAATGTCCTGTATGCACATTGATAGGACGCTATGATGATGTATTAGAGCCAAATATTTAAATTTCAAAAAAGGACTACAAATTTAAAGTTGTATTATTGCTACGACAAAAAAAGTCTCATTTATTTTGTAGGGGCAATGTAGCTTGAGAGCCGCTCCGCATTTTACATACATGTACTTTTAGCTGGGAGCTACGAAGCATTAGTGTAATTTTTTCTGTTGATCATAATTTGATGTGGATGAAGCAAAATAATAAGAATCTCCTTATTTGTATAATCGGTTCTAAAACACAAGATGCTTTCAATATTGTTGATTTTAACCGCGACGGCAATGAGCTATGTAAAGGACGTAGATGCTTATTCAGCTACATTAGCACCTAATACTCTGTCATACGACCCACAACACCAACCAACCAACATAAAGGACACTTAAATTACAAAAAAAAAAAAATGTTGTTATATGGAGTTACGGTCCGCCTGCTTGTTGTCTCCTGTCATCTTCCAAAATTATACCCATGTGACGGCGCTTAAGGTGTTCATTGACGGCCGACGTGCTGCCGTGGTATGCAAGCTTGGTGTACAGTGCACCTTCCCTGGTTTCGTTGAAATAAGTCCATGCTTTGGTCACTCTGGCAAGTGATTTTTTCCCCTCTATGGGTTAATATTCACCAGTTTCAAGTGCTTGAGCAGACCCTTGTCGCATTTCTGAAAACACGTGATCGGATCAGGACATCCCTAATTTTTATTAGGTAGTCCCCGGGTTACGACGTACTCGAGTTACGCGATTTCGACTATTTTCAGGTATAAATACTGCAACATTTGCACATTTTGTTACCCGTAATGTGTCTTTTCAGACATAGGGAGGGCCATGTGCCAGAAAAGTGCCACATCCATTCAGTGCTGATCAGCTAATCCAGTTGTCTCCAACCTCAAAGGCCCACTGTGGGTGGTGTTTTTTGTTCCTGCCCATCCACCACAGATAGTTGAACCAATGAGGTTTCTGCTAAAACAAGCAGCACCTGAGTCCAAGCAACTGATTGCACTTGTAAAACACCAGACTGGTGAAAAAGTGTTGTCATTTGTCTGGTTGGAATGAAATCCTGCACCCACTGCAGGCCTTTGAGGACCACGTTGGAGACCACTCAGTTAATCTACTTGGGGTGTGACAAAATATCAAAAAGATCATATAACACAATACTTTTTAGCCCATACAATTAATTGTATGATCCCACCAAGAATCGAGATATCATTATAATAAGGTGTCATTGTTAAAATCGTCCATTAGAATAGTGTCTATGTCAACTCACAGGCTGCCATTGACCGCACTAAAAATCAAATTCATTTAGACTGGATTGGACGTTTAACGCTGTCAGTGGCACTAAAACCAGAGCATTCAAAGACAAGTCTTTTGTGGGCATGTACGGGTTACTTCCAAAAATCAAGAGGGAATGACCTGAAATGCCCCAAAAGAAAAAGGAAGCGACTGAAAATAAACATGAAATGACGTGATGTGCCCCAAAATGAACTCATTGCCTGGCATTGGCTGCAACTGACGGCCATAGACATCCAATCCGTTTGAAATGGGAGGGATGGCAGTGAATGAACATCTAAACTCATTCCAATTCACTGCAGAAGAATGAAAAGAGCCTATTTTTTCAGTTTATTAGTTGTTTTGTAGAATATCCTAGAATGATTTCCCATGATGACCCATCAATCGATAATTGTTGTATCACCTTACCGTGAGATCGTTATCTAGAGCCTTGTATCGCAAATCGTACCGCAAGGTGCGTGAGGTTCCCACCCATATAATCTACAATTCAAAAGTCAACTCTGCCACTGTCTTTTTTATGAAATGGTTTGGACAGTCTGTCCATCACAAAATTCTCGCTTTTACACAAAGGTTATAACATGACAAAGCTGAAAGAAAACAAGAAAAATACCCAAACGGTTGATTCAGAGTAGCTTCTGACGGAGACTATTAAATGGACACCATTCTTTCTCTTTTAGTGTTGTATGCAGCTTCTATAGTGAGGCGTGTATGCAGAACACAGACAAGGAGAACAAAGACTGAGAACAAAGGGCAGACTAATGAATAGTGTGATAACAAGGTCAATAGTATTTGGGAGGAAAGGCAGAGAGCAGGGCAAGGGCACGCGTGCAGGCACACTTATGTCTATGGTAAGAGAGCGAGATGGGGTAGACACGCCAAGAGCTCAGAGGAATTTGCATGTAATGAAAGTGCAACAATAAAAACCCAGGTTTTGCCCACAGAATTCAGAGCTATCACTGAAATGAAACAAAAAAGCTCCATTGCAGGTAAAACAGAATAGCAAGTAACACGTCACCTTTGTTCATTAATATTCATGACGTTCGCAACTGTTGCTAGCGAGGGTCAAACTTGCGTTTGTCCCTCATGCTAGATGCATATAAATAGTGTACGAAAGATGCATGTAAATAGTGTACGAACGAGATGTTTACTGAGCTAAACCTACCAATTCTGTCCAAAAAATGATGTCCCTGGTGCCAAATTCACTGGTAAATAACATGGAAGAACATACAAATGTTCAGTTAAAGAGGTGGCTTGAGTGTCGAGGGCTGAAAAAGACGGTAAAAAGAGCCGACCTGATCCAGAGGTAGCTTTTTATCGACTTTTTTCATGTGCGCATTGCCTTACGCCACTGACAATGACATTCTCCTGTTTTAACAAGCTATCCTTAACCACCATATGCCCTCTCTTTCTTATATATTATATCCTCTGGTTGTCTTGTGTCTCTGACCGTTCTTTGGGGTAATTCATATTATTGTTCACTATTTTTGTGTAGCGATAGCAAATGCCACTCAGTGACAGCCAACGAACACTTTTAATTTTTTCATTAATAACATCTCTTAATTCTATTAATTTATTTACACTTCCCCCTTACTAAAGTTGTTTCTTTACAACAGAAAAAGTAACAACAGTGGCATTCAGATAACGTTTTAATTTTTTTTGCAGGTCATTCATTGTCAGACAGGAGCAGCATGGCAAAACGCCACGCTAAAAGTTAAGTAAAAATTTCAAAATGGCTTACCTCTTCGGGGCGGACTGTGGCAGCCAATGGATCAGCATTGTCATGGGTAGGACTATAGCCCCCAACGAAATGTTTACTGCATATGATTACTGGCAGAAAACAAGCAGTACTAGCATGAATTTTATGCGAGCGCACTTCTATGTTAACCCCCTTCCGGTTTACGACGGTGACGTCACGTACAGTGGGGAGAACAAGTATTTGATACACTCACAATGGGAAAACCCATTGGCAGTGTATCAAATACTTGTTCTCCCCACTGTAGCCTTGTGGTCTAAAAATAGTATTCGAGTGGTACGCTATTAAAATGTATTGCGGATAATTCTAATGATAGAAATTAGTAGCATTTTAGCATCCTTAAAGTGGTACAATATATTTTACCGGAAATGATGCCTCAAAACCCGATTAAATTCAAATTGTCTAAATCAGGGGTGCCCGTTAACTCAATCAATTTTTTTTTTCTTTTTCTATATGTACGTACGTAGACTTGGTCGTCGTTAATTCTTTTAACACGCGAAAAATGATGGCCCTTCCCTCACCCCGTAGTTCGGAATTCAAGACAACGCGTGCTGTCATGTACACCAGTTCTGGGGGAGAGTTACAAATCATCCTGGTGACTTCATCCTGATAAAACTGAATTTTGTGTTTTAATGGCCGGAATGGGGCATGTTGAGGTGTTGTGACGAACGTAAACACATGGCCGCTTGGCGAGACCCATCATTTTTTCCGAGCCTGTTTGGATGAAAATACAGCGATGAACTTCCTGGCACAATGCACAGCTCTCGTGGCCGCACGCAAAAGCACACAAAGGATTGGGCTGGAATCCCTGTGTCAAGCTAATAATAACGTTGGTTGTTTGTTGTGAATGTTTTTTTTTCCAATATCATTCAGGCGTATCCCAAATAGAGTTATTCAAGTTACCTGGTGAAAATTATTTTAGTTTTAATATTACAAAATAGTTTTGCAATATATTGCAAACCCCTCCAAAAATCGCAATGATAGTTTTTTCCAATATTGTTCAGCCCTAATATTAAAAAAAGAAAGTCCTTCTTCTACATCCCCACATCTTCCTCTGGTAGGGTGGGTGGCTGTTCATCTCAAGCTCGGGTCCTCTACTAGAGGCCTGGGAGCTTGAGGGTTCTGCGCAGTAGCTTTGCTGTTCCTAAAGCTGCACTCTTCTGGATGGCGATGTCTGATGTTTCTCCAGGTATCTTCTGGAGCCACTTCTCCAGTGTGTGGGACACAGCCCCCATTGCTCCTATGACCACAGGCACTACTATCACTTTCACCTTCCAGGCTCTCTCCAGCTATTCCTTGAGCCCTTGATGATTCTCTAGTTTCTTGTGTTCCTTCTTTCTGATATTGCCATCGTTGGGAATGGCCACATCGATCACAAAGGCTGTCCTCTGTTGCTTATCCATGATCATGATGTGCGGTTGGTTTGCCACGACCATCTTACAAGTCTGTATCCTGAAGTCCCATAGGATCTTAGCCCTCTCATTTTCCTCCACCTTGGAAAGTGTTTCCCATTGCGATATAGGGGTCTCCTGTCCATACTCTGCACAGATCTTTCTGTACACTATACCGGCTACTTGGTTTTGGTATTCCATGTATTCTTTTCCTGCCAATATCTTACACACTGATATTTTGTGTTGGACTGTTTTACAGGCCTCTTTGGACAGCCTGCACCTGGGATCCTGTCTAGTGGTATATCTGGACCTGTCTTGCTCTGGTGATAAAGACCTGCTCCTGTGCAGCCATGATTAGCGCCTCGTTGCTGTCTTTCAGTCTAGCCCTCTTTAACCATTGGTAGGACTTGTTCAGTTATCTGTTGGTGGTACATCTCATGCAGAGGTTTTTCCTCCCATGATGGTTCCTCCAACTCCTCCTTTTCCAGTTTCCAGTGCCTGAGACATTCACTAAGTGTTTCTCTTGGGGCCATCTTCGTGATGTTTTCATGGAGCTTGGATGTTTCGTCTTGGATAGTTGTCCTTATGCTCACTAACCCTCGGCCTCCCTCCTTGTGCTTAGCGTATAGCCTCTGAATTCTGGATTTGAGGTGGAACCCTCTGTGCATGTTTGAGCAGCTTCTGTGTTATACACATCTGTGGTCTGAACTTCCTCCTTTGGCCAGCTTATTATCCCAGCAAGGTATTTGATCATTGTTAGGGCATAGCTTTTAATTCCTCGGATTTTGTTCTTGCCATTGAGCTGACTTCACAGGACCTGCCGTAATTGTTGCATATACTTGACCGTTGCAGCTTCCCTTGTGGACTCTTCGTGTTTACCATTTGCCTCTGGTATTCCAAATTAACTGGTAGCTCTCCTTAACATCTTCTTTCCTGCTCTCTGGTAGTGCAACCCCCTCTGTCCGGACTACCTTACCTCCCTTAGTCACTATTCGTCCGTTTCTCCAGTTCGAATGACATTCCAATCTCCCCACTGCAGATCCTGGTGGTGTGGATCTGTTAGTCAAAGTCTCACTCACTTTTAGCATACAGCTTGATGTCATCCATGTGGAGGAGGTGACTGACGGTGGTTCTATTCTTAAGCCGGTATCCATACAGGGTGACCCAAAAAAAAGTTTACACTGCCATAATACAACTTAAATGCCATGCTTATTCAGCTTACAATTAGAATTTAATCACAAATTATACATGATTGTAAAGAACATGTACAGTACACTCTATTTTTCAGTGTGTCCTCCCTTAAGTGTCACAACAGCCTCCAGGCACCTGCGGAACGCTTGACAGGTCTTCTTTATGTAGGATGCTGTCATCTTTTCCCAAGATCTAACAATGGACATCTCCAAGGCTGCCATAGAGGTTTGTGGCTTCTTACAGGCACTGTCCTCCACAGTTGTCCATATGCTATAATCCAGGGGATTGAGATCTGGACTCTGGGGTGGCCACATATCACCTTGTCAATCAACTTTTTGGTCCGCACAGATCGGGTTTTCCAGACCCAGGTTTTCGTGAGGCTGTTCCAGTATCTTTCAGCTTCTTTTTAACTTTGTAGACTGCACATCTGGATATTCTCAGATTTGCTGCAATCTCAGTAGGTGTCAGACCGGCACGCAGCAATTCAGGTACAGCTAAAGTTTTCTTCATTTTCAGCAGAAGCACAGGAATTGTAGAGACGAGAGATTACCAGCTGCATTGAGTGACCTTAATGAATCACTTAAGCATGACAACCTATTTAGATATGTTTCAATGGCTTTTAAACAAGCAGTCAACTGAGTGTAAACTTTTTTTGGGTCACCCTGTAGTCAGACTTGTTGATCAATTGACTAAGGGAGTTTAGGCTTATGTGGAACAGAAGTGGGGATAGGGCATCTCCTTGGTATATGCTACATTTTATGAAGACTGGAGCAATTAGCTCGAAGTTGGCCTCAAGGGTGGTCTGCCACAGCCTCATTGAGTTTGCAACGAAGGCTCGGTGTGGTGTTGACCTTGCACAGCTTCAGGGATTCCAGGATCCATGTGTGCGCCATTGAGTCATAGGCTTTCTGGTAATCAATCCAATCAGTGCACAGGTTTGTGTGTTTGGTTTTGTAGTCTCGGGCGACACTTCTGTCAACCTGTAGTTGGTGTTTGGCTCCTCTGATGTTTCTACCAATGCCTTTCTGTGTCTCCGTCATGTATTGATCCATGTTTGATCCATGTGCCCACTTTATTTTAGCTGCTATGATGCCCCACAGACAGGTTATCTTGACCGATAGTTAGATGGACTGGGCCCTTCTGGGGGGCTTTATGGATCAGGACTGTTCGTTCCTTGGTCATCCATTCAGGGTGGGTCCCATCCTTCAGCAGCTGGTTCATTTGTGCTGCTAAACGCTCATGGAGTGAAGTTAGCTTTTTTAACCAGTAGCGCTGAATCATGTCTGGGCCAGGTGCTGTCCCATGCATCATACCTGAGATTCTTTGTTGTTTGTTCTTTGTCTGCCACTGTGATGGTTACTGGGCCTTGGCCAGGGAAGGCGCTGTGGTCTGCTCTTAGGTCTTTTAACCACTGCATTTTCAATGTTATGCTTCTATCTCCCATATGCCTTTCCAGTAAGGGTGTAACGGTACATGCATTCGTATTGAACCGTTTCGGTACGTGGTGCTCGATTCGGAACGGACGCGTACCAAACGAGTTTTTGACGCCTTACTTTTCGAGGCTGTGAGTCGATCAGGTCACAGTTTCTTTGTGTAGATTATACTTACTCCGTTTTCTCTACTATAATGAGGACCAACACGGTAGGACAGTGTAACCCAGAAACGTCAACGGCGTGACAACGTGACCACCGTGAGAATGCAGTGAAACGCGGGCATTAGAGTCAATCAGCCAATGCACACCAGTTGCAGTGCGGCCGCATGTTAGATGCGTCCCAGAAGCGGCTCAACGCGAAGCAAGCGAAAAGAACGGCAGAGTTTATTATTTGACGTGAGACGCGGCCCTCTGCGTCAATACTACTACCAGTAGCTAGGATCGGGCCGGAAGTCACTCATGTAAAAATACGGTGAATTTGGTCGATTTTCAAACTAATATGCAATCGTAACCTACTTTTTGAGTCCATCAGATCTCTTGAGTGGTAGATCGGGGCACAGTTAATATAATAATAACCAACACAACATAAAATATACATTATAAATGTTTAATACATCACATTTGTAAAATATAAACAAATAATAAAATAAATAATAGCCCATTTAAATTAAACAAATTGAAATTGACACATGTAATTAAATAATAAGAATAATACACACATCCTGCTTACACAATTAAATGGATTAATTTCTGTGTGGCGCTTTAATTTGAGAAAATCCACCAATAAAGCTTTTGAAAACCGTTCATAAGAAAAAAAAATGTTTCATTGAGGCATTTCATTTGTAAAATACATGTTAAAATCTTTGTCATTGGGATTGCTTTTCTCTTTAGCACAGGACTTCTTTTTTCTTCTTTCTTTCAGAAAGAAAGCTGACCAATACGCGGGGTCTGAAAGGCAAATTGTTGTTGGATTATCTTTAAATACCCGCTAGCTTTGTATAGGCTAATGTTCCTATTGTTGAAAGCACAAAAGTGTGTAATAAACAAATAGCACATTTATATTTTGCATTTTGTTTTCTTACTGTACCGAAAATGAACCGAACCGTGACCTCAAACCGAGGTACGTACCGAACCGAGATTTTTGTGTACTGTTACACCCCTACTTTTCAGTATTGTTCAGTCTCAAGCCTTGGTGGGTTACATCAAAGGAATGCAAAATTGGACAAAATGGGCCAGAACTTTAAATGGTTGAACCGTTTTCTCTCCAGTTGCATTTTCTTAATAAACGGAACTATATAAACAACCACAAGGGAGTACCGTTTCCCAAACCTGTTGTCAGACAGGACAGGTTAAAAAAAAAAACAATAACAACAACAACAAAAAAACAAAAAACAATATCCAGCCCCAGTAATTACCATACTGCTCATGAGGCTTTATAAAGGATACACTCAAAAACAAGTCTGCATACTCATGAGACTAGCTCAGATGCAAGTTGGGCCGTATTTGAAAGAAAAAAAAAACAACAAAAAATGAAATAATAATACTCTGGCACTTTTCCTTCAACACATTATGAACAAAATACGATAGGAGATAAAGGGATGAGATGATTGTGGAGGTAGGGCAGGGGATGATAATGTTTTTTTTTTCCTCCAAAAGAAGACAGTCTTAAAAGACTCATGCAGGGTTCTGTTGGGCAGCTTTCCCTGGCATTGCATCACGCCTGGCTTAAACCGCCAGTCTCCAGGTTAAGAGCAGCCCGAGCCAGATGGGCGAGCGCATGAGCCGGCGAAGCCTAGCAGAAAAGTGCCAGCCTCGCAGTAAGCTATTCCCAGCGTCTTTGTGGGTTTGCCATGTCTTTCGTTCTTTTCCACTCTTCTTCTGAGCCGTTTCACTATCTGGTTCCGTGGCCCCATTTCTTTTTCTTTATGATGCTCTGCTGTTTCTGTTTCTGTTTTTTTTTTTGTTTGTTTGTTTTTTGTTTTTTTGTTTCCCTGCATGCCTCAGGCCTCATGGAGCTTTTTTATCGTGCCAGGTTTGTTGAGCCAGATTCTCTTTCTGGCCTCCTGCAGCACACATTTGATATTCTTTTTTACTTTCATTAGCCTTCATTCTTCTGCCTCCCTTTACTCCAACTTTGCTCCTGTCAGCCCAATTTTGCTCAGCATTTTTCCGTTGTATTCGTCTTCCCTACAGCCTCGCACCTTCCTGCATCCAGTCGCTTTGATCCGACCAAAGTGTGCTTTCTCGCTTTCCCTCCTTCCACTCCTCCCACTGCTTTTAGTGTCTTTTGTTGTGCAGTTCATCTTGTCTTTTTCTGCCGCCGTGCCGCTTGAAAACAGTGTTCACAATTGATCATTATGATGCTCTGGGGCTTCTGAATCGATGCTTGTGTTTGCCTTTCTCCTTCGCGTCCCAGTCCTGTGCACGCAAGCGTGATTATTTGGTTGCTAGCTAATCTGATACATGCTACACTATATGCCAACCAGTGATCAGGATCAAAATACTTTGCAGGGCTCCAGACTGTTATTTTTTACTAGGAGCACAGTGGCCCTAACTTAAACTTTTAGGGACGCAAGCAGAAGATTCGGGGGTGCACACTGTAAACCGACAATCAGATAAATACTTTCATAATAAATGCATAAAATTACAAAGTTATGAACCCCCCAAAAAAATAATATTATATATATATATATATATATATATATATATATATATACAGTATATATGAAAAAGTTTAAAAAAGCAGAATCTAAAGATAGTCATGGGTTTAGGACAGGGGTCGGGAACATTTTTGACACGTTTTCCTGGAAGTGGCGACAATTTGACAATCCAAAAAAATCACGAAAGTGAAAGCAATGCCTCACCTGTGTGACTTTGGGTAGGCGGATCTCTTTCGTGGTTTAATTTTCCCCTATGCATTTTGTACGTACTCCAGTTCACTCAGTTATTGAGGCTGGAAGGGCCGACCCCACCACTGGTCAACCGGCGAGTCGGCGACCGCTTCACACACCTCCACCTTCTTCTTCTTTCGTTGTATTTTCCCCTGGCAAACCACCTTTACATTACAGCCAACAAAAAAAAAAACCTCTGTATTTTTACTGGTGGCGCATGTGCAAGAAGATGTAAAAAAATACTCGTACTGGCCCTAATTTTAGTCGCAAAATGCGACCATTTGGTTGCAGTGCGGAGCCCTGCTTTAAATACTTTAAAAACTAAAATCATTCGAACTGCTAAATATTTCCGTCATTAGAGAGGCATTCTACTCAATTTCCAATATTTTCAGCTGTTTCGTGCATAACAAAGGTCAAAATGAAAGTGTTCCCTTGGTTGAGTTATTTTTTATAGCAATCACGTTTGGAAGTGATATCCTCTTTCAGATGCTATGTCATGAAAACCTAGTAAAATGGAAACCAATGTTATGAAAAATAATGTAAAAAAAAAAAAAAAAGTCATTCGGTGCACCTTTTAGTAATAATGGTGGTATGGAACAAAATACTAGCATATCACCGAACCAACCACACTAGATTTGATGACATTTTATGCAAATTACACTAGATATTAGCAAACCTGGTTTTGAAATGTGTTTGTCAACAAGGTTCCTATTTTCAATTTCTGTCATGTAAAATTCCTGCACAAATCTTTTTTTGGCCCAGAGAGAACAGATTTCAGGTCATTACTTTAGTTGCTTAAAAGTGCCAAAAGTGATGAAAAATCATCCAGGGCCTTCCAATAAGCCTTCATGTTCCAGCGATGTCACAACCACAAAGTATTCACGGCGATAGTCTTCAGTGTGTTCCATTTTATTATGCCACGGCCAGTGAGTCTGAAGTTACATTTTTCTCTTTAAACCGGCGATAACGTTCTAATCCTGGGAAACAGTCAGGAATATTTTTCCGCTGAATTATCACATTTATTATTCATGCAGCGGTGCAGTGTCAGATCAATATCATATCATATTAATATCTTGCCTACAAGAAATTTCCACCCACATAAAATAGAAAAACAAAACAGAGATGCAGAATAGTGTCATCAATCATATGAAAAATCTCAAGTTTTCACCGAGGCAACAGCCCGTGTGGGGAAATGAAAGAAATGATCTACCGACTAGCGAGTCACTTAACCTGAAACTGCTCCAGTCAAGCGATGTTAGGTGAATGAGGTACTGACATAATTGCATACCACTGCCTGCCTCACTGCTCAAGTTCTGTTTAGGGCTGCAGGTATCGATTACTGAAGTAATCGATTAATCTATCGATTAGTTAGCTGAATAATCGAGTAATTGGATTAGGAACATTTAATGCGTTGCAGAATAAATTTTAGCAGATGTAAAACAAAGGCTTTTTTGTTTGACACGGAGAATGGAAGTCTAAGTGTCCGGTTGGTCTGAACAGTTTTAATGTTTCACATTAAGAGTATGACATACTCCCATTGTGATCATTCAACATACCTCGTTTATTATGACAAAGCAGCGAACAGGAAGGGGTTATGGAGGAAAACAAGAAAAGAAAGAAAAGAAACACAAACAACAACAAGAAATACATTGAACGGCTACACTAAGTATGAATATGTTGGTGCTATTGTCAGCTAGATGTATTTCCGGTTGACACCATGTGGGGGGCTTGTTGACCAGGGAAAGATGGTGAGGGGGCGGGGGAGTCTATAAGCTACAGTTGTGGTCAAAAGTTTACATACACTGAAGAACATAATGTCATGGCTCTCTCGAGTTTCCAGTTATTTCTACAACTCTGATTTTTCTCCGATAGAGTGATTGGAACAGATTTGTCACAAAAAACATTCATGAAGTTTGGTTCTTTTATGACTTTATTATGGGTTAACAGAAAAAGTGATCAAATCTGCTGGGTCAAAAATATACATACAGCAACACGAATTAGCAATTTCTTGTGAGTTATTATTGACTTGAACAATCATTGACTTGAACAAGTCAGGAAAATCACTTGGAGCCATTTCAAAGCAGCTGCAGGTCCCAAGAGCAACAGTGCAAACAATTGTTTGTAAGTATAAAGTGCATGGCACTGTTTTGTCACTCCCACGATCAGGAAGAAAACGCAAGCTATCACTTGCTGCTTAGAGAAAATTGGTCAAGAGGGTGAAGATTCAACCGAGAATCACCAAAAAGCAGATCTGCAAAGAATTAGAAGCTGCTGGAACACAGGTGTCAGTGTCCACAGTCAAGCGTGTTTTGCATCTCCATGGACTGAGAGGCTGCCGTGCAAGAAGGAAGCCCTTGCTCCAAAAGCGGCACCTTAAAGTGATCCTCGATTTTAAAGACATGTAGGCTCTAACAAACCACAATTGTTCTCTTGTATTAAAATATGTCGTTAGAAACACATAAAATGTTAAATCAAGGGCAATATTTTATAATATTTAGTGCATATTTTGACCGATAGTTGGCGCCATGTTCTGCGGGCGCGGAGTGATGACGTAGATGATATTTTTCCAATCGTGTAGCGTGTGTACAACAATTGTGTATTGCTGGCTTAACTCGCGAAGTAAAATGCCACGATGTGCTGCTTATGGATGCAATTTCGAGTCAAATGGAAACAAGGAGAGTGGTGTGAGTCTCCACAAATGTCCTGTTGACAAGAAGAGGAGAAAGGTTTGGGAAAATGCCTATAGACAAGCAAATCTTCCCAAAAAACCAAGGCTTTGTTCTCGCCATTTTTCTCCTACCGCTTTTGAGGATTTTAGTCGACGACAACTAATGAAAGATCTCACCGGAGCGGCTAGATATAAGCGCAGACTAAAACCAAATGCTGTTCCAACTATTTTCCCGCACAAGAAGCCTCAGCCTGCTCGGATATCGAGTGAAATGCGCGCAATGAAGCGAGACAGAAGAGACACTCTGGCCGCCCTCTTAAGCACCCAAGCCGCTCCTGTCGCTACAGCGGGAGGCGAACCTTCGGGCAGTACCGCTAGTCACAGAGGAAGCTAATAATTCACCTCTACTGTCAGTTCATCAGGCAGTAAGTGTGTGTGTTCAGTATTCAGCTAATGAGTGATGCTGCCACTCAAACTGATCAAAGCACGTCCAATGCAATTCATTCAATGGAACACAAATGTCCCAACCCCATTGATAAAGCAATAAATTCTCATCAACGCCGGAATGGCATACATGTGAAGTCAAAATCCATTTTAGGGGACTCCCTCTGAAAGCTCATCGCGAGAATGGCAAGAGTGCCAAACAGTAATCAGAGAAAAGGGTGGCTACTTTGGAGATGCTAGAATATTACACGTTTGTAGTTATTTCACCTTTTTTCGAAGGTATAATTGTCAATAAAACAACGCGGATTAGCTCCGTGGTTTGATACTCCGCCTCCTTCCCTAGCTCGCCACACATTCATAGTTTTATTGCCTTCAGTGAGACTTTAAAATGTCAATGGTCATGAAAATAAAAAGGCACGAATGGCAAGGTGTTTTGGCCTGTACTGTATGTAAAGCATACGACAGCTCTGGATGCTAACAATCTACACAATTATATTGGAATAAGTTGTACTGTATGTAAAGCACACGACAGCTCTGGATGCTAACAATCTACATAATTATATTGGAATGAGTTTGATGACGCAATAACTCACCTTGAAGATCTGCTGACAAAAACCTGAGTTCTCGACAGAATACGCCCTCTCGCTCCGTTGTCATCGAGATGCACTTGCCGCAAGTACACCAGAAGTTTAGCCCAACTCTTGCCTCATCAAGTATTTCTTGCTCTGCATTTCGCCTTTGCTGCTCGTCTTGTGAACGACCGACAGTGCTGTCCTGCTCTTCACTTTTCCGCTCTGGTGCAAATTGGAAGGGACGAACCGACGACATGTTGGGATAGCTAATGAATGACACGGCACGCTGAAGAACACCGGCAGCGGGATTTGTGACGTCACAGCACCGCGACGTCTACAACCATGGCGAACAATCAGTTAAAATAATTTTACAAATTTTATTAAAACGAAAACATTAAGAGGGATTTAGTGTCAAATTATTATAACTCATACTAAGATGTATCTTTTAAGAATTACTTGTTTTAAAACTAGAGGATCACTTTAAGGCTCGACTGAAGTTTGCTGCTGATCACATGGACAAAGATAAGACCTTCTGGAGGAAAGTTCTGTGGTCAGACGAAACAAAAATCGAGCTGTTTGGCCACAAAGCCCAGCAATATGTTTGGAGGAGAAAAGGTGAGGCCTTTAACCCAAAGTACACCATGCCTACCGTCAAGCACGGTGGTGGTAGTATTATGCTGGGGGGCTGTGGGGCTGTTTTGCTGCCAATGGAACTGGTGCTTTACAGAGAGTAAATGGGATAATGAAGAAGGAGGATTACCTTCAAATTCTTCAAGATAACCTAACGTCATCAGCCCGAAGATTGGGTCTTGGGCGCAGTTGGGTGTTCCAACAGGACAATGACCCCAAACACACATCAAAAGTGGTAATGGAATGGCTAAATCAGGCTAGAATTAAGGTTTTCGAATGGCCTTCCCAAAGTCCTGACTTAAACCCCATTGAGAACTTGTGGATAATGCTGAAGAAACAAGTCCATGTCAGAAAGCCATCAAATTTAACTGAACTGCACCAATTCTGTCAAGAGGAGTGGTCAAAGATTCAACCAGAAACTTGCCAGAAGCTTGTGGATGGCTACCAAAAGCGCCTAATTGAAGTGAAAGTGGCCAAGGGACATGTTACCAAATATTAGCGCTGCTGTATGTATATTTTTGACCCAGCAGATTTGATCACTTTTTTCTGTTCACCCATAATAAAGTAATAAAAGAACCAAACTTCATGAATGGTTTTTGGGACAAAGTATCTGTTCCAGTCACTCTATCAGAGAAAAATCAGAGTTGTAGAAATAACTGGAAACTCAAGAGAGCCATGCCATTATTTTCTTCACAAGTGTATGTAAACTTTTGACCACAACTGTAAGTCATTGGGAGGGGTGGAGACTTGGAGTGTACACAAATCAGCTCTGTGATCTAGAAACCAGTAATCAGGTGAATCCCGTGTGAGTGTAAGGTCGTCGGCAACCGACACTACAGCGCCCCATCGCCAATCCCGGCACCGACACCCCCCACCCGAGCGCGCCCAATCGTATCCATCACGTTTATGCTCCTTTTCTTTCTTCTTCTTTCTAAAATGCGACCCGGAGATCTTTTATCTTTTCATGATGTCGCTTAAATGCGGAGGATTGCAGGCTAAAAATAACACCTTCAGGTAGCTCTCTGGTCTGCAGGGGCGTTAGTGAGATTAGAGACTGTGGAACAGTGAAACGGGCAGAAGGCGCATTAGAAAAAATGTTTCATTATTTTTTAAAGACTTATTAATATATGCATTGTTGTTCTTTTGTTTTATTGTCTTGTATAATTTTTTTGAATACTGCTATCATCAAATATTATATGAATATTTTTTTCTTGACGCCCTTTTGGACGCATCTATGCCACTAGCATTTGCCTAGCCCGCTCTATGGACCTCATGGGTCTGATTCCACATGATCAATAATTAAATTAAAATACAAAAGCTTAGCCTGGTTTAAAAAAAATTAATAAATGAGGATAGAAACGCAACAAAAGAACAATTGGCGAACTTGCATAGCAAAGGTCCGCGACCTTAAATGCTATAAAATGCTAACATGTTTTTTACAATGCTATTAACAAATCATTTAAACACATATTCCCACAAAAAACTGCTAAATATATTGTACCTCTCAACTAAAGCTAATGCTAACATGACTGCTATGCTAACACTAAAAGTTACGGTGTAACTAGAGCAGGAGTGGCCAACCCTGGTCCTCGAGAGCCGCAGTCCAGCTTGTTTTCCGTGTCTCCCTCATTTAACACACCTGACTCAAATGATCAGCTCATCAGCAAGCTCTTCAGTTGCCTGATAACAATCCTGATAATTTGATTCAGGTGTGTTGGAGGAGGGAGACATGGAAAACAAGCTGGATTGCGGCTCTTGAGGACCAGAGTTGGCCACCCCTGAACTAGAGTGTAACTCTCACTCAGTAAATACCTTTAAATGCTCAAGCAAAATTGCATATTCTCTCATGGAAGATTAAAAAAATATCTTACAATATTTACAAAACGGGCAATCCTGAAACCTCCTATAACAGCCTGCCTTCAACCTGCAGCAGGGTATTTCTGGGGTTCTACCGTCAGTCAGTGGCAGCCACAATTGCCCACACAGATGCCAAATCAAAATCCTTTTTTATTGTCTTATTTTATTTGTTTATCAGCCGTAAGCCGATGTTGAAAAAAAGTCAATATATTGGCCCGATATTTCGGCTGGCCGATATCTCGGTTGATCTCTAAACGAAAAATATTCATAATCACAATGTCAAAAATACATGTTTGCCAATCTATGTCTAAAAACAACTTTTACAATACTTTCCAGAGTTGATTCTAAATTAAATTCTGAGAAAAGTATTTCTATTGAGATGTCAAAAGCAGAAGCACATCCACCTGTCTTGAAGAAATAAATCAAAACACACCAGAATACGCAAAAAGTAAAAACAAATACATTACAAAATACAGTGTATCAAACTCATCTCCATGTCATGTCATATTTGCAATTATTTTCTTGAATTTGGCCATATACCTACAAATCAGAAATTACACTCAGTACATAGTGTCATGCATAGTAAGGCACTACAATACTAGATATAATATAATTAGAGCAAGAAAGATGCTGCTTTTCAAATTCAACTCTTAAAACTATTCAAAATGGTTCCTTCCAAAATTGTCAAATTTTGTCAATTGTAGCCCAAATTCCCGATCCGAGTCTTTAAAAAAAATGTTTTCATATTAGCACTGGATAAAGCACATCCCTTGCAAGCTTGATACAGGATGCGTGCATTTGTTTCTGACTACCGGATGATTCCGTTTGTCAAGGGACTGTTGCCAACCCTAGTGACAAGGCTGAACAGATCACCATGTTCTAAACTCCGGGGCCTCTTTTAAACACAGTGTGGCTTCTGTCACTGGAAAGGAAAGCAGAAACTAATATGAAACATATTGTCCGTAAATAACAGAATGTCATTATCTTGTTACACTTGCACACTCTAATGAGAGCCATTGCAATAGTTATATCCATAACTTGGCATTTAAAAGATGACAATGTTCAGTTTCAACACTGCTAGAACTATGGTTAAAAGCACATTAAGCATCTCTGAGCGTAAATAGGTTTGTAGCTGCCCCATCTTTTCAATAAAATGATTGATAGCATCGGTAGCTAACAGGGGAAAGGGAGGTTGTATTGATTTGTAGTTTAGCATTCTAGTGTTGTTCTTTAAGCTTGCAAATGAAGCTAATGTAATCAACCCGGGTTATGGTAATGCGCTTGGCCTACTAGATTATCCCATTAATTATTGCAGTTATCAACAAATGAAATGAATGTGCTGCTTTTTTCATGAAACACTCAATTGTTTAGACTAGATTTTATACAAACTTGATTCAGGCAAGAAAAAAATAACTACATGCATTAGAGGTGCAACAATTAATTGATTAATCGACAACTAATCGATTAGCAAATTGATCGATAACTATTTTGATAGCTTATTAAACGTTTAGGACCTTCTTCACCTTAAACTTGTGTAAATTCTTGAAATTATAACATACATATAACATCTCAGTTGAAAATGTCAGATTTCTTCAGTATACTTTAGTGAAGTCAAAGTAGGACATGAACAAAAATGTGCTTTTACTTTGGAAAACAGCAATTCACATTTTTGCCAATTTTCGGACATTTTACTGTCCAAATGGCTTCTTAATAAGGCTGCAACAATCAATTGATTATATCGAATAAAATCGGTTAATAAATAAGTTGCAAATGAATTTGATCATCGAAACAGTTGTAGACTACAGTTAAGTCCAGAAGCTGTAGAAAATATTTTTTAAAGTAAATAGTCATCCATTTTGTCTTCATCGTTGCTTACAACATGCCTAAAACAACTTCAAGGTAAACTGTGACGGTAAATGAAAAAAGTGACATTTATCTGATTAATTGTTTATTTAATTGTCTGATTAATCAATTATGAAAAATAATTGTTAGTTGCAGCCCTAGCGTGCATATATACTCATTTTCTTGGATCTTGCATTGTTCCTCTGCTCTCTAAAATTTATAATATGTAAAGTAGGGCTGCAGCTATCGATTATTTTAGTAGTCGAACAAGTTAGTTTGAATAATCAAGTAATCCGATAATAAACATAAAAATGTCAAATACCTGAGCTGATAATAAATAGATAAATCAGGATCTAATTACAAGGAATGAACAATTGGCTAACTTAAATAGCAAAAGTCCGCTAGCTTATATGCTATAAATTGTAAACTTTTTTTTTTTTTTTTTTTTTTTTTTTTTTTAGTTTTTTTACAATGTGCTTGACAAATGGTTCAAACACATATTCCCACAAAAAAAATGCTAAATTTACCTATAAACTAATTTACAATGCATTAAAAAAAAAAAATAGATCAAACAAAAACTTATATTGCGAGCCCATTTTTGTTTGTAAATGTGTATAAATGTGTAAATTTTTTAAAAATTATAATAAAATAAATAAATAAATAATAAAAACATGTTGCTTATGTTGCTCTCAATGTTGGTCTCAACAGGGAGCAGCTGGATTCAGACATATGAAATGAGTTATGTCATATTTACTGTTGCCATTAGAGAGCAGTGTATCCACCAAGATCAATAAAACTCAATGCAAACACTTTCAAAACAAACTATTACAACCACCACTTTAATTGAACAAATACTCAAAGTAGCAAAATTTAATTCGAATCTTTTTTCTAATCAAATTACTCGAGTTAATCGATTAATCGTTGCAGCACTAATGTCAAGTGAACACAATTGCATTGATTTTTTTTCTTCTTTCCAATATGATACCATGCAACTATTTCATATTTAAGTGATTGCATCATGATTTTTGGCGCAGTTGGTTGAGTGAATTATTCATTGATTAGAGGATCAAGTGTTTGAATCAGTGTTGTTTTTGGCAGCCCTTTTAAGACAAGGACATCACCATCTTCGTGATGATGAGACACACTCAGCAGGAAAACGGTACATTATTTTCATTTTATTAAACTCACCTGGACATCACGAATTGTATGTAAAAAGTTTTACAAGAGTTTAAGACGACACTCACCACGCTAAATGCTAATGTTAACGCAAATACTTTGCTAATGCCACAAGTTACATTTAGTGTGTGATGATCACTCAGCACAAGACGTTTCAGGGCTAAAGCAACATGGCATACCTAGCCATGATAAGAAAACATAACTTAACAAGCAGCACCTGACAAATGTGTTTTGCAATAGAAGCCTGGAGTGGACACATACTTACTCACCGTTCAGTGATTAAGCATGTGTGTGAGGCGGTGGGCAGCACAGCAGGTCACATGAGTGACAGGACAAAACACTGCTATGGTGCGTGCTAACAACACATACGATAAGAAAATGTCACAAATTGTGAACTCATGACAGACACTATAATGAATTTTCATCTCGTTCTCGTCTAGTCAGATGAAAACTGGCATCCATCTTGTTATGTTTTAGTCACCCAAGACACGTCTTAGCTCGTCACGTCATGGTCATGAAAAAATTGTTCGTTGACAAAATATTTTCGTTATCGTTGATGTAAACAACACTGGTACAAATCGAGCTTCCACTTCTACTAATTGGTGCTTTATGCTAAGGAAAGATACTTCACCCTACTTTCCTGTGTGTAAGTAGTGTGAGAATGAGTGGTTGATAGTGGTCAGAACGACCGTTGGCACAAATTGGCTGCCTTGCTATAATAGTGTGGAGTGGTAAAAAAATAATTCAATGTAAAGCATCCTGAAAAGCGCTATATAAATCCAATGCATTATTTTAGTTATTAATTTGCAATATATACTCTGTTCTTTACCCTGCCCCCCTTTTTCCAGTGCAACAACGACTATGCTCCAGTTTGCGGCTCCAACAATCAAAACTACCAGAATGAGTGTTTTCTGCGTAGAGACGCTTGCAAACAGCAGTCAGAAGTACTTATTCTGTCAGAGGGCGCCTGTCCCATGGGTAAGTGCTTTTTCAGGCTTTTTCAGTTGATGTAAGCAAGAACTCTACAGTACACCCACATATCTCACGATGTGAGAAACATTAAATTTATGTGCTAGAACAACATGACAATGTAAGAAAAACAAGTTAAGTAGTGTAACGGATATTGTCACTCTTGGTGCCTTGTGTCAACTGCCTGTATTTCTTAGTGGAAATTGCACAGAACTGCTATAGCTACTTTATTTTGGCACTCCTGTTGCCATCATTTTGGGGAGTTTGTCATTTTTACTGTCAGTTTTTAGGCTGGCCATGAGAAATAAAATACTTTCTAGTACAGGGATCACCAATAAATTCATGTTCTTCCAAAACATAGGTGTTGGTGCGGTTGGGGTTCCTGTTGCCAGGAAAAAAATGCGAAAGACAGGAACTATACTGTACTAAACAACAGAAATTACACATTCATAGATTTAAATACTGCATTATTTATATACTATTCTGTATGCTTGATGCGACTTAGTTTAGAACCAGGAAGTGGCCAGCTTGAGATGAGCTTGCGAAGAGGGCAGATACTTGTATAATAAGTAGGGCTGTCAAAATTATCGCGTTAACGGGCGTTAATTAATTTTTTAAATTAATCACGTTAAAATATTTGACGCAATTAACGCACTAGGCCCGCTCAGACAGATTTAAATGTCAGTGCAGTGAAAGGCCAACTTGTTAATTGTGTTTTATGGAGTTTTTCCGCCCTCTGCTGGCGCTTGGGTGTGACTTGCATATGTTATGTGGCGTAATGTCGCCCTCTGCTGGCGATTCAGTGCAGCTGATTATTTGGGTTTCGGCGCGCTTTTCTGACGTGATTATATGTCGACGCGAACTCACACTAATAGACAGTGCTCTTCAGACCAGCTAACGTCCTCATCCAGTATTCAGTGGCAGTTCTCATAGCCCCATCACACTGTTTGTGTCTAATGCATGCATCGCTTGTGAGTTATATTCCTCCTTTGTTTATATTCATGAGCATTAGATAGTTATTGATGATGTGTATTTGAATTTGTTCACATATATGGTGAAATGCAGTTATATTGTTAGATGCTTGTGAGCTAATTGGCTAGTGCTACTGCTCAAATGGACACGTGTGTGTACATTTTATGTTATTTTGTGATTTATGCAAGTTATTGACACATTGCCTTGTTATTTTCAGTTTTACAAAAATACAAGAAACGTGCTCCTGTCAAAAAGAAAGGACTTCAGTAAAGCCCATGCACCTTTGCCACACCGTCTGATTTCTTTTTGGAACTTATGTTCGCTATCTGTCAATTTGTGTACTCACACACATTGAGGACAGAATAGAGCTACTAGTTTATTTTTTGATTGAAAATTTTACAAATTTTATTAAAACGAAAACATTAAGAGGCGTTTTAATATAACATTTCTATAACTTGTACTAATATTCATCTTTTAAGAACTACAAGTCTTTCTATCCATGAATCACTTTAACAGAATGTTAATAATGTTAATGCCATCTTGTTGATTTGTTATAATAAACAAATACAGTCCTTATGTACCGTATGTTGAATGTATATATCCATCTTGTCTTTTCTTTCCATTCCAACAATAATTTACAGAAAAATATGGCATATTTTATAGATGGTTTGAATTGCGATTAATTGCGATTAATTACGATTAATTAATTTTTAAGCTGTAATTAACTCGATTAAAAATTTTAATCGTTTGACAGCCCTAATAATAAGGCAAGATGTGATATCACACCTTGACCCATTTCAAAAACTACTGTTTGTAGAGTACAGGTAGTCCTCGGGTTACGACGTACCTGACTTATGTGATTTCAACTTTACGATGCAGGATTCTTGTCCGCCAATTTGTCTCCACAGTCTTTTTATTTTATTTTTTTTTAATAATGTTAACTTATGTTTTGTGATGCATGCTTTTATTTTGGCGCAGGAAGAATAGAGCAGGTAGTACTTCCACAAACGAGTAAGAGCGCATGTGCACGCTAAGAAGAGCGCACGTGCACGCTAAGAAGAGCGCATGCGCACACACAAGGAAGAGCACATTTGTTGCTTGTAAAGCATCCACAGAGGCAACACCTGTATATAACACCTATTGTACTGTTTATTGTGCCTTTTTAATTTAGGTCGACTACATGGGTCGAGTTTATGTGACTATTTTTGATGATCTGCGGACGCTAACTGATGCATGCTAATCGTTGTTAGTGCTGTATTAGCAGCTAGTTATAAACACAAATTGGAATTGCTGTTATTGAAGATGAAACAGATTTAATTACATTTTTATTTTAGTTTCATCCTGCAAGTGTTGATGTCATGAGCTGCTGAATAAAATCAGCAAACCACGCGGACGTCTGACATTGTCATTTCGGAGCTTAGCTCACTGTCTAGTTAGGACTTACTGTAGCTACAACATCTTGGCGTGGACAGTACAATGATGTATGATACATGTTTTTGCATAGTTGTTTTGAGATTTGGGGGAGGAGGGTTTAGGGAGGGTTTAGGGGTACTTAAAGGGTTAATTCCGATTTACACAGAAATTCGGGTTACATCCCCAGCGTAGGAACGGAACTCGTTCGTAACCCTGGGACTACCTGTAATTATAACTATGAGGATGCTTTACAAAGCAAAGCTCCCCACATATTTTTTATTCAAGTCTACTTTTTCGAAGCGACGCAGAGCCCACAAGATTTGATCCATTCTCACAACTCCGACTTTAAAACATTTAAAGAATTCACACGTAGGCTCTCTTTCAACTTTTCAAAGAGTTGCCAAAAGCTCTTATTTATGTCCAATGGCAAAAACATTTTCAAATTTTAAATAGTAACTTGCCCTACATACATACAGCGGCACCTGGTCCCAGGCTCACCCATCTGTGCAATCAAGGCAGTGACACAAATACACAAATACATAGAGGAGGGGCCCAGTTTTAATATTAGTATTCAAACATTGAAGCATTTACAGCAACACAGAGTAAATGCTTTTCCATCATATGTTGTTGTGCAACAAATTTTGAATTACTTAGCTTGCAGACATGGCAGATCACTTGAATACACCGGCCAGTTTCTTAACACTCAATTGAATAACTTGCTTAGCAGTCAAGAAGTGACTTCAAAATACAATTATGACTTTGAATAAAGCACTTACCATAAAAATTCCCTAGGGCGAGATGACTGGACCTGAATCCTGCGTGTTCTCCTGTTTAGTGGCGCACCGGATGCCCGCCTTCAGGGTGCCCGCTGTTGTGACGTCATACATCGACCGTTAAACTTCAGATTTTAGCGCATACGTTCTGCACAGTCTGCCCCAGACCAGTGCGTAACCTATCATTTGGTCTGTCAGATTGATGATCCCAGCCACATCTTACGCACAGTGGGCGTGATTGCTATGTGGATCTGGCGAGCTGACGCCGGATCCGGCGCATAGTCACCTGCTGTCGGGGTGGGCGTCCTGCTTGTTCCTCGTACTCCACACTTGCCAGACCGCTTTTGAACTGTTCAATCTACTGGTAAACACTACATCGTGGTAAAATATTGCCAAAATACTGTACTGAAAGCCTTCTATGGATATTGACTACTGGTACACAAAAATGTATTACAGGTCACTGTTCTCCTTTGGTACAAATGGAGGGTTGTAAAGCCATCTTTACCTCCCAACAACGCAAAGTGTATTGAGGTGATAACGCAGAAACTTACAGCGAGCAAGGAGGGTGGTAGAAGTCAACATAGCATTCAAGGCCGTACAGCCAATATACAAGCAATTAGAACAAAAGTGCAGACACTTATTCACTTATCCTCTTAGTATATGTACTTCTTAAAACCCATTTCTAATTTGAATGGTTGGTTGTACAGTGTATCACAAAAGTGAGTACACCCCTCGCATTTTTCCAGATGTTTAAGTATATTTTTTCATGGGACAACACTGACAAAATAACACTTTGACACAATGAAAAGTAGTCTGTGTGCAGTTTATATAATAGAGTTAATTTATTTTCCCCTCAAAGTAACTCAAAATATAGCCATTAATATTTAAACCCCTGGCAACAAATGGGAGTAAACCCCACAGAAACTACGTACATCCCTAAAATTCCAAATTGAGTACTGCTTGTCATTTTCCCTCCCAAATGTCATGTGACTCATTACAGGAGTGCTGTCAGCATTGCTGAAGAGATTGAAGAGGTGGGGGGTCAGCCTGTTAGTCCTCAGACCATACCCCGTACTCTACATCAAATTGGTGTTCATGGCTGTCACCCCAGGAGGAAGCCTCTTTTGGAGACGGTACACAAGAAAGCCCGCAAACAGTTTGCTGAAGACATGTCAACAAAGCACATGGATTACTGGAACCATGTCCTATAGACATGTCAACAAAGCACATGGATTACTGGAACCATGTCCTATGGTCTAATGAGACGGGCTGGCTTTCTTGTGTACCGTCTCCAAAAGAGGCTTCCTCCCTGGGTGACAGCCATGCACACCAATTTGATGTAGAGTGTGGCGTATGGTCTGAGCACTAATAGGCTGAACCCCCTCCCCCACCACCACCACCTCTTCAATCTCTGCAGACGTACATAGTTTCTATCGGGTGTACTACTTTATTTGCCAGGGGTTTAGACATTAATGGCTATATTTTGAGTTATTTTGAGGGAAAAATAAATTAACTCTATTACTGCATATAATCTGCACACAGACTACTTTTCATGGTGTCAAAGTGTCATTTTGTCAGTGTTGTCCCATGAAAAGATATACTTAAATATCTGCAGAAATGCAAGGGGTGTACTAACTTTTGTGATACACTGTATATCTATGTTCCATCCAATTGGTTAATGATTAGCCTAGGGTGTACACTGCCTCTCGCTCAAAAGTCAGCCGGGATAAGGTCTGGCTAACATGTAATAAGGTATAAAAAGTGGATGAATATATTTGGCAACACAATAGTATCAGGAGTTTCATACTCCAAGCCGATGTTTGGGAAGGCTTAACTTGGCAATAGTAAAAAAAAAAAAAAAAAAAAAAAAATCCATTTTGATGAAGTGATTGTTTTGCATTATCCAATTAAGGCTCTAAAGGAATTTCAATGAAGGTTTGGCCTCGGGACAAGGGTAGGTTTTCCCACTGGTGGATATAAGCCCTGGCAGTATGTCCGTTTTTGTTTAAAACGTGGAAAGCATTTTGGCAAGGTTGAATGTTTTGAAGCCAATCCAACGAGAATGGTAGTGTATCCGCTTGAATATTCTAGCAATTCGCTGTAAATGAGTCAATCCGCTGACAAGTGATGGTAGCTGCTTCTGAGGCACACTTATGAGTCACTGCCCAAGCTCCCACGATATTGCCGACGTAAAGTGTGCATTTGCTGACACAGAGGCTTTAATAACTGGAAGCAGGTTAACAGGTCCAGAGAAAATGACAAACGAGGGAGGGAGAACTCCACATTTGAGCTCCTAATGCAGTGTTGAACAATCATGTTTTTATGGGGCAGCGTCAGAACAAACAGCCTTTGACTGTAGCTCGATGCACACCCTCGGGTCTCGTGTTACACTTAGACACACATGACATTTAAATAAGGACACTGCACAGGAATGACACAGGTTAAAGAAGGTTACTCCAAGACAAAGAAAGCCACTCAGTATATAAAAGTGGGTGTGATGCAGAAAAAAAAACAACAACAATGTACACACATACATATATACTGTATATATACACTGTATATTAGCGCTGTCAAATTTATCGCGTTAACGGGCGATAATTAATTTTTTAAATTAATCACGTTAAAATATTTGATGCATTTTACGCATGCGCGGAATGACCCGCTCATGCATTGCCTCAAACAAATTACAATGACGCACTTGAGAGCTAAGAGTGTGTGAGTAAACAGCATTGGCGCTGATTGCACCTTAGGGTGCCTCAGATAATTCTATATCAGAATATTATAAACACAGGTGTTCATTGGACCGCGCCGTTTGTTGGCATAAGCTTCGGCAACTCCTTCACAACAAGCATAAGTATCATTTAGTGAAAGCACAACAAAAATAATATCTCCCAAAGAAAATAATGTTGACAAAAAGAAAGTGCTTCAATCTTTATTAATGAGGCCCTATTCTCACACAGTTAAACAAGAGTTTAAAGAAAACTGGCATTCCCAATCAAAATAGCTATGCAAAATACACATAAAACTTACTCCGACTATGGTTAAAATCTATTCAAACATTTCGTTTAGTTCAACAAATACACTGGATGGCAATATTTAGTCAAAATATACAAACAATCAGAGGTCTCGTACGTTGTGAAGCCAGCACTCAAATGACCGTGAGTATGGAACAGTAAACAGGGAACTACGGCATCAATCGTGGGACAAAACACACTATTTGGCTTGATTTCTAAGTTAATTTAAAACTCGCCATTGACACCTTGTGATGTATTTCAGTCACTAACACACAGAAAGTTAATAATGTTAATGCCATCTTGTGGATTTATTGTTATAATAAACAAATACAGATTTTATGTACAGTATGTTGAATTTACAGTGGGGCAAATAAGTATTTAGTAAACCACCAATTGTGCAAGTTCTCCTACTTGAAAATATTAGAGAGGCCTGTAATTGTCAACATGGGTAAACCTAAACCATGAGAGGCAGAATGTGGGGAAAAAAACAGAAAATCACATTGTTTGATTTTTAAAGAATTTATTTCCAAATTAGAGTGGAAAATAAGTATTTGGTCACCTACAAACAAGCAAGATTTCTGGCTGTCAAAGAGGTCTGACTTCTTCTAACGAGGTCTAGGCTCCACTCGTTACCTGTATTAATGGCAACAGTTTTAACTCATTATCGGTATAAAAGACACCTGTCCACAACCTCAGTCAGTCACACTCCAAACTCCACTAAGACCAAAGAGCTGTCGAAGGACACCAGAGAAAAAATTGTAGACCTGCACCAGGCTGGGAAGACTAATCTATAATAGGTAAAACGCTTGGTGTAAAGAAATCAACTGTGGGAGCAATTATTAGAAAATGGAAGACGTACAAGACCACTGATAATCTCCCTCGATCTGGGGCTCCATGCAATATCTCACCCAGTGGCGTCAAAATGATAACAAGAACGGTGAACAAAAATACCAGAACCACACGGGGGGACCTAGTGAATGACCTACAGAGAGCTGGGACCACAGTCACAAAGGCTACTATCAGTAACACAATGCGCCGCCAGGGACTCAAATCCTGCACTGCCAGACATGTCCCCCTGCTGAAGAAAGTACACGTCCAGGCCCGTTTGCGGTTCGCTAGAGAGCATTTGGATGATCCAGAAGAGGACTGGGAGAATATGTTATGGTCAGATGAAACCAAAATAGAACTTTTTGGTAGAAACACAGGTTCACGTGTTTGGAGGAGAAAGAATACTCAATTGCATCCGAAGAACACCATACCCACTGTGAAGCATGGGGGTGGAAACATCATGCTATGGGGCTGTTTTTCTGCAAAGGGACCAGGACGACTGATCTGTGTTTAGGAAAGGATGAAGGGGGCCATGTATTGAGAGATTTTGAGTGAAAATCTCCTTCCATCAGCAAGGGCATTGAAGATGAGACGTGGCTGGGTCTTTCAGCATTACAATGATCCCATACACACAGCCAGGGTAACAAAGGAGTGGCTTCGTAAGAAGCATTTCAGGGTCCTGGAGTGGGCAAACCAGTCTCCAGATCTCAACCCCATAGAAAATCTGTGGAGGGAGTTGAAAGTCCGTGTTGCCCAAGGACAGCCCCAAAACATCACTGCTCTAGAGGAGATCTGCATGGAGGAATGGACCAAAATACCAGCAACAGTGTGTGGAAAGCTTGTGAAGAGTTACAGAAAATGTTTCGCCTCCATTATTGCCAACAAAGGGTTGATTAGAAAGTATTGAGATGAACTTTTGGTATGGACCAAATACTTATTTTCCACCATGATTTGCAAATAAATTCTTTAAAAATCAAACAATGTCATTTTTGTTTTTGTTTTTTCACATTTTGTCTCTCATGGTTGAGGTTTACCCATGTTGACAATTACAGGCCTCTCTAATATTTTCAAGTGGAAGAACTTGCACAATTAGTGGTTGACTAAATGCTTATTTGCCCTGTATATATTGCATTCCAACAATAATTTACAGAAAAATATGGCATATTTTAGAGATGGTTGAATTGCGATTAATTACGATTAAATAATTTTAAAGCTGTGATTAACTCGATTAAACATTTTAATCGTTTGACAGCCCTAATATATATACATATATATATATATATATATATATATATATATATATATATATTCAGTGGTATGAAAAAGTACCTCAACCTATTGGAATTTGTCATATTTCTGCATAAAATCACCATCAAATGTGATCTGATCTTTGTCAAAATTACACAGATGAAAAAACTGTCTGCTTTAACTAAAACTACCCAAACATTTATAGGTTTTCATATTTTAATGAGGATAGTATGCAAACAATGACAGAAAGGGGAAAATTAAGTAAGTGAACCATCACACTTAATATTTTGTGGCCCCCCCTTTGGCAGCAATAACGTCTACCAGACGCTTCCTGTCGTTTCAGATGTGTGTGGCACATCGATCAGGACTAATCTTGACCCATTTTTCTCTACAAAACTGCTGTAGTTCAGTCAGATTCCTGTGATGTCTGGCATGAAACACTGCCTTTAGGTCATGCCACAGCATCTCAATGGGGTTCAAGTCTGGAATTTGACTTGGCCAATCCAGAACGTGTATTTTGTTCTTCTGAAACCATTCTGAAGTTGATTTACTTCTGTTTTTTGGATCATTGTCTTGTTGCATCATCCAACCTCTTATTAGCTTCAACTGTCTGACAGACGGCCTCAGGTTTTCCTGTAAAACATCTTGATAAACTTTTGAAAATATTCTTCCATTAATGATTGAAAGTTCAGTCCAGGCCCGGAGGCAGCAAAACAGCCCCAAATCATGATGCTTCCTCCACCATGTGTCACGGTGGGGATGACGTGTTGATGTTGGTGAGCTGTTCCATTTTTCCTCCACATACGTTGTGTGTTACTCCGGAATAATTCAACTTTGGTTTCAACAGTGCACAAAATCTTTTGCCAAATATTCTGTGGAGTGTCAAAGTGTCTTCTGCGAACATTAAACGAGCAACAATATTTTTTTAGACAGCAGTGGCTTCCTCCGTCAAGTCCTCTCATGAACACCATTTTGGCCATAGGTTTAAATACAGTTGATGTGTGCACAGAGATATTGGACTGTGCTAGTGATTTATGTAAGTCTTTAGCAGACACTCTAGGGTTCTTTTTTACCCCTCTGAGTATTCTGCACGGAAAACTCTTGGCGTCATCTTTGGTGGACGGACACTCCTTGGAAGAGAAGCAACAGTGCCAAATTCTCTCCATTTGTAGACAAGTTCTCTGACTGTCGATTGATGAGCATCCAGACTTTTGGAGATGGTTTTGTACCCTTTCCCAGCTTTATACAAATCAACAATCCTTGATCACTGGTCTTCAGACAGCTCTTTTGACCGAGCCATGATGAACACCACACAATGCATCAATTCAAGACAATTCTTACCAGGTGTGTGTTTTATAGTGGGTAGGGCAGCTTTAAACCACTCATCAGTGATTGGGCACACATCTGACTTAAATTGTTTGTTAAAAATTGGTTTCATTTGCTCTGCCCTCTGGTCCTTATGCAGAGGGCTCACCTACTTAGTTTTCCCCCTCCTGTCATTTTTTGCATCCTATCATCATTGAAATATGAAAACCTATAAATGTTTGGGTGGTTGTAGTTAAAGCAGACACTGTTTTTCATCTGTGTTATTTTGATCAGATCAGATCGCATTTGATGGTGATTTTATGCAGAAATGTGAGAAATTCCAAAAGCTTCAGAACTTTTTCATACGCCTGTATATTTATATTTATATATATATATATATATATAAATAATCAAGCTAGCTCGTAACATTAATGGGCTCATATCATGTATGTATTTCTCAATTAGACGTCACGTAACTGAATTCAAGTTAATACGTGCAATACTTCAAATGACACCCCCTGTTACCCCTCAATAATAATTCAAAGCATCATTTTTAAGGCTCAATACTCTTAAATTGAAATTAAAACTATAACAACAACGTCATTTTTAACAAATACTTACCATGAGGACTAAATTCTAGCGACTTAATGAAAGTGGGAGCCAGCTGAGCAGGAGGAAAGGGAGAACAGGCAGCCATATATACACCCTAAGATTAAAAGAAATGATAGCATAAAACGAACAAAACAAAATCTGGGGTGTACTGTATGTAAACTGGGGGACATGGTTAATTTGGCCATATGTACGCCCTAAGATTAAAGGAAACGATAGCATGAAATGAACAAAACAAAATCTAGGGTGTAAGTAAACTGGAGGACATGGTTAATTTTCACTTCTCAGCACAAATGAGTCAGATGCACTTCAATCCAAAATTTTAACACCAGAGACAAGGATGAGCTGCATGTGGGCAGATGTGGGATTCTATTGATGCGAGATTATCGTATGCTATCTAGCGGGATGCTTATACACTTGAGGGGTCAAAGTAAAAGAGAGGCTTGTCTGGATTTTGCCCGTTGCTCATAAAGTAAAAGTTTAAGTGTATCGTCCCATCCTTAGTTGCCAGCAGTATTAATAACAATATTCTTACTTCTGTCTCCACATCGACCTTTAATAAAATATCTATTCAATTGAATCAGAACTAATATAGTGCTGTCCAAATAGGACACCTCTGCTTTAGCTGTTAATATCAGTCTGGGTTATTAGAAGATAATATCGCTGGCAAATTGGACTCCAGGGGCTTAATTTCCTGTTAGCATCCATCATATTTGTTGATGGACCACTTTTCTGGCCGTTTGAAATTTCTTATTCTAAATATGCTTGAATTGTGACTGTTTCATGATGTTTAAGTATCTATCTATCCATTGTATGCGTTTTATCTTGCAGGACATTCTTCATAGCCTATAGTTCACTTTTCTTTTATACATCAAATAATGTACACCAGGGGTATCCAACTCCGGTCCTGGAGAGCCCCTATCCATTGTTGTTTTCCATGTCTCCCTCCTCCAACACACCTGACTTATATAATCAGGATCGTTATCAGGCTCCTGCAGCGCTTGCTGATGAAGTCATCATTTGATCCAGGTGTGTTAAAGGCGGGGGAAAACAAGCTGGATAGGGGCTCTCGAAGACCGGAGTTGGATACCCCTGATGTACATATACACGCACTATATTGATATCTAAAGTCAAAAACATCATTGTCCTATTTCTCAACCCTGAATCCTACTGTGTCCACCGCACTACGCTCAGCTACATTCCGAACGGCACAACAAATACGTTTGTCTTGTAGTCTTTAAATCTCTTATGGAAACAAAATGCGAATTCAAGGGATAAAATCTGTGCTGGCTCTCGTGCTCCCATTCTTCATTCAAAACGCTCGCACATTGCAGCCCTGCCTTGCCCGATTTTAAATATAAAACTTAAATGCATAGAAATTCCGAAGCAAGCTCCTGATATAAACAAGTGTTAAATGCAGCTCACTCATGTGGAAAAGCCTGGCAGACAGTTCACACTTTTGGAAGTCTTACCTTTCCTCTCGCTATGACCAGCTTAACTAAACGCAGAATATGTTAAACTCACTTCAACGGCAGCACATTACGCCAACTAACCATGCATCTTATCCATTTTCTCACACCTGTACTATGACAAAGCCATGGGTTTTTGCTGTTTTCTTGTTCTTATACGTCAACTCTACCTGGCCTCCTTTGCCATTGCCTTTATCTAAAATCCCATTAGTGGCAGTAGTGCAGACAAAATAGACCTACAGTACGTCAGCTCACCAGTCCCAATACTTGTTTACAGGTTGTGCTGGGAAATATGAAAGATATCCCCAGCCACATGTATTAACAAGATCTGTGACCATACTGTGACTATACTTTTTTGTTTTCTCTCCATATGTCCATGTTCAAGTAACCTATGTCCGTAAGCTCTAATTGGCTATTATGTTGATTGGTAGTTGTACTGTAACTTCTAACTAACGGCAGCCCTATGTAGAATATTTAGTTTCATTTTCAGCAACATTTATCACATATGTACTCAATTTTTTCCTTCATTGGAAAACCGTATTGTTACCCAGATAGCAAAATATAACTGGAGCGGACATGGGCCAGATCGTAAAACGGATCCGCCCCAGTGTCTTTTTGAACAATGGCCTTAACTCAGTAAAGAGTCTCTTGCCGGATCAGCAACAGTTTTGGGCCAGAACCGGTCCAAAGTAGCAGACACTACATTAATGTAAGGCCTGAATATGGCACACGTTACCCAATCTGGGACAGATTTGTATCAAAACCTTTTTCAGTAATACATTTGGAGTCCATTTTGTTCAATGTATCATACTGGTATGTGTTTATATTGCAAATTAAATTTGTCTATTTAAAGCAATAATGACACTTCTTTTCATGCCATTTATTAATGCCAACATATTAATGCAAGATACAACAACTATATAACATTGTTTGTTCACAAAATATTTTAATAGGAACAAGCAACCCAACAACAAAGATGACCCATTTTCAGACTGCAAACAACATATTGTATTTGTTAAGGTGCTGGGGTAACGGGGGACCTAATTTATTGACGATGAGAGGGAGTGGTAGATAGTGTCCAAAGAATCTGGTGGGCAGTTTCGTGATAGAACAGGTGAACGGGCAGGCAGGCGTTTTGGCAGACAAGCAGTACAGGATCTAAGGGGGGGAAACACAAAAATGAGCTCAGTATCAGGATTAAAAGATTCTTTGTTAGCTGAAAGTCACATAACTGTAGGTGAGTTGTTGATCTGGCGATGATGTGAGGCCAAGGACCAGTTTAAGTAAGCTGCTGACGATGATCAGCAGCACCTGGTCCCAGGCTCACCCATCTGTGCAATCAAGGCGAAAATTAGGGCAAAACTGTCATAGTGCTGATCCGGTGAGCATCTGGCGCACTGACGTTAAGCGGGAGTTTGAGCACGTCTGGTGTTCACGGTCCGCCCTGGAACAGTGCGCAACCTATCATTTGGACTGTCATAGTGCTGATCCAGGTCGCATCTGGCGCACTGACGTTAAGCGGGTGTGATTGCTATGCGGATTCAGCACGCAGTCGCCTGCTATTGGGGTATGGATCAAACATCACTATGCAAAAAAAAAAAAATCCAAGAATTCAAGAGCCTCTTAGACATTCTGCAGTTAGCCAATGATTTATTGTTCGGATATATTGTGTTTACACCAATGCAATGTAATACAAGAATTAAATTGCAATACAGTGTTACCTCTACATACGAATTTAATTTGTTCAAGGACCTGGTTTGTCAGTCAAAGTGGTCGCATGTCGAGCTAATTTTTCCCCATAAGAATACATTATTATTTCATTAATTCATTCCACAGCCCAAACACCTATGCAAAATCCTTAAATAAATACTGCTGGTACAATTACAAATAGCAATTACACATAGCAAAACAAACAAATAAATTATAAATAAAATTCGAAATAGTAATAATAATAATAATTGTTATTATTATTGTTATAATTCGAGATTTTTAGAACCGATATTCATGGCGAGATAGTGTAAAGCGCTTTGAGCGCCTTGAAAGGTGGAAAAGCGCTATATAAGTATAACACCATTTACCATTTACCATTTGCAGTAAAAGTGTAAAAATGTACATTAAAATTTTGAATAATTGGTGCAAACACTGAACTTCCTTGAAATGCCGAAAGCATGTTTATTGAAACACACAAAATAGAAAATAATAGCTCCAGAAACATCTACTATAAAGTTGAATAAAAGGTTAAATAAATAGCTCTCTGACAATTTTCCAAAAGAAGGCCCTGATGACCTCGTCTAAGTATCCTTGAGCCAGATACTAAACCCCAGGTTGCTCCTGGTGCTGCGTCACCAGTAGGTAGATGAGGATATAATGTGAAGCGCTTTAAGGGCATTAAAAAGGTGGAAAGGCGCAATACAAATGTTAACTCCATTTACCATTACCATTTAACCAATCAGAGGACGAGGTGAATACTAGTGCAGGAGACAGCAGGCAGGAGAGAGAGAGATGCGCAGCTGAATCTGAGCCAGAATAACCGAATTCCAAATAGATTTTTTCATATCGGCCAGTCAGATTTTAAAAAATAACGGTATACGTCAAATTTCCAAATATCGGCACCGATAATCGGACCAGCCGATAATCGGTCTATTTTTAATTATTATGTAATGAATTGGATTCTAATGTGGCGGTTGTGTTTTGCATGCTGTTCCTGAACGCACAGTGTGACCGACGACGGAGTGAGAAATGTGCGTTTTTACTTTCACTTTTCATGTTCTGTTGTTGTTGGCGTCGGGTACAGTGGACAGTAGACATGTGCCGATTACCGGTTTCAAGGTATACCGTGGTATGAAAAAGTCACGGTTTCAAAACCGCAAAACTTTTCCGTCACACCGTCCCTAACGTATTAGCTGTTTTTTATGAAACAAAAATGCAGGGAGAAACCTCTCCCTTGCACCTGCAGGGCTCAACCCTCCCCTACCGTTTGTTGTCAGTGAGTCAGCTGTGCTACACGATGGCTGGAGGAGGTGAAACTTTTTTTCCCCATCGAAGAAAACGAAATCACTTGTATGGGAATACTTCGGCGACAGAAAAGTTATAGATGGCCGTGGCTTAAAGGAGGAGGGCCAACCGATATGTAAAACATGTTTGCGGAGGGTGGCTGCTTAGAAGGCAATACCACAAATATGATTTCGCATTTTTTACACAATTAAAAGTTAGTCAACACTGTCATGAAAGTTTCCCACCAGCTACGAGAGTTAACTCCAGCATGTTTAGTGTCTAGCGGTGGTAACACATGTGTTTTGTTTTTTTTCTCTCTGGCAACAGTCTGTGTTGAGAAAGAGAGTGTGTGTAATGTAAACGTAATACGAGTCATACACACGTGCTTCTTATGGTAAATAATTCAATTGTTTTTGTTCTGATGGTAATAATGTTATGATGTGGCTGTGGGTTTAGGCTCACTTAAGGGGCTGCATTCATTTTAATTTTATTTAGAATATTTTTGTTATTTGTGTTTTTTTTTTTTTTTTTTTAACTTAACATTATATGCATGTTCCAATTTGCTAATGTTTTGAAAAGTAAAAATCCTGTTCAATGGATTTTGTTTAACCTAGTTATCTCAAAGTAACACATTTTAGAGCTGGAATTGGAATACCGTAATACCGTGATATCTTGGCTTAAGGTTATCGTACCGTCAGAATCTCATACTGGCACATGCCTAGTGGACAGTAGTCGTGTTGTGTTGCTCAAGTTCTCAAATAAATTATTAAAAACCTGACGAAGCTGGCGACTTTCTTGCCAATATTACAACAATAATTAATAGTAACCTTATGAGAAAACTGGCTAACAGAGGTCGGACGAGGACGGTCGAGATCGTAGACATAATTCGGCCGTATTGTCAAACCAGTTCACAGACGCGCACACCACGCTCATATTTTTCCATCATTTCCATCATAATTTCAATGGAAAACGTCACCTAGTTACCTTCTTGGGACCCATGTTGATTTCTCTGACTAGAAAATCCGCCGTGTGGGAAAACAATGAAATTGCGACGCCGTCATAAATCGTCTAATTTCGAGCATGTCGCCATATGTCGAGAGAAATAACAAGTTGAATTTTACGTCATATGTTTAAAGGATCGTATTGCGATTCAATCGTATGTCGAGGTACCAATGTATAGAAAAAAATACCATTATATGAGAATTAAAGAATAATTTCATATATCATGAATTTTTTAGTTTGAGGTGTGGCCTTAAACAGGTCCCCAGGTGTGCCGTCAATTAACTAGCATTTTGCCAGTTAACCTATCAAGCCAAAGCCATGAGCTCATCATCTGTAGTATAAGTAGAACACTCCCTGAATATGAGGGGGAGGAGTTCTAATTTTATGAGAAACCGCATAGTTGTTCTTAAATATATTATGCCCATTTAAAATAATGCTTCATCACACATTTCTTGCGAGACATTAAATAGTTAACATTCCAAACTACAGCAAGAAAAATTAATATTTATGTAACTCATTATTTTAAAGTTGTGCTCTCTTGAGCATCATTAGTGTAATAGTTGTACAAAGTAGAACTTATAGCAGTATGAAAAAGTATCGAAACCTTTTAGAATTTGTCACATTTTTGCATAAAATCCCCATCAAATGTGATCTGATCTTTGTCAAAATCACACAGATAAAAACACTGTGTGTGCTTTAACTAAAACCATCCACACATTTATAGGTTTTCATATTTTTATGAGGATAGCATGCAAACAAGGAGAGATGGGGAAAAATAAGTAAACCATCTGCCTAAGGTGACTTAAATAGCAATTGAAACCCTGCCCACTTTAAAACACACACCTGGTATGAAATGTCTTGATGAGAAAGAAGCATTGTATGATGTCATTGTATGAGGTCAAAAGAGCTGTCTGTGTGTAAAGCTGGGAAAGGATACAAAACCATTTCAAAAAGTCTGGATGTTCATAAATCGACAGTCAGAGAAGTTGTCTACAAATGGAGACAGTTTGGCACTGTTGCTTCTCTCCCATGGAGTGGCCATCCACCAAAAATGACGCCAAGAGTTTAGTGCAGAATACTCAGAACAAGAACTCTAGAGTGTGTGCTAAATACTTACAGAAATCACTGGCACAGTCTAATGTCTCTATGCACACATCAACTATATGAAAAACTACGGTCACGAATAGTGTTCATGGGAGGACTCCATGGAAGAATCCACTGCTGTCTAAAAAAACATTGTTGCGCCTTAAATGTTCCCAAAAAGGCACTTGGACACTCCACAGACGTTTTGGTAAAATATTTTGTAGACTGATGAAACCAAAGTTGAATTGTTTGAAATTTTGAATTGAACACATATCCCCACCGTGAAGTATGGTGGAGGGAGCATCATGATTTGGGGTTGTTTTGCTACCTCTGGGCCTGGACAACTTGCAATCATTAATGGAAGTATAATTTCAAAAGCTTATCATGATGTTTTGCAGTAAACCCTGAGGCCGTCTGTCAGACAGTTGGTGCTAAAAGGATGATGGAGGCTGCAATAAGACAGTGATCCAAAACGCAGAAGTAAATCAACTTCAGAATGGTTTCAGAAGAACAAAATACATGTTCTGGAGTGACCAAGTCAAAGTCCAGACATGAACCCCATTGAGATGCAGTGGCATGACATAAAGACAGTGATTCATGCCAGACACCCCAGGAATCTGACTGAACTAGAGCAGTTTTTTAGAGAAGAATGAGCCAAGATTAGTCCTGATCGATGTGCCGGACAGATGTGCAGTTACAGGAAGCGTCTGGTAGACGATATTGCGGCCAAAGGGGGGCCACAAAATATTAAATGTGATAGTTCACTGACTTATTTTCCCTCTTCTGTTTGCCTACTATCCTCATTAAAATAGGAAAAGATAAATGTTTGGGTGGTTTTAGTTAAAGCACTGTTTTTTCATCTGTGTGAATTAGACAAAGATCAGGATACATTTGATGGTGATTTTATGCACAAATGTGAGAAATTCCAAAAGGTTATTATACTTTTTCATACCAGTTTAGAACAGAGCACAAAGTGGAGGATTTTCTCAGTTTGCATCTGTATACATGTACAGGTAATGATTTAGGTGCCAAATGAAATATAGAGGAAGATCATAAAAACGCCATGCGAGTAGGACTATAAACCTGAGAGGTTTTGTGTGCGACTTGAGGCTAAAATAGAGGCAAGCCACAGCACCCTCGAGTTTCTTTCAATACAAAAGGCAGCCCATATGCACGGAATGTGGTGTAAATCATGAATGCCGTGCCGCACCAATGCATTATGACGCACCGAGTGAAACACTGCCTTGTATGGTTCACATAGTCATCAATATGCATTCAGGTGTCCCTGCAATATCGCTCTAGAGCTCGTTTTAGAAGTAAGTTTTTTTGCAATGCACAGTCTGACAAACTCCACACAAGGCAAGTAAAATATGAATGGCAGTGGTGCTGGTTCTATATTGCAATGCATATATGAAAATATATATTTTTCCCTTCATAAATATGTTCCGCCATCTAACCACATCTTGTATGCAGAATAGAATGAATATGTGAGGCTGCTGCGCACAATGGAAGCAGACAGCAGTGTAATGAGTACCAGTCCACCTTATTTGTGTCACTGTATAATCAAAATTTCATTTGAAAAGCCGCCAACTTCTTATTTTCCCTCACGTGCACGTATAAACTTGGCACATTTATGTTTTCTCAGTGTAGAGGAACTGACTTCCTGTTGAGCGATAATTGTGCCTATATTACAATTCTTAATTTCTCTTAAGAGTAACAACAGTGGTTTGAATGTTGGGATGACTAATGGTCTCGGGCAGATCATAATTGGTGTCTGATAGTCTGGTTTTAATAAATGTGCCACCACCTTTCCCAGATTACATAATGTAGATCAGGGGTCGGGAACCTTTTTGGCTGAGAGAGCCATGAACACCACACATTTTTAAATGTAATTCCTTGAGAGCCATACAATACTAGTATGTTTAAAACTGAAAATACAAGTACCTTTATTTTTGGACAATAAGCCGCTACCTTTTCCCCCCATTCATCATAAGCATTTATTAATGCTCACAGTAGTGTCATGGCATAATTTTGATGGTCTTATGACAGTCTTACAGCTCCAAATAAAATAGCTAACTAGCAATTAATGAAACAACTGGAACAGTAACTGAAGAAATAATCAGTACAGAACATGAATTTTGATTCTCATCTATATCTGTAGAGCTGCAATGCATGCTAGGAGGCATGTTGGACGACAACAGTGTTGACGGCAGGTGGCAGCAGAGGTTGACTGTCTCCTCTAAGCGGGCAGTGATGGCAAAAGGACGCTTCTTGAATTAATTGTTCAAACTGGTTCAAAGCTTCATAGTCGTTCAGTTTTATAACAGTCTTATGATGCCACTGTCAAATAAAGTGTTACCGGTGAAACTATTTTCGTGTAAATATCCCATAATACAGTGAGGACAGCAGCGGCTTATAGTCCAGCGCTGCTTATCTATGAACAAAATTCCTTTTTCGTGTCAAATTTGGTGAGTGACGGCGTATAGTCAGGTGCGCCTTATAGTCCAGAAATTACGGTAATGTGTGCATATCATGTAATTTCAACACTTTTAACGTTCAATAAGTCTCAATTCTTTTTAATAACATTGTTATGCTGTTGCTAATCAATGATGAGTATTTCCTACGAATAATGCGACTTCTGGTGCTGCATGGTTTTGCTGATGGCTTTGTAGTCTGGTTGATACTTGGTGAGGTTAAGCTTCACGCAGGCGTTGAGAAACTTAATGCGTCTCTCTTCATGTTCACGAAGACGTGCCACGAATCCTCTGTTTTTCCCCACCATGCATAGGGAAAACCATCAATGCTCACCGAAACAAATTTGTCCATCGGAAGATTTTTTTTCTTGAGCGAACTCAGTGAAGGACTTGAATAAATCCTCCTGTTGTTCATAGTCAAAACTTTGCAATCACGCTGAACTGGGATAACTTGCTTACGACTGTTGACTCAACCAAAGCAAGAGAAAAAAACGGTGCCACATTTATGTCTTTCACTTTCGTTGCCTGAATTTGATATGACATCATGATGGTACAATCGTGAACAGTTCTTGCCGACAGAGGCATGTCTTTTATCAGTTGAATTAGCTTGTCTTTATCCAAAAAGTCGTCAAAAACTTTCCACAAAGGCAATTTCTCTGTCCCTTCCTGCTGAAAAGTACGATACTCCTCGTCTCTCTTTTAGCCATCTTCTCAAAAGGGTTTCTAAAATTAGCTAACAACGCGGAACAGGAAACTGAAAACGAGGTAAATTTACTTCCTGATCTCATAATGCTTACATCGGTCGCTATTTTAGACAGCAAAATACCGCAACAACTTGAACAGTCTGCCTCATCTGAATTGCCTATGTGATGGATGGCTCGCGAGCCATAGGTTCTCGACCCCTGCTGTAGATGTTTGACCCCTATATTATTGCCGTCAATAGCAGTACGAGCAAAGGGCTTAGTCCTGGGGGTGGCAAATATGACAATACTTGATTTGTCATTGTAAATTTTTCAGTGATCATTTGTCCACCAGAACTGTTATTGCAGTCAGGTAGCAATCAGTGCGAGCAAGAAGTGAGGCCGGTGATCCCAAATTAACAAAAATAAGATCTTACGAATCGTGATATTTTTAGGGTGTTATGCTGTGAGACTTCCGGCATCTAAAATGTTGGAAAACACTCTTTGAGGCAAAACTGTTTAATCCCAATCTCCTAAATCAGTGGTCCCCAACCTTATTAGGGCTGTTTTTTCATGGACCGGCAATGTGTGTCAGAAAAATACAGCAAATATAATATAACACGACGGAGCTAAAAACAAAAGTTAAGTGCAAGAAAAATGTAACTCACTATATGCTGAATCAGTGGGAGGGAGCCCTGAGTGAGCTTGTTTCGTTGAGCCGAGATGGTCCCAACTAGGTTTGATGGGAGATCGGCAAATAAACATAGTCACTGGCATAATAAATTCTTCTCCAATGATGAAAGGTTTCTTGGCTTTAGCACTACGGTTCGCCATGAGGTATGAGTCGCTTGTGTTGATGTGGTCGCCCTCAGTAATCGTTTCTGTCCTTCGTGCTGCGCTATTTTCTTTAAAAAAATTCCAAAATAATCCATGTTGCTTTGTCTCTTATGTGCCGAAGCAGCTTTGAAGGCTTCATTGCCTCGTAGGCTTCATTGCCTCGTTTGCGAGCTTTTGGCCACTGTAAAATACCAGGTCAGAAGGCAGGTGGAGATTTCGAACATGCTAAGCTAGAGGTGTGCATCGACACCGCCCTCAAGATTCGATTTGATTACGATTCGGAAGGCCACGATTCGATTCGATTCGATTCAGAGGGTCACGATTCGATTCGGTTCGATTCGGCAATGCATTGCGATGCATTAAAGCCTGGGATGCATTAAAATTCTAAAGCAAAGCATATTTTTTTGTGAATCATGAGCCAACACAAGCGGACAGACATTAAACAACTTTTTATTGGCTCTTGTGTCACTCCTGGTCGAAGTCAAATGAAAATAGTATACTTTCATATATATCTTTAAAAAAAAAAAAAATCAGATCACAGCATTTAATTAGTGCTTATAATGAGACCAGGGCTTTCTCTTTTTTTTTTTTTACACACAGTAGCAGCCTTTCACACAGTGCAGCATCTGAACTCCTGTGCAAAATCAGTAATAACAGTCACTGTATTTTAGTCACAACGACCCATCAATAAAAATATTCAAGTAAATATTAAAGAAAACGACAAAGAAAATATTGTAGTGCAGCAGCATCTTTATCGCAATATCAATCCAGGGATCAGTTCAGTTGCAAACAAAACATCAACTAAATTGCAATGTAGAACAAAAGTAAAATGTAGGCCTAGCCAATCTTATATCTATAATATTTCTCGCTCCCTCTTTCTCCGTTTCAGCCATTGTTATGTTATGTCCTATCTCTCTGCTCTCTCGATTACAACTGCGCTTGTCTGTGACGTTACTCCGGTAAGGAAGCGGATTTGGGTTCCTCGTCCCCCCTGCATAGAGGTTGGATCTTGTGCCCGAACCCGACCCGACCCGACCCGAAATGTTAAGCATTCACGTTTCGGTGGGTCGGGTCGGGCCGCCGCGCCGGACTAATAAAGTATTAAAAAAAAAAAAAAAAAAATGCGCAGAGGGCTGTGGCGCAGCCCTCTTTTTCTTCTTCTCCTCCTCCCGTTATTTCGTTGTGTGAATGCTTTTATAATTCTCATAAATATATGTAGACTATTTAAATATTGAGTAAACTTGCGTTTTTTTCCTGCCAACTGAGAATTCGTTACGAAAGAAACTTTTATTTACGCACACAAAGGCAAATGTGATCCTTTTGAATCTTCTCCTCTGTGTGTCTGTAAAACCATGTTTTTTGTTTGTTTTTTTTTAATCAAACTTTCCCAGCGTTATTTCGTTGTGTAAATGCTTCTATAAATTTCATAAAAATATGTAGACTATTTAAATATTGAGTAAACTTGCGTTTTTTGTCTGCCAACTGAGAATTTGTTAGGAAAGACACTTTTATTTATGCACACAAAGGCAAATGTGATCCTTTCGAATCTTCTCCTCTGTGTGTCTGCAAAACCGTGTTTTTTTTATATTAAACTTTCCCAGCGTTATTTCGTTGTGTAAGGGCTTTTATAACTCTTATAAAAATATGTAGACTATTTAAACAGAAAGAAAACTTGAAGAAATTAAAATAAATTGCTGCTGCTGCTGCGTTTTTTTTTTCCGCATCACTCGGCTCGGGCATGCAAATCTATAGTTAATTGATCTGGCCGGTCGGGCTTCAATACCAACGGGCCATGTCGGTTTTTTAGGCCCGATCTAACCTCTACGGGCTTGCTTTGAATGTAAAGTAGCTCTCGCTACAGGTAAACATGAGAATAACAATACAAATGGGGAAACCAAATCCATTGCATCACCGGAATTGCGCAGGGAAGATTTTTTAACGTACTTATATATTTTAAAATGCGCTGAATCGATTCAGCGTGTTGCCCGCATCGAATCGAATCGTCCCTGCCCCGCATCGGGATGCATGGCCGCATCGATTATTGTTGACACCCTTATGCTAAGCTCTTGTGGCCCAAATTTATTTAACAAAAAAGCAAAAAGTACAAAATTTGCAAAGCGAAACGAACCAAAACTTTCGTTCCATGGAATGCCTCTCCAGTCTCTCTCTCCCGGTAGCTCCAGGCCGACTCGACTGTTGTATGGGAAAGCGCCTTGATGGCAATTGCCTCATCAGGTGGTACCTGATGAGCAGGCATGAAAATCTCTCACCTTTCGGCGAAATTCGCCGTTTTGAAGTCAAAATGGGTGACCTACGTGAATTGTGTAGATCCGAGGAGAAAATTTGTGGGGGGGGGGGGGGGGTCGTCAGTCCATCTAACTAACTAACTAACTAAAATGTTTTATTGAAGTTTTTAAGCTTGTCGCGATCTATAAGGAGTATAATCAGGGCGGTAATTTTCATGGCTGCTTTTTATCGCAGCGTGCGTGCGTGCATACATTTGTGCGTGCGTGTACACGAGCGTGTTGATAGCATATGAGACTCCAGTTCCTTTCACAGATGTTTGTTGGTCATCAACACGCTGTGGAATCAAAGTTCAGACATACAAAATAAGGAAACACATCTATATTAAACACTGTAAACATTAGCATTGCTACATTGAGGCTAATGGAGAAAAAGACAACCAACTTTAGTTTGCTATAAAATATTGGCAGTCTTCTCCAGATGCAAACTTGCAGTTAAAAGGTGCCACTTCAAACATGAACAATCGCTGGTCAACAGCATTTGCAAACGAAAAAAATGAAAGAAAAAAAAAAATCTATTAGTGACACCACAAGCAATGACGAACAGTGCTTTTTTGCAGTGTGTAAAGTTAGCGAACGTACTTCAGGTGAACATATCAAAATAAAAGCACGTCATGTTCGTCATATAAACAACGATTTCTGGAGTTAGTCCCACATATTTTAGAATACTATAATACTACAGGATTCAGATTCAACACTAAGAATAGCTTTAAAATGACACCCTTCATGAAAAATATGATTGGCAGTGAGTAATTATTATAATTATTATAGTACTATTATACAGTATATGGTGCTGTACTATAATAATAATGCTATATATTTTTTTTTTTTTCATATAGTTTTGAATCATGTTGGAAAGGCGAAGTCAGTGTTCTGAATCTGTTTACGTTCCATTCCTTTGCATTAGTAAATGCTATCAGCATTTTACCTCATTGTTTATTTGTGATTAAATATTGTTATTTACATGTTTATTTGTACTTTAATAAAGAATGCAAGTGTTCCAAAATGCTTTTGTGAATTAATAGGCGTCAACAAAAATTTCATTTCTAATTTACGGTAGTTTAAAAATATATATTAGATTGGTCGACTAATCGTAAAAATAGTCGACTGACTCATCGGGAGAAAAATAGTCGTTTGGGACAGCCCTAGTGTACCAGAACATATTTCCTCCAAACACTTCTCACCTTTTTAACCTCTGGCCCATTTTCATGCCTGGATGAGGCAATTGCTTTCAGTTGTGGTGGCCGCCTCCCAGGGATGTCGCAGTCTACAGGTATGGTGTTGAAGCCCTGTGGCGAGCCTTGTGGCACTGGGACGCCACACCCCCCCTCCCTAAGTCGGAAACCGGGGTCGTTCTCCGCTTCTTCCGGGTCCGTTCTCAACCCTCTCTCGCGGGAGCGGCTTCTTCCGTTCTCTACCCTCAATCATGGTGGTGGCAGCTTCTGGGGCCATTCTCCGCCCTTGCTGGCGATTATCTCCGGGCCACTCTCTGCATTCATGGCGACTTTCTCGAGAGCCGTCATCTGGCTCAGCTGCGCACATGTGCACCATGCCTGCCTGCCTCCGTCGCACTTCCTGCTTCAGCTCGGGTTTTCAGGCAGCAGGGGACTAGCGTACCCACATCTACCACCATTGTAAAATACCAGGTCAGAAGGAGCAGAGGCAGGCGGCGTTTTCAAACACGGTAGGCACTTGTGGTCCACATTTATTTAACAAAAAAGCAAAAAGTACAAAATCAACAGAGCAAAATTAACCAAAACTTTACATTCACACGCCGTGGAATGCTCTCACTCCAGGTCGCTCTCGACCGACTCGAATCTTACATGGGAAAGTGTCTTGATTGCATCAGGTGTTACTTGATGAGGCAATTGCCTTCAGGTGTGGTGGTCGCCTGCCCTGTGGCACTACGACGCCACACCACATATTATGCAAAGCGGACAAACCCATATTTTAGGTAGGATCCTTGGTATTGTCTGTTAAAAGAAGCTTTCCTTTTCTTGGAGGTCATAGGCTCTGGCTCTTACCCCTTAAAAAAGCTGTTGAAAGACATCCGTCTTTCAGTCATCTTTGCTAGCGTGTGCGTTTATTTTCCAGGAACAAATCTACGTCATACATCATTACAGAGGGCAAAGGCAGATAGACATAATAAAATAGATGCTAGCTTCAAAGGATTTCTAACATGATGGTCCTATCCACTTTTATTATTGTATCTATAGAGTAGACAGGCAGATTGGTGTGTCAAGAGCCAGAGGCCAGAATGCGGTCGTTAATAAATTATTTACTATTTCTGCGCAGCCCGGTAGGAAATGCTCCACGTACCGGTCCCCGGCCCTGTGTTTGGGGACCACTGCCCTAAATCATCTGCAAATTGTCTTATTTTTGCTTGCTTGTTATAAATTGATAATGAATTTATTTTTAAAGATGTTTCACAGCCATCCTTCTTGGTTTTAATGTGTTTTTATTCACTCACTTGATTTTTGCTTGAGGAAGGCAATTTGTGATGATTGTATCTTTTTCCCGATACAAGAGTTCCGGAAATAAGGACCTATTCACTAACGATAGAATTTAATTAAAACTGAAATACAACTGCTTTAAGTAAAATCCAAAGGGGATATTTTTTTCTTCATACTAATCCCGAATTTCTGAGCGTGTATGCATTGCAGTGGTCCACACATCAAATGGAATGATGCAACTTTGCCCAAGAACTAAAATGTAATCACAACTTAAACCTCTCCTGGATCAGGGCTAGAAGGGGGAAGAAAATGAATATTTCACACCATATGTTATATCATGTGATCCAAAAATCCTGCTGCTATGCTCGGATTTTTCATCAAAATACATTATTATATATTGATTGTAATTAAACAAAAAATTCGAGTGATTAGAATTGGCGTTTAAAACTCAAATTATCTCCGCTACTGTGTTGAATCAATTGACTAGTTCCTGGAGTTATTGGTTTGAATTCTGCGAGACTCAAACTCAGTCAGTGATAAACGTAGACCCCATCAACATATATATGGCAAAATAATCAATCTTGTGGCTATGTGTTAGCATGTTGTACTTAAACAAATAAACGCAGATTTACAGAGAAAACCACTAATTCTTCCAGTATGCATGACTTCAGAACATATAAGACTGACAGCGCTAATGGTGGTTTGCAAACTCTGGATGGTAATTTAGCATGTACAACCCCCTAGCAAAAAGTATAGAATCACCAGTCTCGGAGGAGCACTCACTCAGACATTTTATCATGTAGAAGAAACTCAGATAAAAAGCTTGAAAAAATAATGAATTAGTTGAAAAGTGCAACTCTTTAGCAGATACACTAAGAGAAATGAATAATTGTCCAATGCAGATTCTTGACTATTGACACCTTGTCCGATACAGATTCTTGACTCTTGACTCTTGACAAGGTGATGATGCTGGAACTTTTGTTTGGTGCTGTTCCAGTAAGATTTACAAAGATGACTGCCTGAAGAAAACAAAAATTCCCTCAGTCCTTGATATGGGGCTGCATGTCAGGCAAAGGCACTGGGGAGATGGCTGTGGTTAAATGTTCAAAAAATGCACAAGTTTACGTTGAAATTTTAGACAGCTTTCTTATCCTTTCAATTCAAAATATGTTTGTCATTTTCCAAGATGACAATGCATCACGCCACAGAGCTAAAACTGCTAAAGCATTCCTTGGAGAAAGACTCATCCAGTCAATAGCCACGTTTACATGCTGACTTTTATTCATACCGATTCAAATAATTCCGAATGGAAATTTCAGATCAGCTGTTTACATGTCACTTCATCTATTCCGATCCAGCGTTCACTTTTGTCTGCCTTTATTCCGAAAGGACGTTTGACAACTGCCGTCTGACATGCGCAGATTAATCAAAACAAAGCGTCACGTTGCAAAACATGGAGATCGATCGTCAGATCAGCTGCTGTTTTAACTTTTCGAGTGGAAACAAAACTTCAGAATGACACGCCGTTCATTTAAAAAGTTGTGTGGGTGCGCTGTGCGTGTGCTTGGAAGCCATGTTGCAAGTGACGTCACTTACGTCACCAAGTGACGTCACCACGTCAGTACGGAGCATGTGCAGAAAGAACGCAACCAGACACCATTCCGCTCCCCTGTTTACATGATATAATTTTACTTTTAATCGGTTTGGGAAAAGGAATATTCCACCCCTGTGAAACGGAATGAAATTCCATTCGGTTTGGGCCTGTTCATTCCGAATGAGGTGTTTATATGGAACACATTTATTCGGTTTCCGATTGTAATCGGAATATTTGGCTCCATGTAAACGTGGCAAGTGTTATGGTCTGCAAATAGCCCAGATCTCAACCCTATGGAAAACCTGTGGTGGAAATTGAAAAAAATGGTCCGCAGCAAGGCTCCAACCTGCAAGGATGATCTGGCAGTCCAACATGAAGTCCATGTCTCAGAGACTGCGAGCTATCATAAAAGCCAGAGGTGGTGCTACTAAATACTAGAGATCTGTTTTGATTGTTATTTCTTCCTTTGTTTCTCATTATTCCATATTTCTTTCCTCAGAATGGAGTGATTCCATATACAGTGGGCCAAATAAGTATTTAGTCAACAACCAATTGTGCAAGTTCTCCTACTTAAAAAGATTAGAGAGGCATGTAATTGTCAACATGGGTAAACCTCAACCATGAGAGACAGAATGTGGAAAAAAAAAACAAAATCACATTGCTTGATTTTTAAAGAATTTATTTCCAAATTAGAGTGGAAAATAAGTATTTGGTCACCTACAAACAAGCAAGATTTCTGGCTGTCAAAGTGGTCTAACTTCTTTTAACGAGGTCTAACGAGGCTCCACTCATTACCTGTATTAATGGCACCTGTTTTAACTCATTATCGGTATAAAAGACACCTGTCAACAACCTCAGTCAGTAGCACTCCAAACTCCACTATGGCCAAGACCAAAGAGCTGTCGAAGGACACCAAAGACTAAATTGTAGACCTGCACCAGGCTGGGAAGACTGAATCTGCAATAGGTAAAACACTTGGTGTAAAGAAATCAACTGTGGGAGCAATTATTAGAAAATGGAAGACATACAAGACCACTGATAATCTCCCTCGATTTGGGGCTCCATGCAAGATCTCACACCGTGGCGTCAAAATAATAACAAGAACGGTGAGCAAAAATCCCAGAACCACACGGGGGACCTAGTGAATGACCTACAGAGAGCTGGGACCACAGTAATAAAGGCTACTATCAGTAACACAATGCGCGGCCAGGGACTCAAATCCTGCACTGCCAGACGTGACCCCCTGCTGAAGAAAGTACACGTCCAGGCCCGTCTGCGGTTCCCTAGAGAGCTTTTGGATGATCCAGAAGAGGACTGGGAGAATGTGTTATGGTCAGATGAAACCAAAATAGAACTTTTTGGTAGAAACACAGGTTCTCGTGTTCGGAGGAGAAAGAATACTGAATTGCATCCGAAGAACACCATACCCACTGTGAAGCATGGGGGTGGAAACATCATGCTTTGGGGCTGTTTTTCTGCCAAGGGACCAGGACGACAGATCTGTGTAAAGGAAAGAATGAATGGGGCCATGTATTGAGAGATTTTGAGTGAAAATCTCCTTCCAATGCAAGGGCATTGAAGATGAGACGTGGCTGGGTCTTTCAGCATGACAGTGATCCCAAACACACAGCCAGGGCAACAAAGGAGTGGCTTCGTAAGAAGCATTTCAAGGTCCTGGGGTGGCCTTGCCAGTCTCCATATCTCAACCCCATAGAAAATCTCTGGAGGGAGTTGAAAGTCAGTTTTGCCCAACGACAGCCCCAAAACATCACTGCTCTAGAGGAAATTTGCATGGAGCGATGGGCCAAAATACCAGCAACAGTGTGTGAAAAGCTTGTGAAGCGTTACAGAAAACATTTGGCCTCTGTTATTGCCAACAAAGGGTACATAACAAAGTATTGAGATGAACTTTTGGTATTGACCAAATACTTATTTTCTACCATGATTTGCAAATACATTATTTAAAAATCAAACAATGTGATTTTCTGTTTTTTTTTTTTTTTTTTTTTTTCACATTCTGTCTCTCATGTTTGAGGTTGACCCATGTTGACAATTACAGGCCTCTCTAATATTTTCAAGTGGGAGAACTTGCACAATTTGTGGTTGACTAAATACTTATTTGCCCCACTGTATATTTCCCTGCACTTGCTCTATAAAAGGAAAACTTACCGACCACCACAATGTTTTTTATTCATTTCTTTTAGTGTTTCTAAATGCTGAAGAGTTGCACTTTTGAACTAATTCATTATTTTTTCCAAGCTTTTTATCTTATATAGCTCTTATCTGATCTTATCTGATTTTGTTCTACATGATAAAATGTCTGAGTGAGTGCTCGTCCGAGACTGGTGATTCCATACTTTTTGCTAGGGGTTCCACCAGACAGAAAATAGTACAAGCAAGTGCACACATCCGAAAACTATAAATTAATCGGCATGTTACCGCGTACATCGGTCACGAAAAGACTAGAAAGTAAAATGTGTAGTAAGATATGCCGTAATGTAATTCATTCATTCATCTTCTGTTCCATTTAACCATCCATGGACACACTCAAACCTAGGCTCAATTTAGAGTTTTTAATCAGCCTACTACGCAGTTTTTGCGATGTGAGAGGAATTTGAAATAACCGTGTAAAAAAAAAAAAAAAAAAAAACAGAGATCATGCAAACTCCATACAGGAAGGCCTTAGCGCGGGATACATACCTTGAACTCAGAACTTCAGATATATGAAGTGTAGATGCCAACCACCCACACACCCGTATTATAAGAACAGTCACAATATCAACAATGGTACTTTTGTTTGTTTGCACTTTTCTGCACTACAGAGTGCCAAGTTTCATTTTGACTTTTCAGATGTGTATAATATTGCTGCCTTGAATTAATTCAATTTTGTGGAGCAACTATAGAGTAAAATAGGATTTTAGGCCATATTAAGCCCATTCTGTAGCCTCCAGCAGCAACAGCATACGCTTGAATAAAAATGTTTGAGTTTGCAAAAAGAACTTTAATTTTTAAATTGCTCAAGTTCGGGGGGGGGGGCATCCTGCCAGCGAGTGATAGCCGACCCGATGTTTATTCTGTATATCCTGGTAGCCTCTCTTTTTTTTCCTCCTGTGACAAAACTTTTTGTCTCTTGTTGCTCTGCCATCTTAGCAGCATTTGCGCGAAAGCGTGAGCATTGACTTCCGTCTTTATAATGAATGGGGAAGGGGAGGAAGTGATGTAAAGCCGTCAGCACATTTGTAGTTTTTTTTGTGTGTTGTTAGTTAGTTAGTTAGTGCCGGTGAAAGCAATACAGACCGCCTCAAAATATAAAAGAGGTGTCACTTAACTACCGTAATTTCTGGACTATTGGGCGCCCCTGATTACAAGCCTCACCCAGTACATTTTTAAAGGAAAAGCCATTTTGTACATACAGTGCCTTGCAAAAGTATTCGGCCCCCTTGAATCTTGCAACCTTTCGCCACATTTCAGGCTTCAAACATAAAGATATGAAATTTATTTTTTTTTTCAAGAATCAACAACAAGTGGGACACAATCGTGAAGTGGAACAACATTTATTGGGTAATTTAAACCTTTTTAACACATAAAAAACTGAAAAGTGGGGCGTGCAATATTATTCAGCCCCCTTTACTTTCAGTGCAGCAAACTCACTCCAGAAGTTCAGTGAGGATCTCTGAATGATCCAATGTTGTCCTAAATGACCGATGATGATAAATAGAATCCACCTGTGTGTAATCAAGTCTCCGTATAAATGCACCTGCTCTGTTATAGTCTCAGGGTTCTGTTTAAAGTGCAGAGAGCATTATGAAAACCAAGGAACACACCAAGCAGATTCGAGATACTGTTGTGGAGAAGTTTAAAGCCGGATTTGGATACAAAAAGATTTCCCAATCTTTAAACCTCTCAAGGAGCAATGTGCAAGCCATCATATTGAAATGGAAGGAGCATCAGACCACTGCAAATCTACCAAGACCCGGCCGTCCTTCTAAACTTTCTTCTCAAACAAGGAGAAAACTGATCAGAGATGCAGCCAAGAGGCCCATGATCACTCTGGATGAACTGCAGAGATCTACAGCTGAGGTGGGAGAGTCTGTCCATAGGACAACAATCAGTCGTACACTGCACAAATCTGGCCTTTATGGAAGAGTGGCAAGAAGAAAGCCATTTCTCAAAGATATCCATAAAAAGTCTCGTTTAAAGTTTGCCGCAAGCCACCTGGGAGACACACCAAACATGTGGAAGAAGGTGCTCTGGTCAGATGAAACCAAAATTGAACTTTTTGGTCACAATGCAAAACGATATGTTTGGCGTAAAACCAACACAGCTAATCACCCTGAACACACCATCCCCACTGTCAAACATGGTGGTGGCAGCATCATGGTTTGGGCCTGCTTTTCTTCAGCAGGGACAGGGAAGATGGTCAAAATTGACGGGAAGATGGATGCAGCCAAATACAGGAACATTCTGGAAGAAAACCTGTTGGTATCTGCACAAGACCTGAGACTGGGACGGAGATTTATCTTCCAACAGCACAATGATCCAAAACATAAAGCCAAATCTACAATGGAATGGTTAAAAAATAAACGTATCCAGGTGTTAGAATGGCCAAGTCAAAGTCCAGACCTGAATCCAATCGAGAATCTGTGGAAAGAGCTGAAGACTGCTGTTCACAAACACTCTCCATCCAACCTCATTGAGCTCGAGCTGTTTTGCAAGGAAGAATGGGCAAGAATGTCAGTCTCTCGATGTGCAAAACTGATAGAAAACTACCCCAAGCGACTTGCAGCTGTAATTGGAGCAAAAAGTGGCGCTACAAAGTATTAACGCAAGGGGCCATAATAATAATATTGCACGCCCCACTTTTCAGTTTTTTATTTGTTAAAAAAGTTTAAATTATCCAATAAATTTTGTTCCACTTCACGATTGTGTCCCACTTGTTGTTGATTCTTGACAAAAAATTAAAATGTTATATCTTTAGGTTTGAAGCCTGAAATGTGGCGAAAGGTTGCAAGGTTCAAGGGGGCCGAATACTTTTGCAAGGCACTGTACATAAACCTCTCCTGTCTATAGGCCGCGTGTGTCCACATAGTAACATGAGATATTTACAAAGAAATAGACAGTTTTCATAACTTTAAAAACATACCTTAACTTTTCTTTCCAAACAGCGCCAGTACCACTGCCGTGGCAGCGACACGACAGTTACATAGCAGCAACACGGCAGTACAGCACTAACTGGGCTGGTTATTAGAAACATAAAAGTCTTTGTTAGCAATCTTCATCTTCCTCCTGTGCACTGAAACCATGGAAGTCTTCACCCTCAGTGTCGGAAATGAATAAGCTTAGATACACTTTGCCACGCACCTACTCAGTCTCATTCTCATCTATTCACTTCTGAGCCCGTGCCGTCCTCCTAGTCATGCAGCAGACTGGCCCCTCGAAACACCTTTCACACTGCCGGGATCCACCGGCAGACCCGTGCAAAAGCTGCTCTTCGCATGCGGCCAGTCTTGGCAAATGATCTCTCGCCGCTGATCATCCAAGCCTCCCAATCAACTCGGAGTGTCACTTTAATTTCTTATAGCATTTTCCATGATGCTGTTCTGCCAATCTACTCATGCACAAAGATGAGGGTCCGCCACCTCTATACATGCACAAAGTTAAACCACCGATAATAGAGAGAACTGGCGTCTTCCTCGGCACATATATTTCACGTGTCTCACTCCCACATTCCATGCTTGAGCACCCTTGGCGGCTGTCAGAAAAATGCACAAATTGGTGGCATCATTGCTCCAGGACCCAAAATGAAGGTAAAAAGTTGTGGATTTTAGTCTGGAAATTACGGAAGTTGTCAGTAGACATATTATCACAAATGTTAAGAAAATATTCTATAAAGGTTGAAAAATTACCTAGTGTGGCTTTAATTTGACCCAATTGTGACAGCACACGAGGTAGGCCTAGCCAGGAAGGAGCTCGAGACGCCAAGGTGTCCAACCAAACAGGTTCTTTATTCAGAAAAAACAGCAGGTTTCAGCCATTTTGACTGGATACATCATTCATCTCTGGCCTAAGAATGTAACGGCCCTCCACTACTTGCCCCCGCATATGTTATACAATAGAGAGTTGCTAATGCTAATAACAACATACAAATTCATTCATTCATTCATTCAATTTGTATTTGTATAGCCCTCAATCAATGAATGTTATGGGTTTACAGAGACCCTCATTGTTTTTTATTTTCACAGTTGGTGTTATATTTTGGTGTTGTGTCAATTTCATTTGTGTTTCTGAATGGTAATTTAAGGGATCATTGTGAAATTGTTCACCCTCATGAAGGAAATGAGAGTAAAATCAACATTTCAAAGCTAGAAAGACAACCTGGTAACCCTGGTTTCAGATGGTCAAAGTGGGCAATAAAAGCAAACATATAGGGAATGTCATGGGTGCTCTTTTACTGTAAATGCTAATAGCTAGTCTCAGCCAATACGAGAATTGCATATCCACGAGCAAGTTTTGTTTTCATTGTAGTCTAGGGCGTCAGCTATCAATTATTTCAGTAATCGATTAATCGATGAAGTAGTTAGTTCGACTAATCGAGTAATCGGATAAGGAACATAAAAAAGTAAAATACCTGAGCTGAGCCTCAAACAGTGTTAAAATAAAATAAATAAATAAATGAGGATCTATGTACAACAAAAGAACAATTGGTTAAAGTCCGCTAGCTTAAATGCTATAATATGCAAACATTTTTTATTTCTTCAATGTTCTTAACAAATGGTCCAGACACGTATTCCCACAAAAAGGCCAAATATACCTTTAAACTAAATTACGAATGCATTAAAAAACATTAGCTCAAACAAAAACTTGTTGTAAAGCTTATGTTGGTCTTAACAGAGAGCAGCTGTATTCAGCCACGGGATATGAAGTAGACTAGAGGGCAGTGTATCCACTCAAATCAATAAAATTAAATGCAAACACTTTCAAAACAAACCATTACAACGCCACTTTAACTAATGAATACTCAAAGCAGCATAATTTAATTTGAATCTTTTTTATCTAATTGAATACTCGAGTTAATCGATTAATCGTTGCAGCACTATTGTAGTCACAATAATCCTGTTCTGAAATGTTCATTCCCTTTCGTAAATTACTTCTATTAACAATGACCAAAACTTTCTTAATTTGCCTGAATAATACATTGTTGGTCTGTTTAACAATCTGTATTTATCTTCACCTACAGATGCGGGTTCGGGATCAGGAGATGACGGTAAGCTTGCCCATGCCTTCAGTCTCCCATTGCTCCAATCCCACACACAGTGTCTTTACAAGTGTGTTACTCTGTGCTCACTGCCCACCAAAGCTATAGTTCATATAGCAGAGCTGCACTTACGGCCCCCTGAAGCATTGTAAACCGTAAATCACTTGCATTTATAAAGTTTTGAAATAGGAGAGGTTTTTACACTCCTTTTTGTTGTTAAGCTTTCAAATTGACAGCCATAATAAATGGTGAATAACTCCCATCTCTATACAAACCCTGGGGTTGCAGGAATCATATCTGGGTGGGGGACACAATAAATGGGGACCAGTGACCAATAAAAACAAAAATATCCCTACCTTAGCTTTGAGCTAATTGGTATGAGAATTAGTGGAAGTAATAATACAAAAGGGTCATTATTATAGGAATAAAGACATTCTGTATATGGCGGAAAACACTCAGGTGATTTGAAGTTCCGCTCTGAGACCCCCATTTTGGCCAACTTTCAAAATTGTCTGATATGCATGTGTGATACATCATTGGAAAGCTTAAAATCTCAAGTTTCTGGGGGAAGAAATGTTTTGAACAGGAGGGCATTTAAAAAAAAAAAAAAAATTAAACAGCAAAACCCTATCTGAAGGTAAAAGCACGCGAGAGCAGAATTACAGACGCCATGACTTTAACTAGATATTATCGCATACTTACCTTGTTTCGATCCAAAAACTCCATGTAGCATGTGTCGATGAGTGTCAAGACACAGCTGTGAATGAATGGCCACAGCTGGATTTTGGGGGGATTTTATGGGTGAAAAAAGGTTATATAACAAGGATTGCGATGCAGATATCGCAGACATCAAGGAGGATCTAGATTTTCTTTTTCATATATTTACCCTTTTAAACGTTTTTTTTGTTTTGTTTTGTTTTTTCCTATTTTTCTTTGTTTGGATCGATTATTTATCATCTAACATATCGGGGAAAATGCGACAGTAACAAATAAAATGCAATTAAGCGATAGTTATGAGGTAGATATCTGTGACTATTTTACAGACGCCATTTTTTTTTTTTCACTGTGACGTCATTTGTTTAAAAGTTTGAAATATGTGAGTGAATCATTTTTTAAAGTCATTTGTTTTTTTAAACGAAGTAGTAGACATCAATTAATGATTCTTAGCTAAAAATGCCAGACATTTTGAATAATAAATATAATGAATTACCTTCGTTTTATGGCTGGGTAGTAACAAAAGCAGTTGCGCGACGTCGGTAAACGGGAGTTTTCAGGGTAAAACGGACACATTAAAAATCGTTTGGAGGCTTAATGCGCCATGAATCTACTATGGCAGCATATAGACATAATGTTCTATCAAACACAACAGTTGTTTTGGCATAAAATACAGGAGTTTCTTTTAAAAAGGAGTGCAAGAGCAGAAACTGCTTTTGCAGTCTTGTCTGTGTTTTCCGCCAGATACATATACATACAGTGTGATTCAAAAGAAACACCCTATCTTAAAATACTTTATAATTTATTCATATGTTCGATTATTTTTCCTCATTTTTGTCCACGATGTGCAGGATTTAAATGTCTTGTTTTCTTTTAAGATCAACTTTATTGCACACAAATACAGTATTATTTATTACAATATCATTGTTTAAAAGGTTAGTGCAGGGTACTGTAAATGTATCCGCTTTTATTCATCATATGCAATGTCTTAAAATGTAATATATTATGTACAGTGTTGTAACTAACACCCTTAAATTTGTTTCATTACATAACAAAACTACTTTTTTCTACAACATTCTGTCATTCTACATCAGCCCTATACACTGCAAAAACACTAGAAATATGTGAAATTATCTGCAAGTGCTTCAAGTAAATTTTACTCACCTAGATTTCTTAAAATAAGAAATAGTTAGGCTCTCAATAAGCTGAAAAGAAACTTGACAGACCTATTTTAAGCAGTAAATTAGAAAATGTAATTTCTGGAGAAATTGCGATGGTAGCTTTGCTTTCACAGGTAAACCCCTTGGGGTCACGTCCTGCTGATTCAGGTCACTTCCTGTTAATATCAAGTCACTTCCTGTTGATTTGGGGACACTTCAGGGTCACTTCCTGTTGATATCATCACTTCCTTTTGATTTTGGGACATTTTAGGATTACTTCCTGTTGATAGCAGGTCACTTCCTATTGATGTATTTATTTATTTATTTATTTATTTTATTTTTATTTTTTATTTTATTTTTATTTATTTATTTATCTATCTATCTATCTATCTATCTATTTAATAGGGACAGTGCACATTGATGAACATCTAAAAGATGTAAATATGCCAGATTGTAGCAAAAAAATGCTCATTTACATACGTAATCCCTAGGCAGGTAACACAAAGACAAAAAGACAAAGGACAAAAGAATACAATAAAACAGTACAGTACAAAAGATTACTAAGAACTTGAAATTCAGTGATGGCTGGTTTACTTTCAACCACTGCTTGAGCTGAGTTTTGAAGATTCGTATTGTGGGACACTCCCTGATGGCAACTGGTAAACTGTTCCAGATTTTACTGACCTTTACAGCGAGAGAATTGTTGTTTTTCTGATTGGGACATTACAGTCCCCTCTAGAGGAGGCCCTGGTCCTGAGACTACTGTGGGCCCTTTTTTTTAATTTTTAAAGTCCGACATGGGAAGTGGGGCGAGTCCATGTTACACCTTGTAGATTAGACAAGCCGTTTTAAAATTTTTTCAATTCTCAAGGCTCAATAAATAGTACTTTTTAAAAATGTTGCAAACATGGAATGACATTGGTTTTCTGGAAAAGACCTTTAACGATTTCTTGTAGAGTGATTCTATGTTACTGCATGTTTTTACACCTGCCAGTTGCCAACAAGAAATGCAATATTCAATGTGTGATCAAATCATTGAGTGTAGAAACATTCTAGCAGCCCCAAAGATCTTATTTGTTTAAACTTGTTCAGGTTGAATTTCAAGATATTACATATTCTTTTAATATGGCTTTTAAAAGACAGTGTGGAATCGAGTCTCACTCCAAGGTACTTGAATTCAGAGACAATTTGTAGTTCCTGTCCTCTCGAAAATGCACTTGAATGTTTGATGTTCAAAGGTTTCTTTGTAAAGATCACACAAACATTTTTTGTTGTGTTTAGTAGAAGGCAAGATTTGTTGCATTTATAGGAACCATAGCTAATGTAAGACCAGAAGCTGTGTCTTGGGTCTTTTTTGCACTAGTGAAGATGACAGCGTCATCAGCTGCATTTGAAATTCAACGTTAACACATGAATTTGGCAAGTCAATAATATACAAAGAAAATAACAGTTGGCCAAGTATTGACCCCTGAGGGAGGCCAACATGGACCTCAAGAAATGTTGATTTAACACTCTTAATGGAGACACACTCCTGAATCCCAAATAAGATTTTATCCACTGAATTGCATCCAAAGAAAAATTAAAATGGGCTAATTTAGACAGAAGAATTTCATTATTTATGGTGTCAAATGCTTTTCTCAGATCAAGAAATAATGCACCAACGCAACGCAACTCTGTGGAATGATTTCCCTGGATACCAAATTGCATTGGATGCAAAAGAGCTATCTTTATTTAGATATGTATTTATAATTTTTGTACCCATTTCCGTTACCAATTGGTGGCATTTCTGGGTCACTTCTTGTTGAAATCAGATCATTTTCTGTTGATATTTTGACGTACATGACCGTCAATGGCGTCAACTTACATATGCGTTAATGGAATCCAAGTACACTGGCATCAACAGAATCGACTTATATGGCCATCAATGGCATGGACGTACATCACCGTCAATGGCAAGGACGTATATGGCTTTCAATGGCATGGACGTAAATTGGTGTCATTGGCATGGATGTACATGGCTGTCATCGGAATCTAAGTACATTGGCATCAAAAGAATCGACATACATGGCTGTCAATGGCATTGGCATACATGACCGTCATTGGCAAAGACATAAATGGCTGTCAATGGCATGGACGTGCATGGCTGTCAATGTCATCAGCTTACTTCAGCGTCAGTTGAATGTCAATGGGCTATAATGTGAAGTTTTTGGGCAAAAATCACAACCACCCATGTTTTTTTGCCATTTAAAATAAAGGGGAAATTTTGGCCAATACAAATGAATGGGAATGTTTTTGGCGAATATGGCGCAACTTCTTTGTGGGGACAAATGCGCTCTTCTTCGTGTGCGAAAATACGTTCTTGTGTGTACATGAGCTCTTACTTGCGTGTGGAAGTACTATGTGCACTATGCTTCCTGCACCAAAATAAAAGCATGCATCATTAAAACAAAAGTCAACATTATTAAAAAAAAACTGGAGACAGAAGTAGCGGACGACACTATGATCTCATATAGTAAATCGCCTAAGTCGGGTATGTCGTAAACCGGGGAATACCTGTATATTTCTTGAGTTCAGCGTTTTTCATTTGAAGTTGGCCCACTGAAAACTAGTTCAAAAGATACCATTGAGATGACGATAAGGCGTTTGTCGATGATGTCATACAGTTTGTTGATGATTAAAACTGATTAGGTCTCGGTGATTTTAGAAGGGTAACCAATCATCTGAAAGCCTTGCTCATTACTAATGTGTCATTCAACTAAGCCCTCAATTTGCTGGCTAATTGACTCATAAAAAGAGCTCCTCCTAAAGCCGAAGTTGCCGGAACACAGTCAATAATGGAGCCCATCTGCTGCCGTGTTTGTGCGTATGCATATATTTGCGGCTGTCCATCTTTTGCTGTCCCTTCTGTGTGTTTGTGATTCCTTCATTATGTCCAGAATCGCTTCCACTGGCGCCTCGTAGAGTAATATAAGGCCGAGATTGGAAAGGAGATTATGATCACCCCCCCCCCCCCCCCAAAAAAAAAAATGGTGGATGAAGGAGTGGAAATGAAACTAGTTCTTGATCAACCGGAGGAAGACAGAGCAAGCGAGAGAGAGCGTTGACAAGAAAGAGCACCGGGTGGGGGACAAAAGAAAATGGCCTCAGGAAAATGGCGAAAATAGATAACACAACTGAGGAAACAGGCAGCGAGAGATGAGGAAGAGAAGCAGGAGACGATGATAAGAAACCCAAGTGAGGCAACACGAGATAACCGAGGACAAGACAATGTGGCCTCTGAACACAATACTTACATTGGTTATTCTCTACAGTACTTGTTGGAGATTCATCTATCGGAGATGAATTACTTGTGCAGTGCAGTGACTGTAAATAATTTTCTTTTAAAGTCAGCCCTCTTTTGGCGTTTACCTAGTAAATGCTGTTTCTTGTTAGATTAAAGAGTAATAAAGTGAATTTAAGGATTAATTTAAAAAAAGTACATATACACATTAAACTAGGGATGTACCGAAAGCAAAATTCTTGTCCGAAACCGAATATTGGAAACAGGTGGCCGAAAAAACAAAACCGAAAGATCGAAAAATACACTTTTTAAAAAAAAAAAAAATTATTTTATTTCATTATTTTCCAATTAATGCCTTTTGCCTTGGCATTGTTTCTACATCCCCGGAGGTTCGAGAATATAATTCCATCAAAAATGCAAAATGGTTATAATTTCTGTTACGTCCCAATGACGGCTCGCAAAGGGCGTAGCATAAAACAAGCCACACAAGTTTACAAGTGGACACAAATTTATTCACAATAATCAAACTCGCAATGAATTATACAAAATGACAAAAGAAGCGTGGTTTCAGGGTAAGCCCAGGCCAAAACAACAACAACAACAAAAGAACTACACTTAAACCCCACCCGCTAGCTAAACCTTAATCGTAAAAAGGAAAGAACAAAACGACAGCCACTACCCTAGCTTCCTACTCTTAACAAAACAGAAGAAAACGGGTTGAACAGAAATGGCAGTTTACCCTTACTGCTTCAGTGCTCTTATTTACAGTGGTGAACAAAAACGATCCAGTAACGAATAAACACAAAAGACCTACACGAGAGTGAATGGCGAGGAAAAAGCTGGCGAGGACGACCGCGGCACGAATGCTGTCAAATGTGACCTCTCAGAGCGTTGACAGCAGCAGGTTTATGAAGCTTGGTGCCTTTTCGTCATCGCCAATCAGCAGCAGCGATGTCGTCTGTCCGTCTGGCGTCGATCAGCTTACAGTCATGAAATATTTGCCACTGAAGATGCACGATAATATAAGTTACAGATAATTATCGGCCGATAATGGCAATTAAGACTCGCAGATAATCCAGATTGAAAAAATTCAACCGATAATGCTATTCGATAATTATATACTTGATTTAGCCTCCAAATGTGCACAATCGACGCAGTTTTGTCCAATTCTACAACCCCTCCTCCCTCTGAAGCTTCTGTCGCATGAGTGACATGTCACACAACAGGCTTTTTTTTCTCAACAGAATAAACAGACAGATGAACAATCAACAATACAAACCAAAAACAAAACAAACCCGCCAGGGGGTACAAACATTTCGAACGTTGCACATCGGAGATAAAAACAATACTACTGTAATCAATTATTGACAAAAAAGTTTTAGTTTTTCACAAATCTTGTTTTTTCCACTTTCTGATTCTTAGATTTTTTTTTTAACAGATTTATGAAGCACACAGTCTCGTTGTGAAAGTGAGAAAAAGAAGGTAACAGCTTGCTACATTTACATTTGTGGAGGTAAAATTTCAAAAACAAAATGACTAGATTGATGGCAAATTTATTTATATAGCACAATTCAACACAAGGCAATTCAAAGTGCTTTACATTACATGAAGATCATAAAAATCACATCATCATCATCATAAATCAATAGAACGTAAAAACAAATACAATCAAAACAGGAAATAAAATGATACATAAAAATTGCATTTAATCATAAATAGAATAATAATAGTAATAATGATACTACTACATACTACTACGACTGATAATACTTGAAATCAGCAATGGAGATAAAGCACAAGAGGAATAGAAAGCACATAGATTGAAATATATTGACAGTTATGGATATGCAGTGCTAAACAAAAGAGTTTTTAGCCCTGATTTAAAGGAGCTAACAGTTTTGAGCATACTTCAGACCTTCAGGTAACTTGTTCCACAGGTGAGGAGCATAATAACCAAATGCTGCCTCAGCCTGCTTGGTTCTTGTTCTTGGAACATACAGAAGACCGGTTCCGGATGACCTTAGGGTTCTAGATGTTCCATAGGAAACTAACAAATAAAGCATGTATTTTGGTCCAAAGCCATTAAGTGTTTTGTAGACGAGCAGTAGTGTTTTATAGTCTATCCTTTGACTCACTGGAAGCCAGTGTAACGATTTAAAAACCGGTGTAATGTGGCCCAGTTTCCTTTTATTTGTTAGGACTCTGGCTGCAGCATTCTGTACTAGGCAAAATACTGTACTTCAATGAAAAGAATATACTGTAAAAATATTGGCACAAAGATGACATTTTGCTGCTCTGTGTCATATTTTCTTCGTTCTGAATCTTCCCTCTCAATGAGCTGAATTTTAAATCAGCTGAATTCGTGACCCTGCCAACTTCATCCTCCAGCTGGGGACGCTAGAGCGCTATAATGACAGGCGTGGCTAGACAGTAGATTAAAACACTAATTTCTCGTCTCTGTGCTTTGCCAAATTGTTGTATATAGTCGAATTGTCTCAAAATATGATTCTAATTCACATAATAATGCTTTTTAAGACTTTTTTTTAATCCTTTCACAAGCACTTTAAGCTTATTTGCAGCTACCTATTTTTCTTATTTGAAAAAATCTTAAGTGAGTGAAATTTACTTGAAGCACTGGCAGATAATTTCACTCATTTCCAATAGATTTACATTGAAAACAAGGGAATTTAACTAGTTTTAAGGAAGTGTGTTTTTGCCTCACAGTAATGTTATTTATGTTAAGAATAGCTTACTTAAAGGCATTTTTGTGCAACTTCACAATACAATCTGTCATTGTTTAGATGTTGGTCTACTACTTGTTCACATTTGATGTGGAAAAAGTAGCAATAAATTCTAGTTTTGCGCAGTAACATTTGCTTTTGTGTATACTTTTTAAACATTTTAATAGAATTATCGTCTCGACATTATTGGTTATCGGCTGAAAGGAGGAGGAAATTATTGGTTATCGGTATCAGATGAAAAATGTATTATATTGCATCACTATTTGCCACCCCTCAAAATGTTTCTGCCCCCCCCCTCACTACCTCATGAATATTTTTCTAGATCCGCCCCAGCCCATGGGAGGCTATGTTCCTGGCGGCAGCTAGGACTGGCATCGTCGTAGCATTCTGTTCTGTGGACGTAAACACATACGTCATGGCCTAAGAAACCTATATAAATGCCCTTTCTTGGAAGTTTGAGACACTCGAAAAACAGATGCTAAATGCTAAAGCTAAATGAGATCTCGATATACGTTTCTGTGGAACTGTAGTTCACAACAACAACAACAACAACAACAAACTATTTCGTTCTCACCAAAACTAGTAAAACTCTTAACAAAGCTATTAAAATCTCTCCTGCTCCTTAAAATAAGATTCAGTGTTTTCATGTGCAACTAGTGGAATTTAGCAAGAGCCAGGCAAGTGGGCCAAGTTTTTGCGAAGCCGAGCGAAGTCGCTCCAGGCTGGATTAAACGACGACTGGCAGCGGGGGTGTGGAAGTTGCGGGAAAAGAATGTGACAAAAAGAGGAAGTGGTCGTGCTATAAACGTATTGTTCCAAACCACAGCAAATGCACATGTATGCATTTAATAACTATTGTATACTGCTTGCTTGATTAATTTCCAAACTACCCATGCATGGGCCGAAATGCACCTCACCACCAAATCACCAAAGTTGATATACAGGAATAGTTCAAGAATTAAGATTTTGCTGCTTCACCCAAAAAATACCCATTAATGCTAATAAATGATAAATGAGTGGTACAGTGGACAAGTGGTTAGCACGTCCACCTAATGGTTCTGAGATCCAAGGTTCAATCTTGGGCTCCGGCCTCCATGTGTGGAGTTTGCATTTTGCCTGGCACGGCCAGACTGTTCTCCCTGTGTTTTTCAAACACTGAGAGTATAGTCTGGGACCCAGCCCATTAACGGCCTCTCGAGCAAGTACAAAATCAGTCGACAAATCAGATTTGTTTATTTGCGTGACGTATTCTTAACGAGCAACGTCACCCTTCCGCGTCGGAAGTTGTCTCCACAACAACACAGATGGCGAACAGGAAAGCCGAGAATATGTTCCAATCCACGGTAAAATCAGTTTTAAATTACCAAAAACACATCGACACAAGTCATTGACAACAGTCTGTCTCGCGCTAGCCATGTTGAATAAACTCCACTCTCCTCGTAACGTTTACTTCCGCGCGCAAGTCCCTCGTCCTGCCCGTCGCTGATTGGTCCACTCCGCTGTCTGATTGCTGTGGCTTGCTCCACCCTGGAAATTTTATCCGCTCAATGGTGGCCAGACTCAATAGCTGGAACAGCAGTGAGTCTGGAGTACCAGGCTAGTTTGCATTATCTCCCTGTACTTGCGTGGGTTTTTCTCCAGGTACTCCGGTTTCCTCCCACATCCCAAAAATATGCATGGTAGGAGGATTGAACACTCCAAATTGTCTCTAGGTATGAGTGTCTGCTTGAGTGTTTGTTTGTCGTCTTGTGCTCTGCGATTAACTGGCAACCAATTCAGGGTGTAACCCAGGTGCTGGGGAAATGCTCTAGCACCCCCGCGATCATTGTGAGGATAAGCAGCTTAGAAGATGAATAAATGAATGAAATGTTTCATGGCAATTAAAGGCTGAAGAGTAGAGTTCACCAGAGTTTTCCAGTGTAATTGAATATGACACAAAGTGTGTATGTGTGTGTGGGGGCGGGGGGCTGAAGGGATGTGTGGGCAAAGGTGAAAGGGAGATCAGAGCTGCTGTTGTTTTATGTGTCGGGCTGGAAGGTGTAGAAGGTTAAAGAAAGTGGTCATAAAAGAGCAGGTAGGGCTTGCATTGAAGAAACCAACATGAAAGGACCATCCAAGGATAAAATCAAACGCAATTTAATGGCCGATGATAAATCTGCACACATAACGACCTGGTCAGTTGGGTAGTTGCAATCTTTATTGGCTGTATGCATTGTGTGTTGAAAGTGCAAGTTATACAGACCCTTGTGTGTGCGTTCATGCCTCCTTGTGTGTTCACTGCTTTGTGTTTTGTTTGTTTCTTTAATCGAATATAGAGAAACACAAGTCAACTGTGTAGGGAAGAGCCCTTAAGCCATGCGTCTGGTGACATGGCCTCTACAGTCAGCATCAGACGTTTGTCCACTCAAATTGTACTGTTGTGGGGTCCTTGGGGTGGAGCAGAAATTATATGGACATGAAAGGACAAGTGAAGGATATATCCCTTTTGTCCTAGTCTATTTTAGGGGACTTGTTGAAAGGCTGCCATACCATTAATTTGGTAATTGTCTTGGCGGTTTGGTTCCTTATCGAGCTCAAGGACCCTTAAGCTAAGCATTAAACACCAAGGGGCCATGCCCCAGCATTAACTCCACATGTTGAACGACTCCAGTACTTTTGTCGTCAACACTTGGTTTGGGACAAAATATCATTTAGCGATATATCGCGATACAAAACGTCAAGATACACATTTATTTAAAAATAAAAATAAAAAATGGATCGCAATATATACACTAGATGCACTACCACATGAATTGAGCAGTATAGCGCATAAATATTTAAGTCAAATCACTTTACTGCAGTATTGGTACTTACTTTTTTTTTTTACTTAAGTAAAGTAAGTAAAAAATACTTAAGTAAAATTACAAGTATCTAAGAAAAAAATTTACAGGTAAACGTAAAAAACTACTTGCTTTAAAATTCACAAAAAGTAAAAGTATTTTCTCCCGATGTGAAATTGTAATATACGTATACATACACACATACATACATACAGTGATCTGAGTCAATATTCAAAGAAAGAACCAATAAATTCATTGACTCTCAGTTTCATTTAAAACTGCAGAATGGAAAAAATAAGCAGTAAAATTGAGTGCACTGTAAACAGAAGCTTAACAAGTTCAAAACCTAAATGGCACATTGCAAGCAACTATCAGTTGCATACCGCCACCTACTGTACAAGAAAGTTGTGTTTTTTCTTGCTCAATATCTTTTTAATCTGCCTAATATTGCTCGTACTCGTGTTGCTGCCTCTAGTGCTCAGTTACGGTATAGTTGCACGGGATTTATCGATTGCAACGGAGGTATGAAAAAGAAATTATAAATTCACAGTGAGAAAAAAAGAAAACAAACAAAATTCAATGTGGAACACAAGTGACAATTTGAAAAGTAGTGGAGTAAAAAGTACAGATACCTGCTGTAAAACACAGGGTGTTCCAAAATGGTTGACCCCATTCTAAATGCCCATATCCCAGATCTTCTAGATGGATCTTAATTAAACTAAATACACTTTATATTGAAGGTCATAAGTTTTATTGGTTAAATTTATAAAGAAAAGTACAAATAATTGTTGGTTCTTTGACAGATTTTCATAAATCTTCAATATGAGCGCCGCATGTGACTCTGCACACGTCGAGTCGGTATTCGAGCTTGTGCCAAACTCGCTGTAGCATGTCTTTGGTAACCGTTTCCAGCGCAGCTGTAATTATCTGTTTTGTTGTTTAGTTGGTGCTTTCTTGGCAAAATTTGTGAAGGCATGCTGAACTGTCTTTGGTGACTGAGTCCGAGCATACTCTAACTCGCAAAATGCCTTTTCTTTTAAAGTGAACGGCATTTCTTAACCTGAAAAGATAGAAATGCCAGACGTTACACACACAAACTTGAAATGTTTCTACACAAGCTGTGAAAATTTGAGGGCATGCCAACGAAAATTGTCAAAATTATTGGCCTACGAAATAGGGTCAAACATTTTGGAACACCCTGTTATCGTGAAGTAAAATAAAAAGTACCACTTCATATTTGTACTCAAGTAAAGTTCAGATACACTAAAATGTACTTAAGTACAGTAATGAAGTACTTTTAGTTCTTACATTTCATCACTGCTTTACTGAACCAGCAACTTTACCATGAGTAGCAACCAGCAATTTTGTAACGCTCATGAGGCTGAGGGAATCAATTCCCATTTATAATTGGTAAGCAGAAGATCAGACTTCCACACTGTGCGGAATAATAAATAGCAGGTAGTTAAAGGTCATTCAAACTCATGGTTTCAAAACTAAAATAAAATATGACAACATAACATGACATGACAACAAACTAAATAGCATAACTAGCAAATAATGAAACAACTGGATTAGTAACAGAAGAAATAACTAGCACAGAACATGAACTTTGCCAAGCAAAAGAGATGTTTTTTTTTTGTTTTTTTTTTTTTTTTTTTAAGGCCGTTTCAAACTAGCGGCAGCCTAGTGTGAAGGGTTCAGCGGCAAACTATTGATTGTGTATTGTAACGTCCTTAATTATGCGAGGCCCCCTTAAGAGGCGATCGGACGGGGAGCGGTGACGTAGAGGGAAGCGAGAAGGAGAATGGCCAAGATAACGGAAGCTCGCTGTTATTTTGTTATGGTTTTTCTTTATTATTGGTGCCATTATGAAGTGGGTAAGCCGATACAGACTCCTCTTCTTCTTCCCCCCATCTTCCCCAGTATTTTGGATAGGACTCTTCGGCAAAAGTGAGCGGTGGACGGCCGTCTTGGAAGGAACGGCAAGTTTGAATGAAATTGCGCCGAGGGTCGGGCAGAGCCCTGCCGTGCTAATGTCAACAACACATTCAATAGCAGAGGAGCAGGCGTACTTATATCTGTGCTATCAGGGGGTTTCGGCAGACGGATATACGCAATCACGGCTCAAGAAACCTTGATAAATGCGCTTTTTTTATCCAAGTTTCACGAGCTCCGGGACACTCGAAAAATGACTCTCATACTTCTCCTTGCAGAGCTAATTGGTACCTCGATGTGCGTTTGTGTAGAAATGTAGTTCACGTACAACAACAACAACAAAAAACTATTCCCCTTCTCATCGAAACTAGTAAAACTCTTTACACGGAAATTAGAATGTCCCCCTACTCCTTGAAATGGGTCCATTACAAGGGCGCAGGTTTGGTCTCAATATTGGTAGGGTTGATATAACAGCATGAGCTGCATGTACACTTTTTGCTGGGGACGGGACATTAATAAAATTAGGTGAACGGGGGTTAGGCCTACATTTCTCACCAATATGAACCTAATTAATTGATAGGCTAAATGATCAATGCAATAATAAATCTGTATTGACTTTTACTAACTTTCACACTGCAAATTTATAACGTTTTAATTTGATGACTTTTCTTAAATCTATTCAAATAATTTTCTCCATCTTGTTTTGAGTGTTAAAGACTAGTTAATAATTTAATGGGTCAGATTATTCAATTTACTTGAGGGAAATATTCCATTTGTTCTTATTAAACCATACATCTAAAGGTTGGTCATTTTTCACCTAAATAAAGGGGGGAAATGCTGTCAAATAATGTTTTGAACGATATCACTTCTTGAATTAAGAACATTTCTGACAGAAAAAAAAGCTTCTTTTTTTTTTTGTTTAGATTAAATATACTCACTTTTTGCTTAAAAAAAAGTGTGTTAAGATTCATTTCAGATAGCTATTTTTCTTATTTCAAGAAATCTGAGTAAAATTTACTTGAAGCACTGCCAGATAATTTTGCTTATTTCTAGTAGATTTACACTGAAAACAAGAGAATTTAACTAGTCATCAGCCAATCAAACATGCATGTGAGGGGAGAAATGTTGTCAGTGTAAGTATGAACATAATGAAAGTAATTCACTTAATAATGGTAGGGTCAATTCTATCCTTACAAAATATGTGAAGATGCTTAAAAGTTGGTGGGGACAATTTGAGCATCCTGAAAAGTTCCAAGTGTTATGTCCCTAACGTCCCTGTGCAAACCTACGCCATTGGTCCATTAACAGAAGAACAATTATTGTTGTGTTAATGTAGTACATATTAGGGCCAAATAAAAGGAAAAAGGAAGATTACGAGATGTAAGTCATACTATTGCTATGAGGAAAAAAAAAAAAGTCATATTATTACGTAGGGTATGTAGCTGTAATCAGCTACGCATTTTACGTACATTTACCGTAGCTGAGAGCTACGACATTAGCCTGTCTAATGAAATATTTCAAATACTGTAGATCTTTGTTATGGTTCTTCTTGGGAAACAAAATGTGAAAAAAAAAAAATTGTCATGATATGACGCGATTTTGCCGTGGCACGACATGGTGAGGCGGTCCGACTCCCGATGTTTATTTTTAAACAAGAATAATGTAGAAAAATGCTTGTAATGCTTGCCGTGCTGCCGTCTTGCTGGAAAACAATGAAATTGCGAAGTTGTTGTAAATCGACATATTTCGAGCATGTCGTCATATCTCGAGACAGATGACGAGTCAAATTTTGCATCGGATGTTGAAAGGATAGGATTTCGAGGGGTTTGTATGTCGAAGTACCACTGTATTTACGTACGAAGGTTAGGCCCTGATGTACAACAAGAATTCACCCACTCAAAAACAACCACCAAATAGTTCCACTATTTATCATCATAAATCAAACAACACCAACTATTCTTCCATCCATCAACCCATGCATCCACCTACAACACCCACCACTGATTCATAGCAACTACTTCTTGGCAAGTTCTACTCTACTGTACTTGTTCATCTTGTAGATTGTGTAACCAAATGCTGTGTAACACTTGGTTTCATACAGTCTGCCTGACATTTTGTTATGAAGCATTCATTCGAGATGTTCACCAATTGAAAAGCTGTTGAATTGTACAGAATATAATTTTACATAACAGTCCGTCCTTAGGGGGAATTTGGGAATTTTGTTTTTCTTAAGCACAGCCAAGAGGTAAAATAAAATTCTGGTTTTGCAATATCAGGGATAGCAGGGCATAAAAACAAGATTACAGTTTACCTAAATATACCTTTCACAAGACCTTAACTCATTATTTGCTTCAGTTAGCTCCGTCAGATCTAATTTTGGTTGCTTGTAACTTTTCAGTTATGTTGTGGAAATCCTTTAGTAGGCTTAAATGAGTCCCCCACCAGAAGCAACATGAGAGCCAGCAGGTTGCCACTGACTTTGAATCCCGCCGTGCCGTGTGGGGCTGCTGGCATTAAAGTGACCTATTTCAGTTCAGTTTCTCAGTCTAACTCTTATCTAAATGAAGCAATTTGTCAAGGTCAAAACATGGTCTCATAACTTATCACAGCCATTTTCATTCTGAAAGGGATGGAGGGTTTTTCATTATTCTGTTCTTAGGAACTGTACGAGTGCAACGTAATTACCCTTATTTATTAGGCCTTCTCCTGAATGCCTGTCAGTCTTTTGTGCCTTTTAATTGCTTCTCATTCTATACTAATCTCCACACAGACAAGAAACATTATTATAATGCTTATAGCGTGGACAGCAAACTGCAAAGTACGCATAGTCAGCACACGCTGCCTCTTGTTTTCACCTTTTCTCTTCTTTAAAGGTTGACTAATAAAAAGATAAACAGTAGACTTAATTGAAATACTATAGCATGATTGGGGTAATTAATCTAATGATCGGACCCACTGACACTATGGATCTGCAAGCACTTCATTTATTTGAATTAATTAACTGCAGCGCACATGTCAATCCAATTGAAATTGATCCAGCTTTGTTGAGGTGTGCGGAAGTGCAAGAATATGATCCCACTTTATTTTTGGCTTGAACGTTTTGGGAGGATGTTTAAGTAAATCTATACTAACATTGAATGTCATTAATAACTCTATTACAGTACTTCTCTAATAGTGGGGCGCGCCCCCAAGAGCGCTTGTGACCTTGGGGAACATACTGTTTGCCGTACTAGAATAAAGTGTAATTGCACATCCACTCAGTGGGTGGCAGTGTGTGTGTAGTATTATTGGACCAATCAAGAGCACACAGCAAAGAGCACTGGCGATATTAAGACCTATGATGAGGAAATATGACAAAGCGTATGACTTTTAATACAGTGGGAGATGAGGAAAGACCAGTCTGTTTACTGTTTCTAAAAATGTTTGCAGCGGACAGCAGGAAGCCAAATCAATTAAGATGTCACTTAAAGACATCAAATCCCAATTGCATGGATCAGTCGCTTGATTGTTTTTAAGCGAAAACGTGCCGAATATTGCCAACAATTGACCCGCTTTGTATTCGTTACAACCAGTGAGCAGTTTTGGCATCATATAAGTTATAAATTTAGTAAATTAAATTCGCCTAATTTGTCCAACAAAAGTCCGCTATCTTAAATGCTACGAATGCTAATGTATTTACATGGTTTTATACAAGGTTCATACTGCAGTACAGCTAATGTACAGTTCTGAATTTTTGTCATATCTGTTCTTTTGGCGTGTCCATTCAGACAGCCTTTGTCTATTGAGCCCATTCAAGTATTAGTCATGCGCACTAATTCGCAGTCAGACACGCGCTGAGCAAAGTGACCCGCATGTGCAAAAGCATCAAAACAAATAACTACACATGCTGGCTGTATGTCATTTCAGGGTGATCATATTTTGAGTTCCAAAACGAGGACACAAATAAAAGACATTTGTAATCCCTGTTTTGTTTTATATTCTAAGTTTATATGGATTGATAGAACGCATGCACGTACTGTGCGTGCAATACGCACGCACATAAGCCTTATGTGTGTGCGTCAGTTTGCCCGACTCGGCCATGTAAGCAATACTGAAATATACCTCTTTTGGCGCACAGTAAGAAAATTGTTCATTAACAGGCTCATCCTTTTCTTCATTTTATTTTTTCTTATGACTGTGGTCAAGCCTGCGTCCTGTATAAAAGCCGAGTTCAAGCTAGGCGCTAACGCTAATGCACAGCTACATCACATGACGTCGTGCTTTCCGCTCTCGCTCTTTGCTGACGTAATTGCTGATGAGTTCCGATTTGGGAGACTTGACAGTTCAGACTGCTGCCATATTCTGGAAAAACCCGTCCCAGATAGGATTTAAACCACATATGAAAGTTACCCAGATTGGATCTGAAATGGTCCACTTCTATGCGGCTTGTCCCATTCAGATGGTCAAGTTAATGCCTCACTCGAGTCGGAAAAACACGAAAAATCGGATTCGTGCATTAAGACCTGCGGTCTGAACTAGGAGCGTGACAAAATATCGAAATGGTGATACATCGTGATACTTTGCATCGCAAAAGGTTATCGATACGCTCATGCCAAGAATAGAGATATCGTTTTAAAAAAGGTGTTAATGTTGAAAACAAAAACAAAAAAAACTACAACTTGCTACCAAAATTTTTGAACATAATAGTGTCTCATTAAATATAGCTGTTACTGACGGCGCTCGTTGCCCAATCCGTTAGGGCGGAGGGCGAATTCATTCGAAACCCCAAGCATTCACAGTCATTCTTTCCGATTTTCGTGGCATTTACAGGTCACTTTCTGTTCATTTTAGGGCATGTACAGGTCACTTCCTGTTGAGTTTGAGTCACTGTCTATTCATTCCTGGGTCACTTCCTGTTCTGTAACCCAAAGTCAACAGGACGTGACCCATAAAATGCCCCAAAATCAACCGGAAGTGACTGTAAATCAACAGCTTAAATGGGCCAAAATTACCTCTTCGGCGTGCCACAGATGACCATAGAAGTGGTCGGGGCCTGTTTGAAGAGGGAGGTGTTCATTCGCTGTCACCCTGCCGGTTCAATTTGGACATCTAGTAGTGATAAACTTGCAACAGAAGGTTGAAGACAGCTTGTTTTTCTGTTTATTAGTTGTTTTGTAGAATATCCTAGAATGATTTCCTGACCAATGTATCGATAATCGCTGTATCGCCATATCGTAAGATCATCGTTATTGTGAGCTTTGTATTGCAAATCGTATCGTATCATGAAATACCAAGAGTTTCCCACTCCTAGTCTTAACCCAGCCTTAAAGACAATAGACCCCAACAGCAATGTTTTTGTATATCCTAAAATGAGAAATACATTAACACACCTCGGTGAACAAAACCCTATTGAAGAGGGTCCTACCAAAAAAAAAGGGTGCGACTGCTGTGCAGCCACGCCCTTATTGAAAAGGTCTATTAACAACACTGACCAACTTGAAAGACCCTGAGTTAAACCTAAGTAAAATGAGTGACCTTCTTTTGCCACTAGTTGGCGCTGTAGGGTTGATGCAAATGACCCTACAGGACCCTTCATGGTACGACTCTCATCAAGCACAGGAAGTTTTGTGCCAATATGTTGTAAAACTGGCAAGCTATGACTGTTGAAAATTTGTTTTGAGACAAAATGGCGACGGTCATTTTCACTTTCCTGTTTGGACCCCTCTGCTTCAACGAAACCTCAATATTTTTCATTAGACACTGAACACATGTCTTAAGGCTCCCCTGATGCAGGGTTTGAGGTCAATGGATTTTTTCCCTTGGAGGAGAAGCCTGCCTAGTAAAAAAGGGCATATCCTGTTCCCGGCAGGGGGCACCAGGCCTAAATGGGTAATATTTCAATGCAGTTGTGTTCAGGCAGCTATAATCTCATACATGCCAGATTCAGAATCAGGGAGTTATTAGTCATTTACTTAATTTGGCATGTTGCCCAAAAAAGGCTGACTTTGGCACCCCACCTAGGTCAAACCCTTGAATGAAAACTCACCATTTTTATAACTTCAAAACGTATTTGTTTTATGAACAGTCTCACCAATTTTGAGGGGGATTCAACACACTTCTAAAGCACCAATGTCTCAAATGTGCTCCTGTAAATCGATTAAAAAAAAAAAAAATTCACATTCAATCACAAATACCTGATTTCCTGTTGGGTTTGGGATATGAGTCCAAAAGACTTTTTTGTACACTTTTGCACAAGGTATCAACTCCCCAATTTGTATTGCTCTATGTTGAAAAAAAAACTAACTGGAGAGGCCATTTTAAAAAATTCAAGGGCACTGTTGAACCATTTTGTTATGGTTTTTGGTGAGGTTGCGAAATTATCGAAATTTACGCCAAGAAGCATGTATCTACAAATTTTGGTGAGTTATCGAGCATGTTAAGGCCTCCAAATTGTCCATGTTCATTTACCTCTAAAAAATAGAAGAAGAATATTAATAATAATGATAATAATAATAATAATAATAATAATATTAATCCTTTTTTTTACAATAGGGCTCTCGCACCTGGTGCTCGGGCCCTAATAAAGTTGTACTTTATTGGAAGTTGATCTTGATGACTTTTTTTCTTTAATATTAAAAAGAGCACAATATTAATAATAATTAGAACAATTTTATAGAAAAGAGATGCTATTTACAGTGGCGGCAGAGAGTTGGGGGGCGCGGAACGTTTGATGTCTTCCTGGGGGGGTGTAACAGAAAATAATTGAGAAGCTCTGCTCAATTCCACCCATGATTTTATAGACGTTTCTCTGGAATCTGGATCTTCACTCATTTTAGCCAACATTTCATGGGTGGAATAACCTGGTGTGGGGTTAGTTATACTAGTAATGTAAATCAGCTCCAAGGGGCAAATTGCAGTATAATTTCAGACTTAATGCGTGGGCAAGCACTAAGGCGGCCAGGTTATTTGTACACAAGCTATCAAAAACCAGAATTTTTACACAAATCTTCTTCCGCACTCATTAATATTGTACTGTTTGTTTTCAAGAGCGCAGGACATCACCATGACGCCATTTATCTTGTCTGAAACGAAAACCGGTGAACCATAAATAGATTAGGAAAGAAATATCTGGATGACCTGCAGTTTCTCTGATGATTGTTTCATCCCATGATGTGCCCACTCCCACCCCTACTCCCCACGCTTCACCATTCCTGCTCCGTCGGCTTCTACAATGACGAGTTGCTGGCCCAGTCACCCTGCTATTGCCATGGTAACCAAGTTAGAGGTTTATGGAAGTGAGTAATCTAATCTTCCCACTTTGCGGCCTCGCGATAAGGTTCACCACTGCCAGCCCTCCCACGTGTCTGTGTATTTATGTGTGTGTGCTATTTGGTCATTCGATGCAGCATGTCTTCTAACACACACACACACGCAGGCACACGAGCAAAGAACCTATCTTGCCAATATGTTCCACCCTAATAGGCAGGTGAAAGCCGAAGGGCAGATAGGCTCCCAGCCTCATTTAGAAGCCTGAGCCTCACTGAAGTTGACATTCTACGCCGATAGCCGCAAGTTTAAAGAGGACCTCCACTGTACTGATGGGAGCAGTTAGGGATGTCAAGGCAAAAGTTGGACTTCTTTGAAGTATTTCTACTCTGCTTCTTTTTTTTTCCGCAGCGAAGAAAATGGCCGGATTGTAACACAGTATCTTTCTTTCCTGTCAAGCCAGAGGAAACTGTGGACAGATATTCCTGATGAAATTGAATGAAATCTTTTTCTGTCCTTAAAATGAACCAGACTACATATACTGTACTACATTTTGTATTATATATATTCTACCTACAGCTATTAACTCCAATGCAAAGTTGTTGGGACTTTACCAGGAAATAACAGCAATGTTTTCACTCCGTACACACAAAAGATAGTGGTATGAAAAAGTATCAACCCTTTGGAATTCCTCACATTTCTGCATAAAATGACCATCAAATGTGAGTTGATCTTTGTCAAAATCACACAGATGCAAAAACAGTGTCTGCTTTAACTAAAATCATCCAAACATTTATAGTTTTTTGATATTTTAAAGAGGATACCATGCAAACAATGACAGAAGGGAGGAAAAAAGTAAGTGAACCCTCTGCCTAAGGAGCCTTAAAGAGCAATTGAAACCAATTTTTACTAAACATTTTAAGTCAGGTGTGTGCCCAATCACTTATGAGGGGTTTAAAGCTGCCCTGCCCACTGTAAAACACACACCTGGTAAGAAATGTCTTGATGAGAAGCATTGTCTGATGTGCATCATGGCTTGGTCAAAAGAGCTGTCTGAAGCTATGCTATCAAGGATTGATGATTTGTATAAAGCTGGAAAACGATACAAAACCATCTCCAAAAGTCTGGATGTTCATCAATCGACAGTCAGGAAAGTTTTCTACAAATGGAGAGAGTTTGGCACTGTTGCTTCTCTCCCAAGGAGTGGCCGTCCACCAAAGATGACGCCATGAGTTCAGCGCAGAATACTCAGAGATGTAAAAAAGAACCCTAGAGGGTCTGCTAAAGACTTACAGAAATCACTGGCATAGTCCAATATCTGTGCACACGTCGGCTATATATAAAACTATGGCCAAGAATGGTGTTCATGGGAGGACTCCTCCGAGGAAGCTATTGCTGTCCAAAAAAAACGTTGCTCGTTTAATGTTTGCAAAAAGGCACTTGGAGACTCCACAGAAGTTATATTTTGTGGACTGTTGAAACCAAAGTTGAATCGTTTGGGAGTAACAACCTGATATGTGGAGGAAAAATGGAACAGCTCACCAAGATCAACACCTCATTCCCACCGTGAAGCATGGTGGAGGGAGCATCATGATTGTGGGCGGTTTTGTTACCTCAGAGCCTGGACAACTTGCGATCATTAATGGAAGAAAGAATTCAAAAGTTTATCAAGATTTTTTGCAGGGAAACCTGAGTTGAAGCTAAAAAGTGGATGCTGCTACAAGACAATGATCCAAAACACAGAAGTAAATCAATTTCAGAATTGTTGCAGAAGAACAAAATCCATGTTCTGGAGTGGCCAAGTCAAAGTCCAGAGTTGAACCCCATTGAGATGCTCTGGCATTACCTAAAGACAGCGATTCATGCCAGACATCTCAGGAATCTGACTGAACTACAGCAGTTTTGTAGAGAACAATGGGCCAAGATTAGTCCTGATAGATGTACCAGACTGATTTGCAGCAGGAAGCGTCTTTTTCAAGTTATTGCTGCCAAAGAGGGTGGGGCACAAAATATTAAATGTGAGGGTTCACTTACTTATTTTCCCCCTTCTGTCATTGTTTGCATACTATCCTCATTAAAACATAAAAACCTAAAAATGTTTGGGTGGTTTTAGTTAAAGCAGACAATGTTTTTTCATCTGTGGGATTTTCACAAAGAACAGATCAGATTTGATGGTGATTTTATGCAGAAATGTGAGCAATTCCTAAAGGTTCAGTTACTTTTTCATACCACTGTAGGTTTTTTGTTTTTTTAATATACAGTGGTACCTCGACATACGATCGCTTCGACACACGATCTTTTCGACATCTGACATAAAATTTGACTCGTCATTTGTTTCCACATCTGACGACATGCTCGAAATACGACAATTTATGACAGTGCCACAGATTGTTTTTCTGCAAGACCGACGCACGGCGGATTTTCTTGAGAGACAAATCAACACGGGTTCCAAGAAGGTTGATGCAGCTGGTGAAAAAAGTGGCGCTTACCATTGAAACGAAGATGGAAATGATAGAAAAATAGGGTGGTGTGCGTATCCGAGTATTCGACAATACGGTGTAGAATGTTTACAATTTCAACAGTCCTCCTCCGACCTCCGTTTGCCAGTCTTGATAAGTTAAGGTGACAATTATTATTGTGGTAACATCGCCAAATAAATCGCTAGCTCCATCAGGTTTTTAATCATCTATTTCGGAACCTGTGCAACACAACACGCCAACTGTCCGCCGCAGTTGACGCCAACAATAAAACATTAAAAGAGACATGTAGAATGGGGATCTGAGTGTCCTATCGGTTTGAACGGTTATAATGTATCACATGGCGGTATGATATACTCCCACTGTGATGATTATTGATTGTGTTTCCTTTATTAGGAGAAATCAGCGAACATGAAGGGCTTATTTGGGAACAGAAAGGGAATTGGAAAAGGAGAGAGACCGAAGAGAAGAACAAACAACAACAAGAAATACATTTAACGCTTACACCATGAATATATTAGCGCTATCGTTAGCAATTGTATTTCCGGTTAACACCATGCGGGGGAGAGTCAGATGTGATTAGGTGGAGTGTACACAAATTGGCAATGTGAGGTGTAGAACCCAGTATTGTGTGTAGATATAGATATGTTGACATCCTATTCTATACTGCCTGATCACTAATCCTGGCACTGATAGTTTCACTACTTGAGTGTGTCTAATTGCACCTAGTCATGTGTGAATCCCATCAGACGCGTGATAGTTCTGCAGACAAGTGGAAATGCTGTGCAGGGGCCGCCCCAGGGCCAAGGCCTCTCTCCAGCCAATCAGAGGGGGTGAGTCAGCACGGCCCATCCGTCCACTCACAGCTCCAGCAAGGGAGCTGCCGTCATCCTCCAGGGTGGTCCTCCGAACCATCCGCGCCCTCATTAAGGGAAGGGATGAGGGGACGTGCCACTGCCGCAACCCCCAAACTGACATGGCTCACCGCGGGACCCCCACGGCCCGGGGCAGGACAGGGTCACCACCCGGAGTGGGCAGCACCCCACCAGCACTCAGCCAGCGGCCCGCACCGGACCCCAAGGAGGATACCCGGGCAGAAAAGAGAAGGGAAGGCAGAAGCAGGAAAGCGGCCATAAGCCGCCGCGCGGTGGCGCAGGCCTGGATAGAGAAAATTGTGGTGCCCACCTACTGCCCTATTACTTTGGCAGCCAGGTCCCTGACTGGCAGCTATTACCCAGCACCGTGTGGGGAAGGTATTGCAGTGTATGTATTAAAATAAAAGAGCCCGGCTCAAAATGCCCTTTTAAATATCATGCTATAATTTACTTTTGTGGTCCTTGAGTACAAGACCTGGCCCACCCCTCAATGGATCAGGTTCATTGCGAACTCTATAGAATCTATACATTTCACATTAAACCCGTTCCCTCTCATAGAGCATACATTCAAGCAGTGCTCATGAGAAAGGTTTGGCAGATAAGCCTTTATTTTGGCTCGGGGATAATGTTGTAATCTAGACCGAGAGGGATAGGATCTGAGAGTGAGATAGAAGCAAAGTCGTTAGATCCCTTCATCTATACACGGCCTCTCCCACTCACCCATCCGGCTTGCGCTTCTCCCCTCGCCTCTTGGCGGGAACGCATCCAATCATGCCGCTCTGAAATTATTATTAACATTTCCATTGCTCGCGTTGGAGCAGGCACTCAGCAGGGGCTAGGAAAGAAATGAATTCTGGTGGTTCACACTGTAGTTGGAGTGAGAAGGGAATCTAAGTGCATCAGTGGAGGTGGATGAAGAGCGGGACAGTGAGGCTGATGAGAACGGCGGGGTCACCTTTGGGCCAGACCTCTATCTTCGGCAGCATTAGGGATTTTATCGTCTTATATTTTTTTTGTCATCTCGAAAATAATGCGACAGAGGTGAGATGGAGAGGGAAGTGGGAAAGATTGCTTTGCCCTGCAGAAAGAACGATGGACGAATATTGGCTACGAGAGACGGGAGGATATGACCTTTTGGTGTAATGGCAGGATTTGCCTGGGATTTAGAGAGGGAGTGCAGAAAATGCTTGGCCACTTAAGATTTTTAGACATTTTTTGTGAGTGCGTGTGTGTTGGGATGGTGCTATGCTTGCTTTCCAGAAATGTTGGGGTCTAAGAGCAATTTTACAATTCTGCTAAATCTTATATGATCCTACACTGTAACCTTACATGCCATAGGAATGATAGAAAATGTGCAAAAAAAGTTTTGATTTTTACAATAAATAATATAGACTATTCTATTCTAGTTCTGTTTGAGAGAAAAAAAAAGGTAGGGACGTTTTACCTTTAGTACCGTAATGTCTGCTAAAAGTCGCACCATAATGCCAAACTACATGATTTGTTTGTTGTTGTTCTGACATTCGCAGTGTCAGATTAGAAGACATTGTGGTATGAAGTCGTAGTGTGTATCGGACAGGACAAGTGGTCACACTCCACGACTAGAGCCTGCACAATGACCGCGTACTGCTTCAAAGAGCGCAGTATGACAGCTGACGTCAGGAGGTGGGACAATCAGTCACTGCGACCGAGTTGCTTCGTATCATCCACGTGATGGTCTTCTGCTTGTTGGCATTTGAGCTCTTAGTCAAATGTCGCACGTTCATGTTGTTGTAACCAGTATCTGACTCCAAGAACAGGAAGTGTGATGAAGAAAAGCTCTAATAACGACTTACAAAAAAGTAGACAATTGAATAATCCAAGCCAAGAGCAGTCAAAAATAACGAGAACAAACAGAGGGAGAAAACCGGCCGACGTCACATTCTAGCAGCACGTCTTTTGGCATCCTCACAAGAAGACGACTTTTGATGGAAAAGTTTTTTTTTTAAGGTCCTGGGAGGCGGGGAGGCAGATCGGAGGGGCTGTCAGGGCAGTGTCCAGGGGTGTGCCAGGAAGGAATGTGGCATCATCCTCGAATGTTGTTATCAGGCCCCAGTACGGCTGAGGACGGAGTTTGCTCCTCTTCTATCTTGTGTCACGTCAACTAAGCAAAGGCCCGTACGTTGTTGTCCCCACTGTTCTCCGCTATCTCGGCACCATACAGGCCAGCATTACACGACTATTTCTCTCAGGCACTCATATTTTATATCTCTTCTGTTTGTTGATTATATAATCAGGTCTCCTGGAGATTAAGGGGGGGCCACGGGGCATAGCGCCCTCTGGTGGGTGAAAATTTCATTGCATATAATAGACTTTTCCAATATATGAATTTAAAATTAAGTCTTTGCCGGTAAAATGTTGTCTATAAAAGTTGTAAAGCAATAAAACAACAGAAATGAATGAAATGAACAAAAAAATATATTTATAATGGGTCAAAATTATTTTTCAGACGGATCATGTGACTAGCACCTTAGAGATGGTCATTTGCTTTGCTTAGCCCCCCCCAAAAAAACACCTGAGGACAGAAGAAGCAAGATGGATATATATAATTTTTCAAACCTAAGCTTTCAAAAGCGACTGAGCGAGAACCAAGGATTGAAAATGTGCACCATGAAATGCTGGAGAGCACCGCCAAAATGGTGAGCGGAGTTTTAGTTTGCTCCACTAAAGACGTTAACCATAAAAAAATGATGTGAAAAAAAAGACGCTCATTTTCAACATATTATTACAAATGTTCCTGGCTGAAATATTCAGTCAAAAACGATGTGGCCTCTACTTCTCCACTTGGTAAGACAGAAAAATGTGCGCGCTCACAGACGCACGGACACACCCACAGCTGGGATGCCTGTATGTACGAGCACGTGCATGCCATAGAATGAGCCAACGGCGTCTAGACCAGAGGTTCACGAGAGGCCTTCTTATCGGGACACCTGCTCTCCATGTCATCTCAACATCACATCACCCCATATAGTATGCTAATTTGTTCTCAAGTGGAGTACATAAGGAATGTGCCTGGCTGTAGGATTTCACTGATACTTCTAGTTTTCTGTAACTGCGCAGATTAGAGAATTATCAGCCAGACATATGTAACTGTCGATTGCTTTATCTCTGGAATCAATATACTGGGATCAAATTGCAACTTCAGGTCTGTGACTCGTCTTTATTCAGATTGGCATTTAACTATTAGTATACTCCTTCTCTGGGTTAACGAACACAGCAAAAGCATTATTTATTAATTAAGTATTGACATAAGTAATACTGTTTGCCCTTTGGCATTTTGAACATTTGATTTCTAACTATGGGCTAAGCTACTATCCAAGCATATATCTTGTGAGTTAATTTTATTGCCGACACAGCGTTTCAGGGTTATCAACAGTTTTGCCCCCGTGCCACAAAAGTCAAACTCCGCTGATGATTTCACCCCTAAAATTTGACACAAAACAAGTAAATTTTTCATCAACTCGCACCTTTTTTTTTTTTCTTGATTTTTTTTTTTTTTTTTTTTTTTTTTTTTTTTTTTGTGGCTGAGAAACTTCTATGACACACTTAAGCCTAATTGTTGGCAGCAATGTGCAATTAAGTTGCTGAAGCATAACTTTTATCGGTAATATAGTAAAAATGAGTGGAAATGAAAATATCGACAGGGTTCCTCCAGCTCATGGAAAGTTAAATTCAAGACTTATTAATGTTGTTTGATACCAACTTGGCAACAAACCAAAATTGTGGGTGGGTGCGGGCACAACAGGACGTCAAGTAGTGTGATGAAGTCGTTGCAAAAAGTCACACCCAATCAATTGTATGACATCATACAAGTGGAGCCACAGAAATGACAGAGTATTGGGAAATGATATCGCTTGATTTATCTTTATTTTTACCACAAAATAAACATTCCTTGCAATAAACCTGCAAAGTCAAAGTTCTTTGTTGAATTTTATCATTTTGACAGCGCTATTGTTTTGTCACGCTTGCGTGAAATCCCGTGAAAACTTACACGCGATCGGTGTCAGATCGCTCTCAGAAATCCTACATGGGATGAGTTTTAAAAGTACAGTGGTACCTCTACATACGAAGTTAATTCGTTCCAGGACCTTGTTTGTAAGTCGAAATGTTCGTATGTCGAGCAGGATTTTCCCATAAGAATACATTATAATTCCATTATTTCGTTCAACAGCCTGAAAACCTACACTAAATTCTCAATAACTATTGATGTTACTATTGCAAATATCAATTACAAAGAGCAAAACAAATACATTATGAATAAAAATTGGAAAAATATAATAATAATAATAATAATAATACCTGTAATAATGTAAACCGGGTTCTAATGTGGCAAATGTGTTTAGGTGGTGTACCTGAACGCATCGCTTGGCTTACTTGATAGAGTGAGCCTTTTTAATTTCATTTTCACCTTGTTTACTTGCTGCGGGGGACACGAGGTGCAAGTTGATGGAATAAATGATTACAAACCTGATGAAGCTGGCGATTTCTTTGGTGATGTTACCACAATAATAATTGCCACCTTAACTTATAAAGACTGGCGAACGGAGGAGGACCGTCATAGACCGTCTACATCTGTATTGTTGAGTGCGCCATATCACGGATGCGCACCCCACGCTCATATGTTTCTATCATATCTATCTTCATGTCATTGGTAATGATAAGCGTCACCTTTTTTCCTTTTTTTCACCACCTGCACTAACATTGTTAGAACCCATGTTGATTTCTCTCACAAGAAAATCTGTCATGCGTTCGTCTTGCGGGAAAACAAAGAAACTGCCTGTCATAGATTGTCGTATTTAAAGCAGGTCGTCGAATGTAGAAACAAATGGCGAGTCAAATTTCGAAAAGATCGTGTATTGAAGCGATCGTATATCGAGGTACCACTGTACCTAAAATTAGAGCCAGTACCATTAATTTTTACGTCTACTCACACATTGTTTTTGTTGTTGCTGACCTTCACGGTTAAATCCACTGGTTGGCAGCATGCAGCTTGTTGCATTTCCCCAAGCTACGAGCTTGTTTGCCAAGGGAATATAGAACAGAAGGGAAACAAGGTAGATATGGGTGGTGTGTGGAGCGGGTCAGGAGCTTGACACAGGGGAGGCATGGTGATATGTGAAAGTCATCGCTGCTAAGCTAAAAAAACAACACATGGGGCGCGATGCAACTGCAGTGGCAAGCGACACGCACCACCCTCTGCCTGTGCGTCATCACTCCTCTCTGATTAGCTATGAATTTGGAGGGCATTTTAAAATTTCCGTTCTTTTCTGAGAGTCAACAACTTCCCATACTGCTCCTTTTTTTATTTAATTCCTGGAAATCATGTCGACAGTTATCATAAAGTATGTGCTGGTCGCATACTGCTAAAATTATACGCTCCTCCATGTTGACAAAGTTTGGTGTGTAGATGTCAATTTCCGGGTTGGCCAGTGTCCTCACAGGTGATTTGTTGACCAATAAATCCATTGCTGATTGGTTATAGTGCCAGGTGACAGTGACATAAATGAAACAAAATTACTATGAAAACCTAATTTTTAAGCAGTATACCCCTTGATGTAAAAACCATAGAGAATAAAACATAGATTCATAAGTTTTATGCATTTATTATGAAACTACTTATCGGTTAAACAGTGAAAATTAGAGGAATACATTGCATGTCGATATACAGTTGGCGCCCCGGGATCCTCTGCTTACTTCTGTAATATTTTAAGTTAGGGGCCACTGTGCTCCTAGGGAAAAATGTTAGTCTAGAGCTCTGACTTGCATGTGCCTGGCTCGTCTCTACTAATTGTCAGCATATTCCATCAGACTCATGTGTCACAAGACAGTGTGCTCCTTAAAACATCACAAAGAACAACTGAGAACAAAAACATGACAGTTACCAGCTGTGTATATAAGGCACAGACGCATATCATTCAGTGTCAGGTCGTGAGCGACTCAGCACACACCTGCATGTCGACTGTCCATTACCGCTTCACCTGATTGTTTTCTTTGCCTGCCAACATCAATAAAATCCTGTGTTCGCGATACGCAACTGGTTCCTCCATCTCGTACCATGGTTTTATTACATACATTTTATTAGGTACTTAAGTAACACAAGCAATAAAAGCAGGTATGTTTACGATTATCGATTAGTATGTTAGCAAAAATACCATTTGCCTTCAAAAAAAAAAAAGTAATTAAAAAGACCCATTTGATACCTTCCAAACATAATTTGAGGCAACCCTTTTAAAGTCGTACAGATGCACGACACAAACACTCTCTAAAAACAAGTATATTTTGTCAGAAATAAAAGTCATAGTCTTTAAGGAATAAAGGAATAGAGTCCAAAAAAGTTTTCCAAATATTCATCATGGAAGAGCCAAGTTTTATCAGGGAAGAAATATATATTTGACAAAGTGAATTTAGAAATGTATATTTCATATAATTTAGCAGAAATGCTACATATGGGCTTACAGTAATTCTGCAATGCTTATCATTTCAACCCAATATACCACTTTTACAGTACATGAAGGTTTTTTAAAAATGTTTATAATACTACAAAAATACCCAGAAGCAACCCGTAGTTTCTCGTTTGTTTTCTCCACGTGGTCTAAATGCTCTTGACACGCTCCAAATCAGCTTGAAACAGGCCCATGTTTTTCTTACTTCAAGTGCATATGAGCTTTTCTCTTTGGAGATGTTTCACTTAAGGGACATTCAACAGTGTCGAGCTTGATGTGTGCTCAAACATCTGAAGGCTGTATATTTTTGGCTTTCAATACTCATCGGAATGGCTTGAATTCTTAATCTTAGTTGAATATGTGTGCTTCGAAAATGAGAACATTGAGCTCTCTCCACTCAATAGGGTTGTAGTTGAATGAAACGTGAAGTGAGCAAGTTGACAGATGGCACTAATGTACTACTAATATCTTGATAGGCCTCCCCAACCCCACCAACAAAAACTGATTGAATAAGCGCTGATGAAGCTTCAATGGATGACTTTAAAATATATATTAATTTGAAATTATCGGTTGTTATTATTACTGTTGACCAGTCTAACAAGTATCATGAATATTACGTACTAGGTGTTGCATATTTTTGTGCTCAGAAAATTACACTCAATTGCAGTTCCAGGCACAGTTAGGTTGGGCAGGGACCCGGGGCAGTAAATTGCTTGGGGCGCATGCACACGAGGTGCACGCGAGTGATTGTCTCCTGCAGGGGGGCCCAAGTCCAGTCCTCGAGAGCCCCTATCCAGCCTGTTTTCCATGTCTCCCTCCTTTAACACACCTGAATCAAAGGATCATCTCATCAGTGAGCTCTACGGGAGCCTGATAACGATCCTGATGATTTGAATTGCCGTTTTAATGAAATAATGACACATTTAATAACAAATGTTTGCATTTAAATCCATGGCACAGAACGGAACTGTGAAATTATTAATTGCAAATTTAATGCTGTTTTTATTTAATTAACCTTGGCACTTTTAGGCAAGGCAAATTTACTTTAATATCACAATTTAACACAATGTAAAAGTGCCTCACATCACATGAAAATCAGCAAGACAGATTTTAGTTCTCCATACACTTTGTCCAACTTTCTCAAGAGTGGGAAAGTAAAATTAACTGACACTAATCCACAGCTGGTTGAGTACTGAAAATATTTCTAAAACAACAGGCTCGGCTAATGATACAGTCATAGACTTCATAATGTATTGACGGGACATGGGGCCAATAAATAGGGGGCCTGCATGACCGAGTGGAATCACAGACAAAGAGCTTTTTCCGCTGAAAATTCTTGTGAATAAATGCTTAAATCCCTGAATTCTTTAGACATATGGACGTAAAACAGAATCTCGATTCTTGGTTAAAAGCCCAAAAAAATGTGCAGTTAGCATTTATTTTACATAAATATGTTGAAGTACAATGCTAATCTGTTAGTAAATGTAGCTAGTGGCCGCCTTATGTAAACAGAGCTTTTCCAATGAAAATTATTGTGAATAAATTCTTAAATCCCCGAATTCTTTATAGATATGGACGTAAAACAGACTCGATTCTTGGTTAAAAGAAAAAAAAAAATAGTTTACGTAAATACGGTATGTCGAAATACAATGCTAGTCTGTTAGTGAATGTAGTGTATGTGTAGTTTTATGAGAGTCCTATGTAAACAGAGTTTTTCCGGTGGAATTTCTTGTGAATAAATGCTTAAATCCCCGAATTCTTTATAGATATGGATGTAAAACAGTCTTTATTCTTGGTTAAAAGCACAAAAAAAAGTGCAGTTAACATTTATTTTACATAAATATGTCGAAATACAATGCTAGTCTGTTAGTGAATGTAGCTAGCGGCAGCCTTATGTAAACAGAGCTTTTCCGGTGAAAATTCTTGTGAATTAATGCTTAAATCCCTTAATTCTTTGTAGATATGGACGTAAAAGAACCTCGATTCTTGGTTAAAAGCAACAAAAAAAAACGTGCAGTTAGCATTTAATGTATGTAAATATTGCGAACTATGATGCCAATGCAGTAGCGATCCTTCCTGTTTGTATGCAGTACAGCTTTTGTACTTTTTCAACAGAAATCCGGCATTAAATCGCTGCGTACGTGTGTTTGTGAATAGCTTCACTTGATGTGGGCGGCCCATACTTGAAGGTGAGGCGCAGTGGATGACCAATCTGACCCGTCAATGCCATTATGAAGTCCATGATACTGTATAATTTAGCTTAAGGAGTATGTCATTTAAACGCTGTAAATAACCGCTAGCTTGCAATTGCGCTAAGAATACGTGTTTATGCAATTTAAAAAAGTTTTTTTTCATCACGACAAACCTCATTCTTTTTCACGTTTATGCTCCTCCTCTACCTAAAGTGCGACCCGGAGCGCTTTTTTCTTCTCATGACTTTGTCACCGTAACATCGCTCAATTGCGGAGGCTAAAAATAATACCTTCAAGTTGGTCACTGGTCTGCGGGGGGTGAGATTAGCGACTGTGGTGAGATTACCGCATCACAGGAAACAGTGAAACGGGCAGGACAATGATTTCATTATTATTTAAAGACTATTATATGTATTGTTGTTCTTTTGTTTTATTGTCTTGTATAATTTTTGGAAAACTGCTATCATCAAATATTATTTGAACATTTTTCTTGACGCCCTTTTGGACGCTGCGATGCCCCTAGCATTTGCCTAGCTCGCCTTATCGACCACACGGACTGGTACGAAGTAATCTTATTGCGCTGTATTTTGTAGGTCAACTGTTGTTGGGTTTTTTTTGTGATTTTTTTTTTTTTTTTTCTTATGGGGGAGGGGCGAAACGTCTTGTCGCCCAGGGCACCATATAGGCTAGGAACAACACTGATTAGACTCTATGCAAAGGAGACATAATAACGTTTTCAATGAAACCTTCATGTGCCAAGAGACAAAAAGCAAAGACAAACAAGGAGGACAGCTCATATTTGTTTTTCACCGTGCTTTTGTGCACAGACTTTAAAAAGCACAAGTTTAGTGTGTTTTGCTTTTGACTAACAGAGTCCATCAGCTCCTTCAACTATCACAAGAGCTGCAGAAAATGGAAAATCATCATTGGCCTTCCCTTTTGGCTCTGTGTTTCATTTCTCTGCTGGAAAATTGCCATTGCTCTTTTTTTCTCATTCACAGCCTTGAGGAAAGTGAAATATTTGTTCCAAGAACAGCCTTGTCTAATGAAGTGGCAGAATGCAGTCAGAGGTTTTGATTCAGGGCCGGATATGGAACTTTAGCACTTTCATCAAGGGATTCGTCTTTTAATGGAAATGATTTTGCCCTACAAGGTTGTTCTTTGCAAAAAATCAAATTGTGTTATTTGGAAATATGCTAAAACTTTGTTTGATTTTCGTGTACTGCAATATAGCCCGCATACAGCTTGATGTAAAGTTGTAGAAAAATATATGCAATTGGAAAAGTATGCAAGTAAAGATATGTAAAAGATACATATTCTTATTTTGTTAAATAATCAAATTCGGAGAAAGATTTTCTGCAAAAATGAAAAGAACAGATCTACTTAGCAAGGAACATTAGGTTGATCTGCTGAAACATTTTTTCTTGATTTAAAATTGGACACATTTTACAAGTTTTGGTAAGGAAGCAAATTGTGGAAGCATCGGATAATCTTAATGTGACCCATGATCCAAAATTAAATAGTGAATCCCTTGGCGTGTTAAAAGTGCATTGAAAAGGGGGAAAGGAAAAAAAAAAACATGTTTATCTACTCCCCCCCTCCGCCTCCAGCTTTCGCCCTTCACTCCGGTGGTTGTGTGCACACAGGATTTGCCAGCAGCTACCAGCTCACTTCCTCCTACTTGCTCAAACTCAAATCCCGGCGCCATTCATCCAGCATCGGGTGGTCCGAGGCACCTCTCCAGCTCTTAGTGGCGTGAGATTGGCCCCTCGGGCTGGTGGCAAGATAAAGTGTGGCATGGAGAGGCTTAAGTGAGCAACCGGCTGACGCCGCTAAAGTTGGTGCGGCATGGAGATGGGTCTGAGGTTGACTTTTTCCAAGAATGTATGCATAGCGAAGGAAGCAGGTGACAGGGACAGAAGGCAAAGGAGTTTGCCAAATTGTGTGTTTGTTTATGGAGAACGAGCTCGTCTTGGAGAATCTGCTCGAAAGCTGTTTAACTCTGGGGAAAATACTGCTCAAGAACCAAAAAATGCAATAGAGGTGCATATAGTCAAGCTCATTACACCCCATAATTTTCACAAATGTACAACACAAGATTGAGCCATGCCCCAAAAGACAAAGGTTTTAGTCGGTCATCTGCACATACCACTTCACTTCCTTGACAACAATTATTAGAGATTAAGTGTGCAACAACTAATCGATTAATACAGTTGTTGCCAACGAATTTAATACTTGACTTTTGTCTGCGGCCATTAGTAGTACTGTTTGAGTACTTGTTTGTGTGTAAAGCCTGAATTATGCTTCCGCGTTGCTGTGAAGGCGTAGCGACGATGTACTGTAGACCCTACGGCGTCAATGACCATTCGATAGTTCTGCGGTAAGGGAACGCGTTGTTCTGCAACTCACCGCCAAGTCACTAGAGGAGTGTTGCGTTGTGTTTTTGCGGTTTTGGGGGACTCTTGTCGAATACCTTGAGTTTTCTTCCGGTTTGACAACAATGGCAACGGAGATGCATCGCTTGAATGTGGATCATTAGCTCATCATTTGAGGCGCAGAAGACTGTTGCGGAGCTAGTCTGTCCGATTGTTGATGCCACACAGAGGCTGGCAGTCACATTACGAATTCTAGCATCGGGTGGAAGCAAGTAAGCTGCGTTGTCCAGCGTTTTGTCTGATTTCTTTGCCGTGTCTTACAACCAGCCAGTTGGAAGCCATAGCAGATTTCTGGCGGCTATGGAACTTCTCAAACTGCATTGGAAGCCTTGATGGTAAACACGTTATCATAAAAGCACGGAGGCACTCTCCGTCAGTGATGATGTATCAAGTTTGTGAACTGTCTGTTGTTGAAAATTAAACATCAAAACAACTGTTTTGACACCAAACCTGTGCTTTATTCTTCATATACTTGAAGTGTAAAACTTAAATAAGTCACAGACTCACAGCAAACAGGTGCACACAATTAATGATAAAGTGCACCAACCCAAAATATGACATAACGTGACATATTCGCTTCCAAACACACACATACTTGTCTTAGAGGTTCTTCCATTTTTTTATATTGCTGACCTCCAGCTCCATATTTTCAGCAATCTCCTTTCACAAATTGCTTGCCATTTTGCAATCTATATAATGTCTGGACGAGGCATTGTAGAGGTTGTCATACTTGTGGACCTCTTCGATGATACTCTCATCAGCTTGGTCCATTTTTGTGTGTAGCACAACAATGTTTGAAAATGGCGGTGATCTCGCGCTGAGCCGGAAACAGCAGTCGGAGCGGACCAATTAGTCCATTTGCATCACGTCACCCCGCGTTGACATAATGCCTAGTTAGTAAGAGTGTAACAGTACATGTATTCGTATCAAACCGTTTCGGTACTTGGCGTTCGGTTCGGAACGGAGGTGTACCGAACGAGTTTCTGACGTAATGTAACCCTTACTTTTCGAGGCTGTGAGTCGATCGGGTTACAGTTTCTTTGTGTAGATTATATTTAATCCGTCTTCCCTACTATAATGAGGACCAACAAGGTAGGACAGTAAGAAACATCAGCGGCGCAACAACTTGGCCGCCGCGAGAACGCAGTGAAACGCGGCCGTTAAAGTTAATCAGCGAATGCACACCAGTCGCAGTGCAGCCATGTGTTGCGTCCCAGAAGCGGCTCAATGCGATGCACGCGAAAACAACGGCAGAGTTTATTATTTGACACGAGACGTGGCCCTCATGCGTCAATACTACTAGCTAGCAGACCGGGCAGACCGGAAGTCACTCATGTAAAAATACGGTGGATCCGGTCGATTTTCAAACTAATATGCAATCGTAACCCACTTTTTGAGTCCATCAGATCTCGAGTGGTAGATCGGGGCACAGTTGACTTGTCTTTGTTGATTTGCAGTTGTCTTCTCTGCTATAATAATAACCAACACGGCCCCATATTCAATACAAAACCCTCCTACCACAACAAAACAAGTAGGAACTAATATTCACATAGGAACTAAAGTTATACAACATAAAATATACAATATAAATGAATACTACATCAAATTTATAAAATACAAACACATAGTAAAATAAATAATAGCCCATTTAAATAAAATAAATTGAAATGAGCTAAAACACCTGTAATTAAATAATAAGAATAATATACAGATCCTGCTTACACAATTAAATTTATTAATTTCTGTGTGGTGCTTTAACTTGAGAAAATCCACCAATAAAGCTTTTGAAAACGGTTCATAAGAAAAAAAAAAATCATTGAGGCATTTCATTTGTAAAATACATGTTAAAATCTTTGTCATTGGGATTGCTTTTCTCTTTAGCACAGGACTTCTTTTTTCTTCTTGCTTTCAGAAAGAAAGCTGACCAATACGCGGGGTCTGAAAGGCAAATTGTTGTTGGATTATTATCTTTAAATACCCGCTACTTTTTGAGCAGAATTCTAGATTTGTATAGGCTACTGCTCCTATTGTTGAAAGCACAAAAGTGTGTAATAAACAACTAGCACATTTATATTTTGCATTTTGTTTTCTTACTGTACCGAAAATGAACCGAACTGTGACCTCAAAACCGAGGTACGTACCGAACCGAGATTTTTGTGTACCGTCACACCCCTACAAGTTAGGATTTTGTGGATGTGCATGTCAGGCTATGGTGGAGGGTCGTAAATCGGGTCTCCCTTGAAGGTGTAGGTCAGCAGCAGAAGAATAACTTAAGCCTTAATGTGACGAAGTGCGCGCATGCGCCAGTGATTACAGCAAGAGAGATAGTTCACTTTGCAACTGTTGCTGCTGCTGTTGGGGTTAATGAATCAATAACAGTATGAACTGTCGAGAGTTAGACTGTCTTTTGTGTTGTTAGATCCAGTGTGCGTCCGTCAGTGGTGAGTAAATGAAACCAAATGTATTGTTTGTATTTTGTGCTTATAAGACGTTACTACTTTGCACGGAGCGCTAAGCTTGTTAGCAATTATGCTAATTAGAGTCTTAAGTCAGTACTTCTCAAATAGTGGGGCGCAACCCCCCAGGGCGTCGCAGAGCGATGCTGGTGGTGGCCTTTGTGAACTCGGGGAACATACTTTTTTGTCGTACTAGAATGAAGTGTAATTGCACATCCATTCAGTGGGTGGCAGTGGCTCTGTCATTTTCAGAGTGTGCACATTATTTTTGAACCAAACAAGAGCACACAGCAAAGAGCACTTGAGATATGAAGCGCTATGACGAGGAAATATGACTAGGCGTGGGAGACGAAGAAAGACCAGTCTCTTTACTGTATGTAAAAATCTTTGCAGCGGACAGCAGGATGCCAAATCAATTAAGAAGTCACTTAAGGACATTAGACCCCAATGACATTAATAAGCCACTTGATTTTTTGTTCAGCGAAAACGTGCCGAGTATTTCCAACAATCATCCTGCTTTGTCAGTGTTACACACAAGACAACAAGCACTTTTAGCATCATATAAGGTAGCATACCAAGTTGCTCAATGCAAAATAATCCCACAATATAGCAAAGGAGCTGACACTACTTGCAAAAATAAAAACTGTCCCTCTGTCCAATGACACTGTCATTCTTGTTCTATTCATTTTTGTTTTTACGGTCAAATTATTTTGCATATTGGCCTTGTGAGTTAATAAATCCAAATTGATTAGCAACATTATTATTTATTGATTGTATTCAATTTTATTTTTCAGTATCAAATGGTCAAAAAATGTACCTTGAGTGTATTTTTACAGTTTGGATGTGACTTCTTTTTTTTTTTTTTAATTCATTTTCACCGGTGTAACCCCCTTCACTCCCGGCCGTTTCACTGGATTTTGACTGAGTTTGCAAGGCCCACAGAAAATGACGTTCTATTGCTATGTAAACATGGAACCCACCAAAAGAAAGATTAGCCTCCCTTCTTTCAGCAGGAAAAAAGTTAGTTCATATCTTTTTCCATTCTTTAGAAATCAGCATTGGAAAATAGCTTTGTTTGAGCAATTTTCCGATTTCTGATGAAAAAAAAAAAGAAATTGAGCTTTATGTAAAACCATACATTTCAAACATAACTTTGACTTTAACATAGCTATTTATGCTTTTCCTTCTACAAAATAACAACAATACAAATAGAGCTTTTGATAGCAAAGTAACAATTTATTTACACATAACTAAACTATTGAACTGAGAGATGACACTGTTGTGGCTGCGACAGCCGGGGTAAACTTTTCCCTCATCGCCGCCTGTCTCATTAAGATGGATTTTTTTGAGTTTCTCTTGTGGTGACCACTGCCTCGTGGCGAAATTCTCCTTGGGAACTTGTGTTCCTGGGGCAGAACTGGTTTGGCCGTACGCGTTTCCGGCTGAGTCGCGGGACACTGGCGGGTGAAGGGGGATGCGAGCGGCCGAGCCCGGCGGCTCAGGCTCTGCTCGGCGAGCAGCACGGACTCAACAGCATCGTCCGGTGCACTGGTGGTCCCGGTCGTTCTGCTTGGTCGTCCAGCGCCTGGTATCCCGGCCGTCCTCCCGGTTGTTCTGCTCGGTCGTCCGCCGCCTAGCATCCTGGACGTCCATTCCGTCATCTTCCGCCGGTGCCCCGGCCATGCGTCCCGCCTGTTTGTTCCGTTGAATCGGGTTGCAGGTCTTACCAAATGAGCTACTGCCCTCCAGTGGCCAGTTTTATTGCTTTAAAATTGATTTTCAGCATTGTGCTTTGAAGCTAAGTTGCAAGAAAAAAAAATCTATTACTGATACAACATGCATGATGAAGATGAAGTGCATTGAGTGTAAAGCTTATGGTTAGTGGCTTAGCAAGTGTACATTTCAAAATAGAAGCATGTCATGTTCAGCTTTCTGGGGGCAGTCGCATATACTTCAGATTCTACACTAACAATACATTTAAAATGACACCCATTCTGAAAAATCTGATTGGAAATGATAATATGATGTAATAAATGATAATAATTTGGCTTCAAATCTGTTGCATGCATACTTCAAGACAAGATGACAGTCATTTTGGATCAAATTAACACTTTTAATGGGCTCTAATTGGCAGACGACAAAAACGACAGTGGATTTCTCACCTACTGTATTTCATATTCTGCACCTAACTAGCTTTAAAATAACTCATTATGCATTGTGTGTTTTTTAAATATTTATACATTTTAATCTAGTTTGTTCTATTTAAGAATAACAATTTATTGCATTTAAATAATTGCTTTATTAGGAAGTATTGCCACTATATTCGTGGTTGAATAGGTTAAAAAAAAAACAGGCAATAATGTCGCATATCCTAATAATTTATGAGACAACATATTGCCTACTAAAATATATTATCGCGACAGGCCTAATAACAATCTCTAATGCTAGTTTGTGCAATGAGTAAAGCTTCAAGCGAGGAGGAATGCGACAGCCGCCGAAATTTGAAGTGCTTCCTCCTGGAGTGGGGAGTGGCGAATCAGCAGCAGTGACGTTGTCCACCATGCGGTGTCGATCAGCTGATGAGCGGCGCATGTCATGGTGGGAGGGGACTCAATTTGGGAGGCTCAAGTGACGGGCAAAAACAAGAGTTAAAGTGCCAGAGCCATCACACGCGACATTTGAAAGCAGGAATATCTTTTACAGTATTATATAGTATTTTTGCCTCTCGTAACCTAAAATTTCTTTCTTAACAAGAATCAATGTTCCCATTTAAACGTGTCGTACCCTGAAAATAACGTTTGTAGAGACATTCGCAAGTAGAGGTACCTACCACTGTGCCCTCTACGAAAAGCACAAAAATGCAAGCAGGTGAGTTGAGTTGGTTCTGCAGAAAAAATAGTTGTTATGTGTGAACAAGGCTTTAGTATAGTGAGATTTTGTGGATCTGTGTGGTCATTTTTCTCCAAAGCTATTCAATATAAAAAGCACAGATTTCACCTTAAACACATACTACGCACCTTTTTGCTTTAGGCATTGAGAATTCAAGTGGAGTTGCTATGGACATTGTGGAATTGCCTCTATAGTCATTGCCTGCTTGCTCAAAAAATGCATTTTATAAAACCTTGAAAAGAATGGTAACGTTAAAGAAAGATTGACAGGAAAAATCAATTCCAATCACTTCATGTCTCAGCCACTCTTTTCTTTGTCATAGCACATCAATGCAACTGTAAAAGTGACTTAAATCTTACCTGAGGCTTTTGAGAGTTCACATAACAGCGTCCTGTTTTGTGTCAGACTATTCAACCACATTTCATATAATCTCGTTTTGCAATAATAACAAAGTTTGTCTTCATCTAATTCGCCATCTGATCAAACGCAGAGCTTGACGTCCGTAGGGACTCCAGGGTTAGATGTGCTTTGAAAGCTAAAGAACAGAAAAGAACCCGCTTCTGAAAAATATCTGGCTTGCTATCTGTCGTCTCTGAGTTATTTCCATCTAAAAACACTAATCTCAATCTGCTCTTCCACAAACACGTTTAAAATGTCATTCTAGACCTTTTCTTCCCCCATGAATTCGTTACTGCTTTACCGTTATAATGCAACAGTAAGTGGCACTGGAATGTGATCATTTTCATATTTGCTGCGGGACATGCCGTCAACGGCTGTCAACTTGAGGTATGTGCCGAGGACAGTCAAGAGGCTTGGAGCTATACTTGCCATTTAGCCCTCTCCAATTGATATCCTTCACCAGTGAATTACTTATTCATTTTGTCATTATTTCACACTCTTCTACCAGCTGCAAAAAGATGACTTAGGAATGGCGATTGCCTGTGAGAATACAGAGTGATTTACAGTAAATATACCAAAGGATGGGAAAAAAATGTGTACTTTTGGAATGTTTTCAGGGTTTCCTTTAGGGTTTTTGAAGCTGTGATGGTGGTGAGCGACATCGGAGTCAGACAGTCCAAACATGTCGTGCTGTGGCGAAATTGTTTCATTTCATGACAAATGAGAATTTTTTTTTTTCACACTTATTTTTTTTTTCCAAGAAGAACCGTAACAAATATCTATTTGAATATCTATTTTCTTAGCCAACCTAATGTCATAGCTCTCAGCTACGGTACATGTACGTAAAATCTTTAGTTGATTACAGCTACTAACAATTCATAGTCCTTTTTTCCCCCTTTTCTTTATTTGGCCCTAACACATACTACATTACCACAAAAATAATAGTCCGTCTATTAACGGACCCGCTACCGTTGACAACTCTCTGACAAATCAACGAACAAATGCTATGCTAGTATGCGAAGATGTCAATGTCAATATTAGGGTCATTTTCACAGGTATAAACCAGAATTACATTCTTTAACTTGAAATAACTTTCTGTAGATTTTTGTCCGAATTTCCAACTCCGCACCAATGTAGTCAGGCACAAGCTTGCAACAGAAGAACTGATGTGATTTTTTAAATAAAGCGTGTAAAGGAACAATTTTTATTTAACGTGCCATGTCAGACAACTTCTGGCAAATAGTGGATCAATAAGGCTTGGTCTTTTCTTGCTTTTATGTGAAGTCACTTCTTTTTATACTGTGAAAGTATAACACAGAAATATACACATATCCAATGCTCAATGCACTACAAACTGTACAACACAATTGCATACACAACCTTTAAGTAGATATCATAACTTGCTTGAGCTACTACTATCCTTAAGCATAGGCTGGCTTCTATAATAGAACAACAAGACTTAAGAAGTTTTGTTCATATGTCTTTTCTCCACAGAGGTATGCATATACTGCGCATCAATAGGTTACTGGAAACGTAAAATACTTACAGACATATATTTCCGAGTAGCAGAAAGCACTCACAAGTGTCATTGCAACCGACAGACACAGCACTGTGGAAGAAAATGACTTGTGAGCCAAACTGTCACAAAATAGATGCAGTGAATTATTATGACCAACAGGTGGCAGCAACGCAATGCAAAAGGTCAACTGTTTTCCCACACTGGCGCTTATAGCAGCACAGATGTATTGTTAAATTATACAAATTATAATTTAGAATGTATCTTAAAAAAAAAAAAAAAATCGAATTTGCAAGGCGTGGCGGCTTTTGTTTTAGTGTGGTTGTGCACCACAATCTTTTATATGTAGGGGAAACCCTGGTTTTAATTTTTTACGTAAATTGGTTAAAAAACGGGGTCTCACATCTTTTACCACTACTATTGCAACTAGAGCCCCTTTCTGACATACAGTGAACTCCGGTTAAATCCCGTGATTTAAACGGGTAGCCCTTATGCCTAGGATGTACTGAAAGCATAATTCATGGACGAAAACTGGAAACACTTGGACGAAAAACCTAAACGACGAAAAATACACATGTATATAATTCATTTTTTATTATTATATCATATTTTATATATATATATTATATTATATATTATATTATATTATATGATATATCATTTTATTTCATTATTTTCCAGTTACAGGTAGTCCCCGGGTTACGAACAAGTTACGTTCCTACACTGACGAAATAACTTTCCACGTAAATCAGAATTAACCCTTTAAGTACCCCAAAATCTCAAAATAACTATCCAAAAAGTCCAAAAGTATTGTATTTCGTTTAATGATGGAAGATACACTACCCTATGGTGGTAGCGTTGGGTCTGGCTGGCCTGTCGCCTTACCCCAAATTCATATCGCCTGCGGCTGCAACAAGATTCGCATACTCATATTTAGTATTTACTCAATAGACTCAATATGACAGTTTCCACTGCCTGCGGAATCGTCTACGACGTGCTGCAGGTAATCATAGGCTTGACGCAGAAGTCTTATTTTTTACGGACGGCATAGCATGAAGTGCTGGAAAGGACATTTGATACAAAATCTGATACAAAATAAAACTACCGGTTCCCTTTCAAAATAAAGCACTTTCTTCAACGAGGTTCATGGTTATTATATTCACTTCGAGGTGAAATGTTCTGTAAAGATTAAGGATGCAACAATACTCAGTTTTATATTGAACCGTTCAATACCCCTCTTCGAATCAATACGCAAAAATATTTGATCCAATTGAAAAAGCTCCCAAAATGTATTTTCCGAACTTTTTTTGTTGTCTCTCTCGCTATACAAGTAATGTCCAGCACATCTTTGTCTTGTCAAAAAAGCTATGAGAAGGCTCCTTCCCACTAGCAGCCCCACCCCCTCCACTCCTTCCCCAAACTGCCTGAAGTGCGGGAGCCGTGGCGCACCAGGATCATTGCTCGTGAGGGAAGACAGAAGCTTAAGGAGCGGGCTTGCCGGCGTCAACGTCGTACAGATCCGTTGTGTGGCCGCATTTTGGGTTTGATGATTTGCCATCCCCACTTGTACATATTTAACAAAGACTGTCTTTACGGATATATACAGCAATGGCCGCTAATATATTGTCGTCAACTTGGCTGCTACGAATAATCTCGGTTTGACATCAGACAGTTTAACACTCTGGGACACAGAGAGCTAACTCACAGTTACATGATGAACAATGAGAGGCAAATTAAGAGCGCTATACTTCAAACTCGTCCTGTTTATGAAAGTGGATTGTCAAATGCTGGTGTTGGGCAGTAATGAGCAGACGTGACTTCTGTGGCGTTTGTTAACTTTTTTAATCCCCCGACAACACTCGCGCGCACACACTAGATATCACCAAATAGCAACCGAGATGTGCTACATTAGATCCCCCCAAGTCCCATGCCATTGGCTGCGTGAATCCAGAGTGATCATGGGACGCGTAATCCATATACTATATCAATTAATTAAAAAACGCCTTGACTGAATTGAAGTTAAGCCGGCCAAATCAATCCATATCAGTGACTATAGATAATGCTGCAAATATTGTTAATTCAGTAGGTAACAAGGACGGACTTTGACCACAAATAGGATATTTTGCTCATGTGGTAAACATAGCTTCTAAGACAGCTGTAGCAATCAACAGTGTGCCCAGCCTCACTTTACAAACAGTAAAGATTGTTCTCAGCACTTTTATACAAAATTTCTTCAGATCAGTAAGAAGTAAGCACACAAATGTTATGAACTAAAATGCATTTTTATATGATGGCATTGTTATTTTTGCTGGTTAGCAAAATTAAAAAAGGTAAAAATAAATAAATAAATAAATAAGTAACACTTGTATTTTTTGTTTCGGAGCATTAAATCTATTGAATTGAATCGAAAAATGTGTCCCTCGTATCGTAAATCGTACCGAACCATGCCTTAACTGTATTGTTGCATTCCTGGATAAAAATATTTAATTTTCCATACTTTTCATTATCATGAACAGATAAAATATTTACTTTTTTTATGAGCTTGTAATGTCCTCATGCAGACAAAAGACACACTCAGTCGATAATTTATATTTCATTATTTGTGTTGTGATAAAACAACAAAAAACAATGTTGCACTTATATTACCCATCGTTTATTAAGTGTCTGATGTTAGGACGTACATGGTACATAATGTGCCTGAATTCGTGTATTCTCGTGAGAGCCCTCGTGATTTCCTCTGTCTAATTGCCGCAGACATTAATAGCGCAAACGCTAACTGGTAAAAACCATAAACTTAGACGTTTTCGTAGCCGTCACGCAACCGTGTCGCAGCAGGCGGTGTGAATTCAGGGTAATATGACTGAGCAGACTCAGACGTCTGACATGGATAAAGGATAGCTGCACTCTTGTTTGGCCCACATAAGGCTGTAAGTTGTTTCAGCTAATATATATTTTTAAATGCATTTGTAATTAAGTTTAGAGCTAAAGTTTGTGGAGTTATGAGTGAGTGATTTGCTATGAGAATTGTAAATACATTAGCATTCGTAACATTTAAGCTAGCGGACTTTTCTTAGGCAAATTAGGCTTATTTAAGCTACTAAATGTATACCTTATATGATGCTAACAGTGCTCGTTGGTGTATTTATGTAACACTGACAAAGTGGGACGACCGTTGTCAATATTCGGCACGTTTTCGCTGAAAAACAAGCAACTGATCAATGCGGTTAGGGTCTGATGTCTTTAAGTGACATCTTAACTGATTTGGCTTTCTGCTGTCCGCTGCCAACATGTTTAGACACAGTAAACAGACTGGTCATTCCTCATCTCCCACTGCATTTAAAGTCAAACCCAAACGCGAAACGCTACATATGCTTCGTCATATTTCCTTGTCTTAGCTTTTCATAACTCCAGTGCGCTTTGCTGTGTGCTCTTGTTTGGTTCAAAAATACTGTGCACACTCTGAAAAGGAGAGCACCACTGCCACCCACTGAGTGGATGTGCAATTACACTTTATTCTAGTGCGGCTAAAAGTTCCCCCAGGTCAGATGCACCACCCCCGGCAACGCTATGTGTGCCCCGCTATTTGGGAAGTTTTGAGTTAGAGTCACTGCCTATTTATTTGGGGAGATTCCCAGGTCACTACCTGCTTTATAACCCAAAATCAACAGGAAGTAACCCATAAATGCCCCAAAATCAACAGAAAGTGACACAGAAAAGCCCCGAAATGAGCTTGTAGTCACAAAAAAGAACAACAAATGACCTGAAATGCCACAAATTTAACTCACTGGCCGTTGACCGCCATCAACGTCCAATCCCTATGAAGTGGGAGGGATGGCAGTGAATGAACAAAAATTTCATTCCATTAGTGATAAGCACAATTCAATTAATAGCAGAAGGATGAAAAAAGCGTGTTTTCTGTTTATTGCTCGTATTGTAAAATTTTGTCGAATTATTTCCTGACCATTGTATCGATATTTACTATATCGCCATATTGTGAGATCATCATAATCGTGAGCCTTGTATCGCAAATCGGATCCAGAGGTTTCCACCCCTAACTGCAACAGTGTAATTCTGCAAGGTGTGAGTTTGACATTCTCCTGAACAAAATAAACAGGCACATTACCAAAAAGTGGAAAAATTCAACAGTACCATGACTTTGTTTCACTTTGAATGTAAGAAACTCTTTCTCGCATGCTCTTTTTTGACATTCTGGCCGACTGTAGATAGGTGCCTGAATTGAAGGGCAGCTGCTGAGCCATTCAAGCGAAAAGAGAAACATAATGCAGGGACTAATCCTTGCAAAGCTGGGAAAAAGGTTTTAACAGCCATAATTCCTTCATTTTAATCCATTCAGCGAGGTTTTGACCCAGCTTGAAGACCCCTTTTCATGGGCTGGTTAGCTGCTCCTTGGTCAGTAGAATGTTGTTGTTGTTGTTTTTTTTTTTACCTGACAACAGCAGCTATAGTAGGATTTGTCACAAGAGATGAGTTAGGGACTTTGGGTCGTCATTTACAAGGTTCTGGGTAAAATCCGAAGTCAAGTGAGGATTCGAGGAGTGCAAATTTGTTTTGTTCATTTTTTTGACTCTATTACTACAGTCACAGATAATTGATATGTATGTAATACATTGCTCATCTGGATCAAATTGCTGCAAACAGAAAAATTAAGTGGCCACATTTTACAAAGCAGGGGACATTTTGTGCGAGACTAAATATGTAGAGAGACCAATGCTGAACCCCTGCCGCCTATCCGGTGTTGAGATTATGCCAGACTAATCATGTGAGTGAAAGTCTATGTTGAGGCAAGCCCTAAATTTATACATACAAATTTACAAGGAGTGTGATTTTTGCTCAAGTCTGACTCTGACAATGTGCGCCCTCTGATGGATAAGACACACGCATTATGTTACCCAGGGGTGTCATTTTGGCTTGGACCATCACTTTTTAGATACCCTATGCAAGTTTTCTTTATAGCTACTGCTCAGTAAATAAGGTAGTCGATGGTAGCTTTGCATATAATGCAAAAGCTTCCATCTATAATTTATATACGGATCATCCCCGGGTTACGACGCAGTCGACTAACGTGATTTCCACATTTTGTCTACCATATTATACCTCACAGTATCTTATTTTTTATTTCATTAGTATGACATGTTCTTTTCCTCACTAAACGTAAAGTTGTTCACCTTGACAGCAAACAAGGCAATTGTGTTTTTTTTTTGCTTGATTTATGTTTGACAATTTGTAAAGCTGTAACACACATATTTACACTTACTGTATGTTCAAAACGACACGTATGTTATTAATAAAACAGTTCACACAAAACATTATCGGTGTTGAAATGTCCTTCTTGTCCGATCAAGATGTACATTTAGTAGAATAAATTAGCCTAATTTGCCTAACAAAGGTCCGCTGTTTTGAATGCTACAAATGCTAACATATTTACAATTTTCATAGCAAATCACTCACACATACCTCCTGTAGCTCTAAACTTAATTACAAATGCATACACATAACGAGCATGTAGCAGAGATGAAGCGAATTTATTTTCCTTCATTTAATAATTTATTTATTTATTTGATACCTAAAAATACTTCCAGAACATGGACATGTTGGCTGTGAGCCAGTAGTGTTGCTTCTCGCCATGTTTCGATTGCATCATCATAAGAGGACTACGGTTCTTCACGCTATTTGGTGGTAAACTTACGGCCTTTTAATGGAAAGTTTTCAGCGCCGAATTTTCGCTCACATTTAAAAATATATATATAGTATATATACAGTATATATATATATATTTTTTTTTCAATGGTGCTTCTTCGACACACCCCACCCAGCCGTTCATACACCAAAATGACTGGAATTCTCATGTGACGTTGGCTGTTTTGTTTGACACCCCAAAAATGACAGTTCAGGAAAATATCAAAACGCTACTTTTCCTACATTTTTTGTCCAAAACAAATCATTTATACATAAAAAAAATATCAGGACACTAAGGCCAGGTTCAGACCGCAGGTCATAACGCACAAATCCGATTTTTTTTTGTTTTTTTTCCGACTCAAGTGAGGCATTAAGTTCACCGTCTGATTGGGACGCATAGAAGTGGACCATTTCAAATCCGATCTGCGTCACTTTCGTATGTTGTTTAAATCCGATCTAGGCCCCATTTTTCCAGAATGTGGTGGTGGTCTGAACTGTGAAGCCTCCCAAATCAAAATTCATGCATCAATTACATCAGCAAAGAACGAGAGCGTCAGGCAGGATGTCAGCGATGTAGCTGTGCATTAGCGTTAGCGCCTAGCTTGAACTCGGCTTTTACGCAGGACCCAGGCTTGACCACAGTCTTAAAAAAATAAAATGAAGAAAAGGATGTGCCCAATAATGCTCGATTTTCTTTCTGTGCGCCAAACGAGCAATATTTCATTATTTCTCACATGGCCAAGTCGGGGCAAATTGACATGCATGCATTCTATCAATCCATATAAACTTTTTATTATTCATTCTGTTATTTGTGCCCTCTTTTTGGAAATCAAAATTTGATCACTCTGGAATGACATACAGCCAGCACGTGTAGTTATTTGTTTTGATGCTTCTGCGCATGCGGGTCAGTTAGCTCAGCGCGTGTTGGACTGCGAATTAGTGCGCATGTGTAATACTTGAACAGGCTCAATGGACAAAGGCAGTCTGAACGGGCACACCAAAAAAACAGATATGACAAAAAACGGAATTGATTTCTAATGACACTATTCGCCATTCATTTTAATAGCACAAAAACTTTCATTCACTCCTATTGATTTCCTAAGGCTAAGTTCATACTACAGGTCTAAATGCACAAATCTGATTTTTTTGTCATATTTGTTTTTTTGGCGTGCCCGTTCAGACTGCCTTTGTCCATTGAGACCATTCAAGTATCACGCATGCGCACTCCGACACGCGGTGAGCAAGAAGACCGCATGCGCAGAAGCATCAAAATGACCACACATGCTGGCTGTCATCTGTCATTCCAGGGATATCATATTTTGCTTTTCAGAAAGACGACACAAATAACAGACATAAATAATCCCCGTTTAGGCTTATTTTCAAAGTTTATATGGATCGATAGCATGCACGCACTGTCCGTGCATGTCACACACATGTACGGGCAGTTTGCCCCGACTCTCGGCCATGTAAGCAATGTTGAAATATTGCTCATACAGAGCAGAGAGAAAACCGATCATTCTCAGGCTTATACACAACCCATTTTTATTTTTTTATGACTATTGTCAAGCCCGGCCCTTCCCCAAAAGCCGTGTTCGATGCAAGCTAGGCGCTAATAACGCACCGCTGCACCGTTACAATAGCGTCTCTCTCGCTCTTTGATGATTTAATAGCTGCATGAATTCCGATTTGGGAGACTTGACAGTACATACCGCCGCGACATTCTGGAAAAATGTGGCCCAAATCGGATTTGAACCACATACGAAAGTGACCCAGATCGGATTTAAAATGGTGCAGTTGTATGCGACCTGACACGTTCAGACCGTCAAGTTAATGCCTCACTCGAGTCGGAAAAACATGAAAAAATCGGATTCATGCATTAAGCCTAAGTGACCAGATATTAACAGGAAGTGACCCCAAAATGCTCCCAAATCAAAAGAAAGTGGCCCAATTTGAATAGAAAGTAAACCCAAAATGCCCCAAAAATGATCAGTATGCGACCCTATATACCAACCGTCACAGTTAAGCTATCATCGCAATTTCTGCAGAAATTGCATTTTTTAGTTCTTATCAATATTCCTGAGATAAGAGGTCAGTTGACCTTCTCTTACAGTTTTGTTTTTTGTTTTTTTTTTGACACTTGAACGCCACGCCAGTCGACTACACTGTCCACATTGCGATTGTTTTAAGCATAGTATTTATTCTGTATTCAGCGCACAGCAAGCCACCGATGATACCATTATTTATGTCAGTTATAATTCTTGAGTGCCTAATTCATTTTGCCATTTGCGTCACTGGAACAACTGCCCTTGGCTCATTTTTTGGACAAGGCTGCCTTCTCCTCATTTAGCCCGGCGGCTGACAAATGACTTTGTGAGCAGTGATATGGTCTCCTGCAGGAACAAAAGGAATAGAAATTGAATCCTGGCTTCTAGCAGCAGTCTCATCCGTCATCTTTTTCAATATTGATATCTATTATAGTTATAGATTTTTTTCTCCCTCTTCCCCCCTTCAGCCATGTTCTGTTCTCTTGCCCTGTCGGATCAGCCGCTCGGGGGGCGGTGACCTGTTGATCATGTCACTTTGATTGATGGGTTTCATTGTTTAATTGTCAGTGTGGTCTTCTTTTAATGGAGCGTGTACACAACTGAAAGATCACATCTCGGCCACGGACGGGGTGCAGTATGATGAAAATGGAATGCGATCGTAGCCATTGATTCTGCATCGTCAACCGAGGCCATCGTGAGCCGGTGGGCTCATGTTTATTTCTTCCTAGATCATCTTTCACATATCGCGTGTCAGTTTACGGGAAGATAACATCCCCGGGTAATGCTAATCCTAGCTGCCTTATAAGCACATGGTCGCCTCTTTAGGGATTTATATTGTTTAAGGCATCATCAATGACGCTTCTGACAATTTGAACAATGCATAACCCTTAAATCTAGAATAAAAGGAGGGGCGGTGGGGGAATACGGTACAAAATCAAAATATTTCTCATTGTCATTATCGTCATATGATATTGTTTAGCCACAACTGGATTCATTACCTCATTACTATTCATCCTTCACACAGCCGCTGGAAACAGAAATGTCATTTAATCCATCTGCAGGCGACCAGGATTTTATAACATTGTGAGCTAGTCCTCATGGGAAACGCAGTCTTTCTTAAGGCAAAACAGTACCGCGTTTGTCTGCCTGCGTCGCTAAACTCGACCAGAACTGAAAAGTTACCTCGTGTTGCCTTGTCCTGTGTTTAGCACATGACACTAAGGGGCAGTTTATATGGCGACTCTGCGACACAAAGACACAATGACTGAGTTGCGGACTCCCCTCGCGTGCATATGGTGTTAGCGAAGACGGAAGGCGAAGACGAAAAATTCTGAATCCTGCCTCCAAGTTGGAAGAATCCGACTGCGGGGGGTTGAGGGGTGCTTCCTCGGCATACATATCAAAGGCTCCTGCGGCGCGAGACAAAGCTGTTAACGTCAGCACTCGTACACGTCACATTGGGTGTGCGCAGCGGTGCTACTAAACATTAAAAACAGCAAATATGGCGGAATGTCGGCTTTAGTTTACTGTTTTAATAATAGTTTTAAATTAAATATGTTGAACGTTTCAATTTTTGTGCCTTTTTGAACAAAAGAAAAATGACATTGCTTCGAGTGGGCGGGCATATTTTTTTCCGGGCTGAGGGAGCTTGGTGGGGTCAAAGTGCATCATTCTCTGTCGCCCAGTAAATCTGCACTGCCCCGTAGGGCCTGGCATGAATACTACATTGTTTTCATGTGGAATTGCGACATTGTTCAAATGGAGACGCAAATGCAAATGCAAATTTGAAATTGTTCGTCATTAGTCGCCCACAAGAGTCGCAGTATTTGTTGACGCTCAACTGTATTAATTTCTACAAATATTGTAAAAAAAAAAATGTTGTTGATATAAAAGGTTTTAATAAGTGAAGATTGGGTGAGAATATTTTGATTTCCAAAAAAGAGACCCTCGGCCTGGCCTCGCGATACTTACATTTTACTCGAAATTCACTCAAAGATGCCTTTTCACTTATATAATATATATATATGATATTTAAGTATATCTTTTCATGGGACAACACTGACAAAATGAGACTTTGGCACAAAGAAAATTAAAAGTAAAAAGTATGGCTTAGTAAAACTACTCTTAGAAGTACATTTTTCTCTAAAAGTTACTCAAGTAAACGTTACGGAGTAAATGTAACGCATTAATACCCACCGCTGATCATAGATAAATTGTCTTATAATCAACAACATATTTTAGCATCACTGTATCATGTAGAAAATTGTTTTGTTGTAGGGTGTACAGTTGGATTGGATGTTGTGATTTTTCTTTCTTCACTAAATGCTGCCTGTGTCCTCCTTTTGTGGCCACCCTGTGACAGGGGAAGCGGCAACCTATTCTTTTTGAATGGCACACCTGGATAAATCAATGACTCCGACTACTCATGTTACTTGTTCACCACTGATGTACCAATCAAACTATACAACCCCTAGTAAAAAGTATGGAATCACCAGTCTCGGACGCACACTCACTCAGACATCTTATTATGTAGAACACACTCAGATTGAAAGCTTGAAAAAAATAATGAATTTGTTCAAAAGTGCAACTCCTTGGCATTCAGAAACACTAAAAGAAATGAATAAAAAAACATTGCGGTGGTCAGTAAATGTCTTTTATAGAGCAAGTGCAGTGAAATACATACAGTGGAGTTGAAAGTCGGTGTTGGCCAACGACAGCCCCAAACATCACTGCTCTAGAGGAGACCTGGATGGAGGAGTGGGCCAAAATACCAGCAACAGTGTGTGAAAAGCTTGTGAAGTTACAGAAAATGTTTGGTCTCCGTTATTGCCAACAAAGGGTAGATAACAAAGTATTGGGATGAACTTTTGGTATTGACCAAATACTTATTTTCCACCGTGATTTGCAAATAAATTCTTTAAAAATCAAACAATGTCATTTTTGTTTTTGTTTTTTCACATTTTGTCTCTCATGGTTGAGGTTTACCCATGTTGACAATTACAGGCCTCTCTAATATTTTCAAGTGGGAGAACTTGCAAAATTAGTGGTTGACTAAATACTTATTTGCCCATTCCATTCTGAGGAAAATATATGGAATCACTCCATTTTGCGTTGAAAATGCAGACACACCCAGTCAATTTCCTTTCCATAATTGGGCCCCTGTCTCAGCTTTGATCTGAATGTTAGTCAGCAGTTAAAAACAGTTCAGTTATAACACCAAAGAGGGCTGCTGGACCAAGTGGATTCACAAGAATCATGGCTCCAACAAGAGAGATGTCTCTTGAGACCAAGGAGAAGAATATGAAACTTCTTGAAGAAGGTAACGCTACACGTATTTTTGCCAAAGATGTGGGCCGTTCACTGTCAGCTGTTCCAAAAATTTGATACAGCTGAGACTGGTGATTCCATACTTTTTGCTAGGGGTTGTATATTCTGTCTGGATGGCACACCCGAATAGAATCTACAACTCAGACTACTCATGTTACTTTTACACCTCTGATGCACCAATCTACCAAAATGGAGTTAGAACGTGGCTTTGGAAACCTCACACATCTACAGTACGCGATTCATCACTCATCCCTCCCCGCTTGGTGGCTCTCCCCAGTGAGTTTCCTACCAAGGACGTAGTAATCTATTTTTTTTTGTCTGTTTCACAGGGCTCCTTGGGCCTTCATTCATCATGTATGAGAGCCCTCTGCCGAACTGCTCCAATTCTTTGCTCTATGTTTAGGCCTTCATGTCTGCTTGGTTTGATGGTTCCTGTAGGAAATTGCTGATATTCACTCTAACGAATGACGTGCATTTAGATGAGCATGATGGCCCAAACACTCAGAGGCGAAAATGTAGTGAGTGTGCAGGACTGTAAGGTTATTCATCCAGAAGAGCTTTTACGAGGTCACACATGAGATTTCTCGATGCGTAAATTTGCTATGTGTTATGTTGTTTCTTAAATGGGGATTTCAACCAATCCTAACATGTTTTGCTGTTGAATGTTTAAAGAAATTTACATTTTATTTATGGTTAAACTTAGTTTAGTTTTTCTTTGTTGTTTATATATAGCTTGTGTGCAAGATTTAAAAAAAAAAAAAAAAAAAAGCAAGTAAAATACCGTATATACATGTAAAATCAATCTTAAAACTGAACTGAGAAAGAAAAAAATATATTTTCCCTTTGATAATAATTGGTTTTTAGTTTTCATTCATTCGTTCATTTACCAAGATACTTATCCTCACAAGGGTCGCAGGGGTGCTGGAGCCTATTGTAGTGCCTCTGCTATTACGCAGGGGGAGATTTTAACTACTGGACCAGTTCTAGGTTCGGGGAGTGGTAATTAAAAGGAAGGAACCAGAGAGTGGTATGAATTAAAAACAAACCTGGCCGGCAGTTTACTAAACAAATAGATCATCTACATCAATTTACAACCTATACCTGAGGAAAATACCTTTTCTTATACCACACAACACCTTAATTTAGTGTTAATGATTAGCACAAAATCATAGGTTCAATCAGCATAATTCAAATCGTGACACTCTTGGCGTCATCTTTGGTGGACGGCCACTCCTTGGGAGAGAAGCAACAGTGCCAAACTCTCTCCACTTGTAGACAACTTCTCTGACTGTCGATTGACGAACATCCAGACTTTTAGAGATGGTTTCCCAGCTTTATAAAAATCAACAATCCTTGATCGCAGGTCTTCAGACAGCTATTTTGACCGAGCCATGATGTACATCAGACAATGCTTCTCATCAAGGCATTTCTTACCAGGTGTGGGTTTTATAGTGGGCAGGGCCGCTTTAAACCACTCATCAATGATTGGGCACACACCTGACTTAAAACGTTTGGTAAAAATTGGTTTCAATTGCTCTTTGTCTCCTTCGGCAGAGGGTTCACCTACTTATTTTTCCCCCTTCTGTCATTGTTTGCATGCTATCTCCATTAAAATATGAAAAGCTATAATTTTTGGGGTGGTTTTAGCTAAAGCAGGCACTGTACTTTCATCTTTGTGATTTTGACAAAGAGCAGATCACATTTGATGGTTATTTTATGCGGAAATGTGAGAAATTCCAAAAGGTTCAGATACTTTTTCATACCACTATACACTGTCTTTTAATGTGGGGGTCTCGGATTTGTTTTTTGTTTTTTTTCAATTTATGCCGGTATGACATGCATCACTGTTCTAAAAACACATTTTCGTGCACTTTAGATTTGCCAATCTAGAATGCTAAAAGTGACCAAGTTATTGGGTTTAGCCGCTGTGTTTTGTTCTCAGTTTTTTCAAGGTCATGCAAAATCCCTTGGGCGCGTTGAATTTTCCAACATCACAAGTGTCTTTACATGCATGCTTCATGCTCCCAGCAGGCCCAAACCGCGGACGGCAGTGTGGGGATTAGAGACGCTCTTTTAGCACCACAGGTTCTTCCCTCACCACCACTGTGTCTGATTATCGTTTGCTGCTCATCTGTCTTTTGAATGTTTATCTCCTCATCTTGTATAATCTGGTGACATGTCTCCTCAAGAAACTTGATCACAAGATTTTTTTTTTTTTTTTTTGGTCTTGTGTTGGCTTTAAAATGATATATTTTAAAGGAAAACAAAACGATGTGAAAGAGATGGAGGTGGGGCGAGTTCAGGCGTAGATCGATACAACATGGTGTAAGTCTCGTGCGTGCGAATGTTATTGCGAGAGTGCTATCAGGGCTAATCATTTTGGTCATTATCCATCGTGTCCCCTGATTCCAAAGATTTAGGAGATGTAGGAACAAGGGGATGAGAGTCCGTCAAGGATTTGAGGAGTGGGAAACAACGTCTGCCCTTGTCAGCAGTGGTATTTGTTCGGGTAGAACGGAAATGGAAGGAAGAGAGTGAGAATTATTTTTTAGCACAGAGAAAAGAGGCAGTGTTGGGTTTGGAGCAGCTTATTCAAACTCATGATGCCAAATGTGGTTCACTCCAGTAGAGCATTTGTAACCACACAAGTAACTTAACTTCCAAGCATCTTCACGTTCATGCAACATGCCACTTGGCATAACAGAAGCATTTTTGCGCAAACTGTTGGAAATCATCTCAGGGAGCTTATGCGCACTGGGGTTTCAGGCTGAATGCAGTTTAACGCCAGAACCAACTTGAGTGGGGAAAGATGTTATCTGGCATCTTTCACTGTACAGGACAGCTGGTATACAGCATGTTGTCATGTGGGCAAGATTGTTGTCGTCAATGACAACGCAATGATATGCGACGCCTCTTTTTTTCATGACATCAACGTGACGGTGATGAGCTCAATGTGGCTCTACAGTATAATAACAACATTGGGAGACAAGTGACAAACCTTTATGAGTTTGGTAACACTTTATAATAACTATCCGTTTTACTAGTTAATAGATCATTAGTAAACTGTTGATAAATGATTTATTGTTGATTTGTGAAGTATTTGTTAACAGTTTGTTAAGCATTTACAGGGTGTTCCAATATGGTTGACCCCATTCTAAATCCCCATGCTAGTTGATGGATCTTAATAAAACTATATACACTTTATGTTGAAGGTCATAAGTTTTATTGGTTAAATATACAAAGAAAAGTACAAATATTTGTTGGGTCTATGGCAGATTTTCATATAGTGCAACATGAGCGCTGCCTGCAAAATGCCTTATCAAAATGCCTTTTCTTTTGTAGTGAACGGCATTTCTTAACCTGAAAAGATAGAAATGCCAAACGTTACACACAAAACTTGAAACGTTTCTACACAAACTGTGTTTCAGGTTAAGAACACCCTGTAAATGCTTAACAAACTGTTAACAAATAGTTCACAAATCAACAATAAATCATTTATCAACAATTTACTAATGATCTATTAACTAGTAAAAAGGATAGTTATTATAAAGTGTTACCATGAGTTTTTGTTGACAAAAACGAGAATAAAAACATTTTGAGTTTTCATCGACTGAAACTACAGTATAGAGAAATCTTTTTTTTCCACATAAAGGATGACTTACATTAATGATATTTATTGTCCCAAAGATCAAAAGTGAAATAGCATCTAGAAACAACACTGTGTGTGGGGAACTGTTTGCTGACCTCAGTGTCATCGATCAAATACGGTTTACGGTGGCATGGTTGCAATTTGGTGTGTAATGGGTCACGTGGATGGATTGATTTTGCATGTTCAGTTCGGTTGACTTATGTATAATTAAATATAAAGTTTTATGTTTTTTTTTCCCTCCTAAAATTTATTACTACAATAGTACCTTTACATACGAAGTTAATTCGTTCCTGGATAGTGTTTGTAAGTCGAAATGGTCGTATGTTAAGCAGGATTTTCCCATAAGAATACATTATAATTCCATTAATTCCTTCCAAAGCCCGAAAACCTACACTAAGGGGCTGTTTACATGGCGGCTCTGCGACACGAAGACACAATGACTGTTTTGCGGAGTGGCCTCGCGTTCGTATGGTGTCGGCGAAGACGGAAGGCAAAGATGCAAACCTTGGAATCCTGCCTCCAAAATGGAAGAATTCGATTGCGGTGGCTTAAGGGGGGGCTTGCTCCGCATGCATATCAAAAGCTCCCGCAGCGCTCATAACGTCGGCTTTAATTTACTGTTTTTATAATATTTTTAATTTAGATATGTTGAATGTTTCCATTTTTGTGCCTTTTTGAACAAAAGAAAATGCCATTGCTTGGAGTGGGCGGGCATGTTGTCTTCCGGGTTGAGGAGGTCAACGTGCATCATTCGCTGTCTCCTTGTAAATCTGCACTGCCCCTTAGGGCCTGGCATGGATAATACTGGTACATCGTTTTCATGCGGAATTGCGACATTGTTCGAATGGAGACGGAACCATATAAATGCAAACATGAAATTTTTTTGTCTTCTCGGAGAGTTACCATGTAAACGGCCCCTAGATCCTTAATTAATACTGCTGGTACTATTACAAATTGTAATTACACATAGCAAAACAAATACATTTTTAATAAAACCGGAATAATAAAATGATAATAATAATTCCTGTAATAATGTAACGAATCGGGTTCTAATGTGGCGGATGTATTTTGCGTGCTGTACCCGAATGCACCGTGTCGCTGATGTGACAGAGCGGAGGTGAGGTGTGGTTGAGATTTTACTTTCTCTTTTAATGTTTTGTCGAGAACACCGTCAACTGCGGCGGACAGTGGCCATGTTGTGTTGCACACGTTCTGAAATGATAAAAACCTGACGAAGCTGGCGATTTCTTTGGCGATGTTACCCCAATAATAACTGTCACTTTGACTTATGAAGACTGGCGAACGGAGGTCGCAGGAGGACCGTCGAGATCGTCGCCATTCTAATGCCATATTGTTGAGCCAGTTCACAGTTGCGCACCCCACGCTTATATTATTTCTATCATTTCCATCTTCACATCAATGGTACGCGTCACTTTTTTGCTTGTTTCACCACCTGCACTGACCTTCTTGGAAGCTGTGTTGATTTCTCTCACAAGAAAATCCGCCGTGCGTCCGTCTGCGGCGCTGTCATGTCTTCCTATTTCGAGCATATCGTCGGATGTAGAAGCAAATGGCCAGTCAAATTTTATGTTGTACGTTGAAAAGATCGTGTGTTGAAGAGATCGTATGTCGAGGTACCCCTGTATGTCGATTCAAGCAAGCGGGGAGAGTTTCTACACGGAGACCTTTAAGTCTCGGACACTATTAAAAGCCAGAAGCATGAGCTAGAAAAAAAACGTCTTAGTTCTTTCTTGTTTGGGAAAGGCTTACCAGTTAAGGTGTCCGTTGGTATTGCTCCATGGAAACCATCTATGCTGTCGGAAACAAGTCTAAAACTTCACCATCTGACAAAGAATGTTGCACCTACAAGAAAGAAAATTAGCTTGATTTATTCAACCAGATTGCACAGATCTGGTTGCAGTGACAATATCTGCAATTCTTTGCGATCTGCAGAAATGTGAATAAGTGCATCTTTCTAGCCAAAAAGTTTTAAAATCCATTTTTCATACTCAGGCAATTGCTGGTAAAGGTGCCTCCAAGGTTACCGATTCGTTTCGCTTGTTTATTTATGGTTTATTATGATTTTATCATTGTTACAATCTTTGTTCATTTTTGTTGATAGTAACTTCAACATTAAGATTTTTTTTCAATTAAAAGCATTTTCATTTTTTTTTCCTTTTCTGCACCAAAAATTAACCATACCAAGCGTTTAAGAAACTGCCCCGGACCAGAATTCATTTTTTAACAGTCCTTTACACCCATAATGAGAACTTATAGAGAGGTCCTGGCAGGATCCTGAGGTCCAAAGTTGTGCAAATCATCACCATCCGTCAACTCATTTTGCACCATTATAATGCACGGTCCCATGTTGAAAGTACAGTATCTGAATATAATTACCGTATTGGCCCGAATATAAGATGGTGTTTTTTGCATTGAAATAAGACTGAAAAAGTGGGGGTCGTCTTATATTCGCGGTCTAAACGTTATACCCATTCACGACACTAGATGGCGGCAGATATCATTGAAGCGATGTTCTGTCATGACAGATCTCAGCTACTCTCAAGTTTAACCAGTTTGCATCATTTTGTTGCAATGTTTTTCCTTATTCAGATTTGTTTCAAGACTACAGTTACAGTTAGACCTCACTTTGATGGTTAATGCAGTTATTGCAATTTTGTTGTTTTATCACAACAGATTGGTTTATTTACATTTCAAAAACCAGAAGCCATTCATTTACAAATGTGATTGCACTTTAGTTTACATATTTAAATGTTCATATATTAAGACTTGAATAAGGCAAAATAACATGCCTTTTCTCTCAAATATATTGTTATAATCATTTGATTCTGATGTACTGTAATTATTTTCTGTGTAAAAATTTATGTGGTGTTCAAAAAGTCTTTTTTTCAAACTTGAGTCTTGAAAAAGAGGGGGTCGTCAGGGCCGTCTTATATTCGGGACAATACGGTAATTAGCGTAATCTAAAAACATCACAGTTCTTGCAGGGCCGTGTTTCAGTTCCGGCCAATATCCAGTAACTCGGCAAGACCATTGAAAAAGAAATTGCAAACGGGCCTGAGCTGGAATTTCAATCCAGAATCTGTAAAACAAATAAAAGTTGACCATAATTTCGTACATCTGTTGGCTTATGTGAAAGTTAACCAACTTTGACCTTTTGGAATTCCAAGTCAAAGCCAACATAATCCTGTGGCGTAAAATCATGTCGTTCAGACACACCACTCATTCTCACCAAGAGTTCTTTCTCCTTCATCCCGTGTGTGTCACAGGGGATCACAAGAAATAACACAAGTTTCAAAAGGGGAAAATGAAAGAGGCGACACAAGGGAGCGATGCACGACGGCGGCGACGTGGGCGTCCGCGTGTCAGGGAGATTAAATACACGACACAAGAAAATGATGCCAAGTTCCACCCCTTTACCGTCTTTTCTCTAGCCCCCACTGCGAGTTTAAAAATAGAACACGTCTAAGGAGGAGTGGGCCCGCGAGGAAAGTGCACGGAGACTGGCAAGAGCCGTATGCGCTGGGAGAATGCAATTTGAGATCATCCAAATTGCCTTTTCTTTCAGCTATCCCCACACCGCGCCCCCACCTCAGCCACTTGCGAATCCTCATATGCACTGGCAGAGTCCCTAAGCCAGTGTAAGCCCGACGCCAGTACCCACACTGCGAGAAAATCAGTAGGATGGAATAAAAGAGGCAGTCCAAATAGATCAGCGGGATTTAGAGAGTGATAGATGAGCGTTGGGCAAGGAGGGTGTAGTGGAAAATGGTCTTGGAGAGAATGGATGAGGGACACATCTTTTCATATGTAAACCTGTCCTATCTTTGATGAAGAAGGTGAGAACAAAACTAGTTGCCTTCCAATATTTTTTCCAAGGTCAGATAGCACTGAGATTTGTTGCAACGCATATTTTTCTGCCACATTTTCACAGTTGTTTATTGCTTGTATTTTTTCCTTGCGTTACTAAGGATTATTAACCTGGCACACCAGATTGATTGTTCCATAAAACCACTACAAATATATTCCACATAATAATCTGGGAGCCATCGAGACCTGTTTCATGGGAGGAACCTTCATAAAACTATCTAGCTGCTGATTGGACCATGGCTCTTCTCGTCACACTTGCGAAAACATCGTTTCCGTCATGAAAAGTTTTTTTAGAGGTCAACGAAATGGGATTTTCAAATGCCAATGCCGAAATCCAACGCCAATTTTGAAGCCTATATTTGAGTCGGAGAGACTTTTTTTTTTAAAAGCACGTAGATTATGAAAAACATTTTTTTAATTGCTTCAACAGCTTCAAATTTACAATGATGACATGAGAATTAAAGGATTAATTCAATCTAGCGATACCAAACCAATTTCTTTTTATGCTAATGCACACTCAGCAGGAATAGTACAATATTTTCAAGTAATTCAACCCACCAGGATGTCATGACGAGAGGTAAACAAGTGAGAGGTTAAAGTGCCTGTGACAGGATAAAAAAAAGTCTTAAATAGCATTATTATGTGAATTAGAATCATATTTTGAGACGCTTCGACTATATACAAGTTCTTGGCAAAGCGCTGATGACGATAAATTAGTCTGTCGTTTTGCCTGCCTGTCATTATATGGCTCTGGCGTCCCCAGCTGGATGATGACGTCGGCAGGGTTATGATTTTTGCTGATTTAGAATTCAGCCCATTGAGGGGAAAGATTCAGAATTTAGAAAATGCGAAAGAGAGCAGCAAAAATCTCTCTACTCCAATATTTTTACAGGATATTCTTCTAATCTAAGTATTTTTCTGCAATTGCTAAATAAATAGTATGGTCATGACAAATTACAGTTTTGTTAATGGTCAAAACTGCCGACTTCTTTCTCTCACGAACGGTATTTTATGCCACCGGAGTTAGTCCGGTTTTTGTCATTTCCCTGCCCCGTCTTCGGAGATGGAGGAAAGAGCGTAAAAAAAACAGGAGGCGTGACAGCTCGGCCACATACTAACCCGAACCAAGCGGCTTTTCCAAGTCTTTTTTTTTTTGCCTTTCAAAAATTATAAATCACAAAAAACTTCCCCGACTCATGTCACACATGGCTACGGGGTTGATTGTCTTCACCGATCTGCCAGCCCCTGGCAGCGAGCAAGTTACGGCTCGTCGTTCTGCTCTGGCCCCGGCAGGCAGGCAGTGCTAGTCGCCGGTGTTCTGCCAAATATTTCACCCTTATAATATTTTGCTCCCAAAGCTTTTGTGGCAGTGAATAGGCCCTCTTTTACATTCAGTTGGACTCTCAATGTTATCCAAGGGTGCTAAATAAACAAGTTACATCATAAACATACACAGTATGTGCAACACGAAAATGTACACAATGGAGAATGAGACGAGAGTGGGGGGCTCCCCGTGCCCAAGCCGAAAAAAGAGCATTCTCGGCGGGAACGCGAAGAGGAACGAGGGGGGTGGAAGTCTATACAATCCAGGACCGGAGACTAGAGCGGGGGGCTGCTCGGGACCATGCCGAGGAAAGCGCTCTGTAGGCGGGCACACCTTGATTAGCCGGCGACCATGGTGTGCAACAAGCCGCCGGTCATCAGCCGTGTGGCCTTCTCTGTGGACAGGGAGTATTGTCACCCACAAAATGCAAACCACCTCCTCATTAAAATGTTTGCCATGATCCCAGTATTTGACGTAATATTAAACACGAAGCTTACGCACTTCCTTGTCCATTCAATGGTTCCTCGATTGTTGGTCGCTTTGGAAAATCCAAAAAGCCGCACACCACTCTACCCGGTGTAGCAACAAAAGCCTGCATTACATTGGCTTTTCATGCCGCTAAAAATACACATTTTAATTTCCCAAATCAGCTGAATTCGCAATCCTTCTGCAAGCTATAGTAAGGGCTGTATTGTGAAGATAATCTCTACCGCTGACGTCATATTTGCCTTCTTCCTCAACCCGAAACTCAAGCCAGAAGTCACTCATTTTCATGGCGCGGGATTAAAAAAACATGAATAAATATATCGAGCGCTTCCACACACATCCAAGCGGTCCATTTCATTCAGGAGCATAAAATACCTCGTGCAAGATGAAATAAACATGTTTTTTTGTGTCACAGGCACTTTAACAGGATGCTCTCCATGCTAAAGCTAATACTAACGCGAATACTACTCCAACGCTAAAGTGTAAGGATCACTCAATAAACACCTTTAAGACTAAAGCAACATATTATTTTGCATATTTTCTAATGCAAGATAAAAAAAATCTTACAATATTTACAAAACAGGCAAGCCTTAAGCTTCCTGTAGCCGTCTTCCTTCAAGCTGCTGCAGGGTCCTTCCGAGATCCCACCGTCGGTCAGCGGCGGCCACAATTGATCACACAGATGCTTGATCAAAATCCTTTTTTATCACCTCATTCCTTTTGTTAATCGGCTGATGTTGGAAAAACAGTCCATATATCGGCCCGATATATCAGCCGACCAATATATCTGTCGACCGCTAGTTTTTTTTCCCTCTTGAAAAGAAATTGAACTTATTAGCACTCAGACTTTGTGTTAAAGCAGATAGTTGCTTCCTGGTCCTGGATGTAGCCTATAGGTTTTTCTTTTGTTTGATTTTTGAGAACTACTCATACAACCAGTGGTGCGGGAAGTGGGATGCTGCCCTGTTAGTTTTCTAGGTCATACCTGTCATGCTTTGTCTATTTTTCTTTGTCTTCCAGTTATTGTTGGTATTTCCGGGGTTTTATTATATTGATTTGGGAACCACTGCATTATGGTGAGCAAAGCAAAGGAGATTAAAATGAACATTTTCTTTATATTTGTTACATTCAGGTGGAGAGGGCTCAGCAGAAGCGGGTCAGAAGGAAACATCCACTTGCGACATTTGCCAGTTTGGTGCCGAGTGTGACGTGGACGCAGAGGATGTTTGGTAAGTTGCCTTGTAAAAAAAAAAAAAAAATAGAAAAGTGCTTCACGTGGAAAAAGTTTATTCTCAGATTTTTACAATGGGTACATTTCTCTGATTAACCAAATTTCTGAACAGCTGAATTCTTTTGCGTATCAGTTGTTAGTTCAGTTATCAAACCTTCTTCCGGTTTATGCAGTGCTTAATTTGTGAATCATAAGGTGCCAGAACGCAAAGTACATATGACAGCGCAGGGATGATGACTCGGGCACAGGTCCCGGAACATACGCAGAAAATGGTTCTGAAAACAACACGCAAATGCCCACTTGCCATGCTGTGGGACTTACAAGCCTCAATTTCAGATAATATCCATGGTGTAAATGTTATGACAACAATTTACAATTATTTAGGCTATACTCGGCACAGCACGGGCAATTGCCCACATAACCACATTTGGAACAGTACACAGTCAGCAATTATTTCAAGCAATTTCTCAACAGGTTTAACTTGGAAACATAAAAATAAAAATCTGAGATTACAATAAATAACACAAACCCATTCTTTTGCGAGTTTCACCCCCCATCTTCTCTGGCCCCAAAGTTCCCACCGTCTTACAAATTGTGCAGCCCAAGCCCGAATTTCCCATAAGGGTTCTGGCCTGTTGCTCCTGCTGTTGATGGTCTACCTGACTAGCTGCTGCAAAGGTAGCAGCCTCCTGCCCCGGCTTGGTTGGTTGTCCGTTAACCTGGCTAGCTGCTGCGGCGCTAACCTCCTGCTGCACCCGGTCCCGCTGCAGCTGCCCTCATCGCCGGTTTTTGCTTTTCTGACTCGTTTTGAACCATCTTCTTTCTTTTGGCTTGTTGAAATATCGTTTGATCCTGGCTGCTTGCTCCCCAGATGCCACAATTTTCTTTTTTTTTTTTTTTTTTCCAGGTGCGTGATTTGTTGGTCCAGCTTTTCAGTGTATCAACAAATCTCTGACTCTTTCTAATGACGTAAAATTTTTATAAACAACATGCAACAATTCTTGGGATTTGTTCTGTAAATTAAATTATGCATATTATTTTATTTTATAAATTTAAAAAAAAAAAAAAAAAAAAACGTTTTTATGTTATTATTATTTTTATACACGAGAGATGCCGGATCAGACCAAAAAGGTCCCAGAACACAGAAAATCAAGAGGTGCTTGCGCTTGTTCCAGCAATATCCGGCACAAAATAACCCCTGGATTTATGGTTTGCAAACAATGAGAGAACAGATTGATCATATAACTAATTAATTGAAGTTGTATTTAAAATATAAATATAAAATTGCAATTAAAACTGAAATGGCAAAGGCGATGGAACATGCTGCAGCTCATCAATATTGAACAACAAATGTTAATACAGATGTTGAGGTGTTTAATACAGATGTTGATGTGTAGGCGATAAAGAAGACGTCACTGGGGGTGTTCGAATGTTTGAAAGTGTCGGTGCTGTTGTGCTGAAACAGAAACAAAGTTCTGAGCGGACCAATCACAGTCCTTTCACATTCACGTCACCATATGTTGACGTGACGCGTAGTCGGGACTTTTTGGATGTGCACGTCAGGCTACGGCATAGGGTCGTAAATTGGGTCTGCGTTAAGGGCATAGGTACGCTGTCACCACAACACAGAAGCATAAATCAGCCTTTACTCGGGAGGTAGTTAGAGATATTTTAGACCTTGCTGATTATGTGGAACCGGAACCTGCTGACGAATAACTTGTTGTGTGGAAAGCAAAGGAGTTGATTGAAGTTGTTGGCGTAATTTCGGCTTTTGGTTGCAGCACTTCATGTATTTAAATTTATGAGCTAAACATGCTGTCACTTGTGCTCCACTTGATTGACCCGAGTAAAGCAAGTGCCACCTAGTGTGTCAGAATATGTTTACCTGCTCTGCATCAATCCGCCCGTTTACTGCAAAATGGACACGAAGGGGTGCTATTCGTTTGTGCTCCGTCTTCGCTAGGTGTTGGGACACCCATCTGTTATTGAGAGAGTTGGTACACTTCATCAGCTGCGCCGTAGGTGCTGCTATTGACATCATCAATCAAAATTTATATATATATATATATATATATATATATATATATATATATATATATATATATATATATATATATATATATACATACATACATATATATATATAAATACAGTGCCTTGCAAAAGTATTCGGCCCCCTTGAATCTTGCAACCTTTCGCCACATTTCAGGCTTCAAACATAAAGATATGAAATTTAATTTTTTTGTCAAGAATCAACAACAAGTGGGACAAAATCGTGAAGTGGAACAACATTTATTGGATAATTTAAACTTTTTTAACAAATAAAAAACTGAAAAGTGGGGTGTGCAATATTATTCGGCCCCTTTACTTTCAGTGCAGCAAACTCACTCCAGAAGTTCAGTGAGGATCTCTGAATGATCCAATGTTGTCCTAAATGACCGATGATGATAAATAGAATCCACCTGTGTGTAATCAAGTCTCCGTATAAATGCACCTGCTCTGTGATAGTCTCAGGGTTCTGTTTAAAGTGCAGAGAGCATTATGAAAACCAAGGAACACACCAGGCAGGTCCGAGATACTGTTGTGGAGAAGTTTAAAGCCGGATTTGGATACAAAAAGATTTCCCAAGCTTTAAACATCTCAAGGAGCACTGTGCAAGCCGTCATATTGAAATGGAAGGAGCATCAGACCACTGCAAATCTACCAAGACCCGGCCGTCCTTCCAAACTTTCTTCTCAAACAAGGAGAAAACTGATCAGAGATGCAGCCAAGAGGCCCATGACCACTCTGGATGAACTGCAGAGATCTACAGCTGAGGTGGGAGAGTCTGTCCATAGGACAACAATCAGTCGTACACTGCACAAATCTGGCCTTTATGGAAGAGTGGCAAGAAGAAAGCCATTTCTCAAAGATATCCATAAAAAGTCTCGTTTAAAGTTTGCCACAAGCCACCTGGGAGACACACCAAACATGTGGAAGAAGGTGCTCTGGTCAGATGAAACCAAAATTGAACTTTTTGGCCACAATGCAAAACGATATGTTTGGCGTAAAAGCAACACAGCTCATCACCCTGAACACACCATCCCCACCGTCAAACATGGTGGTGGCAGCATCATGGTTTGGGCCTGCTTTTCTTCAGCAGGGACAGGGAAGATGGTTAAAATTGACGGGAAGATGGATGCAGCCAAATACAGGAACATTCTGGAAGAAAACCTGTTGGTATCTGCACAAGACCTGAGACTGGGACGGAGATTTATCTTCCAACAAGACAATGATCCAAAACATAAAGCCAAATCTACAATGGAATGGTTCAAAAATAAACGTATCCAGGTGTTAGAATGGCCAAGTCAAAGTCCAGACCTGAATCCAATCGAGAATCTGTGGAAAGAGCTGAAGACTGCTGTTCACAAACACTCTCCATCCAACCTCACTGAGCTCGAGCTGTTTTGCAAGGAAGAATGGGCAAGAATGTCAGTCTCTCGATGTGCAAAACTGATAGAAACATACCCCAAGCAACTTGCAGCTGTAATTGGAGCAAAAGGTGGCGCTACAAAGTATTAACGCAAGGGGGCCGAATAATATTGCACGCCCCACTTTTCAGTTTTTTATTTGTTAAAAAAGTTTAAATTATCCAATAAATTTTGTTCCACTTCACGATTGTGTCCCACTTGTTGTTGATTCTTGACAAAAAATTAAAATGTTATATCTTTTTGTTTGAAGCCTGAAATGTGGCGAAAGGTTGCAAGGTTCAAGGGGGCCGAATACTTTTGCAAAGCACTGTATATATATATGTAACCCTAAACAAAAATGTTTACAGCACAAACGTAGCATAAACAAATGACAACATTTCGGGTCCATTTTTCAATAAATTCAGGGCGGTTTGACATCATCACTTGAAATTAATATGGCAATATCTGAAAAACGATAGCAGCACAAACATTTTTTTTCAGCACAAACCTGCACAAACGAATGACATATATTTATATATATTTATATTCATATATTCTATGAATTTGCATCTGATGGGGGGCCAACTTCACGGACATACCTTTGAATAGAAATTCAAATAGAGAACGAAACTACGCAGATGCCAATAAAAACTACTGTGTCACAACATTTGGGGTCTAAACAAGGAAAGTTTTGCCATGCACGTTGGCAACACTCATGCACGTAACGATAAATCGCATATGGGTAAATTACTGACCTCATTTTTATTTACCTTGAGTTTAACTGACTTCGTACGTACATATCGCGACAGGCTAAGACGAAAGGCCTTCATTTTATACATATGTCCATTTTCCTATCCCACTATCCTGGTCATTTAAATATCTTTGAAGACTAACAGCTTAGATGAGATATTTTCATTTTTCAGCACACTCGCCACTGAACATCCGCTGGAGGTTTGGTGCACAGCTGACCATTTCATTTAACCTCAATTACTATTGTGGGCCACAGAGAGAAAGCAGAGTTTCGCTCATTCTGGAAATCCAATTACCGTCCTTACACGACTTGCCAATGTCAGGCCAAAATGAATTTGGCTCACACAAAGAAAAGTAGTTCAGCGAAGATGCGGCCATATATTTTCAGTTTTTTGTTTTTCTTTGCAGAAGAAATGGCTGCCATTTATAAACTAATCCACATGCACTAGCACAGAGTTATAATACAAACAGCTTTAGGGCTCTGCATGTAAAACATCTGCAACATCCAACTAGCTAGATGTTCAGCTTGAACACTTGCTAGCACCAGACAGTGTAACAATGAAACGGGTTACACACATATCAATCTATTCTAAACCATACCATTTTTTTTTAAATAAACATTCTAGATTACTATTCAGACCAATGATTAGATGGCAAGAACCAAATATTTTCATCAAAAATCTGACTCATACGCATTCAAAACAAAAATAGCATCGTCTTGATTAAAATGGCAGGTTATTCCAATCAGAGAGCAGCTGATTCCAATCAAAGCAGCTGGCTACTCAATCAACTACAGAGAAATCATTGTGGTTTCAAAGTCTGCCAGCCTGCATCAATAGATTTATGTTATTCCTGGTTTTGTTGAATCAATTAAAAACAATTAAGAGATTCAAGGCATGGCAAAATACCTGCGAAATCATTTTGTGCCGAAATTGGCGTAATAGATATGTATGTGTGCGTGTGTGTTTGTGGGTGGGGGGCAGAGGTGGGTAGAGTAACCAAAAAATTTACTCAAGTAAGAGTAGCGTTACTTCAAAATTATATTACTCAAGTAAGAGTAAAAGTAGTCATCCAATAAACGAACAAGTAAAAAGTATCCAGTGAAAATAATACTCAAGTAATGAGTAACTTTTCAAGTAACTGCTTATTTTTGTTAGATTTTTGTTTTTTGTTTTTAAACAATGGTATTTTTTTCTCTCAGCACAAATTGTCTATATGAACTGTTGTTATAATGTTATAACTGTTGCAAACCCATTACATAACCACATTAAAACAAAGATTTTTTTTTTTTTTAATCATTAAAGACAGAGGGGGAAAAAACGGTAATGAAGCATTATTCGTCTCCAAAAAGCCTAAGTGCCCTGCCCTCGAGTGGAGAAAATAGTTCCTGGTTTGAGTAGTGAATACTGTAGTTCCTTCGTAGTTACTATTATCAAATTAAAAGGATGTTATCTCCGGTTTTCTGTGGTCAATCAGTGCCAAATAAAAACTGGAAGAGAGTTTTAAATCCACGATTTTGATTCATGTTGAGGGCAGCGCTCTATGTCAAATACAGTGGTACCTCTACATACGAAGTTAATTTGTTCCAAGACCTTGTTTGTAAGTCTAAATGGTCGCATGTCGAGCAGGATTTTCCCATAAGAATACATTATAATTCCATCAATTCCTTCCACAGTCCGAAAACCTACACTAAATCTGTTAAAAATGCCAGGCTGTTTGCATGTTACGTGTTTTGGAGCCCCCTGGCGGCGTGTTTCAATTTGTTGTTTTTCTGATCAGACATATTTTGGCCACCTAAAGGTAAAACCTACGTTCTAATCGAAAGAAAATAAAAAGGCAACGCATTGAGAAAGAGAAAGTTTTGATCTGATTAATTCAGAACGAGCATCATTATTGTTCTAACCGGACTATCTGTTGAGGTGGTTGCAGCTTAACGTTGCATTCGTAGGAATAATTGACCGAGAATAAGTTTTCATTCAGCCAAAACAGAGCTTGTTTAATTTCCACTGACGTGCAGATACATCCTCTCTCACGCTGTCTTCACAGGCAATCCCACAAATCAAAGTAATCGAAGTCAAACAAAAATGAAGCACTATAAGTAGCACTTGAGACCATTAAGTCCCATCCTGCCATCTTGTGGCGAAAAAATAATATGTCAATAATAACACGCAATAGGAACATTATTTCCACATCAACTGAGGACACATTTATGAATACAAAACATTTCTCCCAACATTTCTCTCAACAGTATCCATTCTTCTAGTCACACCAGCCCAGCGCTATTTTATAAAATCCTAAATGAATACTGCTGTTACTATTGCAAAAAGCCATTACAAAGAGCAAAACAAACACATTATGAATAAAAATCAGAATAATAATATAATAATACGTAATAAAAATAATAATACCTGTAATAATGTAACAAATCGGGTTCTAATGTGGCGGGTGTATTTTGCGTGGTGTACCTGAACGCACCGTGGGGCCTGCAAACAGTTTGCTGAAGACGTGTCAACAAAGCACATGGGTTACTGGAACCATTTCCTATGGTCTGATGAGACGGGCGGGCTTTCTTGTGTACCATCTTCAGAAGAGGCTTCCTCCTGGGGTGACAGCCATGCACACCAATTTGATGTAGAGTGCGGCGTATAGTCTGAGCACTAAAAGGCTGACCCCCCCACCTCTTCAATCTCTGCAGCAATGCTGACAGCACTCCTGTAACAAGGCATATGACATTTTGGAGGGAAAATGACAAGCAGTACTCAATTTGGACATTTAGGGATGTACGTATTTACTAAGGGGTGTGCTCATTTTTGTTGCCTGGGGTTTAGATATTAATGGTTATATTTTGAGGGGATAATAAAATAACTATCATACATGCTGCACAGACTACTTTTCATTGTTTCAAAGTGTGATTTTGTCAGTGTTTTCCCATGAAAAGATATACTTAGCCTAAATATTTGCAGAAATGTGAGGGGTCACTTTTGTGATACACTGTATGTTTAGGTACCACTGTATTACATACATCAACTGCTAAATGCAAGAGCCAGCTTGGCATGGCAGTGGTACCATATCCAAAAAAATATAAAAATGAGAAATGTTGTCCCAGTATTCTTTTTTTTTTCGGTGGAAAGCTGCATATAAAAATTTGTTTTAAGCATGAGGGGAGGAGAACAGCCCTTGTTCCTTTCTCTCTGATGTAGTATCCCTTTGTTGTGAGATGGAACAAGATGTCTGTGTTTTGAGGGGGGCTTTTGGACACCAGCCAGGACGATCTGCCGTCAATCAAAATGGTCTCAAAAAACTATTATCAGTATGTGACTCACTCTTTACATGCACTACTTTCCATACGCTGTCAGGCTCATTTATCTCAACAATTCACTGCATCTCAGCTGGACATTTCTGCTCATGCTATGGCAAAAAGCAGTAGTCAGGCTCGTGTCAAATAATCATCCAAAGTGGGGATCAATCTATTTGTATGCTTGATGGTTCGTAATGGCTGCAATGAGCAATATATAGGACAGAAATAGCCTGCGGGTGACCCATTTCTTCCCCCTGCACCTGTAGACATTCGGGATGATTGGATTGCCTTTCCTCGCCAATAGACGGCTGGCACTGCGACCCCATGCCAGATAAGCAGACGTAAATGGATGGATGGATAGCCCCGGGCTACTTTTTTGACAACGTCTTTGCCCTAGTTCTATCAGGGCTATATTTAGAGCCAGTGTTTTTCATTCCTGTGAGACGGTCGTAAAATGAACCCAAAATCAGACCGGGTTTGATAAGACAAAGAGACTGACAGATGCAACATAGAAAGGCCTCAAATGATTTGAAATCTGAGGCAACGTAATTAGAACAAAAAAGAAGCAGAAGAAATGAATGTGATTAAGTTATTATTAGAATGGTAAACGTGCTATTACAGGAGCTATTATGTGAGTGAAAGGTTGTTTATCGATATACGTCTTGCGATTGGCTACCGACCTGCCCAGGGTGTGTGCCTGTATGTTCATTCACTCAAAATTGTTTAGTTTTCTTGAATAGTATTTGTCAAGTTTCCGTTTTAAGTCACTGTTCAGCTCCCAATATGGCGACAGCCCAGAGTAGACTGGGATTCACTCAAATCAAGTTTTCCTTTCCTCTTTTTATTTTGAAGATTGTGGAAACCTTCAACAAAACACTACAATTGAACGATTAAACATATCGTTATGAACATTTTGTTTTTAACACTTGAACATTTGAAAACTACAACCATTTTAGAACAGTTCAATCTGAAGCTGTTTTTTAAATTACACAAAGTTTTAAAGAAACAAAACAAAACAAATTTTTCAGTTTTGGTCGATTTTAGCGAAGCCAATGGAAAAAAGCTTAGTGTTTTGCCTTAAAGTGCGTATGACACCAAAAAGCATGTTTATTTCATATTTCACACAGTGTTTCATGCTCCTGAATGAAATGGACCGCTTGGACGTGTGTGGAAGTGATCGTTTTATATATATTCAGTTTTGAATCCCGCACCATGAAAACGAGTGACTTCCGGCTTCAGTCTCGGGTTTAGGACGAATGCGAATGTGACGTCACCCGGGTCAGCGTCTCACAATACAACATTGCTTTATGGCAGGGGTCCCCAAACTTTTTCCTGTAAGGGCCACATAACTTTTCCCTTCTCTGATGAGGGGCCGGGTCAGTTTGTAACAGAAAAAGTGTGACGATTGCAGGAGTGCCTAAATGTAAAAATGTATTGTTTTTCAGAAAGCCACAATCAAATAACCCTTTCTGGATTCTTCACGGAACAAAAGTAAATAAAATAAAAATAATACAAATAATAATATAATATAATATAATATAATATAATATAATATAATATAATATAATATAATATAATATAATATAATAATAACACTATTAATTAAATAGATAATAACCAAATAACGCTCTCTGGGTTCTTCACAGAAAAATGACCATACCATTTATTTAGCAATTGGGGAAAAAATACTTTGATACGAAGAATATCCTGTAAAAATATTGGAGTAGAGAGACTGAAACAATGACATTTTGCGGCTCTCTTCGTCGCACTTTCCTCGTTCTGAATAATTCCCACTCAGTGGGCTGAAATCTAAATCAGATGAAACCATGACCCTGCTGACATCATCCTCCTGTTGGGGACGCTAGAGCCCTATAAAGGTAGGCGTATCTAAACGGCGGATTAAAAGACTAATTTGTCATCATTTGTGTTTTGCCAAATTGTTGTATATAGTTAAATCGTCTAAAAATATGATTCTAATTCACATAATAATACTATTTAAGACTTTTTTTAACCTGTCGTACGCACTTTAAGGAAGAATGTTTTTCCCATGAGGACCAGTGCTGCATTTCCCATGAGGACCAACGACAACCCGCAAAGTGTCATAAAATCATCAATCAATCAATCAAAAATCAATCTCCCGGTCGCCTGCAGATGGATTAAACAACAGCGGCTGTGTGAATGATAAATAGGTTATTAAGTCTATGAGATCACTGAGATCAATACTGGGGCACATGCCCCAGTGAAATATGTCTGGCTACGCCCATTGTTCTAAGTGAAATGTAAACTGCAAAGATGGCTGATCGCGACAAGTTGTTTTTGGACATCAAAAGACATTTTGACCTCCAGCAAGTAAATACCGTAATTTCCCGAATATAACGCACACTTTCCCCCCCCCCAAAATCAACTTGTAAAATCATGGTGCGCATTATAAATGGGTACATGGATGGAGACAGAAATATATATATACTGGACTGTCTCAGAAAATTAGAATACACAGTATTCTAATTTTTTGAGACAGTCAGGAAATTAGAATATTGTGTATTCTAATTTCCTGAGACAGTCCAGTATATATATATATATATATATTATATTATATTATATATATATTATATATGTATAAACCAGGGGTCGCGTTAACCAAATATTTTCCGTCGTTGACCGGTTTTTTAAAACGGTGATAGAAAAAACTGAAGTCCATCTGTTATTTTGACAGGTTGCAATTCACACCCCAGACCACAGGGTGGCGAATGAGCATATTAATTAGCTATTGTCTCTCTTAATGCATGACGTCGTTGGCCTTACTCGGAAAAATTTCAAGGCAACTGAGTGTCCGAACTAAGTCGTCTGTCCGAGGCAAAAGTCCAAAACCTCATGACAATAGCCTCTGAAGGAATCCCACTTGAGACATTTGATTATGCACAAGCGAACACGCAATTCAAGTCCATGCGCACCAGGAGGAAGACTGCGTTCAGGCCACAGCAGTTAATTTCGTTGTTTCATATGTAGCCTACCTACTGGGGCCACAGTCAGCTGTTTTTGTCACTGCGGAGAAAAAGTTACATATTCATATGCTTGATGGCACGGTGTGGATTCTGTTAAGCTTGTTCGGACAGAATATTGTAGCGTCACCGGGGTCTGGTGGCGGCACCGTGATTGACACATCAACGCGAGGTTCTTATTGGTGCACCCGGTGTGCCAGCGCGTCATCCAATTGGTGGACTAGATTGCCGCCTCTGTATATAGTTGCCTCTTTTTCTTTGGGGGCGGAGTTGTTGTTTTATTGGTGTTGCTGGCGGTAAGCAGAGTAAAAAGAGGGAGAAAAATACCACGACTTCCGTGTCTAATTTTTCGCCGCCAAGCAAGCATTACAATATTAATTAAAAATGAATGAAAACTAAATACTATTGAATATGTCATTATTATCATTTTAAAAATGTAAGTGACGGGTAGATTATAGATTATAGATTAGATTATGACCGGATTTTTATGACCCTGTCAGTCAAAATGACAGACAACGAAAAAGTCTAGCGCAACCTCTGGTATAAACTGATTTTTTTTTTTTTTTTAATGACACAGCCACGTTGTGTTGAAAAAACGTATGCGGCGATCCATTGCCAACCATTACGGTACGTGACGTCACCATTTTGTTTTGGTAATACTTCACTCTGATCGGCCGAATGATTTAGTTTGTGTTAAATTCTGCTTTTTTCACTCTTCATAAAGCACAGAATTTAGTTTCTTGAACTCATTTGAGTCAACGTTTATTGCAGCTCCGCAACTCAGACCATAACAAAATTAACAACACATACTTCCTGTGTGTGTCCATCAATTATATCTGTCCCTCAGGAAACTCAAACCCAAATAACAATACTTCCTATTGTTACTGTCGTGTCGACAGCGATGAGCTCTCTTGGATTTCCGACTTACGTTCTCACGTTCATTTTACCGTATCAATCCATGGAAGAAACATTTATTCATCATGATGAAACTAGCAAGTTATACAGCAGCCTTTAAAAGAAAAGTCACATCTGTTTTGTTTGATTCTGGTAAGTTGCAGAAGTTGTCAAATCATATTATTATCGTAAATATTGTCAGTTTATGGTAATTTTTTGAACTACCAATATGCTATGCTTGTGCTGTGTTTCACCAGTCAGTAAAATGACATTTCTGTATCTGTACACGAGCTCTGTTTTCTTGTTTTCTTCTATTTATTGGTGCTAAAATTAGGGTGCGCGTTATAAACGGGTACAATAATTTTCCCTAGATTTTACAAGTAAATTTGGGTTGCGCATTATACACGGGTGCGCCTTATATTCGGGAAATTACAGTAGTAGATAGTGGAAGAAAAACGACGGCTGAGGTAAATAGCACACACTGCAAACTACTTTCTAATAAATAGATACAAATAAATATATTTGCATACTTTGCTTTATTTCAATAAATAAAGGAATATATATAACTTCATGCAAAGAGATGGCAGGATATCCTCACGGAAAGTCAGTAAAAATTACGGGTAGTTGTGTTGATTAACTGAATTAATGTATTAATTATTAATAAATAGATACAGATAAACATAGTTCTATCATCGCGTAATTGATGTTTTACCATTGACGGGCTGCTTTTCGACGGGCAGCACCATTTTGTCGAGTGATGTCAGATTAAAGCAATTCGTAAAGTCAGGGTACTTTTTTTCCGACTTCGCGACTAGGACCTCGCAGTTCGACTGGTGTTTATATGATATTTTTCCTGGTCGGAGGTTGGAAAACTTCGACTTCCCACTTTCCTAGAATGCAGCATAAGTAAATACTGTACAAAGGTCAAGGAAGATTTGTCAAGGCTGATGCTGGCCAGTGTTGAGAACAAACAGCCCCGATTCCTTGGAAGCTCTTGTTGCTTTGTTTGTTTAACTATCTAAATATGGGTGATGTTGCAATGTGGTCTCGGGACTTGCAGATAACAATACTGTCCTTCTAACACCTGTGAGTAGACGACCAGACTCCGGGGACATGCCGTAAGCAGAATGACCAATTTACCTCAAAGATCAATAGTGTATTCTCGAAAACCCATTTAGGTCCATTTGTGGTGTTAAAGTGTAATTACCCATAAAAACGCCCGCTTATACAAGAGGAGTTGTTAGCAGATGTACAGTGAAGCTTTGAGAGTGTGGGCTGGTTTAGACATTCTGAAAATAGCACAAGAAAGTTTTTACCGCCGCCCTTTGTGCTGTCTTTGCCAAAATAATTTGACAAGAAATCCACAAAGGCAATTCAATGTTACACTAGCAGCAGGGAGCCCTCAGCGCATGACTGACCTGAATAGTTCTGCATTGCTTTTTCTGTCTTCTGAATCACAGAGAAAAAATGACTGATTGACCAGTTCAGATGGTACTCCACTTCTGTTGCCAAGAGTTGGCATGCTCCTAACCCTAATGAGGACAAACACTGCAGAAAATCAAACAGTTTATTTGCTGAGGATGAAAACTTTCTTCGTCAGCTGTTTCTAAAAACACGTATATGACATGTCATTGTCAAAGCATCCCAAGGATGAAAATGTATTGCTATAATCTTATCCCTCGCAAAATGTGATGATATGACATGGGACATGATGGTTTGGACAAGACGAGCCTATTTTGTATTCAAACATCATATCGGCAACCCATCGTTATGTTGTCATTGCGGATTCATTGTAAATGCTGATTTTACAGCAAAGGGTGGTTTTGGACAAAATGGCGGCCTTATATGACGACTGCAAATTGAACTCCATGTAGCATGTCTCACCGAGTGTCAAGACACAGCTGTGAATGGCCAAAGCTGGATTTGGGGGGGATATTATGGGTGAAACATGGTATTATAACAAGGGTCACAATGCAGAAATCGCAGACATTAAGTAGTGGTTGAGGTTTCTTTTTAGAATATTTACCCTTTTAAACCCTTTACCCTTTTTTTTTTTTTTTTTTTTTTTTTTACACATTTACATTTTTCTTTGTTTGGATCGATTATTTATCATCTAAAATATCGGGGAAAATGCGACAGTAACAAATATATATAATATGCGATAGTTATGAAGTAGATATCCGTGACCTATTTACAGACACAATTTTTATCAGTGTGATATAACTTGTTTAAAAGTTTAAATAAATATGCAAGTGACTCATTTTATAAAGTCTTTTTTATTTTTATTTTTTAAACTAAATATTAGACATCAATTAATGATTCTAAGCCAAAAATGATAATTTCGAATAATAAATATAATTACTTAACTTCTTTTCATGGCTGGGTTGAAACAAAAGCGTCTGTAAACGGGGGTCTCCAGGGTAAAACGGATAAATTAAAAATAGTTTGGGGGTGTAATGCGCCATGAAACTGCTATGGCAGCATAAAAACATATTTTTCTTTCAAACACAGCAGTTCTTTCATATAACCTGTTTTGACCATAGAAAGGAGAAAAACGCCAATTACCATACCTGCTGTTTCTGCTGAATTATCAAATATAAAATTCTTTTTTTTTTTTTTACTCTTGAACGTTTATCCTAATAAGTTGAATAAATATTATCAAGCTTCAAAACGTTTCGTTGAGCATGTTCTCTTGTCAATAGGACATCAATATCACAAATTTTAATAAAAAATATGTATCGGTTTTCATATTTTAAAGAAGATAGTATGCAAAAAATGACAGAAGGGGGAAAAATAAGTAAGTGAACCATGAGATTTAATATTTTGTGGTCCCACCCTTTGGCAGCAATAACTTCAACCAGACGCTTCCTGTAGCTGCAGATCAGTCTGGCACATCGATCAGGAAATCTTGGCCTATTCCTCTCTACAAAACTGTTGTAGTTCAGTCAGGTTCCTGGGATGTCTGGCATGAATCGCTGCCTTTAGGTCATGCCACAGCATCTCAATGGGGTTCAAGTCTTTGACTTGACCACTCCAGAATGTGTATTTTGTCATTCTGAAATTGATTTACTTCTGTGTTTTGGATCATTGTCTTGTTTAGGGATGGGAATTGATAGGATTTTTACGATTCCGATTCCATTATCGATATTGCTTAACGATTCGATTCTTTATCGATTCTCTTATCGATTCTAATTTTGGGGGAAAGAAGAACAAACGTTTTGATTGGCATCGACTTTGTTTAATCAGAAGTCACAACCTTACAAATTCACAACGAGCTCAAAAGAGGCCCAAAGCCTCAGTGTTAACTTTGGCAATAAGTGGCAAATACACAATAATGTGTACCATTTTACTGAAACATTTATCTAATAGAAATAAAAAATATTGGTATATATTGGCAGATAGGTTGTTGTTCTGCCTTTGGCAATATGTGTTAAAGCAGGGGTCCCCAAACTTTTTCCTGTGAGGGCCACATAACTTTTCCCTTCTCTGATGAGGGGCCGGGGTCAGTTTGTGACAGAAAAAGTGACGATTGCAGAAGTGCATAAATGTAAAAAATTATTGTTTTTCAGAAAGCCACAATCAAATAACCCTTTCTGGATTCTTCATGGAATGAAAGTAAATAAAATAAAAATAATAATATAATAATAATAATTAATAATAAAAACACTATTAATCAAATAGATAATAACCAAATAACCCTCTCTGAATTCTTCAAGGAAAAGGCCAGGAAATAAATAACACGATTGAGAAAAAAAAAAAAATTCAAAATGGCCGGACCAAATGTGGAGGCGGGCCGTATTTGGGCCGCGGGCCGCAGTTTGGGGACTTCTGGGTTAACGTGTATTATTTACCATTACATTGAAATGCATGCCTTTTAGTTTTTGTGGCGCTTACACGCTCAAGTGGGGGCGCCCTTGCGCTTCCTCACGCGAAGAAGAACGCGCTCACGTGAAGAAGAGCGCGCTTACACCCTAAGAAGAAATGCCGCATCCAAGCGAGTGAGCGAGCGAGTGAGTTAGTGAGAGAGGGAAACACTTCTACGAGCTTACGTTCTTTGTTAATGTTAATATCTATAGAGGCAATGCCTGTATGTATTATCTTTTGTGTTGTTGTTGTGTTTCCACTTGCGATCGGACACTTAAATCCAGTTGTGTGGTGGTTTGAACGATGTGCTAATGCTAGCGAACGCATGCTAACCATTTGGTATTACTGTTATTAGCAGCTAATCATCGCTGATTTACGTTGATGCAAACCTGTTTGTTATTGGGGATGAAATTGATTTGTTTCATTTCTATTCTTAGTTTCACTCTTCAAGTGATGGTTGAATAAAGTCAGCAAATTATACCAACGTCTTCTGCATCGTCATTTGGGAGTTTAGCTAGCTGTATAGCCAGGACTGAGCCTGAGCCTCTCTGTGAGGACAGCGCAGTCGTATTCCCTCCCGATGCAGTTATCTCCACCTTGCAATGACTGCAAGTCGCTTTGTTGTAATTTTTCCTCGTGAAGTGAAGACACACTTTCGAGCGTTTGAACCTACGTGCAGTCATTGTTATGTTTATGGCTGCAATGCTCGCGCTTACCCGTCGTAACCTTTCATTTTCACACTCTTTCCTGGTGAAGTGTAGTCAAACTTTGGAGCGAGTGGTTCTTGGCGCTATGCTAGTTTGATGCGTCTGGACAACAAGACACGTCACGACGCAATACGCGTCTTTAGGAATCGTTAAAGGGATCGTTAAGGATTTTTCATTGTGATGTCGAGGCCTCGAAACACTCGGAACCGGTTCCGAATTGGAATCGGATTTCGATTCCCATCCCTAGTCTTGTTGCAGCATCCATCCTCTTTTTAGCTTTAAATGTCTGACAGACAGCCTCAGGTTTTCCTGCAAAACATCCTGATGAACCTTTGAATTCATTCTTCCATTAATGATTGCAAGTTGTCCAGGCCCTGAGGTAGCAAAACAGATCCAAATCATGATGCTCCCTCCACCATGCTTCACGGTGGGGATGAGGTGTTAATGTTGGTGAGATGTTCCATTTTTCCTCCACACATGATGTTGTGTTGTTACTCCCAAACAATTCAAATTTGGTTTCATCAGTCCACAAAATATTTTGCCAATACTTCTGTGGAGTGTCCAAGTGACTTTTTGCGAACATTAAATAAGCAACAATATTTTTTTAGACAGCAGCAGCTTCCTTACATATAGTTGATGTGTGCATGGAGATATTGGACTGTGCCAGTGATTTCTGTAAGTCTTTAGCAGACACTCTAAGGTTCTTTTTTACCTCTCGGAGTACTCTGAGCCTCACCTTTGGTGGACGGCCACTCCTTAGGACTGAAGCAACAGCGCCAAACTCTCTCCATTTGTAGACAACTTCTCTAACTGTCGATTGATAAACATCCAGACTATTAGAGATGGCTTTCTATGCTTTCTCAGCTTTATACAAATCAAAAATCCTTAATCGTAAGTCTTCAGACAGCTCTTTTGACCGAGCCCTGATGCACATCAGACAATGTTTCTCATCAAGACAATTCTTACCAGGTGTGTGTTTTATAGTGAGCAGGGCAACCTTTAAACCACTCATCAGTGGTTTAAATTGCTCTTTAAAGACCAAATGTGAAGTAATTTCATAACATGCCAAATAGGGTCACAATTACAGTAATTAAACATTGTCCAACAAATAAAGCATGAAAAAATAATTTATATGTTTTATATTTGACAAAATAATCGCGTTTTCGAAGTTCGAGCCTGAAAGGGGACGAACCCGGAAGTGATACGTCACACCGAGAACAGCGATGGCAGCGCTCCATACGGCTGCCATACAAAGCCCTTCAAACAATGATTCAAACAGCGATATAAGCGATAGATCGAGCGCAAGGGAGGAGATCCAAGTTTTTGAAGAGTTGGAGGAAGAAGAGGAGGTTGGAATTTTATGTTGGACCTAACATGTATTAGCCAGACGCTAATCAGGATGCAAACAATGTGCCTAGACTACCTGACATGGAATGGAGACAAGACCCATCGAGATTACAAGATTGGTAAAATATAGGCTGTTATTATTTTCATGATTTGAAGATGCAGGCATTTGCACATAAATTTATGTTTTTGTCTATCTGATGACATTATTTAAGAAAAAATAATATTCAGACTTCACGTTCATTTTGGCAGATCCGGCAGCTCTCGTGCATATAAAATAATAATATAAAAACGTTGGGGGGAAATAAGGAGATGAGCCGTTGATGGCTTTCTCCACTTCATTGTGGCAACAATAAGACAAAATAATAGCGGACTGCCGCCACATTCGACCACAAAGTTTTGCTTCTCGCTCATCTCACCCCCTCGCCTCCTACTACTCACAGCTCGCCAGTCCCAGCGTCTCTTAAACGGATCGTGCATAGTGTGTTGTTATGAGCTTTTTGTTGACAAAGGTATCGAACACACGACGTGCTGACAACTTTGTTTCTTTATCAACACATGGAGCTAACAGTACGAACACAGCTTGGGGCTCTCGGCAGGCTATGCGGAGCTATAGATAGAGCCTGTGCCTCTCTATTACACTCCCGCGTCACATGACCAAAACAAGAGTAACGTTGCGTGCGCTCCAGGGTGCCTCGAAAAACATATCAGAATATTACACGCAGTTAGGACATTACAGTATAAAATAAAATAATAATGGTGCTCTGAGAAGCTGGACTAACAAAACACACTCCTGACATTTTAAAAAAAAAAAACTTGAAATTTGCGGCATCTTGGGAGCAAGCAGCCAGGATCAAACAGTATTTTAACATGCCAAAAAGACTGTCGCATTTACTGTCTTTTTAAAAAAGAAGGAAAATGGTTCAAAACGAGTCAGAAAAGCACATAGAAAAAAGGAAAGTCCCACAGCATGGCAACTGGGCATTTGCGTTTTGTTTTCAGCACCATTTTCTGCATAATGTATTGTCCGTAACTGTGTGCGGGCCCGTGAAGGGGCCATCGGACAGCAGAGTGGTGACGTAGCGGGAAGTGAGGAGAAGAGTGCGGCGTGAGAGTCGTTGCAGCAATCCGCTGTTATTTTTGTTATTTAACTGTTGCCACAATAAAGTGAAGGAAGCCATCATTCACTCCTCTCCTTTCTATTTCCCTATTCGGGCTATTACAATATGTTCCGGTACCTGTCCACGTGCCATCATCCCTGCGCTGTCATATATACTTTGCGTTCCGGCACCTTAAGATTTACAAATTAAGCACTGTTCCACAACAGTTGGCAGCTCTGCTTTGACAAAGTCATCAGTCATCTATCCAAAAGTCACACTTACTTTTTTGCAAATCTCTGATCATAAGCAGACCGGTTGAGGAAGCAGGCATCTTCGAAGTCTTTGTAGCAGAGAACACGAATCGATGATGGCGTGAAATTCATTGGCTTAGTGCGAACAAAATATGTCCATTTACGTGCCCTGCTATCCTTCAGCCACTCAAACAACTTTTCTTTAGATTGAGAACAATTCATCGCCACACACCGCCGTGGCATCTTATCAAGAAGCAATGCAACAATACTGTGTGTATGGCGGACCTCACTCGCAGTTCTCGGTGTGACGTAATTTCTGAAGATTTCCGAAGATTGTCGAAGAAAAGCATTTTCGTTGTCAATGGCGTTGCTATGAACAAAGAATCTGGAAGGGTTGCGAAAAAAAAAAATAACGAAAATATGCTTATAATTGTTTAGCCATTGATATTCAAAAACATGGTTGGCCAACCTTACTTCACATTTGGTCTTTAAGTATCCTTAGGCACTTATTTTCCTCCTTTCTGTCATTGTTTGCATGCTTTCCTCATTAAAATATGAAAACCTATTAATGTTTGGGTGGGTTTAATTAATGCTTACACTGTTTTTACATCTGTGTGATTTTGAAAAAGATCAGATCACATTTGATGGTGATTTTATGCAGAAATGTGAGAAATTCCAAAAGGTTCAGATACTTTTTCATACCACTGTAACACTTCATTCCTCACTGTTGTAAACGTCGTCACTACTTACATGTGGCCCAGCAAAAACTTGTTATACTGTCTACATGGATACATGGGGGCTGCTAAAATTCCTACCCTGTCTGAAATCCTTTGCTGATACCCTGAAGCAAGTTTCAAAATGGCGTCCTCACCAAACAATTCCCGAAACAAGTTTACTTGGTTGTTTAATTTCACACTTGATTTGTGGGCAGACACTCTAGAGAACGACTTTTTGAGCACTCCAAATTAAAAAGTCAATAAATCTCTTTTTAAAATGAAAACTTCCCACTTTTGAGAAAATACCTGCATATGTGTCATGTACTTTATCTCCATGCAGCCAAAGGAGAGAGAAAAATGTGACTTTAACAGCCCAGCTATGGTATAAAGTGGCTTTTAAAGTCTGGGGTGAGCAGACAGTCTGGAGGGTTAGGAAGGGGGTTGGTAACTTGCTTTGATGGGAGTGAAATAATCGTAGGCAACTAATCAATACAACACATCCTGCTAAGACCATCTCCTCAGAGACATGTCTCATACACACCATTAACTTTGGTGTGTTTGTGTGTGTGCCAAGGAGCGACAGACACACACACACAAAAACGAACTTCACCTCCCAAGACCAAGGTGTTGGTGCATGTGTTTTGCACACTTGAATGTTTTAACCGTGTGTGTGCGCGCACAAGAAGCATTAGGATGTGTTGACGCAATGCAGTCTAGCACTACCATGCCTATTGTTGGGAAAGTGAGAGTCGGCATTAAAAATGTATGTAGGCCAGACATCAGCCGCTGACCAACCGTGGCCTCTCGGGAAGAAGACAGGCTTTCTGAACGTTCTCCTGCGAAGAGAGGTTGGAGGCGTCGTGTTTCACACCCACTCTGCCTTTCAGCCTGCAACGCTTCTCGTTGAGATTTGGATGATAAACGCGCTGAAATCCCAAATCCTGTCTTGGGGGTAATTTTCCAGGGAATTAAAAGTCAATCCCTCGCATGTCCATTATATATTCCTGACTCCATGGCAACTACTTTATCTACATTGGTTAGATATGACATGACTTCTACTTCTAGGCTAGTACAACATAATTAGTTTTCTCTACTTGTCTTTAGAATTTGTAATCAGTTCACCCCACATGCTGCAATATCCGAACAACTCATCTTTCTGCTTAGTATGTTAAACGAGACTTTTGCTCTTTTTTCATTTTTAAAGCAGGGCCTAAGAATGTCCACATTACATTTATTGTTGCATTTAATTCAGTGACTTTTTAAAGGGAACCACGGATAGAAAGATTAGTAGTTCTTCAAAGATAAACGTTATTATGAGTTGAAATAATTTTATTTGAAAAACCCTCTTGGTGTTCTCTTTTTCATACAAATTTGTAAAATTAGTTTAACTAGTAGGTCGCCGTTGTTGTTGACGTCGCAGGGCGGTGACGTCACAGTTACGCTGCCGTGCTTCCAGAGTAAGACTCTAGCAACATAAACATGTCAACCGTTCAACCCTTTCAGTTTGAACCCGAGAGGAACATTATTGAGCATGAAAGCACTGTTGATATTTCACAAAACAAGTAGCAAAAGCAAAATGAAAAGGAAAGACAGGATGAGATGAGACGAGAGTAGGACAAAACCAGTAGTCTGCCAAAATGTGCTACACCGGCGAAATGTCCTACATGAGGCAAATTTGTCACCCAAAGTACTACCATGCGCTTTCAGCTTGTTTTTAGATGCATACAGACAAAAAATACTATAGTTGCCTTGAGAAAACACTCGAACGTAGAAATATCATATAAGCGTGCTTTAAATGTGCTATGTGGTCAACAGATCAACAATCTGCTTTAAAGCTACCACAAGAAAACACAATGCTTAAAAGTATAAAGGGAAACACATGTAGGGCTGCAGCTATCTAATATTTCAGTAATCGAGTAATCGACTGAAAATCCTATCGATTAATCGGATAAAACATATTTTTTAGGTAAAGAGCAATTATAAATATACATGAGAAAACAAGACATTTCATCTAATATTGAACCATTTTCAGTCAATCAAGGTCTATTTTCGATGTACATTGTTGAAAACAGCCAACAACTGCCTCTCAGATGTGACTACAATAAAAAAAAGACCAATTCACTGCTTTCACTCCAAAAACTATTAGATCTTATAAAAAAAAATATATATATATATATAGTAGGCGCACTATATATATATATATATATATATATAAATTTCTTACCTAAAAATGCCATTGCGCCTGATAACACACATCACTTAAAAGTTAAGTGATGTTAAGTCCCACGTGATTCAATTGAATTTCCATTTGTGTCAAGCCATTTTTAAATTCTAGTTCAGTTTTAAGTTAGTCTAAACTGTAAGTCCTGGTAGGATTTTGAGTTTTTGCAGTGTTCAAAATAAATGTATTGTAACATATCAGGTTATATGGCGGTGATATTTGCATGCGTTCCTGAATGCACCGCGTGACGTGCGGGGGTGAGGGAGGTGCGAGAGAGCGAGAGACGTGCCTTCCTGTTGTTGTTGTTGTCGTTCCACAAGTTCGCAAAAAATAAATAATTGCAACCTAACGAAGCGGGTGACTCTTTGTCAACGTTACAGTATGATACCTGCTGTATTGGAGCACATTAGGGACCAGTGCTACTTGGTGTTTTATCCAGCAATGACTACCGAGCTAAAATTGACAGTTAGCTTTATCATATTTTCATTTTACACCCTCATTACTCTACAGCGCTATGTTTTCACAGATTAAATAAGGCCTGTATGTAGGACACGTTAGCCACGCATCGACAGTGGTCTTAATAGAAACCTAGCCCTCCGCAGGGCTAACATTACGTGAGCGAGTGACAGTAACTTAATCTTATTTATTAGCGATGAGAATGGTACTGCTTTAAGATGGCGGCTGTTTACTAACACCGCTGACTCTGTCATTTCGCATCTAGTTCAACATACATGTGATATCTATGAGACGCATCAGATGCTACCTGCTACCACCGTAACATCATGCGGGCTAGTTTTTAGCAACGTCGGCGTAGTTTGGAGCGGCTGTCGGCTGCAGAAAGGTTTTTTATATTTTTTTATTGCTTCTTCCTCTACGCACGTGACATCAGTACGTTGTCCCGCAATAAAAGTAGTCTGGGCAAAACATGATGCTTAGAGCTGGCAAAATTAAACGATTCCTCGAGGTGAATAAAATTACTCGGATCAGTTTTTAAACTGGAGTTACTCGAGTATTCGTTTCAGCTCTAAACACATGCAAAAAGTATTTTGAGGCAATGAAAAGGTAATAAATGACTAAAAACAAAAATGGTAAGTACTCGCGGCTTTTAATCGATGTGTTGGACGTCTTTCTCGCCGGAATGCAGAAGGAATTGCAAAACACCGGTAGTGTGTCTAGTGACAGTGACAAACTACGTCATCACCCGAGCGTCCGTTGCGCGAATAAAACTTGGCCCCCTTCGTAGGTCAAAACATGTACTAAATGTTATAAATTTTTAAATCAATGGTGTTACGTGTACCCCTGGTGGTCAGAGGCCACAAGCGTAACATAAGACCGAAAGTGTGACTGGAGGAGGCAGTGACAACCAAAATTGCAAATTAAAGAGTTTATTTAACAACAGGAAAAAAAACTTTAGGCGATGGACACAGAGCACACAAACATATACCTAACCCCCTGCACTATGCAGCAAACACTAAATAAAATCCCCAACTAAACCTAGCACCCAAAACAAACCCCAAACTAAATCCCTAACGTGACAGGTACTTGTAGTGCCCCAAAATACATGGTTGGCGTTGCCGCTCTATATAATGGACTAATACAGAGAGTTACTTACGTGAGGTGGGAGACACGATGTATACCTGCAGGTGTATACCTAAAGTCCCTACCTTTGTGCTCTGCACCAGCATAAAGGAAAAAAAGACAAAAAGAGATCATTAATAACCCGATGGCAGAAAGCAAACTTCATAAACAGAACAACCAAAGTCAAAAACTTAACAGGCTTCAACAAACCAACACAACCAAATGGAGAGCTGCCACCGCCTCTCCTGAACAAACCAAACAATTTAACTTATATAGCAGAAGGAAGAACACATGATTGGATGATTAACTGATGATGAAGTGGTTCTAGCTGTGGAGGCCCTCCCTGATCACACAGATGGAACTGCAAAGGAAAAGGTACATAAACCAGTCCAAAGTTAAAGGAAAACAAACATACCTGAACAAAAGCTTAAATTACTCCCTATCTGTAACAAATGGCAATATTTTATGTTTTTAAAAACATATTTTAGTAAAAGAGAACAATTGTGGCTTATTAGAGCCTACAAGTCCAAAGTTCCCCTTAAGAAAAATGTCTTTTTGAGAATATAGTCAGTCCCGGCGTTACGAACGAGTTTCATTCCTACGCTGGCGACGTAACCAGAATTCCCGCTTAATCGGAATGAACCCTTTAAGAAACCCTAAATACTCCCCAAATCTTAAAGTAACCATCAAAAAACATGTATTGTACGTCATTGTATCATCCTAACCAGGACATTAGAGCGAAGTCCAAGCTAAACAGCAAGCTATCTCCAAAATGACGATGTCAGACGTCCGTGTGGTTTGCTGACTTTATTCAGCTGCTCATGACGTCAACACTTGCAGAATGACAATGACAATTAATTTAAATCAGTTTCAACTTCAATAAGAGCAATTCAAATTTGCTATCATTAACAACTAGCTGCTGATACATCAATAAAGATCTACACAAACGATTAACATGTATCAGTTAGCATCCGCCTCAAGTATTTGACCACAACTGAAAACGCACAATAAGTAGTGCAAAAGGTACCCCTGTTGAAAAGACTAAATATGTGTATGAGACAGGGCGGTCACGCTTTTGGTCCTCTTCTGTGCTCAAGTTATTTTTTGTTGCTAAGTCATGTGTACGTCTATACTGTAAGAGGTGAGTATACGAACTCTCTTGTACTGTTTAGCCTTTATTGTTGTTGTTTTTGAGATGTTACTAGCTCGCGTCGAGTGCAATGCTAATTAGCGAATTCGCTAACGTAGATTTCCATGTCCATTTGTGCATTGCTTGGTGGTGTACAAAAGTTACTCCATATGCAGAACGTGTAAAACCAGGATTAAGTACAGCTGTAAAACTACACGCGAAATAGTACTTTGTTTGTTCCCAGAAAATGTGGAATTCATTCAACCAGTGTAAATTTTATTGTATTGTTGAAAGAAATAGGTACTGCCTTTGAAATAGTTAATGTTTTTGCACCCTCTTGTGAAAAAGAGCAGCTTAAGGTCAGCTTTGTGTTGTATAGACATCAGGGGTCGCGTTAACCGAATATTTTCCGTCGTTGACCGATTTTTTAAAACGGTGACGGAAAAAACTGAAGTCCATCCGTCATTTTGACCGGTTGCAATTCACACCCCAGACCACAGGGTAGCGAGTGAGCATATTAATTAGCTATTGTCTCTCTTGATGCATGACGTCGTTGGCCTTACTCTGAAAAATGTCAAGGCAACTGAGTGTCCGAAGTTTCTTCAAAAAGCCCCAAAACGACAATGGTGTTGATAAAAGAGGTGAAAAAACAGGGACTGCACAAGCGGGCACGCAATTCAAGTCCATGCGCATCAGGAGGAAAGTGTGAGACTACGTTCAGGCCACAGCCGGTGAACTGTTAATTTCATTGTTCCATATGCTACATATGGTAGGCTACCTAACTACTGGGGCCACAGTCAGCTGTTTTTGTCACTGCGGAGAAAAAGTTACATATTCATCTGCTTGATGTGTGATGGCACGGTGTGGATTCTCTGTTAAGCTTGTTCGGACAGAATATTAATTTAAAATGAATGAAAACTAAATACTATTGAATATGTTGAAGCGGTATGCAATGTTAAGAGTCTTGTTAGCTGTAGGCGCACTATCCTAGACCCCTCACTATCCACTCGCGGGGACCTGCGCTTGTCAGTGACGTTCCTTATTCTCGCTATATGATTATCCAACTTTAACATTTGTTAATAATACGCTCTGTGTGTAGTATCATCCATCGCTTTTCCTTTTTAAATGGGCACTTATAAGCGAACGCAAGAAGTAACAACGGGAACATTTTTAAACAGGCATTTCACGGGAGAGCATTTCGACTCTTCGGCCAATCATATAGCGAGAGCGAATGGATAGTGAGGGGACCGCGCGCGGCTCTTAAGTGTCTCTGTCACGTGACTGTCGTAGCCGGTAACGCACTCGGCCAAATGGACACACAAATACGAAAGGTGAATTATGCCAAACAAAGGGTCACCACAATGTCATTATCATCATTTTAAAAATTTAAGTGACGGGTAAAAATAGATTATGACCGGATTTTCATGTCCCTGTCAGTCAAAATGACAGACAACGAAAAAGTCTAGCGCAACCTCTGATAGACATGTTGAGAGATAAGTACTGTCTTTGAAATGGTTATGGTAAGGTGGATATGGAATGGTATGGTAATGTTTTTGCATTTTCATGTAATAAAAAAAGCTCAAGGGCAGCTTCCTGTTGAATCATTAGGATATTTCAAATAAATAATGGACATAAATTAGTTTGGCTACTTTATTAATTTTGTATGATGCATTGATAATCGTGATAATCACGATAATCGTGATCATTGGGATCATTTTCAATACCGTGATCATTCAATGATCGAACCGTAGCACCCTGATTCGAATCGTAATCGATTAAAGTGCGTACAGGATTAAAAAAGTCTTAAATAGCATTATTATGTGAATTAGAGTCATATTTTGAGACGATTCGACTATATACAACAATTTGGCAAAGCGCAGATGGCGAGAAATTAGTCTTTTAATCCGCCATACTAGCCACGCCTACCTTTATGGGCTCTAGTGTCCCCAACAGGTGAATGACGTCAGCGGGAGAATGGTTTCATCTGTGAAAAATGAAAATGAAATGAAATGAAAAATAATGCTTTACTAAAAGGCGACAACATAAACAAAGAGCGGTGTGCAGTTGTTGTGCAGCTAGCATGACAGGCAGAATGTGTCTTAGGAGATCTTTTCTACCTACCCATCCATGATGAAACATAAGTAAATAGTCCTTTATTAAAGAAAGTTTGTAGTGTTTACTTTGCAATCGTTGTATTCACCGCCATTTTTAACACAAGGTTGGAATTTCTGATGGGGTTGAAAATTTGACGGAACACCGGGCACATGAAGAGGGCAATAAACCGAGTATAGTGCTCTCCCGGCGGGAGAGATGTGCGACAAGCCGCCGGTGTCATCGGCAGAGTCGACAAGGAGCATGTCAGCCACAAAATGCAGGCCACCTACGTATTAAAATGATCCCAGTATTTGACATAATACAAAACACGATGTTTACTCACTTCCTCGTAAGTCCAATTGTCCCACAGTAGTAGGGCTTGTTTTGGCCAATATCCACCGGTGAATGGGAACCTTTTGAAACCCATAAAAGGCTCACGCGCCTCTCCCTGGTGCAGCAAAATTTTTCTGCAGCCGTTTGGCTTGCGTGATGCGAAAAATAAACAAATTAATCCGCAAAATCAGCTGAATCCGTAGTCCTTCTCATACATCAGTACGGCTGGATAGTGAGAGGACTCCTTCTACCGTACACCTCACAGCACAATCTTTCTCAACTCGAGACTGGAGCCGGAAGTCACTCATTTTCATGGCGCGGGATTAAAAAAACTAAATAAATATAGCGATCGCTTCCACACACATCCAAGCGGTCCATTTCATTCAGGAGCATAAAATACTGCAGAAAATATGAAAAAAAAAAACATGCTTTTTGCTGTCAGAGGCACTTTAAATTAAATAATACAACATAATGCAATCATAATGATTCATAATCTGGTGGCACAGATTTACTTCCATATGTTGTCCTTTATGAAAGCAGAGTGTACATAATCGATGATCAACATTTGTCCCTATTTTCTGACATTTTATAAAAAAATATATATACAGTGGGGCAAATAAGTATTTAGTCAACCACTGATTGTGCAAGTTCTCCCACTTGAAAATATTAGAGAGGCCTGTAAATGTCAACATGTGTAAACCTCAACCATGAGAGACAGAATGTGGAGGGAAAAAAAACAGAAAATCACATTGTTTGATTTTTAAAGAATTTATTTGCAAATCATGGTGGAAAATAAGTATTTGGTCAATACCAAAAGTTCATCTCAATACTTTGTTATGTACCCTTTGTTGGCAATAACGGAGGCCAAACGTTTTCTGTAACGCTTCACAAGCTTTTCCCACAATGTTGCTGGTATTTTGGACCATTCCTCCATGCAGATCTCCTCTAGAGCAGTGATGTTTTGGGGCTGTCGTTGGGCAACACGGACTTTCAACTCCCTCCTCACCCCGTGGCGTCAAAATGATAACAAGAACGGTGAGCAAAAATCCCAGAACCACACGGGGACACCTAGTGAATCACCTACAGAGCGCTGGGACCACAGTAACAAAGGCAATCAGTAACACAATGCGCCGCCAGGGGCTCAAATCCTGCACTGCCAGACGTGTCCCCCTGCTGATGAAAGTACACATCCAGGCCCGTCTGCGGTTCGTTAGAGAGCATTTGGATGATCCAGAAGAGGACTGGGAGAATGTGTCATGGTCAGATGAAATCAAAATAGAACTTTTTGGTAGAAACACAGGTTTGGAGGAGAAAGAATACTGAATTGCACCATACCCACTGTGAAGCATGGGGGTGGAAACATCATGCTTTGGGGCTGTTTTTCTGCAAAGGGACCCGGACGACTGATCTGTGTAAAGGAAATAATGAATGGGGCCATGTATCGAGAGATTTTGAGTGAAAATCTCCTTCCATCAGCAAGTGCATTGAAGATGACACGTGGCTGGGTCTTTCAGCATGACAATGATCCCAAACACACAGCCAGGGCAACAAAGGAGTGGCTTCGTAAGAAGCATTTCAAGGTCCTGGAGTGGCCTAGCCAGTCTCCAGATCTCAACCCCATGGAAAATTAGTGGCGGGAGTTGAAAGTCCGTGTTGCCCAACGACAGCCCCAAAACATTACTGCTCTATAGGAGATCTGCATGGAGGAATGGGCCAAAATACCAGCAACAGTGTGTGAAAAGCTAGTGAAGAGTTACAGAAAACGTTTGGCCTTCGTTATTGCCAACAAAGGGTACATAACAAAGTATTGAGATGAACTTTTGGTACTAACCAAATACTTATTTTCCACCATGATTTGCAAATAAATTCTTTAAAAATCAAACATTGTGTTTTTCTGGGTTTTTTTTCCACATTCTGTCTCTCATGGTTGAGGTTTACCCATGTTGACAATTACAGGCCTCTCTAATATTTTCAAGTAGGAGAACTTGCACAATTAGTGGTTGACTAAATACTTATTTGCCCTACTGTATGTCATTGCAATTGTGGCGTCTTCACTGATCTGTTTCATTGACTTGGCACTACCACACCAAGATACGATGATCTTAAGCCAGCAACCAGAATTAGCAACTTTACCTCCAAATTGTTTGATGTACATGGAAAAAAAATAAAAAGGTACTTGACTTCCACTGATCTGTCATCATAAGGTGATCCTGCCACACTTTGCGGCACAGCATTTCAATCAACATCAACATGAGCTGTATCATCAAGGTCGGTTGTGGAAGGTGTCTGCCTAAGGATATTTGCACGTGCGCGCGTGCGAGACAGCAGAATGCCGGCACTTTAGCGAGCCGAGAAAATGAAATGGCTCCGAGAATAATGACAGATTCATAATTACAGTGTCTGGCATCTGCCTGGGGGAGGCTATCTGCAAAGTTTGTACTGATAAAAAACCTGGCAGCAGAGGGCCACACTGCATGCTTTTGTGTGGCCATAAATGTGTGCTTGTTGTACAGGCTTCATAAATGAGAAGTTGATTATAACCCTTCTGTTATGTTGTCAAATGCATCAACCCATTCACTTTCTATAGCGTTTGTTCTCACTGAGCGGTGACTGGTAGTTCAAGCCGACCCTAATTGACTTTTGTCTTCATATGATAAACACAATATATATTTTTCAATATGTAATTTAACCTTGTAGTTCAAATGGATTGTACATGTACGTGGCAGCTAATGAGTTAAACCTTCGTGACGTTGGTACCCCATCAGACGTAAATTGGTAGACAAATGATGTCATTCGTTTGTGCTTGCCTATGCTGGGGAAAAAATGTTGTTTGTGCTGCTATCGTTTTTGAGATATTAATTATTTTATCGGTCAATCTGAGGTTAAACAACCCCTCATTTTGATTAAAAATGGCTAAAAATTGTGTCAATCATATGTGCTAGTTTGTGCTGCTATCTTTTTTGAGATATTGGATATTAATTTCGAGTGATGATGTTACTTAGGCCACCATTTTTTTGCAAAATTGACCCAAAATGGTGCCATTCGTTTATGCTACTGCTAGTCTCATCATCACTCGAAAATAATATCTCAAGCCCCCCATTTACTGCAAAATGCATCCAAAAGCTACATTTGCGCTAGTGTTTGGGACACCCCTCTGTTTTTAAGAGAGTTGGGACGCTTCGTCAGCAGCGATGGAGGCGCTTCAATTGACGTCATCACTCGAAATTAACCCTTCAACGGCCTTTTTTGTCTGAATTTGAATTTCTTTGATGTTGCTAATATATATTTCAAAGAAAGAATTGTTCAAAATGGCCTGGTTTGTTCCCTTTTTTCAGGACACCTTGAACTTCATGTCTAAACTGTTGTTTTCTTCACTGACCAATTATAAATCAACAGTTTGTGACCAAAAAGACAAAAAATTCCAAAATTGTTTTGTCAAAATTTGTCAAAACAGAGCCACCACAAGTGTCTTGCCAATGTAGTTACCCCTGTCAAAAATTGTATGCCCTGGCCGCGGGAGCGCACACACACACACATGAGTTCGGTCGACTTTAATTGAAGCCAGAGGAGAGCTTGCCTGGCATGGCCAGACTATTCTCCCTGTATTTTTCAAACACTGAGAGAAAAGTCTGGGAACCAGCCCATTAACGGCCTCTCGAGCAGGTACAAAATCAATCGACAAATCAGATTCGTTTATTTGCGTGACGTGTTCTTAACGAGCAACGTCAATCTTGCGCGTCGGAAGTCGTCTCCACAACAACACAGATGGTGAACAGGAGAGCCGAGAATATGTTCCAATCCACGGTAAAATCAGTTTTAAATTACCAAAAACACATCGACACGAGTCATTGACAACAGTCTGTCTCGCGCTAGCCATGTTGAATAAAATCCACTCTCTTTGTATGTTTACTTGCGCACGCAAGTCCCTCGTCCTGCCCTCGTTGTTTTACTAACGTCACGTCTGCCTGTCGCTGATTGGTCCACTCCGCTGTCTGTTTGCTGTGGCTTGCTCCGCCCTGGAAATTGTATCCGCTGAATGGTGGCCAGACTCAATAGCTGGAACAGCGGTGAGTCTGGTGTACCAGACAAGAGAAGAGCCAAAGTTATATATTTTGGACATTGACATTTATAGAGTTATAAGTTACAGTTATAGGTTATCCTACGAGTAAAACGGTAAAACATTTTTTTACGTTCAGTATGTATCTTAAGTTATACGACAGAAAAAAACAAGTTTTTTTTTTTTTTTTTTTGGATGGATGGGCCATGTTTTAAAATCTCATAGATAACTACATCACCAAAACACGGAAATTAAGCAAATCAGTGCAGCGCAGTGGCTCCGCCCCGGGGGATACAATTTTTGACAGGGGTAACTTCATTGGCACGATACCGGCGGGCGTACCATATTCAATGGGTGACGATATTGGCGAAAAGTATAGCTGTCCTAAGCAGCTTGATTTAGAATTCCCCTCAAGAATGACGGGAAACAAACAAATGCTCATTTTCAACTTATTATTATGAATATTCTTGTAAGTTAATTTTATCAATGCTGACACCACGTTTCGTGGTCATCAACATGTTGTTCCCCCCCACCTCCCCAAAAGTCAAACCTCGCCTATGCGCTGTTTACTGTCCTCCCTACCTCCCGTTTGGTTGATCTTCACAGGCTCGGCAGTATGTTTATAATTTTCGCATTGTGTGCTTTCATTGTGACGTCAGAAGCGCTCCATGGATATGTATTACTTTCGGTTTTGAAAAAGGACAAGAAATGATGAAATTCTGGACATAAACAAATGTTCCATGCAGCATTTTAATGTTTATTTGAGAAGACAATAAAACTATAAAACTTAAATGACAATATCTCACGGTTTAGTTGGTTGATTGACTTCAGGTAAAAACCAGACTAAACCTCAACTTCCGCACTTTCAAACGAGACCAACCAGCGGCACATGGGTGACATAATTACAACATAAGGAGGCTTCGAAGATGACATGCGCTGAGGACGCGTGGGCACGTCCTGCGACTTTTGTGGGTTAATATCTCAACATCTATAAAAAGATAGCACAAACGTAGCAATGGCACCATTTCGGGTCCATTTTGCAATAACCGGGGGACTGTGTGACGTCATCACTCTAAATTAATATCTCAATATTTCAAAAATGATAGCAGCACTAGCGAAAATATTTACAGCACAAACCAGCACAAATGTTTGACACAACTTTTCGCAATTTTAATCGAAATGGGGGGCTGGTTGACCTCAGATTGACCTATAAAAGAAACTAATAAACCTAGCACAAATGACATAATTTTTCTATAAATTTGCGTCTGATGAGGTGCTAACTTCACGGAGGTATGTGTTAACTATAACGAACAAGCAAAATTAATACGTACACTTTTATACTTTTAATTGAGTCATTCTCAAACTACACTGGTGTTACATGAGAACAATTGGTGATTAGTTTTTGAAGCTTTTTACATCATGTCGAAGCGCATTAGGTCAATTGGACACTCGACAATTTTGCTGTTCACGGTGGGGAGAAAGAAAAGACAATTAAGACTTGCAAAAAGGCCGGTGTTCAAATTTGACATAATAAATTGTATCACTGAATGAACACCTTGAAGCAATTGTCTCCAATTTAGTGCAAAAGAAAGCTTAACGTGTCGTCTCAATGTTTTATGGAGGGGGACGATATGCCGAGAAGAGGTCCACAGATGCGGCGATTGCCTGAGGCTAAAGAGAGGTCATTTGAATGCTTTTCTCCATATTTGAATTAAGAAAACATTTAGCTGCATAAATTGCTCTTAAATAGGCCATTGCCTATAAGCATTTAATGAATAAATGACAAATTTAATCAGTGTGTCTCATGGGAATTTAGTACAACATCCAATATTAAAGCCTAATAATTAAAGCATTGCTACATTTTTTAAAGCTGAAAGTAAGGTAATTATTAGTAGCATGGCATTTTTTTATGTTGCAGGTAAAATGCTTATTTCATTCAAATGGTTTATTCTAATTCAAAATAAGATGGAACATTTCCTTAGTAATTATGCTCACACACACACCTTCACCCATGGTGTCCATGGGTAAATACATATAATTATGCTATGATAGCACTACTACTGAGAACAACAACCAAGTAAAAAGAACTGGACCTAAACTATATTTGATCAAATCGAATTTATGTATGCGAGAGCAAGAGACAGAGCGTGTGTGTATGACTCGTATTATTATTTACACATTATACACACACACACACACACACACACACCCTCTCTCAACACAGAAAATCGCGAGAGAGAAAAAACACCACAAAAACGTTATTTTGGACAGATGTTTACAATGGCAGAAGACTTTATAAAAGTAAGCTAATGGTAGAGAGGAAACTAGTTGACTGTCTCGGCATGCTAACTAGCCACGTTATCTGCCTCGTTAACAAGCTTACGTTAAAGTATTTGTTTTACCATCGCTAGACACACTGAACACGCTGAAGTGAACTCTTGTAGCTGGTGGGAAACATTCATGACAGCGTTTACTTACCTTTTTTTTTTTTTTTACCTCGTTTATTATGATTATGGCAAAGCAGCGGACAGGAAGGGGTTATGGGGGAACAGAAGAAAAGAAAAGAAACACAAGAAAAGAAACACAAACAACAAGCAATACATTGAAGGCCGACGCTAACTATGAATATGTTGGTGCTATCGTCAGCTAGATGTATTTCCGGTTGACACCATGTGGGGGGCCTGTTGACCATGGAAAGAAAGGGGGCGGAGTCTATAAGATAAGTGATTGGGAGGGGTGGAGTGTACACAAATCAGCTCTGTCATCTAGAAACCAGAAATCGTGTGAATCCCTTGTGAGTGTAAGCCCATCGGCAACCAACCCTACGCTGCCCCATCGCCAATCCCGGCACCGGGGCCCCCTACCCGAGCGCGCCCACATCACATCCAGCCGTGCGCGAGCTCCACCAATCACGCGACAGCTACGCAGACGAGCGGAGACGCCGCACGGGTGACACCCCAGGGACACGGCCCCCACCCAGCCAGCCCAGGGAGGGAGGACCGGGGGGGGGGGGGGGGGGGGGGGTGAGCCAGCCAGTGCAGCCCATCCCTCCTCCCGCAGCCCAGCAAAGGGGCCATCGTCACCACCACCACCAGGGTGGTTCCCCGGGCCACCCGCACCTCCATCAACCGGCCTTCAGGAATGGGAAGAGGGGACGCGCCACCGACCCCATGACCACCCCAGTCCGCCCACCCGGCCCACGAGCCACAGCCGCAGCCCCCCAACCGGCACGGCACGCTACGGGACCCCCAACGACCCACCAAGACCAGGGCAGGGCGTTTACTTACCATAAATTTTGTGTAAAGTGACGGATGATGGTCACATGAAAGTGAAATAATGTTGGAGGTCCTGCTGTCCTTCCTTCTCGAAGCCACGGCCGTCTGTTTCTTTTCCGTAGCTGAAGTACTCCCATACTAGCAACTTTGTCTTCAGCTCAGGTGTAGGGTCACCGAGAGACACAGGACAGAGCAACAACCGGAAGGGGAGGGGTGAGCACAGCCGCTCCAAGCCTTGGATTTTTCACTGAATTTTTAGGACATAAAAATAGCTAATTCCGTACTACGGTATAACGGAAAATGTTTGTGGTTTTGAAACCGTGACGTTTTCATGACCCCGTAAACCGTGAAACCGGCACATGCCTATTCGTCACTACCGAAATGAACGATTTTATTATTTATCGCGAGACGCAAGCCTCCTGCATCAATCCTACTAGGTGGGAGCGGGCAGACCGAAAGTCGCTCGTGCAAAAATACAGTGGATCCGGTCAACTTTCAAAATAATATGTAATTAATTTTATTCACTTCAGCGCGGCGCTTTAACTTGAGAAAATCCATTAATAAAGCTTTTTAAAACTGTTCTCAAGAAAAAAAAAAGATTCATTGGGGCATTAGATTTTGAAAACACTTGTTAAAATCTTTCTTCATTATTGCAATTGTTTTCCTCTTTAGCACAGGACTTCATTTGTCTTTCAGAAAGAAAGTAGACCAACACACGGGGTCTGAAATGCAAATGGATTGGTTGTTGTATTGTTATCTTTAATAACCGCTCTCTTGGACTCTCGCACGATCTTGCAATCCTCGCGTGAGCCGATCGAGCCGCTCCACAGACACTCTGCTCGTAAAATGCATCCTGTGGAAATTGGGAGCCAGCGTCAGCGTTACCGATGCGTCGCAGACGTGCCTGGTGTATTACCGGTGTCAGACAATGAGTTGCCACAGCACACTACCGCTAGTGTTTAACAAGCTAAACGATGATTGACAGATGTTTTGCGCCTTTGATTATGGAGCCTGCTCTCAGACAGACAAGCCTTTCATCGAATAGACAGCAACATCCTTTGTGCAGTTGAGTTATTCACTGTGTAAAGACACACAGTTTTTATTGTCAGCAGCACTGACTCCCCTATTAATGTCAAGCTCTAGCTGTAGCGATGATGTGCCATATTTTACCTTAGCTTTTTCAAAGAAAAGTGTTAAACATGTTACTGTCCCACCATGCCGACTTCATTATGTGAATTATTTTTCAACAAGAATGACGTAGAAAAATGCTTGTCTTTATCAAATGCTTCTTTGAGTCCGTTCAAATCCACTCACACTGCTGAGAACAGCCTCTCGCTCACACAATGAGTTGCCACAGCACACTATCGCTCGTGTTTAACTAGCTAAACGATGATTGACACATTCGACCCCTTCGATGGTAGATCTACTAAGCTTCTCTGGCAAGATCAAAAGCTTCAAACCTTTCAATTGTCGTTAACTTTAACAAGCAAACTCCAGTGCACTTCTGACCCAGAAAAGCACCAGGAGGGAGAGTCAGAGGCTGTACGAGCATGAAGCAGAAAAACATAAATATTTTTTTTTTATTAAAAACCCGTTCCTTTTCACTCGATTGCGATCCTCTGAAAAATGGCGCGATTGGCCCGTTTTCCAATCACGTAATCAGATCAGGACATCCCTTGTGTTTAATGATATATTTTTTGTTTTTGTTGTTTGTTCTTTTCCTCTTCTGTCTACTTTCTCTCTCTTCTCTCTGTCCCCTCCAAAGTCCTTCTGTTCACTTTCTCCTAATAAATAAAACATAATGAACAACCACAATGGGAGTACATCAAACGACAATACGGCATATTAAAACTGTTCGATCCACAACAATACTAAGATTCCTATTTTTCGTGTCTAAGCAGCTCAATAGGACAGGTAAAAAAAAATGGGGGGGGGGGGGGGGGGGTACCAACACAACAACAACACAATATAGATGATCCATAAAAAATACTCTTCACACTATTTTGACATTTAACCACTTCAGAGATAATCCCTTCTGAAGGGACTGCATCTTTTTATATTTAATATTATATTATATTTAGTTTTTCTACTGGAATGGTGATAACTGTGTAAAATTATATTTTCATTGTCCTGTACACACAGTATTACATATTTTTATGCTCAGTTGGACCTTTATTTGGATTCTTGATATCAAATTTAAAGAAGAAATGTACATTTTTTTGTTATAACCTTGCACCCTAAAAAATAGATCACAAAATATAAGTTTGAAATATACTTCATAAATAAGGAATATTTCGCCAGAAAAACACCAATTGTAACCTCCGGAATGTGCTTCTTTGTCAATTATATTCATTATTTATCCCAAATTTCTTTGCTTGAACTTGAGTCAGGGTCACTGTTGACAGTATAGTTATTCAGTAAATTTAAATAGGTGTATTAATATGTAATGTGATCATCTCAAAGTTCTCCAAACTCAACATACAGTTTATGTGGTGAGAAGCCACAGAGGACAAACTTACTTTCCCGGATATGTACTCTAGTATTATTTTCCTGATGAGTTTGTACTGTATATGTACACTCTTCATTTAAATATACATACAGGTAGTCCCCGGATTAATACACACTCGATTTACGTGATTTCGACTTTACAACGCCGGAGTCCCATCCGCCATTTCGTCTCTAGTCGTTTTTTGTTTTTTTTTAGTCTCATAAACAGTACCTTATTGTAGTACCTCACCGTATCTTATGTTTTTACTTTACTTTACTTTACTTTACTTTATTAATATGACGTATTCTGTCCCCACTAAACATTAGGTTGTTCAGCTTGACAGCAATTCTGGTTTTTGAAGCTTTTTACATCCTTCATTTTTGACAATTTGTAAAGCTGTAACACACATGTACATGTACACACATGTACATTTATGTTCAAACGACACACATTTTAACAATAAAACACTTGACATTCAAACAATTGGTGTTCAAACGTCCATCTAGTCTGATCAATACTTACATTTAGTAAATTACATTCGCCTAATTTGCCTAACAAAAGTCCGCTAGCTTAAATGCTATGAATGCTAACATATTTTAAATTCCCATAGCAAATCACTCACACATAACACTACAAACTGTAGCTGTAAACTTAATTACAAATGCATACACAAATATATATTAGCTGAAGCAACTTACATCCTTATGTGGGCCAAATCAGAGTGCAGCTGTCCTTTATCCTTGTCAGATAAGTCTGCTCCTCTGTCATACAAGGCGACAGTCCAGCCAATACAAAGCTGCCACCAGAGAGCAGTGTGTCCTCCATTATTAAACAAAACACACTGCTAATGAAATAAAGGGAGCACTAACTTAACACGTAGTAGAGCTGAATGAATGAAATATTTTTATTAAATACTTTATTGTCAACACATTCAACTTTGGGAAGGACATTACACAAAAATGATCCATGAAAATCAAATAAATCAACCAGTGGAGGTTCGAATTTGGAGTAATAGGCCTACTCAAAATTAAAGTGAGAAAAAACACACTACAGGCTGGTCCAACTTTGGTGTAATGTCCTTTAAAGCAGTGGTCTCCAACCCGGTCCTCAAAGGCACGCAGTGAGACATGTTTTTTGTTCCTGCCGATCCAGTGCAGATAGTTGAACCAATGAGGTTTCTGCTAAAAAAAAAAAAAAAAAAAAACAGCACCTGACTGCATTCAGCTGAGTTGCACTTGTAAAACACCAGCTTCGTGACAAGGTGTTGTCATTTGTCTGGTTGGAATTAAATCCTGCAACCACAGCGGACCTTTGAGAACCGGGTTGGAGACCACAAGTCAAAATGGGCTCAGTAGTGTGTGTGACCTCCACGTGTCTATATGACCTTCCGAAGATGCATGGGCATGGGGGGATGTTCTCCTGAGGGATCTCCTCCCAGATCTGGACCAGGGCATCACTGAGCTCCTGGACAGTCTGAGGAGCAACTTGGAAGCCTGTAGGAGATTCCAGGAGACAGGTAGTTACTCCGGGGGAGCTAGACAGAGCCATAGAATGACTGTAAACCCTTAGCAGGTTTGGTATCCGCTCATTTGTTCAAGGAGGAACAGGATAAGCACTCCCAGAGCCCTACAAAATGACCGCCAGCAGGGGATGTTTCTGACCAAACAATCAGAAACGGGCTTCATGAGAATGATCAGAGGGCCTGACGTCCTGTAGTGAGCCTCGTGCTCATTGCCCAGCACCGTAGAGCTCGATTGTCATTTCCCATAGACCACCAGAATTTGCAACTACACGGGCTCTGCGCTCTTCACCGATGAAAGTAGGTTCAACTTGAGCATATGCGACAGATGTGAAAGGGTCCAGTGATCCCATGGAGAACATTATGCTGCCTGCAACATTATTCGGCATGAATGATGTGGTGGTGGGTCAGTGATGGTCAGGGGAGCCATATCCCTGGGAGGACACACAGACCGGTCAGATAATGGCACCCTGACTGCTGTTAGGTATTGGGATGAAATCCTTGGACCCATTGCCATGAGCTATGCTTGTGCAGTGGGACCTGGGTTCTTCCTGGTCCACGACAATGCACATCCTCATGTGGCTGGAGTATGCAAGCAAATCATGAAGGAAGAAGGAATTGATAACATTTGCCACGTTTACATGGAGCCAAATATTCCAATTACAATCGGTTTAGATGTTCAAACCGAATAAATGTGTTCCATATAAACACCTCATTCGGAATGAACAGGCCCAAACCGAATGGAATTTCATTCCGATTCACAGGGAAGGAATATTCCTTTTCCCAAACCGATTAGAAGTAAAATTATATCATGTAAACAGGGAAGCGGAATGGTGTCTGGTTGCGTTCTTTCTGCACATGCTCCATACTGACGTGGTGACGTCACTTGGTGACGTAAGTAACGTCACTTGCAACATGGCTTCCAAGCACAGCGCACCTAATTGGAGTCCGGCGGAAAGATTGTATTTAATTCAAACTTTAAAAGAATTGAATATAATTGCTCGCTTAGACGGGCGTAAAACGAGGAACAGTGAACTATTTAAAAAAGTTCACGAGAGGTTACACGAAGCCGGAATAGACCAGAGCGCTGACCAGATTAGAAACCGGTGGAAAACCGGGTAACTACAAGGCAAAAGAGCAAAACAGCAGAAGCGGATACGACCCCACAAACACAACAAGTGGGTTAAAGTTAAAACAGCAGCACTCTGACGATCGATCTCCATGTTTTGCAACGTGACGCTTTGTTTTGATTAATCTGCGCATGCCAGACGGCAGTTGTCAAACGTCCTTTCGGAATAAAGGCAGACACATGTAAACGCTGGATCGGAATAGATGAAGTGACATGTAAACAGCTGATCTGAAATTTCCATTCGGAATGATTTGAATCGGTATGAATAAAAGTCAGCATGTAAACGTGGCTATTGACTGGCCCCCACGTTGGCCTGATCTTATTCCAATAGAACACCTCTGGGACATTATGTTTAGGTCCATCTGGCGCTGCCAGGTTGCTCCTCAGACTGTCCAGGAGCTCAGTGATGCCCTGGTCCAGATCTGGGAGGAGATCACACTGGACACCCTCCATTGTCTCATTAGAAGCATGCCTAGGCATTGTAGGAAGGTCAAACAGGCACGCGGAGGCCTCACACACTACTTAGCCTCATTTTGACTTGTTTAAAGGACATTACATAAAAGTTGGATACGCCTGTCGTGTGTTTTTCCACTTTCATTTTGAGTATAACTCCAAATCCAGACCTCTGTAGGTTGATACATTTCATTTTCATGGATCATTTTTGTGTTATTTTGTTGCTAGTACATTCAACAATGAAAAAACAAAGTACTGAAAATAAAATATTTCATTCATTCAGATCTACAATGTGTTACCTTAGTGTTCCCTTTATTTTTTTGAGTAGTCTAAAATACTTTTGGACCTTTTGGATAGCTGTATTAATATTTAGAGGTACTTAATAGGTTAGTTACGACTTACGCGGAAATTCGGGTTATGTCACCAGCATTGAAACAGAAATTGTTTATAACCGGGGACTACCTGTATACTCTGTTTATACTAGTATACAGTATAATGTGTTTGTTTGTTTGGTGCATGCGTGGTAGTTTCACCTTGTCTTTCTATCTAGTGGTAGACAGTAAAATTACACCAAAAAAAAAAAAAACTGGAGGCAGAAAAATAGAATGTAAAAGACTATTAAAAAAATCTATTTTTACTGTGAGTCCACAAAGCCTACTTTTGCAGTTTGCAACTAAGTTCTCCTCTAACATAAACATCAGCATTTGCATTGTCGCCACGCATGGACAAGCCAGCTGCCATGTTGTGAACATTATACACTTTCAGCTTTATCAAGATAGTGTCAAGTTTGTAAGGAAATAAAGAGATGGTAAACAAACTCCTTCAGATAATGGGATGCTAATGTTATGATATTATCAGCGCCCAAGTTGGTACTTTCTATTCAACGCTGTCTTCAAGAAGCGGCAAAATGTGCATTTTTGTTATCTCTTTGTTTCCATTGTGAGGTCTTTTATCGGAACGGCCTTCTGTGCAGCCTGTCTCTTTTTTTTTATTGTTGCAAAGTTTCATCTATTGTGTCAAATTGAAGGTGTCAAAACCCAATTTAAACAGGATTACAATGCACAGCCCCAATATCCTGACCGAATCAGAATAATGGTGTTCAATTTTTTTCTATTTTTAACAGTCTCATTAACCCGCCAGTCATATTTAGGCAACGTGTACTCCATCTTTTAAGGTGATACCAACAATGGTGGTTTAATTTTACATTGCAGGTGTGTTTGCAACATCGACTGTTCCCACATTAGCTTCAACCCAGTGTGCGCCTCGGACGGCCGTTCCTATGACAACCCCTGCCAGGTGAAGGAAGCATCCTGTCAGAAGCAGGAACGTATCGAGGTCAAGCACCTGGGACACTGCCAAGGTCAGACCCGATTTTGTATTCACGCTGTAAAATGTCACAAATGCACCCGTGCAATCTTCTCACTAGGCCTGACGGCGTTACGGTCGAAGGTCGGGGCTCTCAAAATTGAATCCCTGTCAGCCTTTTTTTATGTTGACAAAGAGTCCATTTTGATCATGACTTGGGAGTTAAGATTCCTTGAACTTCTCAAGTGGATCACTGCCTCACAAAGGAATTTGCCAATCAATAAAAAGCATCATCTGTTGGAAAGCATCTGAATTTGCCCCTCAGAATACATATTTTTTCCTTGATGCCAATCATAAAAGACACAGAGAACACAAGAATAGCATACCCCAGAGCCTCCTCCGGGTTCTGCTGCCGGCTTGGAAAAATCTCTGAGAATCACACGAATCGCTGTATGGTAAAGATTTCCTCAAACAATCAACCAAAACCAGCATGACAAACTGCAATTCTATTCACTCATATTGCGTATTATCTCGAGGGTCTCGGTTGAGCCGATGCTTGTCCCCGAAGACTTTTGTCGAGAGCAGAGGGGTACACCCTTGGTTGGCATCAGCCAATGACATGGCACATAGTGTCTTCAATTAACCTAAAACAGATGTTTTTAGAATGATAAAGCAAGCCGGGATTCAATCCCAGGAGCACTCAAATGTGAGGCAGACATGCTGACGTGTGCCTGTTTCATGTGTGGTGTTCAATTGGCAAAACCCCATCAGCAGTGTCTCTTAGCTAAGACACCTTCATCTGCATTAACAACACATTTGCTTTAATCACATGACAATAACGTCTGCATAGATAATCCTCCAGCCTCGGCAGACACAAACTGCAGTACAGTGACATTACAGGCTGTTAATTACCATTTAGTGTAATGTCTTCTATTTGGCTTCAGTGTTTATGTTCCAGGCAAAGAATAACAATCAACGTTGTTAAAACTAGGGATGTCTCCATACGATCACGAGACCGAAAATCGGGCTGATCGCACCATTTTTCATAGGATCGGAATCGAGAGTAAAGGATCGTGTTTTTAATATGGAAAAATATACTAGTATTTGTGTAGCGCTTCTCTAGTGTGGCTAACTATGCTAAGAGGTGGCTAACCTGAGTTCTTACTCTTTAAAAAAAACCTCACTTCAACTATCTTACTATTATCGATTATATACACTGCTGGCAAAACGTATTGGCACCCCTGCAATTCTGTTAGATAATGCTCAATTTCTCACAGAAAATGGTTGCAATTATAAATGCTTTGGTAGCAATATTTTCATTTATTTTACTTGCAATGAAAAAACACAAGAGAATGGGGGAAAAAATCATCATTTTACACAAAACTCCAAAAATGGTCCAGACAAAAGAATTGGCATTCTCAGCCTACTACTTGGTAGCACAACCTTCAGACAAAATAACTGTGAACAACCGCTTCCGGTATCCATCAATGAGTTGTTTTTTTTTCAATGCTCTGCTGGAATTTTAGACCATTCTTCTTTGACCAACTGCTACAGGTTTCTGAGGTTTGAAGGGTGCCATTTTCAGATCTCTCCACAGGTGTTTTAAGGGATTCAGGTCTGGACTTATTGCTACCCACTTTAGAAGTCTCCAGTGCTTTCTCTCAAACCATTTTCTAGTGCTTTTTGAAGTGTGTTTTGGGTCATTGTCCTGCTGGAAGACTTATGACCTCTGAGGAAGACTCAGCTTTCTCACACTGGGCCCTACATTATGCTGCAAAATTTGTTGGTAGTCTTGAAACTTCATCATGCCATGCACACGGCCAAGTAGTACAGTGCCAGAGGTAGCAAAGCAACTCCAAAAGATCAGGGAACCTCCGCCATATTTGACTGTGGGGACCATGTTCATCTCGTTTTCTTTTCCTGTAAACTCTTATGTTGATGCCTTCTCCCAAAAAGCTCTACTTTTGTCTCATCTGACCAGAGAACATTCTTCCAAAACATTTTTGGCTTTCTCAGGTAAGTTTTGGCAAACTCCAGCCTGGCTTTTTTACGTCTCTGGGTCAGAAGTGGGGTCTTCCTGGGTATTCTACCATAGCGTCCCTTTTCATTCAGACACCGGTGGACAGTACGGGCTGACACTGTTGTACCCTCGGACTGCAGGACAGCTTGAACTTGTTTGAATGTTAGTTGAGGTTCTTTCTCCACCATCCGCACAATCTTTCGTTGAAATCTCTCGTCAATTTTTCTTTTCCATCCGCATCTAGGGAGGGTAGGTACAGTGCCATGGGCATTAAACTTATTGATGACACTAGGCACGGTAGACACAGGAACATTCAGGTCTATGGAGATGGACTTGTAGCCTTGAGATTGCCCATGCTTCCTCACAATTTTGCTTCTCAAGTCCTCGGACAGTTGTTTGGTCTTTTTTCTTGTGGTAAACGCAAAGACACAGGACAGAGGTTGAGTCAACTTTAATCCATTTTAACTGGCTGCACGTGTGATTTAGTGATTGCCACCACCTGTTATGCGCCACAGGTAGGTAACAGGTGCTGTTAATTAGACTAATTAGAGATGCATCACATGATTTTTCAAAGGGTGCCAATACTTTTGTCCGGCCCATTTTTGGAGTTTTGTGTAAAATCATGATTTTTTTTTTTTCTCATTCTCATTGCAAGCAAAATAAATGAAGATATTACTACCAAAGCATTTATAATTGCAATCATTTTCTGGGAGAAATTGAGCATTATCTGACAGCTGACAACTGACATCTTTTGGCCAGCACTGTACATGTAAGTAAAGTGCATAGCGGCTTACAGCTACATTACTCTACGTAAAACTACTATTTAATCTTGTAGCAATAGTACAACTTTAATCTTGTAGTACTTTTTTTCCCCTTTTTCTTTATTTGGCCCTAATACTCAGTCATAATATTAGAAAACCAAGTTTAGAAAAAAATTGTTCTTCTCCAGTTGAAGGAAGTGACGTCGCTAGATGGAAGTTTACCGTCATTTTCGGAATATAAGCCGCTACTTTTTTCCTTCATTTTGTATTCTGCAGTTTATAGGCCAGTGTTATTTGGTTTTATTTATAGGTAACACCTTATTTGACAGCGACGTCATAAGACTGTTATAAGACCGTCATAATTATGACATAACACTATCATGGGCATTACTCAATGCTTATGACAGATGTCATTAAGTGTCATCCGGCAAACTATGTCACTAACTCCATTTATGTCCAGCTTGGATCCTTTGGATCCATTCAAAAGTGAGATAATTTGTCGGATAACACTAAATGACATCTGTTATAAGAATTCATTAATGCTCATGACGTGTCATGTCATAATTATGATTGTCTAATGACAGTCTTATGGCGCCACTGTCAAATAAATTGCTCCCAAATAGCATTACTAGCAGTCAATGAAACAACTAGAACAGTAATTGAAGAAATAATTAGCACAGAACATAAATTTTTATTGTTATTTACATCTGTACCGCTGCAATGCATGCCAAAAGGCATGTTGGACAACAACAGTTTTGACAGCAGATGGCAGCAGAGGTTGACTGTCTCTCTCAAGGGAGCAGTGATGGCTAAAAGCAATGAAGATTTACAGCCAGTTGGTTCAAAGTTTCATGGTGGTTTATTTGGTCTTAAAGTGTTAAAGGTTAGTATCTTTTGGTGTAAATATCCCATAATACAGTGAGAACAACTGCGGCTTATAGTCCAGTGCGGGTTATCTATGAACAAATGCCATTTTCGTGCCAAATTTGGTGGCTGGCGGCTTATAGTCAGGTGTGAAAATTACTGTACTCTGATTCGATGGGATTTGGGAAACTGCTGCCACCTTCAGGTCTGGCATTGTTATGAGTGTACTTAAAAAGGAATTATTGCAGTTGGCTGTGGAAGATTTTTTTCCCCCCTACATACGGGGTGAAGACATAGTTTTTCCGGACACATGAGGACAGGGTCCTCGGTTTGGAAAAAAAAAAACTGCTAGGTGTAGACATGATCTCAGACTGGCGGAACCAACAAACAGGCAAAACGAGTGTCAGTTGCTGAAACGATTCAGTCAAGGTGCTCAAATCACGACGTTGCGTGAGAACGCGTTGCCTCGGCGGGGCTTTTAGGGACGATTGATTGGAGACGAAAGCTTTAAGAAGTAATTGGGGACAAAGCAATCAACCCTAACTTGCTTTGGGAGCAGAAAAGACGGCTTAATGAATTGCCAAATATAACACGCTTTGGGTCAGAATAAGTGGATTGATCGTGGCCCACTTGCGTGCAATTTGTTTCAATCAGAGGAAGCAACAAGAGAAACAAATTATATAGTCTCACCCTGTACAGAAGAGGGGAGACACAATGTGAATGGAGTCCAACTTGTAATTGTAGTTGCAAGCAGCAATCTCGGGGCAGCACATTTTTCATGACAAATTCTCAAAACAACCGACTTTGTGCTCCACCCAAATTTAATATTATACTGGTTTTTAAACTCAGGTCCCTGCTCTCTGGGGGCAGAGGCAAAGCTAAAATGTACTCCATATAAACGACAAAAATTGGCCTTTTGAAATGATACCGCAGTATTAAAACCCCACTTGCAAATCCCAACCTGCACTTGACGCTGTCAGTAAACCCTATTTCGGGAATTGGAAAACTTAAGTGTCACATTTTATTTGATTTATATATATACAGTGTCTTGCAAAAGTATTCGGCCCCCTTGAATTTTGCAACCTTTCGCCACATTTCAGGCTTCAAACATAAAGATATGAAATTTAATTTTTTTGTCAAGAATCAACAACAAGTGGGACACAATCGTGAAGTGGAACAACATTTATTGGATAATTTAAACTTTTTTAACAAATAAAAAACTGAAAAGTGGGGCGTGCAATATTATTCGGCCCCTTTACTTTCAGTGCAGCAAACTCACTCCAGAAGTTCAGTGTGGATCTCTGAATGATCCAATGTTGTCCTAAATGACCGATGATGATAAATAGAATCCACTTGTGTGTAATCAAGTCTCCGTATAAATGCACCTGCTCTGTGATAGTCTCAGGGTTCTGTTTAAAGTGCAGAGAGCATTATGAAAACCAAGGAACACACCAGGCAGGTCCGAGATACTGTTGTGGAGAAGTTAAAAGCCGGATTTGGATGCAAAAAGATTTCCCAAGCTTTTAACACCTCAAGGAGCACTGTGCAAGCCATCATATTGAAATGGAAGGAGCATCAGACCACTGCAAATCTACCAAGACCCGGCCGTCCTTCCAAACTTTCTTCTCAAACAAGGAGAAAACTGATCAGAGATGCAGCCAAGAGGCCCATGATCACTCTGGATGAACTGCAGAGATCTACAGCTGAGGTGGGAAAGTCTGTCCATAGGACAACAATCAGTCGTACACTGCACAAATCTGGCCTTTATGGAAGAGTGGCAAGAAGAAAGCCATTTCTCAAAGATATCCATAAAAAGTCTCGTTTAAAGTTTGCCACAAGCCACCTGGGAGACACACCAAACATGTGGAAGAAGGTGCTCTGGTCAGATGAAACCAAAATTGAACTTTTTGGCCACAATGCAAAACGATATGTTTGGCGAAAAAACAACACAGCTCATTATCCTGAACACACCATCCCCACTGTCAAACATGGTGGTGGCAGCATCATGATTTGGGACTGCTTTTCTTCAGCAAAATTGACGGGAAGATGGATGCAGCCAAATACAGGAACATTCTGGAAGAAAACCTGTTGGTATCTGCACAAGACCTGAAACTGGGACGGAGATTTATCTTCCAACAGGACAATGATCCAAAACATAAAGCCAAATCTACAATGGAATGGTTCAAAAATAAACGTATCCTGGTGTTAGAATGGCCAAGTCAAAGTCCAGACCTGAATCCAATCGAGAATCTGTGGAAAGAGCTGAAGACTGCTGTTCACAAACACTCTCCATCCAACCTCACTGAGCTCGAGCTGTTTTGCAAGGAAGAATGGGCAAGAATGTCAGTCTCTCGATGTGCAAAACTGATAGAAACATACCCCAAGCAACTTGCAGCTGTAATTGGAGCAAAAGGTGGCGCTACAAAGTATTAACGCAAGGGGGCCTAATAATATGGCACGCCCCACTTTTCAGTTTTTTATTTGTTAAAAAAGTTTAAATTATCCAATAAATTTTGTTCCACTTCACGATATTGTCCCACTTGTTGTTGATTCTTGACAAAAAATTAAAATTTTATATCTTTATGTTTGAAGCCTGAAATGTGGCGAAAGGTTGCAAGGTTCAAGGGGGCCGAATACTTTTGCAAGGCACTGTACTATTAAATATTTTTCTGTTGAAATGTTTGATATATAATTTGCCAACTTTTTCTTTTTGTGTGGCCTTTTAAATTGTTTATCAAAATTTTTATCTATTTACTGTGTATTAACAAATATTTTTGAAGCACGCACGGGTGGGGTGGGCCCCAGGGATTGCTTACTTTGAGCCCAAAGAGACCTTAGCAACGCTGGGGTCCACATCCTGCAGCTTAGGGTTATAAAGTTACAGTGGTATGAAAAAGTCTCTAAACCTTTTGGTATTTCTCACATTTCTGCATAAAATCACCATCAAATGCTATCTGATCGTTGTCAAAATTACACAGATGAAAAAAACAGTGTCTGCTTTGACTATAACCTCCCAAACATTTGTAGGTTTTCATATTTTAATAATGAGTATAGCACGCAAACAATGCAACAAAACATCCTGGTACACTTCTGAAGTCATTCTTCCATTAATGATTGCAAGTTGTCCAGAACCTGAGATAGCAAAACAGCCCCAAATCGTGATGCTGCCTCCACCATGCTTCACGGTGGGGATGAGGTGTTGATGTTGTTGAGCTGTTCAATTTTTCCTACACACAAGAAATTGTGTGTTACTCCCAAACAATTCAACGTTGGTTTCATCAGTCCACAAAATATTTTGCTAAAACTTCTGTGGCGTGTCCAAGTGCCTTTTTGCTAATAATAAACGAGCAACAATGTTTTTTTAGACAGCAGTGGCTTCCTCCATGGAGTCCTCCCATAAACACCATTTTTGGCCATAGTTTTATAGTTGATGTGTGCACAGAGATATTGGACTGTGCCAATGATTTCTGTAAGTCTTTAGCAGACACTGTAGGGTTCTTTTTTTACCTCTCTGAGTATTCTGCACTGAACTCTTGGCATCATTTTTTGTGGACGGCCACTCCTTGGGAGAGACGCAACAGTGACAAACTCTCTCCATTTGTAGACAACTTCTCTGACTGTCGATTGATGAAAATCCAGACTTTTAGAGATGGTTTTGTATCCTTTCCCAGCTTAATGCAAATCAACAATCCTTGATCGTAGGTCTTCAGGCAGCTCTTTTGACCAAGCCATGATGCACATCAGAGAATGCTTCTAATCAAGACAATTCTTACCAGGTGTGTGTTTTAGAGTGGGCAGGGCAACTTTAAAGCACTTATGAGTGATTGGGCACACAGCTGACTTAAATTGTTTTCTAAAAATTGGTTTCAGTTGCTCTTTATGTCTCCTTAAGCAGATGGTTCACTTACTTATTTTTCCCCCTTATGTACAATTCCAAAAGGTTCAGATAATTTTTCATACCACTGTAACTTTATAAACCCCACCCAGATTTAAAAAGTGCATCCATTCATCCAATCCATTTTCTCCTGCTTATCCGAGATCCGGTTGGGGGGGTACAGCTTCAGTAAAGAAGCCCAGACTTCCCTTACCCCAGCCACTTCATCCAGCTCTTTTTCGGGGATCCCAAGGTGCTTCCAGGCCAGCCAGGAGACAAGGTCTCCCCAGCTTGTCCGGGGTTGGCACCACTTCCTCCTCACAGTGGGAGGTGCCAGGAACACCTCACCAGGGAGCCGCTTTGGTGGCATCCCAATCAGATGCCCGAGCCACATCGTCTGGCTCCTCTCGATGCGAAGATGTAGCAGGTCTACTACGAGACCCTCAGGGAGCTTCTCACCTTATCTCTAAGGGAGAGCCCGAACACCCTACGGAGAAAACTAATTTTGGCTGCTTGTATCTGGGCTCTCACAACATCCAGGGTCGAGTTCAGCAGCGCCCCATCCACACTACATACAGTGTAGGTGGTAGAGGTGTGCAAAATTTCTGATTCTTAGATTACTCGTTATTCGGCCGTGGAAGATTCGAGAACAATTCAGAAACACCCAAATTCCGATCATTGAAATATGTGAAGTAAAGCGGAAATAAAACCCAGTCAGCACGGTCTTCGTGACGCAATGAGGAATGGACCGAGAGGAAACATCATGCTTGTCATTACCCGGGTCATGACTCACTACCCGGGTAATGACAATGCTCAACTTACGGCTCTGGCTCAACTCATGTCGCTAGATAAAAAAAACAATAATACATACCTGTCAACCCGAGGCCGTTGGCAATCTTACAAATAGTGACGTATGCCCTTACAAATATACTATACTAATCTTACAACTTTGTATATGGCGTGCAATATGAAACAAAAATAAAACTCAATTTTTAAAATAATATGAATTTATTGGTAATATTGTAACATATAGCCTGGTGCAATCAAAGAACAAACAATATCTTCAGCTACATCATGATTACTAAAATTTAACACTGACTTTTGTTATAATTGTATGTCGCACTTTTGGCAATTTCTATCATGTCTTGATGGCTGCACTGGCAATTTCTATCATGTCTTGATGGCTGCACTTTATGGCACTTCAGTGCGCAATTCAGTTTGACTTGAAGGTAGTTCGTGTGTCCAATTATAAATTAAAATTAAAAGGTCAATTGATAAAATTAACTTACCGATGCAATCTTTGAGTCAGGAAACATTTCCTTTGCTAATTCTGAGAAGTGAGCAGCAACAGATGCAGGCAAATTGTGTTCGGCAACAAATTGGCAGAATAAAATCTCCGCTTTCGTCACTTTTCATTCTGCAGACTGTATCTTTACGACCAGTGTTGTTAATCTTACTTTAAAAATGTAATTAATTACAGTTACAAATTACTTCTCCCAAAAAGTAATTCAGTTAGTATCTCAGTCACCTGAATGTAAGAGTAATTAGTGACTTGGCAAAGTAACTTGTGTGACCTTTCATGTTTTTTTTTTTGTTTTGTTTTTTTTTTAAAGTAGCCTTTGCTATGTTTGGGTGTCATTTAATGTGAATCAACTGTTAAAGTTGATAAAATTGCTCCCGTTTTTGCATTACTTCCCTTCCGTCTACTTTCGACTTTTGAACGTTTTAAAACCGTTTCATCATTTAAAGATACATTCAAGTCAAGATTTTGTCGATTTAGGAGTATTTTGGATAAAAGGTTAGCTAGGAAGGTTCACTATAACAGAGCCTTTCTGAGAAATCTACTGCTTTAAAATGGCGGCTGTTTACTAACGCCGCCGAGTGTGTCATTTCGCATGTACCTAGTTCTATATGCATGGGATATCTAGTGTAGCATCAAGTGGACCTAGATTGTAGGCTGTCGGCTACAGTTAGGAAATATTGGAGCCACCTAGCCTAGCATCGCGTTTGCAACAGTGTCGCAAAATTATTTTCTCTCCATGTCTCTGACCTTTCTCGCGTCATTCAACCAACGTAGTAACGCATAGTAATACACATTGTCTCGTTGCCGAAACGGTGACAAAATCCGAACTGAGAAAAAAAAACGTAATGCACGAAAAATGTAGATTTTGAACGTACGCCGTACACATTTAAAAATCAGTGCTCACTTGTACAAATTACGCCGAAACCGTACAAATTGACCGGTATGGACTTGCCGGCGTTAGTAAACAGCTGCCAGCTTAAAGCAGTAGACTTCTCTGAAAGGCTGTTGAAGTGAACCTTCCGAGTGAACCTAATTAAGTTTTGATCAAAAATACTCCTAAATCGGCAAACTCTTGTGCTGGAATCTATCTTTAAAACAGTTTTAAAACTTTCACATGTCAAAAGTAGACAGAAGGGAAATTATGGAATAACGGGAGCAATTTTAACAACTTTAACGGTTGATTCCCAACATTAAATTCATTGAAAGTAGTTTAAAGCTGCTGATACAGAATGGGGACTTAAGTATTTTATTTACTGTTTTGAAACTGACAACTTGATACTGAAATAGTCGTTTATTTAAGCCTGCCAGGCTTTTTGTACATTTTTTGTAACTAATGTATGAAACATTAAAAGCAGCTAATAGCTAGGGAGGGGGGTATCAATAATCGATTTATAATCGGATCCTAGCCTCTTAATCATAATCATAATCGAATTGTTGGGTACTCAAAGATTCCCACCTCTAGTTGGTGGTGCACTGCTTTCCTCTCCTGAGATGGCAGATGGCGGACCAAAATTTCTTTGAAGCCATCCTCCATGGCCTCGCCGAACTCCTCCCATGCCCCGGTTTTTGCCATTGTGACCACCAGAGCGGCATGTCGCTTGGCCAGCCTGTACCAATCAACTGCTTGTGGAGTCCCGCAGGCCAAAAAGGTGCGGTAAGACTCCTTCTTGAGCTTGACGGCATCCCTCACCGCTGGTATCCACCAGCGGGTTCTGGGATCACTGCCCAGACAGGCACCAACCCCCTTGCGGCTGAAGCTCTGATAGGCCGCTTCGGAAATAGAAGCACAGAACATTGTGTACTTGGATGCCGCCTCTCCCTGGACATGGTGAAAAAGTGCAAACCAACCATAATATCTGTAGTATAACCAAAATATCCCCCTTAAAATATTTTTTTTCCCCTCAGAATTGGACAGTCCCGATTTTCCAGTATTCTCAACAAAATGAACATCATTTTATTTGCGTAATAAATTATATTTTAATGTATTGTGTTTTTTCGAGTTGTTTCCTGTTTCTGTTTGCATTCGAGTTGGAACAGAGTGCAAACAAGGACATCTTAAAGCGTCCTTAGAATGCAAAAAAAAATGTTTATTCAGTATGTACACATAAATTGGCTGAAAAGTTTGCCAAGCGGGGTGGAGGCATCTGCTAAATGTAACTACTTAAAGTACATTGCAATCTAACGTTGATACGTTTCATATTAAGTTCTAGGAAAGTAAATCAAAATATTTGAGAATGAATTGACTTGGTAGTCCTATTTTGTTGACATAAGACACATTTTTTCCTGGATCAAAGGTGGGTACCACGATTAGAATGAAATTGGATTTTTGAAATTCACTTCTTCAAATGCAACTTTCCTAGTTAAAATGTGACCTTTGCGATTTTCATCATAGAAAATGCGACTTAACTTTCGCAAGATTGTGACTTTCATCCTGACAAAATACATTGGGATAGAATAGGGACTTATTTAATCTCCAAATGATTTGTCACTTCCTTTGTGGCCATTCCTCACAACCTCTGAAGTTGGCCCCCCATCAGACACAAATTTGTAGAAAAATTATGTCATTCATTTGTGCTAGCTTTGTGCTCGTTTGTGCTGACAAAAAAAAAAAAAACATTTTTGCTGCTATCATTTTTGAGATATTAACAATTCTTTTATAGGCCAATCTGAGGTCAACCAGTCTCCGATTTTGAGTAAAAATGGCCAAAAATGTGTCAGTCATTTGTGCTGGTTTGTGTTGTAAAAATTTTCGTTGGTGCTGCTATCGTTTTTGAGATATTAATTTAGAGTGTTGACATTACTCGAAACCCTCCATTTACTGCACAATGGACCCGAAGGGGTGCCATTTGTTTGTGCTACATTTAAGCTAGTTGTTGGGGCATCCCTCTGTTATTGAGAGTTGGTACGCAATGTCAGCCACTGGAGTTAGGAGATGGAAGGGCTGCGAGTGACGCAATCACTCGAAATTAATATCTCAATATCTATAAAACGATAGCAACACAAAATGGCAAAAAAAAAAAAAAAGCCAGCATTTCAGGTCCATTTTGCCTATAAATGGGGGGCTGTGTGAGGACATCACTCAAAATTAATATATCAAAATCTCAAAAACAATAGAATAGGGTGACCATATATTTCCACAAAAAGAGACACTCGACCTGGCCTTGAGATGCCTAAATTTTATTCGAAGTTCACTCAAAGATGTCTATATCACGTTAATATATTTAAAGTGTGCCTCCTCCATCTGGATAGAAAAAATCATTAAAAAAAAAAAAAAAATTATATATATATATATATATATATACATACAGTGGGGAGATCAAGTATTTTATACACTGCTAATGGGTTTTCCCATTGTGAGTGTATCAAATACTTGTTCTCCCCACTGTATATATATATATATATATATATATATATATACATATATATATATTAGGGCTGTCAAACGATTAAAATTTTTAATCGAGTTATTTACAGCTTAAAAATTAATTAATCGTAATTAATCACAATTAATCGCAATTCAAACCATCTCTAAAATATGCCATATTTTTCTGTAAATTATTGTTCGAATGGAAAGATAAGACACAAGATGGATATATACAGTACATTCAACATACGGTACATAAGTAGTGTATTTCTTTATTATAACAATAAATCAACATGATGGCATTACCGTTATTAACATTCTGTTAAAGCGATCCATAGATAGAAAGACTTGTAGTTCTTAAAAGGTAAATATTAGTACAAGTTATAGAAATTTTATATTAAAACCCCTCTTCATGTTTTTGTTTTAATAAAATTTGTAAAAAATTTTCAATCAAAAAATAAACTAGTAGCCCGCCATTGTTGATGTCAATAATTACTTACACAATGCCTATGGGTGCTGAACCCTATAAAATCAGTCGCACCCAAGCGCCAGCAGAGGGCAGCAAAACTCCGAAAAACACAACAACTACACCTTTCAATGTGCTGTCATTTTAATGTTTGAGCGGGGCATTTGTGCGTTAATTGCGTCAAATATTTTAACGTGATTAATTTAAAAAATTAATTACCGCCCATTAACGCGATAATTTTGACAGCCCTAATATATATATATATATATATATATACATAAAATTTTAATCGTTTTGACAGCCCTAAAATATATACTGGACTGTCTCAGGAAATTAGAATACACAATATTCTAATTTTTTGAGACAGTCCTGTGTATATATACAGGACTGTCTCAGGAAATTAGAATACACAATATTCTAATTTCCTGAGACAGTCAGGAAATTAAAATATTGTGTATTCTAATTTCCTGAGACAGTCCTGTATATATACACAGGACTGTCTCAAAAAATTAGAATATTGTGTATTCTAATTTTCTGAGACAGTCCAGTATATATATACATATATATATATATATATATATATATATATATATATATATATATATATACATATACATATATATATATATATATATATATATATATATATATATATATATATATATATATATATATATATATATATATATATATTAGGGCTGTCAAAACGATTAAAATTTTTAATCGAGTTAATTACAGCTTAAAAATTAATTAATCGTAATTAATCGCAATTAATCGCAATAAATCGCAATTCAAACCATCTCTAAAATATGCCATATTTTTCTGTAAATTATTGTTGGAATGGTAAGATAAGACACACGACGGATATATACATACAACATACTGTACATAAGTACTGTATTTGTTTATTGTAACAATAAATCCACAAATGGCATTAACATTCTTTCTGTTAAAGTGATCCACGGATAGAAAGACTTGTAGTTCTTAAACGATAAATGTTATAGTTACAAGTTATAGTAATTTTATATTAAAACCCCTCTTCATGTTTTCGTTTTAATAAAATTTGTAAAATTTTCAATCAAAAGTAGAGTTAATATAATAATAAGAAGAATAAAAATAACAATAATAAAAATAGAGTGACCAAAGTCTAAGTTTTACGTGTATTTTGCATAGCTATTTTGATATGGAATGCCAGTTCATTTTGCGTCGTTGTTAAACTATGTCAGAATAGGGCCTCATTACTATAGACTGAAGTGCTTTTCTTTTTGTGAACATTATTTTTTTTTTTTGGAGAGATAGGAATATTATTTTTGTTGTGCTTTCACTAAACGATACTTACAGTGAGGAAAACAAGTAATTGATACACTGCCAATGGGTTTTCCCATTGGCAGTGTATCAAATACTTGTTCTCCCCACTGTATGTTTGTTGTGAAGGAGTTGCCAATAAACGGCACGGTCCAAAGAACGCCTGTGTCCACTCGCCTTTACTGTATAACATATATCTGTACATATCTTACCCAAAATACAACAAGAGACACATAATTGCCACTAAAAGAAAGAAAACTTACCGAAATATGTGTGGAGCACAAATAGCAATTTGCATTGCATTGTGAATACAGCATAAACGTCTCACAACTACTAATTCTCCCACGTTGAGAAGAAATAACATGAGTATGGAACGGCGCTGCCCCCAAGCGGCCGTTGGCATTTTCTTCACTCTTAATGTCCATAAACGGCCTCATTGTAATCTGTTTGAGGCAATATGGGAGATGGTCATTCACCCAAGCGCCAGCAGAGGGCGGCAAAACTCCATAACAACAAGGGAGCGTTTCACTGTACTGTCATTTAAATCTGTCTGAGCGGGACATCTGCGTTAATTGCGTCAAATATTTTAACGTGATTAATTTAAAAAATTAATTAACGCCCGTTAACGCGTTAATTTTGACACCCCTAATATATATATATATATATATATATATATATATATATATAGTATATACACTACTGTTCAAAATTTGTTGTGTATCATATGGGATTTTGGGGTCTAAGCGACCCCGAACTTTTGAACTGTAGTGTACATAATGAAAAATCTCGTATGATACACTATGGTTCAAAAGTTTGGGGTCGCTTAAACCCCAAACCTTTGAATGGTAGTGTATTATATACTATATGGAAATAAAACTATATGGAAATAATTTTTTACTTAATTAACAACTCAAAGGAATTAAATAATGATAAAAATTAATATAATGCAGACTCATTGAAATGGAGTCCAGTCAATACCCACACACATAATAGGCTATGTGCCACATAAACATTTTTATAAACTACAACAGAATAAACCTTCTCTGAACTACTCCTTATTGTAGCCTGTAACTGCCTGATCTCTTGCCAAACCGTCAACCCAGCAGATGGCGGTAATGCCCCATGATACAAGGGGTAAACTGCCAACAAAAAACAAGAAGAACTACTCCTTCTCCCCCTACTAGTAAGAGCTACGTCAACGCAGGCGGCCAGAGTGATTCTCTTCAAATTGGTCCCGTGAAAAATCATAAAAAACGGACATTTTCATGAATTTATAAAACCCGGCTTGACGCTGCGGAGAGGATGTGACAAGTGGACTTGTCCGGGAAAACGAGGACGTTTGGTCACCCTACAATAGAAGAACAAACCAACATTTTTACAGCAGAAACGTAGCACAAACCACCATTTGTAGCTATTTTTAATCAAAACTGGGGGCTGGTTTACCTCAGATTGACCTGTAAAAGAATTGATAATAGCTCAAAAACGATAGAAGCACAAATAAAAAGTTTTTTTGCGCAAACCTAGCACAAATGAATGACATGATTTTTCAACTTCACAGAGTTTTCCCCAAAATGCCGTAAAAGGTGCATGCAGACGACAAACTCCAATGATGCCCACTTTTGCTCATTGATATTCATGACGTTAGCAATTGTTGCTTGGCGGGTCAACCTCCCGTTCATCCCTAATAGTAAAGGCATGTAAATAGTGTACGAACGAGATGTTAATATTCAGTTAAAGCGATAGCATGAGTGTCGAGGTCAGGAAAAGACTGGAAAAAGAACTGACGTGAGTCGACGGGAGTTAGCTTTTTATTGACACCTTTTTCTTGTGCGCATTGCCTTACGCCACTGACAATGACATTCTCCTGTTTCAACAATCTATCCTTTACCACCATATGCCCTGTCTTTCTTATATATTATATTCTTTGGTTGTCCTACGTCAGTTGTCTTACGTCTCTGACCATTCTTGGGGGCAATTTACATTGCTATTTTTGTGTACCGATCGCAAATGCTACTCGTTTACAGCGAATGAACACTCTTAATGTTTTCATAACTAACAAATCTTAATTCTATAATTTATTTACACTACCCCCTTACTAAAGTTGTCTTTTTTTTTACAACAGAAAAGGTAGTAGTGGCAGTCAGATACCATTTTATTTTTTTTCAGGTCATTCATTGTCAGACAGAAGTAGCACGGCAAAACGCCATGTAATCATATCAAGTACAAATATCAAAATGGCTTACCTCTTCGTCCTCTGCAGGAACATGGCCCCCAACAAAATGTTTACTGCATATGAAATGTGAATGGCTTCACCCTGTTGGCGTTAAACTGGTCTTTTGGACGTCCGAGCAAGATGATCCGTTTTTCACATTTTTTCCTCCGAGTTTTTGGTTTCGTGAAATGTATGAAGAAAACTTCCTTTTTATGTCGTGATGTCTAGACTAGTTTCTACAAGTTCCATAACAGCAATGTTTGATTGGCGTGTTCGTTTTTTAAAGATTACCGGAGAAAATAAGTGGAAATAACATGGTTGTATGCGAGGGCTTGTCTATAATGACCCACTTCCACGTTACGATGGCGACGTCACGGTCTAAAAATATAGCATTCGTGCGGTATGTTATGGGGGGCGGGGGGGCGCATCTGCAATTTTTTCCATGCAATCCTAAATCTTCATTACACTAGCAAACTGCAGAAAATACATTTTGGCAGAGTGACACTGGAATCATTTGCCTTTGAAGGAAGAACCATACAAAAATCACTGCGATAAACTAATGACGAGTGTAATGTGGCTGCTGTTATAGCAAAGTGCAATTTTCCGAGCAGCGCCAATAAAGGGAGCAAAAATAACAATTCTTTCTTATCTTTCGCAGGCTCAGACTTCTCGTTTGTGCCCTTTGTACACTAAGCTATAGTATAAAATATATCAAGTGCATTGATAGTATTCAATGTCTGCATTTATATGCATTAAGTGACAGCTGCACTCACCTACTGCGCACTTTCATTGAGGTGAAATCACATTGAATTCTCTGCTTTGCCACTCAAATGCGTACGTCCTAATGGGCAGTTTAAAGGTTTTGGCCTGAGATCAATGTCCATTTTTTCCAGATGGGAACAAAGGCAGAGATGGACATTTCTCACCCACTGACATAACTGGTATGTGTGTTACATATATTAAACATGTTCCACATGAATTGTGATTTTATGTTTTACAATTGCATTATGGCTGGCTGGATAAATGCTTGGATTTTTGGGACCAAGTTATGTGCTTCATGGCTTGCTGTCATTTTTTCCGGTCAGGAAACGGACAGGCAGATGGCCTGTACACCCCCTGTCCAGATCTCTACAAGAATTATTGCGTACATGGAGAGTGTCAGTTCCCCAGCATACCTGCCCAGCCCTCATGCAGGTACTGCATGCACACACGCGCACACTGCCGTCGGCTTAGCATTTACACATTGTGGCTACATCCAAAAAAGATTTGTCCTTCATAGAACTATTGTGTTGTCCTTGTGTAAGTAGCTTGGCTCCCATTTGTTCAGCACTCAATTTTAGGGAAGCATACAGTAATTGTAAGATAAGGGATTTTATTAATCCCAGAGAGAAATATAGAAAGTGTTATGTTCATGCAAAAATACAATACAAAGAATTCAGTTTCTATGTAATTACACAAGAGTTTGGGTTTTGGGCATTATATGCAGGCATGTGTTAATACAACAGAACTCTGTCAGTTCAGTTTATTCCAACATCATTCAAAGTATACAATACATGTCATGTACAACCCTATACAGTATGTTTATGCAATTAGATGCGCAAAAAGGACACTCCAAGGAAGCTGTTTTCTATCAGCCTAACATGCATGTTTATGGGATGTCGGGGGAAACTGGAGTAGCCGGAGAAAACGCATGCAGGAACAGGTAGAACATGCAAACCCCTAACCCAACCACACAGAAAGTTCCCGAGCACGGGATTGAACCCGTGACTTCAGAACTGTGAGGCGGACGTGCTAACCACGCTACCACCATGCTGCCCCACTACCCTATTTTTGTTTAAATAATAATAATAACTAGCCCTGCAAGAAGGATTGAATGGGCCCTCGCAGTTTGGCCCAACTCGGACATCGCGCAAACTGGGACGGCATGCAAGTCGGGGTGGTGGCAGATCGCCCTCCTCTAATCATGTAATAAGAACCTAACATTTCCCTAGGTGCCAAGCTCTGAAATGTGCACCCTGTAAATCGATAAAAATGTCACATTCAATCAAAAATATCCAATTTCCTGTTATGTTTGGAATATGAGTGGAGGAGACTTTTTGGAGAAGTTTTGGACAAGGTATCGTCTCCCCAAATATCATCACTTTACGTTGAAAAAAAACAAATAGGAGAGGCCTTTTTGAAAAATCCTTTATGTCACCACTAGTCAGAGCTGTAGGCTTGATGCAAATGACCCCTACAGGACCCTTCAGGACTCTCAAGCACGGGAAGTTTGGCGCAAATATGTTGTCTGGTAAAAAAGGCCATTTCCTGTTCCCACTAGGGGGTGCCAGGCCTAATGGGTTATATTTCAATGCAGGCGTGTTCTGGTCAATTTTTACGATTCCGATTCCATTATCGATATTGATTAACGATTCGATTCTTTATCGATTCTCTAATCGATTCTAATTTGGACTAATGGACTGTATGAGGTTCTGGGTTCAATATGTTTTATGGTTCATTCGCCTCGGGTGTCGGTTAGAACATGGACCCCAACCGCTGGGCCACGGACCGGTACCAGTCCGTGGCGCATTTGCTACCGGGCCGCACAGAAATAATACCTTAACGACTGCATTGTGGCAAAATTTACTTTGGCGTGTGCCTCTTAACACACCAATATCCCTGTCTACTCTAGATATAATACTACAGGATAGAATGTCGTCATAGAAATCCATTGATTGGACTGCTAGTACGTCTTGTTTTGTAGATCTATGTGCGCTTGTCCTCGATAATGATGTACAATGTAGGGCGGGCGCATCACATTTGTTCCCGGAAAAAATTAGCGCTCACACTAGAATGGCTGAAAAACAGACGTCTTTGGACACATTTTTTTACGGGGAAAAGGGCACCTGACGAGCCAGAAGATGAGTCTACAACCTCGAAGAAAACAAAATCTATGCTACTTCCCAATCACTAAAGTCCCATGGATTCAATTCAATTCAATTTTATTTGTATAGCCCTACAACAAGGTTGTCTCAGAGGGCTTTACAGAGTCAATTTGATACACAGTTAGATACAGTCGATGAATGAGATGAGTTCATGTCCTGGGCATCCCCCATCCTTAGACCCTCCATGGCGGCAAGCAAAAACTCCAAAAACCCAGTGGGTAAGGAGAAACCTTGGGGAGAACCACAGTCAGGAGAGATCCACTCCCAGGACGGACAGACTATAGATACACCAGGATCTCCAAAGGATTGGATTCGTGACCCATATGTGAATAAACCGAGTGATTCGCGCATGTCTGTGCAACAGGAATATCAGCTTGTAGAGATCGCAAATCACGGCGACCTTAAACGTACATTTGAGACAACACCTCTAGCGAGGTTCTGGATTAAAGTAATTTCGGAATATCCTGACATCGCTAGGAGTACAGTGAAAACTGAGCTACAATTTCCAACATCATATCTTTGTGAAGCGGACTTCTCTCACTCTCCCATCTCGGGACTAACTCGTCTAAACAAAACATGCTTAGGCCTCCCATTGATTCAGCGGGTGAGATGTATTTTCCCTGCACTTAACACGATGGGGATTTTGTATTTGCTGTATTTTTCTGCCACACATTGCCGGTGTTCTGACAAATTTGGCATGCGCGTAACGTTAAAAATGAAGGTGAATGCAGCGGTTTCAAAGTACACACACAAGTACAAACTTTCTTTAAAGAAAGGAATATTAACTTATGTTTGCCATGATAGCTGCACACAACAACTGCACGCAGCTCTCTCACTTAATGACTTCGCTGTGTCGTTAAGCAATAATTTACGCCATTTTTGTGTTGCACATGTATGTTTATGATGTACCAGTAAATAGTTTTTTAGCACCATTGGATAACATTGAGAGTCCAACTGAATATAAAAGAGTGCTTTTTTCAGCGTGACAAAAGCTTTGGGAGCAAAATTTTAAAAGGATGCAAAATTTGGCAGAACACCGGTCCGTGAAAAAAGACCCAAATCACACCGGTCCGTGGTTCAAAAATGTTTGGGGACCCCTGGGTTAGAACACAAGGAGCGGAGAGTGGAGTTGGTCTTTGGCACTTTTAATTCAATTCATTAAGGCAACAGGCACAACTATATACAGGCAATAGCACTTGATATGACATTCATATCATTCATTGAGCAGGGGACAGCATGCGTGGAAAGATGTTGATGTATTTGTATGCGCGTGAAAGAAGACTGGAATGTGTGGGTATATATATGGTTCTGAAAGGAAAGAAAATTATATCATATTAGTGCTGATGCAATAAACAATGCAAATTGACTGTCAAGCAGTCAATAACACACATACATAACTCGCACAGTATAATGAACACAAAGGTGGGGGGCGCGAGTGCGCGCACAACCCGGAAGCATGCTGTGTGCACATGCGGTCATTTTGGCCATAAAAGTGGCAAAAATTAAGCACTTTACACTCATTTGGATGTACAACATCCTCTTAAGATGCTAAAGTAACACATTCCCTCTTAACACAAATGTGCAATGCGAATACAATGTAAACAACGCTCTCCTCGATGACGAGCGGGAGCAACCAGCAGACGTAAGAGTATATACTCAAAACAGTCGCACTGATAACGGCTCTAATTTATCATACGAAGTTTATGACATGAAGAGGAAATACTTACATTCGTTCATGGAGGCACACAGATTAACAGGTGGCCACACTCTACTCCAACCAAATGCGCACCTTACACCTGTTCTCGGTCCCAGAATACGCAGTGCTTGTGACGTAGGACAAAAACAGGAAGTAACTGACTGCTTGCTATGGGAACGAACACATACCCAAGGAACCTTTCGAATAGGAGTACTAAAATTGCTAATAACATCGTTTAGAATTATTTTAGATGCATACAGTGCCTTGCAAAAGTATTCGGCCCCCTTGAACCTTGCAACCTTTCGCCACATTTCAGGCTTCAAACATAAAGATATAAAATTTTAATTAATTAAGAATCAACAACAAGTGGGACACAATCGTGAAGTGGAACAAAATTTATTGGATAATTTAAACTTTTTTAACAAATAAAAAACTGAAAAGTGGGGCGTGCAATATTATTCGGCCCCCTTGCGTTAATACTTTGTAGCGCCACCTTTTGCTCCAATTACAGCTGCAAGTCGCTTGGGGTATGTTTCTGTCAGTTTTGCACATCGAGAGACTGACATTCTTGCCCATTCTTCCTTGCAAAACAGCTCGCGCTCAGTGAGGTTGGATGGAGAGTGTTTGTGAACAGCAGTCTTCAGCTCTTTCCACAGATTCTCGATTGGATTCAGGTCTGGACTTTGACTTGGCCATTCTAACACCTGGATACGTTTATTTTTGAACCATTCCATTGTAGATTTGGCTTTATGTTTTGGATCATTGTCCTGTTGGAAGATAAATCTCCGTCCCAGTCTCAGGTCTTGTGCAGATACCAACAGGTTTTCTTCCAGAATGTTCCTGTATTTGGCTGCATCCATCTTCCCGTCAATTTTAACCATCTTCCCTGTCCCTGCTGAAGAAAAGCAGGCCCAAACCATGATGCTGCCACCACCATGTTTGACAGTGGGGATGGTGTGTTCAGGGTGATGAGCTGTGTTGCTTTTACGCCAAACATATCGTTTTGCATTGTGGCCAAAAAGTTCAATTTTGGTTTCATCTGACCAGAGCACCTTCTTCCACATGTTTGGTGTGTCTCCCAGGTGGCTTGTGGCAAACTTTAAACAAGACTTTTTATGGATATCTTTGAGAAATGGCTTTCTTCTTGCCACTCTTCCATAAAGGCCAGATTTGTGCAGTGTACGACTGATTGTTGTCCTATGGACAGACTCTCCCACCTCAGCTGTAGATCTCTGCAGTTCATCCAGAGTGATCATGGGCCTCTTGGCTGCATCTCTGATCAGTTTTCTCCTTGTTTGAGAAGAAAGTTTGGAAGGACGGCCGGGTCTTGGTAGATTTGCAATGGTCTGATGCTCCTTCCATTTCAACATGATGGCTTGCACAGTGCTCCTTGAGATGTTTAAAGCTTGGGAAATCTTTTTGTATCCAAATCCGGCTTTAAACTTCTCCACAACAGTATCTCGGACCTGCCTGGTGTGTTCCTTGGTTTTCATAATGCTCTCTGCACTTTAAACAGAACCCTGAGACTATCACAGAGCAGGTGCATTTATACGGAGACTTGATTACACACAGGTGGATTCTATTTATCATCATCAGTCATTTAGGACAACATTGGATCATTCACAGATCCTCACTGAACTTCTGGAGTGAGTTTGCTGCACTGAAAGTAAAGGGGACGAATAATATTGCACGCCCCACTTTTCAGTTTTTATTTGTTAAAAAAGTTAAAATTATCCAATAAATGTTGTTCCACTTCACGATTGTGTCCCACTTGTTGTTGATTCTTGACAAAAAAATTAAATTTCATATCTTTATGTTTGAAGCCTGAAATGTGGCGAAAGGTTGCAAGATTCAAGGGGGCCGAATACTTTTGCAAGGCACTGTATATGTTATATTTTTCTTATAGAGTAGTCGGCGAAGAATATGATATGACCCTTTAATAGACTTTTGGGGGGGGGAAATCACCATTTCTTTAAGTAGTCTCATGAATAATGACTTGACCTGTGAAAATATATGCAAAATCACTTGGCGATGATTCCTCAGATTATACTTGGTGAGTGTTCCTTGTTTGAGTAATCATGTAATCTCAATTGCTAAATCCAATGTGTGTAACACGCGTACATTTCGTGATGTAAATTTTACTGTTTGGAATCTGTAAGGGAATCGTTAGATAAACTGCCAATTCCATGGAATTGAAACACATAGAACTCTATAGGAACCGGTTCTCGATTCCCATCCTTATGTATCAGGGACTTACTTGTCATTTTGTGAATTTGGTGTTCTGCCAAAAAAAGTGACCGACTTTGGCACCCCGCCTAGGTCAAGGCCGTGAATGAAAACTCACCATTTTGAGAACCAATATTGAGGAGGATCCAACTCCTCAATATTGGTGAGGAGGTCTCAAATGTGCACCCTGTAAATTGATAAAAATTTCACATTCAATCCAAAATATCCGATTTTCTCTTGGGTTTGGAACATGGGTGCAAAAGACTTTTTTGAGCAGTTTTGCATAATGTAGTCTCCCCAAATTTCATCGCTCAATGTTGAAAAAACCTAACAGGAAAGGCCTTTTTGAAAAATTCAAGGGGGCGCCACTGAGCTATTTTGTCAAGTTTTTTTTTTTTTTTTTTTGGCAACGTTGAAAAATTATCAAAATTTCTGCAAAGCCACATGTAAGTGCAAATTTTTAAGAGTTTTTGTGCATGTTAAAGTCTCCAAATTGGCCATTTTCATTTGCCATGAAGAAGAAATAATAATAATCCTTTGCGTTCCAATAGGCCTCTCGCGCCCAGTTGGGCCCTAATTATTATTGTTTAAATAATTATTACAAACTTTCATTTTATCCAATAAACTTCATTTCACTTCTCAAACACTACTGTATTCATCTGCTATATGATTAGGCATTTGCCGGTATGAGATTCTGACAGTATAGTAACCTTAAGCAAAAATATCACGGTTTCAGGTATTGCAATTACAGCTCTAAAATGTTTTGAGATTTCTGGACGGATTTTTATTTTTCAAAACAACATTAAGCAAACTGGAATTTAAGTATAATGTTAAGTTAAATTTAAAAAAATAGATCAATAAATAAATGAAATATACAAATAAAATTATATTGGCATGCTAATTAGCCATGTTATCTGCCTCGGTAACAAGCTTAGGTTACAGTATGTTTTACCACCGCTAGACACACTACACATGCTGCAGTTAACTTTCGTAGCTAGTGGAAACCTTCATGACAGCGTATACTAACCTTTAATTTTGTATAAATGCGAACTCATATTGGAGATATTGCCTTCTCTGGTAGCCCCAAAACATGTTTTACATGTCGGTTAGCCCATCTAAGCCACGGCTGTGTGTAACTTTCTTGTCCCTGAAGTATTCCCATACGAGCGACTTCGGTTTCTTCGATGGGGGAAAAATCAATGGCAGAAAAGGTTCAGGTGTTTCACGTCCTCCAGCCAACATGCAGCACAGCTGATTCACTGACACTGATCAACAACTTGAGGGGGAGGGATGAGCCCTGCATTTTTGGGACCTAAAAAATAGCTAATACCTTAGAGACGGTATGATGGATAATTTTGGCGGTCTTGAAACCTTGAGGTTTTCATACCACGGTTTACCTTGAAACAGGTAACCGGCACATGCCTATACAGTATATGATATATTTAATTGAAATTTTCCCAAGAATCAGCAATTTGCAAAGGAAAATCATAAAAATTATCAGGGGCGCCAAAACCTTTGCATACCACTGTATATGGACAGTTGCATTTCTGTTTGCAAAACGTGATTATTGATTCTGCAATAATGGCATTTTGAAGGTACACAAATGCACACCATGACTACTCAAACAGTGTGAATTAGAATTACAGTTGCAAAGATGATATTCTGCAAAACTATACACAATACACGTATGAACTGTTGTGTTATGGGTCAGAGTAATTAGAAGATTTCATACACCAGCTATAAATTTAGAGTTAAGACTGCCATAAAACTCTGAAGACTACTTTGTCATTTTTGCATAGTGCAGTTCCGCACTTGAAGTGGGCTCATTCATTATTAATTCATAATGATCTTAACGGAATGCTAGTGAATCGATGATGTTACGTTCGCATCGCTTTCACAGAAAATGGTGCTACGTCGTCTCGTCTCCTGATCAATAATAATTAGCTATTTTTGGCTGCTGCAAAGTTGTTGCCGCTGAAGTCGGTATTGGTTGTGTTCTATTTGTCCGTCAGAGAAAAAAAAAAACACGGGCAAATGTCAGCAGACTCTTTTCGATTACCCTGTTGATAGGAGGTATTTGACCTTCTACACTTTCATCGAGGAACTTGTTTAAAATCCTTTCCTTTTCTTATAGTGCACATCAGTATAAGGCGCACTTCCCAAATTTCACAGAATTTAAGAAAATAATCTATATATAAGCCACACCTGACTATCAGTTGTAACATAGAGATGTTACACAGAAATATTTGATTGATCAAAAATGTCTTTATTATCTCAATAAATCCGCATCACGCCAACTTGCGTCCTCTTTATTCATATGCAGCAACCTGTCCCTCGGAGGAGCCAGGCACTACAAGCCCCGCTCGCATGCTCTTAGGCCAGGGATCTCCAAACCGGTCCTCAAGGGCCTCTGTGGGTCCTGGTTTTTGTACCTACCTTTCGAGCTCAGACCGTTAAACCAATGAGGTTTCAGCTAAAACAATCAGCACCTGACTACAATCAACTGATTATATTTGCAAGACACTAGATTGGTACGAAGGTGTTGTCCTGTTACGTTGGAAAGAAATACAGCACTCACTGTGGCCCGATAAGGAATAGTTTGGGGACCTGCGTCTTAGGCAGTCCGAAACTGTACGAAAAAGCTTCACGGGTGCGTTTAGAGAATAGAATACACATCGAGTGCGATACACACGAGAACGCAAGACTTGTTATAATGGAACACATGGCCTATTCTAATACAAATAGTCCCCAAGTTACAATGTACCCGACTTAAGTGATTTTGACTTGACGAAGCCGGCGTCTCGTCACAACAGGGATTCCCCTACATACATGACATTGTGGCGCACCGCCACAGCAAAATAAAAGCTGCCACGCGTTGCAAATTAGAATTTTTTATTATCATTTCTTTTTTTAAGGCTGTTTCAAACTAGCGGCAGCCGAACATGAGTAGTTCAGCCGCAACCTATTCATTGTATATTGTAATGTCTATAACTATTGCGGCCCCCTTAAGAGACGATTGGACTGAGGAGCTGTGACGGAGAGGGAAGCAAGTAGGACGAATGAGAGAACGGGCAAGATAGCGGGCGATATCGGTTATATGTCGAGGCAGCCCGCTGTTACGTTGTTATTGTTTTTCTTTGTTATTGTTATCACATTAAAGTGGTAACAAAAAACTCTTACACTCTTCTCCTTCTTCCCCGTATCAGGAGCCTTACATTAGTTTGGATCTGACTTTTCGGCGAAAGTGAGCGGTGGACGACCGTCTTGGACGGAAGGCCACGTTTGAATGAATTTGCGCCGAGAGGCGTAACCCAAAATAGAGCCTTGCTCTATGTCCAGAGTGCCGCCGCGCTAACTTCGACAACGAGGGGCAGGCGTACTTATTATATCTGTGCTATCAGGCTGTTTCGGCATACGGATATACGCAATCGCAGCTGATGAAACTTTGAAAAACGCGCTTTTTTTCCCAAGTTTTGCGAGCTCTGGGACACTCGAAAGATGACTCTCATACCTCTCCTTGTTAAGTTAATGGTACCTTGATGTGCGTTTGTGTGGAAATGTAGATCACAAACAAGAACAAAAAACGAAACTAGTGAAATTCTCTTCACAGCCATTAGAATTTTCCCGCACTCCTTGAAATGGATCCGTTGACAGAAGGACTCTTACTGTTGTGGTAATGTAGTACGTATTAGGGCCAAATAAAAGGAAAAAGAAGGACTACGACGGAGGTCTGCAACCCGCGGCTCTAGATCCGCGTGTGGTTCTTTAACGCTCCCCTAGGGGCTTCCAGGAGCTTTTTCATAGATTTTTGAAAAAGGAAAAAGATGACGGAGGGAAATACATTTTTTAAGACAAACATGACATAAACATTTTTTCAACTCAATAATATTGTAATGAAGTTAAACTTGAGGTGGCATCGTACAACAGAGTAGTCATGTGGTGCGTCATTCTCTATGGGATCCAATGCAGGGAAAATACAAATTTAATCATGAAGGCAATCATGTATTTGTAGCCAACTTAGTCATTTTGATAGTAGGCTAATATAGCTTATATCGATACATACAGCCGGGGCTGCTTTCATTATAAGGCTTACACAAGGCTTTTAATTTTTTTGCGGCTCCAGACATACTGTATCAGTTTGTTTTTTTTGTCAAATATGGCTCTTTCAACGTTTTGGGTTGCTGGCCCCTGGGTCACTATGAGATGTAAGTCGTTCTATTGCTACGAAAAAAAAAAAGTTGTATTATTACGTAGGGTAACGTAGCTGTAATCAGCTACGCATTTTACGTCATGTACCGTAGCAGAGAGCTACGACATTAGCCTGGCTAATGAAATATTTCAAATATATCTTTGTTATGGTTCTTCTTGGAGGAAAGAAACATGAAAAATAAATTTCGCCATGGCACAACATGGTTGGGCTGTCCGACTCCGATGCAGCCCACCACCACAGTTTCAAAAAAATCCTAGGGGAAACCCTGCACAGTACCTTACAGTATCTTATTGTTTATTTTATTAATATGACTGTTCTGTCCTTTGGCGAGATATGTATTTGATTATAATGTTGACTTTCGTTTTGTGATGCATGCTTTTATTTTGGCGAAGGAAATGTAGAGCAGGAAGTACTTCGGCACGCGAGTTAAAGCACATGTACACACGAAGAACGTATTTGCGCACACACGAGAAGTCGCGCAGCCGAGTGAGAGCGCGAGGGGAAACATTACAGCTTATCTTGCTGTCTAGGTAGGACTTCGCTCAAACGTCATGGCGAGGACAGTACAATGACGTACAGTATAATACATGTTAGGTCGCCAGCGTAGTAACAGAACTCGTTCGTAACCTGGGGACTATCTGTATTACAGACTTTGAACTAAGTGGCTATGTCATCATGACGTGCCAGACGGCGGAGTCAAATGGAATGAAGGCGTCATTTTTTTTTTTTTTTTTAATGAGAAAATAGCAAGCTCATTTGTCCCAAAAAATCCATTAATAAGCCACTTTGTTGTAAAAGCATCAGGGTAAAAATAGACAGGAAAAATAGCGCTTTGTAGTCCGAAAAGTACGTAATTCACATTAGAAAAATTAAGAGCTTCCTGATATACTAGTAGATTTGTAAGATTTAACTCTCTGCCTCAAGTGGGGCACTTTAAATCGTTGGCTCTCGTTTTCTTTCTTGGGGACATCCATTTGTGGAGCAAAGGAGCCTCACTCGTACTTACACAATGCACTCTCACAAAATGTAAGTGCCGGCGGATGCAGTTGAACTTGGATGATTCAGCTTGGACGGATATTTTTTTGTGCGTTGCTTTTGTTTTTCACCTACAAATAAGGTCCACTTACCTGGGAGGGTTTGTTTCTTGCCTGAGGAGACACGAGTGATGTCGCTGCATTTCTAAATCCAGTTTTTGTCCAACTGTAAACAACTGGAAAGGAGTAAAAAAAAAAATAAATAGGCTAAATATACTCAAGGCGATATATTATGGATTTTTTTTGCGCAATTTTAAACAGTCCCCAGGTGTCTTAAAACTTCCAAGAAACATCTTGTTTCTTGCTGCAATGAGAGCATTTTGAGGGTATGGCAATGCGTCAACAGCTTCACCAAGCAATCAGGTCGTACCTCAAGATTTGAGTGACTAAGAATGCTCAATAAAACAGATACGAGCACTGGGCATGGTGGCAGTGAGTTCAACTCTACTCACTTCACAATTAATCTTTGTCCGTGTGACTTTGTTATCCTGGTAACAGTGTCCAAGTTGTGCAAATTTTCAGAGAACCAAAATCAAGTTACCTTACCTCTTTTCAGACTTATATCCCGCTAAATTCCCATGTAAGGTGACGCAGGATTTACCTGTGTCAAGGCTTTCAGACATGGGGAGATGTACCAGGAATTACCCGGGTTAGACACCTTTAGACTTGTCCCATGTTAGTAACTTGGCGCTCTCTGTGCGGGTAGGGCCGGATTTTATAACCTGGATATTACGTCATTTTTGATTGGCATCGGCAACAAAATAAACCACACATTTCCAAAGATGGACGATGGACTGTCTCTTCCTCGGCTGTACGATCCAGTAGCAATTTCATTCCGTTAGGTTTCCAGTTAAATTTTGCTATCTTTCCAGTTTGCAATGTTGATGATTGCGGTTTGTTTATTGCGAAGAAAGAGGAAATGACGATCAGCCCACCATCAGCCTTTGCGCTTTGACCCTGGAATTACTGCATTTTCTGCACTATAGACGTAGATGAAGAAAATGAAGAAATGGCTTAGAGTTGCCACAACCAAAATAGTTTTTTATTTTATTGATTTAATGGCAATGGATGGAAACACAATCAGGGACCTCAAAATCTCTGAAGCATCCAGTTGAATGTGTCCTAATTCATGAATATAGGAATGTGGTGTTCATGAACTGTGGAACCAAAACAGTGCTACCACAAAGTCAACCAGGTTTATGTCCGTGTCATCTACGTGTCAGTCGACCCGGGGTTTCCGATATAAGGGCTACCCGTTTATATCCTGGCACTTAAACAGAGTTCAGCGTACAGTGAGGAGCAGAAGTATTTGCACCCCTTGTGATTTTGCAAGTTTACCGACTTAAGAAAATACGTAGAGGTCTGAAATTTCAATCATAGCTGCATTTCCATTTATAGAGACATAATCTAAAAAAATCCAGAAATCAAATTGTATTGTTAAAATATTTTATTTGTAACTTACTAGGTTTCATAAGTATTTGTACCCCTGAGAAAATCAGTGCTAATAATTAGTATAGAAGCCTTTGTTTGCAATCACAGATATCAGACGCTTTCTGTCGTCCTACGCCATATTTTCACCTATGGAAACAGGGATTTTGGTACATTCCTCCACACAAATCTTCTCTGGATCTGTCAGGTTTCGGGGCTGTCCTTGAGAAACCCGAAGTTTCAGCTCCAAACAAAGATTTTTTATTGAATTGAGGTCTAGAGACTGGCTAGGCCACTCCAAAACCTTGATAAGCATTTTACGCAGCTTGGTCAGCTTGGCTGTGTGATTCAGATCATTTGCCACGTTTACATGGAGCCAAATATTCCAATTACAATCGGAATATTTGTTCAAACCAAAAGAATGTGTTCCATATAAACACCTCATTCGGAATGAACAGGCCCAAACCGAAGGCAGACACATGTAAACGCTGGATCGGAATAGATGAAGTGACATGTAAACAGCTGATGTGAAATTTCCATTCGGAATGATTTGAATCGGTATGAATAAAAGTCAGCATGTAAACGTGGCTATTGTCATGATGGAAGATCCAGCCACGACTCATCTTCAGGTCTCTGACTGAGGGAAGGATGTTGTGGCTCAAAATTTGACGATACATTTCACCATTCATCATAGGTGGAGTTTGACTTTTGGGGCAGGGGGGGCACAACATGTTGATGACCCAGAAACACAGTGTCAGCAATAAAATTAACTTACAAGAATAGTTATAATAATAAGTTGACAATGAGCGTTTTTTTGTTTCCCATCATTCTATAAGGGAATTCTAAATCAGGCTGCTTAGGCAATACTTTTCGTCAAGATCGCCATCCATTGAATATGGTACACCCGCCGGTGTCGTGCCATTGTAGTTACCCCCGTCAAAAATTGTCAAATCAAAGCTATTTTTCTTTGATTGATTTTTTTTTTTGATTGGAGTCGTTTTTTTTTTTTTTTTTTTTTAATTTAAGCAACTTTTTGATTGAAATAATGTTGATTTGTGTTTGGGCCACATTTTGGCTAGGATGTTTTTTGTCTTAATCATTCAATCAAAAAATAAGTTGCTTCAAAAAAATATATTTTCAAAAAGAAAAATCACCTCAATCAAAAAAAGAAAAATTTAAATCATAGAAAACATTTCTGAATGCGAAAAAATATTTGAGATTGAAAAAAAATTGCATTTGAACACTTAATTTTTAATTGAAAAAGTTTTGATTAAAGCAATCCTTTTTATGTTTGGGCCATTATATTGTGTCTAAATCATTAATTAAAAAAAAAAAAGTTGCTTCAATCAAACAAAAAAATATTTTCAATCAAGGGAAAAAAAAAACATTTGAAAAATAAAATTGCCCTCCCCTATATATTTTTTTAATTATATGCTAAGCAAATGACCGTCTAAGGTGCTAATCACATACTCAAAAAAATAATTTTGACCCATTATAAAAATATATTTTTTTGTTCATTTAATTCGTTTTTGTTGCAGTTTTATTGCTTTATAACGTCTATATATACAGTATAGGAAAGTCAATTTCATGCAATAACACTTTTCGGCCACCGGGGGGGCTGCCCCCCCCCCCTTAAAATCCACTTATGCCATTCATCCTCTGCTTTATTCAGTACAGTCGTCCTGTCCCCTTTGCCCAAAAGCAGCCCCAAAGCATGAGGTTTGCACCCTCATACTTCACAGTGGGGATGGTGTTCTTGGGATTGAGCTCATCCTTCTTTTTCCTTCACACACAATGAGTAAAATTTGCACCAAAATGTTTGACTTTGGTCTCATCTGACCACATGACTTTCTCCCATGACCCCTCTGCATCATTCAGCTGGTCCCTGGCAAACTTCCAAAGGACCTTCTCATGTACTGGCTTCAACAGGGGAACCTTCTGAGCAATGCATGATTTTAAACTGTTGCACCGTAGTGTTCTACTGACAGTAGCCTTTGACACTGTGCATCCAGCTCTTTTCAAGTCATTGATCAGTTCCTGTCTTGTAGTTCTAGGCTGAGTCCTCACTTTTCTAATCATGAGTAATGCCCCACAAGGAGAGATTTTACATGGAGCCCCGGTCAGAGGTAGATTATCTGTCATGTTTAGCCTTTTCCATTTTATAACAATTGCTGCAACTGATGATTTATTCTCACCAAGCTGCTTTCCGCTTGTCCCATAGCCTTTTCCAGCTTTGTGGAGCTCAACAATTTTTTCTCTAGTGTCTTTTGAAAGCTCTCTTGCCCATGGTAGAAGTTGGATTATGACTGACTGCAGGGTGCACGGGGGACAATAATGAGCTCAAACGGGTGGTGGGTGGGTCGGTGGTTACTAATCGGTTATAGGGTGACTTTTTTTTAAGGTAGACTGACAACTGTTTGAGTGTCATAATTATTGCTGATTCTCAGGGGTACAAATACTTTGAACCCCAGTAAATTACAAAAAAAATATATTTAAAAAATCATACAATGTGATTTCTGGATAGGCCTTTTTTTAAAAAAAATTTTAATAGATTATGTCTCTATGAGTGGAAAGCATGTATGATTGAAATTTCAGACATCTACCTATTTTCAAAAGGGGTAACTTGCAAAATTTCAAGGTGTGCAAATACCTCTGCTCCTCACTGTATGTCTGAAAGGGGCTCATTATGCACAAACTGTAATTATTTGCCTTCTAGTAGTCTTTTATGTTTCATTAGTACATGTGATTATCAAAGGACAGACTAAGAATTTCTCAGTTTGGTTGGCACAGATTAATAAATTTTTCATTTCAACAAGGAGAAATGAATTTTGTCATTGAAAACCTTTGACAGTATACCCGCCACTTACAGTTACGATTTTTAACGTGGGAGGTTATGATAATACGCCACTAGGAATTTGAAGCTTGGAAAAAAAACGATGTGCAATCACGATTAACTCAGTCACTCCCAACCATTTTCAACATAGCAACCTTCGCTCCCGGCCATTTTTCTGGATTTTGACTGATTTTGCAAGGCCCACAGAAATTTCTGTCCTATTGCTATATAAACATGGAACCCACCAAAAGAAAGATTGGACTCTCTTCTTTCAGCAGAAAAAAAGTTCTTTTACCATTCTTTAGAAATCAGCATTAGAAAATAGCTTAGAGCAATTTTCCAATTTCTGATGAAAAAAAAACGAGGAAAATGAGCTTTTTGTAAACGCATACATTTCAAACTTTGACTTTTACCAAGCTATTTTTTGCATTAGTTACATCCCGAACATCTGAATAATGTTTTCCTTCTACAAAATACCATGAACAACCAGACAAATAGAGCTTTTGATAGCAAAGTAACAATTTATTCACACGACTACTGAGAGATGATGGTTTGTCGCCGAGATGACGCCGTTGTCGCCACGTCAGCCGTGTAAACTTTTCCCTCATCGTGGTCTGCCTCACAAAGATGGATTATTTTTGCGTTTCTGCGGGGTCTGCTTGGCGAGCCGCTGCACTGGGGGTCTCACTCGTTTTGCTCGGTCATCCAGCGCCCGGCCTCCCAGGCATCCTCTCGGTTGCTTTGTTCAGTCGGCGCGCCGCCTGGCATCATGCCGCCAGCGCTCCGACCATGCTGCCCGGCCGTTCACTGCTGTTGAATCGGGTTGTCTTGTCTTACAAAATGCGCTACTGCCCTCCAGTGGCCAGTTTTATAGCTTTAAAATGGGTTTGGCGCGTTGTTCTTTGTTTCTCAGATAGAGCGGAAGCTATGTATGCTTCTTATAAAAAATAATAAAATTAAATTTAAAAAAAAACGCAAAAGACGTATAAATATGTTTTTGGGACAGTGAAGCATTTAAAAACAGAACGTATTTATACGTTTCTGGGAGCAAATTAGTTAAATGGCCACAATGCATCATTCTAGATATAAGCTCAGTTTTTAAATATTCTTGCTGCATTTTTGTAAAACCTACAGACGTATGTATGTAAGTTCTACTGCTATTTACTGAAGATAGGAAAAATGTAGGTGATTTGTTTATTACGATGAAAGAAGAGTCTGTTCTTCATTTTAGTAGGTGCATGCATAAGCATTTAACTCAATATTTTTTCATTCAAATGCACTAAAATAGGGTTGCAATATCCACTATACGGTGGGCAACTCGGAAAAAGCTGGCACTGAATGAGTCAATACCCATTGTACATCCCCTTCAAAGGTGTTTTGTTTTTTAAAATGACCTTTATTAAAACATTGTCTTTTTAGCATGCTTTGTAGTTTTTGGTCCTCATTAGTGATTAAACACAAAATGCATACCAACACATACATTTTTTGGCAACAACAGTGACACAGGCACTAATGAGCTTTTTTTGCGCATTGCGCGACTCGCCCAGCGACACAAAATATATTTGACTGCAAAAAAAGGACTCACTGCCTTTACATAAAAGCACAATGAGAAACATGCAAAGGGAATATGTAATTGTACAGCTAAGACTTCCATCATTTACAGCCTGATAGTGTAGCAGCCAGGGGGTCTGGGTATCTCTCTCAAATACTACCTTGCTCTCTCCCTCCCATACTTGTCAAGATACACATTCTTTGTTGTTGTCAGACTTGAGCCGGGGTTGTTAAAGATCTTTGCTGCCCCCTAACGGTTATATGGATGTCAGCCCTGATCCCAAAGAGAAGACCACCAAAATATAATAACCTGGTTGAAATGTTGCCTTGCTGTGGGAGATGGAGGGTGAACTGTGACTGTGTGTGTTTCTGTAACAAATAAGGATATGCTGCTGTTTGCTGGTAACAATCTCCCCAGAGACAAAGAGTATGCAGCTCAATGCAAGAAGAGATTGCAAGGCACCGGCAGAACGATAAAAGGAGGACCATTTAGCTCCTCTCTGAGGATAGAGATCATACAGATTTGTCTCCCTCAGTCTGTCTGTCTTGGTTTGCTATATCATATCAACAAAAAGAACAACATCTGAGGACTGCACTGAACTGAGTTGCAAGAAGCTGAGACATGAGTTGGTTGCCTTCCTCAGATCTGCAGACCACCCACTAGTTAAAAATGCGTTTCCTAGCTGATACTGGATTTTGCATCACACAAACCAGGGGACACTTAAAGCGGAAGTTCAGGATTTTTGACAGTAGGCTTAGCTTCGCATTAGCAGGGGTTCAGTTAGTTGGTGGAGTTGATTTCAACAAATTCAGTTCTATTTCCAAGTTATTTGTTAGTTTCAGGGCACCGGAGTGGCTAAGCTAGCCTGAGTCAACGGCATCACTATAGCATGCCAATAAAAAACCAGATATGCACACATGAAAATCATGGATGCCGCAATCAGTCAATAGTGTTGGCTGTGTTTTCAGGATAAAGTTATTAAAACTTAACATTGCATGTCAATAATTGCAGTATGAACAGCAAAATTTGTAATCCAGAAGCTCTGCAGAGGAGCAGGGCGGAGTGATATCACAGTTTGTTTTTTTCACCGCTGATTTTTTATGTCGTAGCCAGCAGCAAGTGACCAGTTTATATTTTTCCTCGTTCTTCATAGGGAATTTGTGGAAAGTTTCCTTTGTTGTTGTTTCCACAGCCTCTAAACGCTCATTTCGCCATGTTGCCGGCCATCAGTTAACTCAGCAGACTGATACCACGTTCGAGGAAGGTGGAAGGTCAGAGTTTCCAACCTCTGATCAGGAAAAATATAATTAGTACACCTCTACTATTTGATCGCTTATGAGAAGTCAGGTTTGCTGGAGGTCATAATGTCTTTTGAACAGCAAAATAAAAAACAACTTGTGGCGATCAGTCATCTTTGCTGTTTACATTCGCTTGCAATGCTTTAAGGTCACAACTGGTACCCTCCGAGCGGGATAAGTCTGACTTCCCACCTTCTTCGAATGCAGCGTGAGAACGAGTGACTGAAGCAATCCTATTTATTGGGGTTGTATTACGCATCTAAAAAAAATAGTCCTGCAGAATGTAATGAATTACGGCAGTTTGGTGCAACATTGTTTTGGCCGCATGGGTGTTTTGAAACAATGATCAGTGTTTTGAATTTATTTGACTATGTTGGATCTGTTTGTAGATCGGTATTGTTTATTGGCATGCAATAATGGTGCCTTTGACTCGCGCTACCTTAGCCACTCCAGAGCCCTGAAACTAACAAATAACTTGCAAACTGAACGGAATTTGTTGAAATCAACTCCGCCAACTAACTAAACCCCTGCTAACTCAAATATTAAGCCTATTGTCAAAAATCCTGAACTTCCGACTTGACTTTGTGACATTCTCAACCAGCTGAGTTTTTAATCAGTAATCCAAATTGGTTCACAGATCAGAACTTGTCTCGATCACTTAATTCCCGACAACTGTAAATATTTGTTCGATATACAATTCCAAGCCAACACTCAAAGACAAAATGAAAACAGTAACAAAAAAAAGGTAGCACAATTTTGTATAGAAGTTGCAGGTCATCTGTTTCCAATTTTCGATCAACAACTAGTCAATATTTGTTTGAGAAATACTTCAAGGCCATAGCATATTAAGGCAAGGCAAATTTATTTGTATAGCACAATTCAACACAAGGCAATTCAAAGTGCTTTACATCACATGAAGATCCACAAACAAATAAAATGATTCTTACAAATCACATTTAATAAAAAAGAAAGTTAAAGACAGAAATTTGAAACAGGAAATAAAATTATACTTAAAAAACAATAATTGAAATCGGAAATGGAAATAAAACAAAAAAATGAATAAAAAACGGGTAACTTGAAATTTGAAATATGTAGACAGTTATGAATATACTGTGGTAAACAATAGCGTTTTTAGCCCCAATTTAAAGGAGCTAACAGTTTGAGCACTCTTCAGACCATCAGGGAACTTGTTCCAGAGGTGAGGAGCATAGTAACTACATGCTTCCTCACCCTGCTTGGTACTTGTTCTTGGAACATACAGCAAACCAGTTGCAGATGACCTTAGGGGTCTAGATGCTTCATAGGTGCCAAACTTACTGTAGGTGTCATACTGTTCCATGATCTGAGCGAGAGGAAGTATATAGATGTTAAATAAAAGTGGTCCGGAATGGACCTTTGAGGAACCTCACATTTGAATTTGGTTCCGTTCCAACTCATTATTTCCGAATGACACAAAAAACTCCCTATCATGTAAATAAGATGTGAACCACTCAACGCCAGTGTCAGTGAGCCCTACCCACTGTTCCAATCTGCTGAGTAGCATGTTGTGATCAACCGTGTCAAATGCGGCACTGAGATCAAATAGTAGCTGAACTGAGGATTTGCCTGCATCATTATTCTGACAAAAATATTTAGAACTTTGATAAGCACGGTCTGTGGTGTGGATGAAATCCAGCCTGAAAGGATTTTTAAAAATTGTTTCGCATCAAAAAAGCATGGATCTGTTCAAAAACAAACCCTCTCGATAATTTTCCCCAGGAATGGCAGATTTGATATCGGCCTATAATTAAGTTCTTGTAGTTGTGGCATCCAGATTAGGTTTTTTTTTTTTTTTTGAAGAGGTTCTATTACTGCAGTTTTTACAGTATGTGGGAACTCTCTTGCTGGGATATAAGTATTTATAATCTGCAGTATGCCTGAGGCTATGCAATGAAAAACAGTTTTCATAATGTTTGAACGAAGGAGGATGTCAAGGGAGTGAGCTGTTCACGTGATAGAACACAAACAAGAGGCAATTACATCTTTGTATTTGCAATTAAAAGGCAAAATGATTGTTAATGTCCATGGCGACCTTATGTTTTGATCTGTAGTTGAATGGCGGCCGCCATTTTCTCTGATAGCTCAGAATGTCGACATCCCATTTCTGGTCCTTCCTTTCACTGTATTTGCGCACTTAGATGAAAATAGGACTATTTTAAGACTTCTTCCAGTGCTAAACGACAATTTCCTGTTTTCTTTTATTTGCGCTTCAGTTGCCACTCAGGTTTCAGCGGACCCCAGTGCGACACCAAAGAGTACAACGTGCTCTACGTGGTCCCGGGCTCTGGCAAACTGCACTACGTTCTCATCGCTTCCGTCATCGGAGCACTGCAGGTGGTCATCATCTGCGTGGTGGTGCTCTGCATTACGAGGTGAGTCACGCACTTGCGCCACACGCTCCCAGCCTTACTAATGAGCAGTGGCGGTCGAGAGGGACTTTGGTGCGTTCAAACCTGTAGAAAACACCTGAAAGGTCACCTTGTTTGTTTGTTCTTTCTGTTAGTGGAAGCACAGATACGGCACGTCTAATCCCAAACATTCTGCTCACTGTATAGCAATCCAGCTGTGTGACTGACAATTTACTGCCTGCCATAAAAAGTGTGGTAAATAAGATGAGTACTTGTAAAGTGTTTGGGGTGAAAACAGTAAAGATTGGATATAAATCACCCCAAAAATAATACTGGATAAAACTAGGTTGTCATTATGACAAGCTACGTTGCACTGTGACTTTCAATGAACTGCAAAACAGGCACTTTTGAAGTGCCCTCTCTTTCTAGAAGGACTCTGTAAAGTGAGCTCAAGGATTTGTTTCTAAACGGATTAAACATGTTTGGAGGTAATTGTCGAAAAGACTGAGGAAATGCGAAAGCACTTTGTAGTGAGACCATGTTGTAATTGCCAAAAAGTTGCAAAGACTGAGAAATGTTGAAACACACTGTTGTAGTGTGATCATGTTAAACGATTTGTCTCAATTAAAAACAAAAAACAAAAAAAAAAGGGGGGGGGGGGGGGGCGTCCTAAAAGGGGTCTAGTAATTTGCCTCAGCCCAGAGGATGAGTCTTTCCCGGTGAATAACAACTTCAGCACCGTCACTGGCATTATCAGGAGCATTTGGAACATTCTTATACCATAAAAATACAGATTCAGCTTTAGAGTGCCTCATTATCAAGCCCTTACTGCCTGAAAATCACACAGAGAAAGCATTTTTAAAATCTATTTTTTGTTTGTTTTTTATGGAAAGTCCGACTACTCAACATGTCGACTTCATGTTTGGAGAGGCCACTTTAGAGCATGTCGTTGTAGGGACCTCAAGTGCACACACAGCATAGAGAGCTTGTAGAAGGACCTCTTTGTCACTAAACATGTATTTCAGCTACCAGAAACGTATATACTCTCATCTTAAACGTCAACAGTAGTGGGACGATTTGTTCAAATCTATGAGGTGCCGTTTGTGAAGTGGCTCATTGTGTCACATCTAACATCTAGCGCCTGTGCTTAAAATTTACAACAAGATTTAGCAACTTTAATATTCATTTTTAATAATAGTTTTACACTTAAATGTTGAAATCCATGAGTTAATATTTAATTTAAATCTAAAACCTAATTCTTAAATATAAATCTTAACTCTAAACATTATATATCCTAAATCTAAATTTTAAATCTAAATAATATATTCATATCCAAATCTAAATCTCATATCTAAATCTAAATGTGGAAACGAGTAAAACTAAATATCGCGGATTTCGATTATCACTGGGGGAAGGGGGCGGTAGTGTGCCCTTTAATCGCGAAAAATGAAGGATCACGGTATATCTAAATCTAAATCTTAAATCTAAATCCTATATTTTGAAACGGGTGAAACAAAATATTTAGCTGATATGCAAATTCAAATGACCGCCGAACGGAAGTAACAAAATAGAAGCCGGCTGAGCTCAGTCCGTTTTAAGTGGAAAAGAATCCACTCAACAGCAGCAATCATGGATCATTATGATAATAACAATATCTAGGTACAAATTCACATTTGTATAAATTCTATTTAAAGGGTATTTTGTGTTTGTGCTACAGGCGCTGTGACAGTGACAGCACCAGCAGTACACAGTCAGCAGCAACTAACAATACTGTTTACAATGACTGATGCAGAGTTGCTGCTGAGGTGTGAACACCCCAGTAATGGCGGCCACCACTATATTACATATATATATTATATACAGTGGGGAGAACACGTATTTGATACACTGTCAATGGGTTTTTTACTTGTTCTCCCCACTGTATATACTCGAGGGCGACGTACACAAATTTCTACTTGGATTAGTCAATACTGGCCTCAAAGCTACATACTGAAGTAAAAGTGACGCGAAAAACACAAAACACCCTTTAAATTAAGTATCTCCAAATGTGTATTTGTACCTAGATGTTGTTATTGACCCAATGATCCATGACTGCCGCCATTGTGTAGGGATATTTTTTTCACTGACAGCAGTCTGAGCTCAGCCAGCTTTTATTTTGTTACTTCCATTCCCCGGTCATTTAAATTTGCATATCAGCTAAATATTTTGGTTCACCCGTTTCAAAATATAGGATTTAGATTTAAGATTTAGATTTAGATATACAGTGATCCTTCATTTTTCGCGATTAAAGGGCACACTACCGCCCCCTTCCACCAGTGATAATCGAAATCAGCGAAGTAGAGGCGGAGTGTATTTACATTTAAAAAAGTTCTTTTTTTTTTGGGGGGGGGGGGGGGGGGGGTTCAATATATTTATTCAGATACATATAAGACATGTTTTTCACTTTTATCCCCAAAGTATAATCCTTCATTAAATGCTTCATTGAGTGAGTCCACTCAAATCAACTCAAGCTGCTTAGAACAGCACACAATACACTATCGCTAGTGTTTAACAGGCTAAATGACTTGGCGCCTTTGAAAAATAGTGCTCCCTAGCTTCTTTGGCAAGATCAAAGCAGCACCCTAGTCGCTCACCGATTACCGTAATTTCCTGAATATAACGTGCACCTTTTTTCCCCAAAATCAACTTGTAAAATCATGGTGCGCATTATGAACGAGTACATGGATGGAGACAGAAATATATACAGTGCCTTGCAAAAGTATTCGGCCCCCTTGAACCTTGCAACCTTTCGCCACATTTCAGGCTTCAAACATAAAGATATAAAATTTTAATTTTTTTGTCAAGAATCAACAACAAGTGGGACACAATCGTGAAGTGGAACAAAATTTATTGGATAATTTAAACTTTTTTAACAAATAAAAAACTGAAAAGTGGGGCGTGCAATATTATTCGGCCCCCTTGCGTTAATACTTTGTAGCGCCACCTTTTTGCTCCAATTACAGCTGCAAGTCGCTTGGGGTATGTTTCTATCAGTTTTGCACATCGAGAGACTGACATTCTTGCCCATTCATCCTTGCAAAACAGCTCGAGCTCAGTGAGGTTGGATGGAGAGTGTTTGTGAACAGCAGTCTTCAGCTCTTTCCACAGATTCTCGATTGGATTCAGGTCTGGACTTTGACTTGGCCATTCTAACACCTGGATACGTTTATTTTTGAACCATTCCATTGTAGATTTGGCTTTATGTTTTGGATCATTGTCCTGTTGGAAGATAAATCTCCGTCCCAGTCTCAAGTCTTGTGCAGATACCAACAGGTTTTCTTCCAGAATGTTCCTGTATTTGGCTGCATCCATCTTCCCGTCAATTTTAACCATCTTCCCTGTCCCTGCTGAAGAAAAGCAGGCCCAAACCATGATGCTGCCACCACCATGTTTGACAGTGGGGATGGTGTGTTCAGGGTGATGAGCTGTGTTGCTTTTACGCCAAACATATCGTTTTGCATTGTGGCCAAAAAGTTCAATTTTGGTTTCATCTGACCAGAGCACCTTCTTCCACATGTTTGGTGTGTCTCCCAGGTGGCTTGTGGCAAACTTTAAACGAGACTTTTTATGGATATCTTTGAGAAATGGCTTTCTTCTTCCCACTCTTCCATAAAGGCCAGATTTGTGCAGTGTACGACTGATTGTTGTCCTATGGACAGACTCTCCCACCTCAGCTGTAGATCTCTGCAGTTTATCCAGAGTGATCATGGGCCTCTTGGCTGCATCTCTGATCAGTTTTCTCCTTGTTTGAGAAAAATGTTTGGAAGGACGGCCGGGTCTTGGTAGATTTGCAGTGGTCTGATGCTCCTTCAATTTCAATATGATGGCTTGCACAGTGCTCCTTGAGATGTTTAAAGCTTGGGAAATCTTTTTGTATCCAAATCCGGCTTTAAACTTCTCCACAACAGTATCTCGGACCTGCCTGGTGTGTTCCTTGGTTTTCATAATGATCTCTGCACTTTAAACAGAACCCTGAGACTATCACAGAGCAGGTGCATTTATACGGAGACTTGATTACACACATTTGGATTCTATTTATCATCATCGGTCATTTAGGACAACATTGGATCATTCAGAGATCCTCACGGAACTTCTGGAGTGAGTTTGCTGCACTGAAAGTAAAGGGGCCGAATAATATTGCACGCCCCACTTTTCAGTTTTTTATTTGTTAAAAAAGTTTAAATTATCCAATAAATGTTGTTCCACTTCACGATTGTGTCCCACTTGTTGTTGATTCTTGACAAAAAAATTAAATTTCATATCTTTATGTTTGAAGCCTGAAATGTGGCGAAAGGTTGCAAGATTCAAGGGGGCCGAATACTTTTGCAAGGCACTGTATATATTATATAGACATATAAACTGATTTTTTTTTACTGACATGGCCACGTTGTGTTGATGAAACGTATGCGGCATACCGTTGCCGACCATTACGGTACGTGACGTCACCATTTTGTTTCGGTAATACTTCACTCTGATCGGCCGAATGATTTCGTCTGTGTTAAATTCTGCTTTTTTCACTCTTCATAAAGCACAGAAATTAGTTTCTTGAACTCATTTGTGTCAACGTTTATTGCAGCTCCGCAACTCGGACCATAACAAACGTAACAACACAGACCTTCTGTGTGTGTCCGTCAACTATATGTGTCCCTCGGGAAACTCAAACCCAAATAACAATAGTTCCTACTGTTACTGTCGTGTCGACAGCGATGAGCGCTCTCGGATTTCCGACTTATGTTCTCACTTTTATTTTACCGTATCAGTCCATGGAAGAAACATTGATTCATCATGATGAAACGAGCAAGTTATGCAGCAGCCTTTAAAAGAAAAGTCACATCTGTTTTGTTTTCTCCTAGATTCTGGTAAGTTGGAGAAGTTGTCAAATCATATTGTTACCGTAAATATTGTCAGTTTATGGCAATGTTTTGAACTACCAATATGCTATGCTTGTGCTGTGTTTCACCAGTCAGTAAAATGACATTTCTGTATTTTTGCACGAGCTCTGTTATCTTGTATTCTTCTATTTATTGGTGCTAAAATTAGGGTGCGCGTTATAAACGGGTACAATAATTTTCCCTAGTTTTTACAAGTAAATTTGGGGTGCGCATTATACACGGGTGCACCTTATATTCGGGAAATTACGGTACTTTAATAAGCTGCAGCTGCCTGCTTGGCAAGAAAAGCAGCAGGAGGGAGAGTCAGGCCATGTCTACAGCTACAGGCATGAAAATCTCTCACCTTTCGGCGAAATTCGCCGTTTTGAAGTAAAAAAGGATGACCTACGTGAATTGTGTAGATCCGAGGAGAAATTTTTTAAGGGGCGGGGGGGGTCGGGTGTAGGCATGTGCCGGTTACCTTCACGGTTTACCATGCTATGAAAACGTCGCGGTTACAAAACCACTAACATTTTCCGTCATACAGTAGTACGTAATCGTTATTTTTCATGGGTCAAAAATGCAGCCAGAAGTGGCTTGGCGCGGCAGCGCTTACCCTTTCGCCTGTTTGATGCTGCGTGTGCCAGTGACGCTATTTCAGCAAACCCAAAAACAAACACTCCAAACACAAGGCGTACTTTTCTGCAATTTATTGATCTCTCACATCGTGGTAACTGAAATATACCAAATGAATACATTTAAAACCTTGTACAATCGTATTTTTCCAAGTGTGAGTAGCTTCAACAGTTTAGCTTCATGAAAAAGTTCGCCAAAAAAAACCCACACATTTTCCTTTCAAATTCAATACACAAAGTTACTAAAAACTTACAAAGACGAATGATAGGCAAGGCTTAGCTAGGAGAGCAACTTCATTGAGGTTAATCACAGCCGCTGAGAGAGAAACCAGTTTGAATGCAGGGGGGAGAAAAGAGAGCGTCAAAGATCGCTAATTGCGACAGATGATCTTGTTCTAAGCACAAATTCACGTTCGCTGGACGAGGAGAGGTCTCACTCCCAATTTTTTTTTAGATGAATGCATTTGCCAGCATATTGAATTTGATGAGTAATGGTTTCAATCGTTTTCATATTTTGCTATAGTCACGGGATCTGTTCGAAAAATAATTTGGAACCATTATGAAATACTTTGAAGGATTCTTGTTCATTTCATTCATTTTTGTTTTTTGTTGTATTGCTCTAAAACTTTTATAGACAACATTTTAATGGTCATATTCAATGGGCTTTACTTTAAAGGGGAAGTTCTAAATTTTTTACATTAGGCTTAGTCTTTGAGTTAGCCGGGGGTTTAATTAGTCGTTGGAATTGATTTGAACAAATTCTGTGCAGTTTGCCAATTATTTGATATTTTCAGGGCTTCGGAGTGAGAGCGCGTGTCAATGGTGGTTGAAATCAACTCCTTCAACTAATTAAACCCCCGCTATTTTGATTATTAAGCCTTATGTGAAAAATTAAAATTGTCAAATTCGCCTCATGTTTCGCCGATGGAGGAAATTTTGGCATAACGCCGGAACATATTTCCTCCACACCCTTCTCACCTTTTTAACCCCTGACCCATTTTCATGCCGGAGCTAGAAGTGTTTTTTTTCTTTTAAACCGAGGATCCTGCCCTAATACGTCGGGGAAAAATAATTATGTCCACACCAGCATGTTTGTTGGGAAAAAAAAAAAAGTTTCCACAGCCAACCACATTCATTCATTTTTATGTACATTCATAACAATGCCAGTAAAATAACTGTCCGTAATACCCCCCTCCTTCGCATATGTTCTTCAATATGAAGCATTGCAAGAGTTTGTACCGTAAGTAAATGGAAGCAAAAAAGCACCTGTCTAATTTACTGCAAATGTAAACATTGGTTTCATGTGTGACGTAGGTAGAAAGTTTGTCGCAGTTAGTGACGTTTCCGCATTTAAATCTTCGGTTATCAGTGTCCACATGATGGCGTCACAAACGCAGAATTCGCATGTCTTCACTTCTAAAGTTTTTAAGAACCCGAAGTTTAAATGTACGTGTGGATACGCCAAACCATGGAAAAAGTTCTTTTTGCCAAATACGTGTACACATATAAACACGTGTAGACATGGCTTCAGCATGTATGTGATCGGAACGGGAGATCACTATAAAATACTGGATTTATTTTTTTTAATTGCTCAAACGGAATGGAAAATTAATTAATGAATAAAAAAGAATCCGCGATGGACTGAGGGCGCAACGTTTGAAGCGTGAAGTAGCGAGTGATCAATGTATATATATTATTGAGGTTTAACATTCAAGATTTAGAATTAAAATTTAATATTTAAGATTTAGATTTAATATTTATATTTAGGATTTGCATTTAACATTTAGATCTAAATTCAATATTTAGTTCTGGATTTCAACATTTAAGTATGACACTTATTATTCAGAAATAAATATTTAGGATGCTTAATATTGTTGTAAATATGCAAAAAAGAGTGACTTTAAAATTTCACACCACATTTTAAACACTGTGTGGCACTAAATGTGACAAAATGTTGCCGTAATTTTTGGCATGTGCGGCTTTACAAACGGCACCCCATAAAAAAAAAAACGTAAAAGTATTTGTTGGACAGGTAACAGTTCAATGGGGTGAGGTTTCAGCGCATTTCATAATTCAAGACCAACTAGAGTTTTCACAAATTCGAATCCCACTATTACACTGGCGGCTAAAAGTATTGGCGCCCCTGCAATTCTGTCAGATAAATCTCAATTTCTCCCAGAAAATTATTGCAATTACAAATGCATTGGTAGTAATATCTTCATTTATTTTGCTTGCAATGAAAAAACACAAAAGTGAATGGAAGAAAAAAATAAATCATTATCATTTTTCACAAAACTCCAAAAATGGGCTGGATAAAAGTATTGGTACCCTCAGCCTAATACAGTGGGGCAAATAAGTATTTAGTCAACCACTAATTGTGTAGGTTCTCCCACTTGAAAATATTAGAGAGGCCTGTAATTGTCAACATGGGTAGACCTCAACCATGAGAGACAGAATGTGGGAAAAAAAACAGAAAATCACATTGTTTGATTTTTAAAGAATTTATTTGCGAATCATGGTGGAAAATAAGTAGTTGGTCAATACCAAAAGTTCATCTCAATACTTTGTTATGTACCCTTTGTTGGCAATAACGGAGGCCAAACGTTTTCTGTAACTCTTCACAGCAGTGATGTTTTGGGGCTGTCGTTTGGCAACACAGACTTTCAACTCTCTCCATAGATTTTCTATGGGGTTGAGATCTGGAGACTGGCTAGGCCACTCCAGGACCTTGAAGTGCTTCTTACGAAGCCACTCCTTTGTTGCCCTGGCTGTGTGTTTGGGACCATTGTCATGCTGAAAGACCCAGCCATGTCTCATCTTCAATGCCCCTGCTGATGGAAGGAGATTTTCACTCAAAATCTCCGATACATGGCCCCATTCAGTCTTTCCTTTACACAGATCAGTCATCCTGGTCCCTTTGCAGAAAAACAGCCCCAAAGCATGATGTTTTCACCCCCATGCTTCACAGTGGGTATGGTGTTCTTCGGATGCAATTCAGTATTCTTTCTCCTCCAAACACAAGAACCTGTGTTTCTACCAAAAAGTTCTATTTTGGTTTCATCTGACCATAACACATTCTCCCAAATGCTATCCAAATGCTCTCTAGCGAACCGCAGACAGGCCTGGACGTATACTTTCTTCAGCAGGGGGACACGTCAGGCAGTGCAGGATTTGTCTTATCTGACCAGAGAACATTCTTCCGAAAGGTTTTTGGCTTTCTCAGGTAAGTTTTGGCAAACTCCAGCCTGGCTTTTTTATGTCTCTGGGTCAGAAGTGGGGTCTTCCTGGGTATCGTACCATAGAGTACCTTTTCATTCAGACGCCGACGGATAGTACGGGTTGACACTGTTGTCCCCTCAGACTGCAGGACAGCTTGAATTTGTTTGGATGTTAGTCGAGGTTCTTTATCCACCATCTGCATAATCTTTCGCTGAAATCTCTCGTCAATTTTTCTTTTCCGTCCACATCTAGTGAGGTTAGCCACAATGCAATGGGTTTTACACTTATTGATGACACTGCGCACGGTAGACACAGGAACATTCAGATCTTTGGAGATGGAGTTGTAGCCTTTAGATTGCCCAAGCTACCTCACAATTTTGCTTCTCAAGTCCTCAGACAGTTCTTTGGTCTTCTTTTCTTTTATCCATGCTGAATATGGTACACACAAGGACACAGGACAGTGGTTGAGTCAACTTTAATCCATTTTAAATGGCTGCAAGTGTGATTTAGTTAATGCCACCACCTGTTATGTTCCACAGGTAATTAACAGGTGCTGGTAATTACACAAATTAGAGAAGCATCACATGATTTTTCAAAGGGTGCCAATACTTTTGTCTGGCCCATTTTTGCAGTTTTGTGTAAAATGATAATGATTAAAAAAAAAAAATCTATTCTCTTTTGTGTTTTTCATTGCAAACAAAATCAATGAAGATATTAATACCAAGCATAATTTCAATCATTTTCTAGGAGAAACTGAGCATTATCTGACAGAATTGCAGGGGTGCCAAAACCTTTGGCCAGCAGTGTATATAATGTACTTGGCAAGTTTTTTAAGATAAAAATTTGGTATTGTCAAGGCTCTTCTTTACAGCGTGTCACTTTTACTTTCATCTTTCAGAGACTTAAATGAATTCCTATTCCACTGTTGTATTTCTTATCTCATCTTGCTAGGCCACATATTACAATTGTACAAAAGCACAAACTCTTATGCAGGGTTTGTTTTCCATTCTTATTGGGGGGTTTTCTCGCTCTTCTCTCATTCTGCGTCATATCCCCTCTTAAAGCGTGCACTGCCAGACTGCATTTCCAATAAAACTACAAATAGGATGTGAATCTAATTTATTGAAACGTTGTCTTGGCTGAAGGCTTATGGCAGTTGAGTAGAAATTGTGTCCACAGGCACAAACGCACACCTGTTCCACTGACAGTGATGATCCATATTCATACTGACTGACGCAGGCTCAGGCAGCCAGAAGGATGGCAAATGAAATTTGGAAATTTGATCCCCACAGCTAATTTTCTAAAATATTAATACTCATCTCATTTTTCCAATCATTTTTAATTTGATCAGCACCTGGAGGATTCATGACATATTGACACAGAGGAATTAATGTCAGGGATTCAAATACATTTGCTTTAAAATTATCGTGATTAGAAAATTCAAGTGCTCGAATCTGGATTTAATACTTATATTTTTTTTTTTTCAGGGAGCATATTACAAAGTACACATATTAGGTATGACTCTTAAACATACTTTCTCACCAGTTACTGTACTGCTTTCCTTAGTTTGATCTTCCGGCAATAGGACGTTATAGTAATGGTACCAAAAAACACAAGCTGTGTTGCAGTGTTGTTTTCGTAAACGATGACGATAACGAAAATATTTCGTCAACGAACCATTTTTTCATGACGACCCGCTGATACCGTGTCTTAGGAGACTAAAACATAACGAGATGGATGCCAGTTGCCATCTGACGGCACGACAACGAGATGAAAATTCGCCATACTGTAGTTTCCGTCATAAATTCACAATTTGCGATATTTTCTTATTGTATGTGTAGTTAAAACTGCTAAAAATGCTCCCGTTATTCCATAATTTCCCTTTTGTCTACTTTCGACGCGTGAAAGTTTTAAAACTGTTTTATCATTTAAAGATGGATTCATGTCAAGATTTTGCCGATTTAGGAGCATTTTAGATAAAAAGTTAACTAGGTTCGCTCAGAAGGTTCGGTACAACGGCCTTCCAGAGAAGTCTACTGCTTTAAGATGGCGGCTGTTTACTAACGCCGGCGACTGTGTCATTTTGCATCTAGTTTTCTATACATGTGCAAACGCCGGTGAGTGTGTCATTTCGCATCTAGTTCTATATACATGTGATATCTACTATAGCATTATGTGGGCATAGTTTGTAGCGGCTGTCGGCCGCAGTCAGGTATGGGTTTTTTTTTTATCTAGCGGCATGAGTTGAGCATGATGTTCCAAGAGAAATTGGCTGCAGCCAGCCTCTCTCAGTATCCTGCTCATGTTTAGTCTCTGTTCGTTCCTCATTGCGTCCCGCAGACCGCGCTGACTGTTTTAGTGTGTGTGTTTTGTGTGGTGTACCTGAACGCACCACATGGCTAACTTGACAGAGTGAGAGAGGGACCTTTTACTTTCACTTTGTTCAGCTGTGGCGGATAGTAAGCGTGTTGTGCTGCACAAGTTCTGAAATAAATGATTAAAAACCTGACGAAGCTGGTGATTTTTTGGCAATGTTACCACAATAATATCTTAAATTATAAAGACCAGTAAACGGCGGTCGGAGGAGGACCGTTGAGATAGTTGACGGACGCGCGCACCACGCTCATAATTTACTATCATTTCCATCTTCATTTCAATGGAAAGCCTCAACTTTTTACTTTTTTTCACTACGTCCACTAACATTCTTGGAACCCATGTTGATTTCCCTCACAAGAAAATCCGCCGTGCCTCAGTCTTGCTGGAAAACCAAAGAAACTCCGGCGCTGTCATAAATTTTCGTATTTCGAGCATGTCGTTGGATGTAGAAATAAATGGCGAGTCAAATTTTAAGTCGGATGTCAAAAACATCATGCGTCGAAGCGATCGTATGTCGAAGTACCGCAGTACTGGTATTTTAGCAAAACTATACCAGGCCAATACTGAGTACACCTTCTGAACCCGAACGTAAGCATGGGCTACCGGCAGTGACCTGCCCACATGGATGGTTTTGGTTTAGTTGATTTATTTCAGTCTGTTCACTCTCCATGCAGCTCATATGCTACGGCATGCTATGATAAAAAAAACATCCGTCCACTAGGTGTACTAACTAGCACTGTGGCTTAGGTGCCCCCAGAGTCATGTAGAAGGAGAGTTGCGACACTTCAATAGGAGTGTACGATAATACTTCCGGGTAATCGAGCCTTAAAAAGTTCCAAACATTGCTTCGATGAGGGCGGACTCCAATGAGATAAGCAAACAAGTACTTAGAAAGGTGATTTTATCTCTTTTTACCATAACAGTCGCAATCACCGCTGTCAGTTTCATCAAAAACCATTACAGCACTGCTTGTGCTTGAAACTATTCAGGCCTTCGTGAACCACGGGACCACCCGTGGTGAGATCAGCGAGTGTCGCAACTCTCTTTCTACATGGCTTTGGGTGAGCCTTTATAGTAAACTAACTAATTACACTGGTTGTGCAACCTGGTTGCGAAAAACAATGACAGTTTCTAAATATACAAATTAGAACAGTGAATATGGCTTCTACAATGACTGTCTTATTTCTTCCACCTACAGAAAGTGCCCTCGCTCCAACAGGATCAACCGGCAGAAGCAAAACAATGTCCACTTCAGTTCGGAGAACACCATGCGCGCCTCAACCCGACTTATCTGAGCCTGTTGGACGAAAACTGCTGTCTGCTTTACAGGAGGCTCGTCTTGTTAAATGTCCTCCCCTCCCCCACATTTTGTAGAGAAACCCATAAAAAAGTAGGATCTGTTTCCCTCTCGTGGCTGGGCCTGCTCCCTGTCGCTCTCCCTCCCGCAGTCCATCTCTCGTTCTCTCTCCGAACTTACACGAATGCCCAAGGAGAGTAGGGGGAGGAGGTCTCGCAACGAGAAAAGATAGAGCTGGCACACTAGTGACTGCGAAACTCACACACACAGAATGTTGTGGACAGCGTCACTTTAAAGGTCTTTTCAGAAAACACCTCGGGGTGAAATGTCAGGGTGGGGCTGAGAATACTGAATGTGAGTATGTATGTGTGAGTGTATTAGATGTGTGAGTTTTGGTAGATGCGGGTTAGCCGGTGTCTGTCATTTGTAGTCGAGGGGGCAAAACAAATTGGGCTAGTCCAAAGCAGGGTAAGGGGGCTTTAATTGAGGTTTTTCTTTATTCCCATGGGGGGTGGGGGGGGCTACACGTGATGCCTTGCACCTTGTGTTATAGGAGACCCCTGACGGAGGTCCTGATGTTATTATAGAGCTCTCTTCTTCGGTTGTGACAATGACTTCAGCTATTGTATCTTGAGTTCTGTTTCCATGAGTTATTACAACGTTGTCTCTATGGGGTCATTTTTTTCTGTAAATGTAAATAAATAATTTATATCACGAAATGTAACACTGTGGTTCTGTTTCATTGAGTTTTTACCAGATGGAAATCAACAGAAAACATTCTGAAAATATGGGCCTGAACATACAGAAAAAAGTACATCCGTTGTTTAATCCAGCTTTTATTGCTGAAAACAAGAACAGAAACAGAACAGAAAGTGAATTTGATGATTAATCTCTTAATTCAGTGTTTTTCAACCTTTTCTGAGTCACAGTACGTTTTTACATTCGAAAAAATCTCGCGGCACATCACAAACAAAAATAGGTTCCAAAATACCTCTGTACAGTACATTTAATTATAAAAAAATAATAATAATAATAATTATCAATATGTATACTTACTCAGTGTGAAACTTGAGCCTACTTAGATGAACACAAAGCCCATATCCTGGCAAGAATGGAAATTCACACTTGTAGCTCTTCTTCAACAGCTACTCGGTCTCGCTCCGTTTTTATTTTTTATAGGTGTTAGGCGTCAAAAACTCTTTTCTTTTAGCAATGTCTTTAACCGCATCAGGGCCGAGTATTTTGCTGACAATGGCTTTGCAGGCAGGTAATCTTAATGTCTCTGCCACAGTCTGGGACTTTTTGGATTTAAAAAAAAGTTCAGCAACAAGGTAATTGGCTTTTAGGGCTTTCTCATTTACCTTTGTAGCTTTTCTCAAAAAAGTTGCCTGTTTTGCTGTGTTTTCACAAAGGCCAACAAAATAGTCCATCGACTTGTTTTTAAGTGACGATGTTTCGTTTGGAGCTTTCGTTTAGACTTGCTTGGCACCATGGCGCTGTTGGATACGTAGCTGCTCGTGTCGCGTTCAAGAACTGCTCAGATTCCTAGTCATCAGCCACCTTGCTGTCCTCGACAATGTGTTCGAATAAAACACAGGGGGAGGATTGACGGTCGTCATGTATGGATAAAACGGAAAGGACACTTTCGTGTATATCAACACTTGACGAATCTAATCAAATGATGTAAAGTAGACGTTCTGGGTTCCACATTGAACATGACACCAGCAATACCTCACTCATCTGCTCATGACCGAAACCTTGTAGTCCCTACTCTTTCCTTCCTAGTGCAACTCCACCCGACGACGTAAAAAAAGTAAAAAATAAGATATTGGATCATTTCTCGCAGAACACTTGACGATCTCTGACGGCACACCGTGGCACACCAGTTGAAAAACACGGTCTTATTTTTTAAAAAAATAAAATGTACAAAAATGCAATACAACAGCACTCACGCATACTATGGACATCATCTGGAAATATTTTTCTCAGAAAAAGACCAAAAATGTTTCATACTGAAGGAATTTAGTCCTCCCAGCCCAAACTGCACGGGGAGGCCGGCAACAGAACGGAAATGTGCTCCGTCGCTGACTCCCCCGAGGAGCCAGGCTAAGGAGGAAGCTAAACTCCGCGCGTTCCTGTGTTAACCCTTTGCACACTGACTCCATGTTTCAAAAGCTTGAAGAACACTCGCCGAAAACAGGTTGACAATTTATTCGTCGACAATGGTCAAAGACAAGGCAAAAACAGACGACGGAGGGACAATTCTGGATCCAAAACAAGGCTACATGTTTCCGAGCAGAAGAAAATCTGTCTTATCTCAGTGTCCAGTCTTTTTGAAGTCTTTGCTGACGCGGGTCTCGTCGAAGGCGTTTCTGGGCGTTGCTTTGGGGCCGCCCCCGCTGTGGCCGGTTTTGGGCGGTTTAGGTTCGTGCGCGGATTGGGACGCCCGCTATCAACTTTGCTGTCCGGGCTGGTGGTGCTTGTTTTAGGACAAAGCGCTTTGTCCTTGGAGTTTGCTGAGAGCAGATTCCCCGAGTATATGCGTCACTCTTGTGATAAGACGGCATTGTGTATCTCTATTTCTTCTCATTAAACTATGGTGTGCTATTTATTTTATATTAGTAGTGTAGTCCTACCGTAAATATGAAAATGATACACATTTCCTGATTAATTATATTACGTGTGTTAGCCTAATGCAAACAGTTAGACGGTGCCTACGAAAACCTGTACCATATGTATGTGTTAGACTATATATGTGTTAGACTAATGCAAACAGTTATATGGTGTGTGCGATGACGATATCGTTTCCCCTTCAATACTCACCACAAATGCTGATTATAAAGCTGTTTTGCTTGTCAAAACTGGCTGTGACTATGTTTGCTCTCAGGCCAGCGCCGTTGACTGGAAAGACCTTGACAGGTCAGATTAGCACGCCAACGCTTACAGGCTGGATTTTGATTGGACAGGTTAAATATTAAATCCAACGGTAACTTAAACATACTCAGGGTTAGAGTGAAGGCAGTGTTGTGCATAACGAGTTCAATGAAGGATCGTTCATGAACACGTTCATATTTTGGGCGAAAGTGAACTGAACGCACTCATTCTAACGGTTGTCAGCGGCGTTCATAACCTCGTTCATTGTCACGTACTGGTGTTGTGCAGCAAAGAACATACGCGATTACTGCAGTATATGTGATGTCAACTCTTTTTTTTTTTTTTTATGCACCGTGACTCTCGTGCACATCTCACTAGATATTAGGCCTGAACGATTTTGGAAAAACTACCGTTTAATTTGTGAATGATGAAGATTGCTGTATGAAGGGATCCAGAAAGCCATGTCTGCACAAAATAGGCTATATCATTTATTGAACACAGTATTTTACACTTCAACAGCAGCAAACACATTAAATGACAAATAAAAGAGCAGGTGCATTAGTCCCCTGAGTTTTTGACAAAATATAACAATAAATAAAAACCTCAGTACAACAACAACAAAGTTGTCAACATATTTGAACTTAAATATTAAATCTGGCAACTAAAAGTGCATTAGTCCCCTGAGTTGTTTGCACAAAATATAACAATAAATATAAAACTGCAAAACAGCAACAAAGTTGTAAAAATCTCAAAACTATATGTGCAGCTGTACTATATATAGAGATTTGAAAAATAATTTAAATATAAAGGAAACAAACTAAGTTGAACTTGTGAATAATTGAACTGAAAAACTGCAAATAACCGTGATGAATAACAGAACCATTTTAACTCCCAAATTTCCTGCCTTTCAAGATGGCAGTCACAGGAATAAAAACAAGAAAAGACATTCCTGCAGCTGTGTTATGCATTTGTCTGCATATTGGCCACCTTCCTTGCTCAGCAAATCTCAACTGGGTCTCATAGGTTTTTGGCCAACACTATTAGTCTATCCACCATTGCAGGCTTGAGACAAGAACGTTAGCACGTAACAATGCTCCCACTTGTATTAAAAAGCCTCTCTGATGGGAAGCTTGTAGCAGGAATGCATAGATACTTGCATTTCAAATGGTCCAACATGTTCGACGTATTACTTCTTGTTGAGGCAACCGCGGCGGGGCACTGTCGACAGGGCTGTTTTTTGTTCCATATCATCTTGTCGATAACCAAAATGTTTCCAAAACTACTTTTGGGGACAGTCTTCCCTTACTTCCTTCAACGTGTTGCTTGCTTGTCAGTTTGAGAACGGCCCCTCCTCGCTCCACTCTGCTGTTCGGCCCATCCTCACTCCACTCCACTGTAGCAGGGGCGAGGGGGAGGGGCCAATGACTGCTGTGCTGGAGGGAGGGAGAGAGGCTGTGCAGAGCCTCTGACCTTCCTCAAAACAAAAAAAATTGTGGATTAAAAAAAAATAAAATAAAAAAACTTGCACGTCTTTCCGATGGGACTATTACACATGCGCACATCGCGATGGCGATGTTTAAACGATACATCGTTCAGGCTTACTAGATATCATATACAAGTTCAGGCATGAAAATGGGTCAGGGGTTAAAAAGATTCGATTATTGAACGATAAACACGGTATTGACGATCACAATTATAACGATTATCGACGCATCATACAATGCTAATTAATTAAGTACCCAAACAAATTTATGTCCATTATTTATTTAAAATATCGTAATGATACAACAGAATGATGGAAACATGCCCATACAACAAAAAGCTGCCCTTAAACTAAAGAACCAAATCGTTAACCATTTTAAAGGCAGTACTTATTTCTAGGAGTGGGAACCTCAGGACACCTCACGATATGATATGATTCGTGATACAAGGCTCACGATAACGATTATCTTACGATATCACAATACAGCAATTATCGATATATTGGTCATAAATTTGATACGATATTTTACGATATTACCTTTGAAACAAAACAAAAAAGATATTTCAAAATAGAAAAAGTACTGTTTAAGTCATTTATTAAACAGTGACACCTTTTCTGTGCAACATTGCTTTAAAATATAAATCTACTGCAAATTGTGTACCTGCACATATAGACCCTACCCACCGACATCACAAAATCACGTGCTCGCTGTATGGTTCCGCCCCATTGTCCGTCATTTTGTGTCTGTATTATCAATGGTCTCAATTGATCGAACAATTTATAATGCATTTCATGGAAGACCCGGTGCTTTCGGATGCCGTAAACTCACTTGATGCGTTGCATAAAAGGCGTTATGTGGAAAAGCTTCAGTTTATCCATTCGCCAGATCCATATTTGATGCCTAAATCGATGTTTTTCGACCCGCTGTCTCCGCCGTCTTTGCCTGACATCTGCTAGCTACCCTGATATGTACAACTATCTTGTCCACACAAAATCAGCCTATTCTCACGAAAGTTTGAAAAACTTTAAGAGCTTGGAGGCTTATAAATACTTCGTTGCTGGTTGGGTGAAACAGGTCCTCGTCCACGAAAATTCGGCAGGAATCTATCTTGTGCTTGGAAAGGTGAGTTACGAAATTTTCAATTCAAAATCTTTTGTTATTGCTAACATCCACTGTCAAGTCTAATGTATTTCATGTCGTTTGTCAATGGAGTTAGGGCTTTTAATGTTTATATGGTTTAGCGATAGCACTCTCACTACATACATACGTGTATGTTGTCGGCGATTAGCCTAGCAATGATCTTAATTGTGGTTGTCAGCCCAAAACCCTCTAAATATATATTAAATGCATCTTACCAGATATAAAATGACTACTACATAATCTGTGGTAATCGTTTGGAGCCCAGTTTTCTCGTCGAATTGCAGCAGCCCATCTCGCTCTCTTCTCTCCGGGTCTCTCGGAATCCGGTAGAACTTCAAGTCTCTCCGTCTTCTCCGTCTATCTTCTCTGTTATTGCAACCGACCACCACACACGCCTTCACCATTTTGATTATTAATGTTAACGAGCAGAAAAACACGTCGTAAATAGGAGGAATGTACGTAGCCGTAACAGGTAAACATGATGTGTTGACGGACAATTGGGCGGCACCAGTCAGGAGGAAGGAGTTGTGATGTCACGTGGGTAGGGTCTATAGAGGAAACAAACCACAACCACTGATATCTCTTGGAGAGATCATGATGAATGGCACCCTTAATTTCTTTAAAGTTTTAAATCTTTTTTTAAAAAATTAACAGTGCTGTAGGTGTCAGTCAGCAGTTGAGCTTGGAGTGGGGCAATGATAAAATTGGTGGGTCTTTTCTTCGTATATGACCTTTGTTGCCAAAAGCATTGGTTTGAGCACTTCCACCATCTGCTTCAGCATTTGAGATGTCCGACTCGGTCACAATTTTCCTCACTTTAAAAACAACAAAATAAAGCCAAAAATATTAGTTACTTAATAGCTTTTGAGTTGAAATCCTGATTTTTTTGTGTTGGAAGTATTGAGTGAATTAAAAAAAATTAATTGAGTGTATGGGCGGCACGGTGGCTTAGTGGTTAGCACATCTGCCTCACAGTTCTGAGATCAAGGGTTCAATCCCGGGCTTCGGCCTTCCTGTGTGGAGTTTGCATGTTCTCCCCGTGCCTGCGTGGGTTTCCTCCGGGAACTCCGGTTTCCTCCCACATCCCAAAAACATGCATGGTAGGCTGATTGAACACTCTAAATTGTCCGTAGGTGTGAGTGTGTGCGTGAATGGTTGTATGTCTCCTTGTGCCCTGCGATTGGCTGGCAACTGGTTCAGGGTGTCCCCTGCCTACTGCCCGTAGTTGGCTGGGATAGGCTCCAGCACCTCCGCGACCCTCGTGAGGAAAAGCGGCATGGAAAATGAATGAATGAATAATTGAGTGTATAGAAATTAAAAATGCAATAATTACCTATTTTTAATATGTAGGCTACATTAATTATCATGCACATCCCCTTATATATCTTGGAAGCTAGTCAAACCATTTTTGTAGCTTATTGCATCAAAATGGCAGTAATAACAGTTTGTGTAGTAAACTAGATGGAAAGTGGTTTTCAAATAATATCAAATAAATCAGTAAGTTCATGTAGGCTTGTTCGATATTCATTTTCATCCAGTTTAGGGTCCTGTTTTATTTTATATTACTCAACACCAACTGTCATCAAAATAATACATGTAAAATTAAAAATCAATTACATTGCAAAACTTTCTTACCTCAAGTGATGAAAGTGAAGCAGTGAAGACATCCGTGTCCACTTCGTCACCAGCTGGCAGTGAACCTTATTTTTGTTCGACAATTCTTGCATACAGCAAAGTCCTTGTTCACCTTACTTCCTTTCTTTTTGGTGTAAAATCTAAAGTGTGGTTTGTAGCAATATTTTTGTCACTTTTTCCTCCACCATTCCCACTAAGCTTTTTTATTTTTTTCAACCCACTTGGAGCGTCCTCTCTTCTTCTCTAGACGGCTTGTGCGCACTTTACCTTCACCGCCACTCTTGAGCGCCCCTAGTGGACCGCCAAGGAATTGCTCAACAAACAATGAGCAGTTTACAGCATCCAATGGCCAATGTGTCAAATAAAAGTATCGATACTTGGCGGGAGCATATCGATAACCGATCGGGTTGCAAAATATCGCGATATATCGCTGTATCCAGATATTGTCACACTCTTACTTATTTCTCAACATGCCTATACAAAACAAGATGCTGTTTTCCACAAGAAGGTGCAAAAACATTAGGTGTTACAGTATTTCTCTCAACAATACAATAAAATTTACACTGGTGGAATGAATTCCACATTTTCTGGAAACAAACAAAGTGTCTTTAGAAAAAAAACACTTCTTTTAACTATAGGTACATGATGATTATTGGTCAGATAATGTCGGTGGATTGGGATGTGTGCGTTTGTTTCCACTCCTGTTTTGCCAGTACAATGTATTAGAGCTGTCCCGACTAGTCGACATTGTCGACGTCATCGATGACGTAAATCCGTCGATGAGCACAACATCCCGTCGACGGTTAATGAAGGGTTAAAAAATATATATATGCGTGGAAAGTTCAGAATGTCGGATGCTCTGTATGCCAGCGGGGAAAAGCGGCACAAAGCCAAAAAAGCGCACCAGAGTGTCCAAAACACTTACTTATTTCAAAGAAACAACGGAGGGTACACTCTTCTGTCCTGTCTCTTCAATGCCAAGCTTGGCTGCACGTAGGCCGTGAATAAACACCTCAAGCGCCGTCACCGTTTGTCTTTTTTTTTTTTTTCTTCATTTTTTGTACACCAGAGGGTGCTGTCGCCTTACTGAATAATAATGTTTCATTGACAATGGGCCTATAAGTACTATTAGTATTGTCCTTAATGCTAACTGAAAGGTTTATTTCATGTTATGGTTTATTTTATGGTATAGAAAATTATATAAGGTTAAAAAGTCATAAATATATACAGTATATACAGTGATTGCACTCAAGGGCGAGATTGTCAATGATAAGGTATTAAATTAAGGTAAAGGCAATTCATTGATATATAAATAAGGTTTAAAAGGAAAAAGGTGAAAAGTTTGTGTTAATTTCTAATTGTGTTGTTTTATTTGTGTGCACCATAGCTCTTAGGGTGTGATTACATCAAGGATGGAATAAAAGTTGTAAACCATCAGTTTAAAAGATCACCTTTTCAATCGGGATGCTACACGAGTTAATTCTATCAGCATTTGAACTCATTGTTTATTTGTGGTTTATTATTATTTATGTGTTGTACTTTAATAAATAATTTAAGTGTTCCAATGTTTTTTGTGAATTGATAAGCGTCAACAAAAATTTCATTGCTAAATTAGTAAACAAAAACAAAAAAAATTTTTTTTTTTTTTTTAAATTATTAGATTAGTCGACTAATCGTAAAAAGAGTCGGCTGACTAATCGGGAGAAAATTAGTCGTTTGGGACAGCCCTACAATGTATAAGTGACTGTGTGTGGTTTAGTAAAAGGCCGTTTTGCCACAAATCAAGCGCTCCCTTTCTGTGACGTAATGCTAAGGCGACGACAGTGTGTAGCACGGCTGGCTAGGAAAAAAGAAAAAAAAAGCACGGCTGGCTAGTAGACAAATGGCCTCAGTAGTGTGGGATTTTTTCAAGTTTTCAGTAGAAAACGCTTCACTTGCTATTTGTAACAAATGCTAAGCCGAAGTTCCACGAGGAGAGAAAAAAGTTTCGAGCTACAACACATCTTAATAAGCCACTTAAAAGATGACAATCGCTTCGATGGTGTTTTAAAAGTGTATAAGGATGCGCGAGCTGCGAATGAAGCTCCCCATCCAATTTCAAAGCCAGCTAAGAAAGCCGGGGTTGTACCATTTAACAAGGCCTTTGAAAAGTTTCACAAAGATGACCGAGGGCTGTAGCGATCACAAACATGATCACAGAAATGATGGCGCTAGACAACCAACCCTTTTCCCTCGTCGAAGATATAGGATTCAGGTGGCTACTTCGTCATTTGGAGCCCAGGTTCATCCATCAAAGCCGAATGTTTAACGGCAAAGTATGATGAGATTGCCATACGCTTCCATACTTCCATCAGCAACCATGCACGGCACGTAAGTTTCACCACAGACATATGCATGTGTAGAGTTAGTCCTGTCAGCATGCTTGGTATGATGGCGCAGTGGCTGGACAAGGCAAGCCACTAATCCTTTTTGTTCTACCATATTTTTGATAATGAGGAATGAGTGGTGAACCTTACTATTTAATGTTTGCATTTTACAGTGTTAGTTATAAGTTAGTTATTTAGAGGCCTTTTGGTTATTGATAGGGTTGCTGTCCTATAATTAACAGTTTAAGAATGTTTTTTTTTTTTTTTATTTTTTTTTTTTTTTTAATGGAACAAGACCACAACAGTCTCCTCTCCTGTAGCACCAAATGTTTTTATCTGATGACAAAGAACAATAACTGTGCCTATGTTTTAGTTCAGTGCTTATTGTACAGCGAACACTTCTTCAATGACTGATTGATTGTGATTAACTCAAATTGTATTTATTTGAAAAAATAAATATTGGCACTTTATCTGAAGTCAGGACTGTTGTCTTTGTTTTGTGAGTTATAATAATGTTCATGTCATCGTGAAAAATCTGGTTAGGTCAAAGGCAAATCTATGTTGAATCCACCACTAGTTTTTTTAACCCCCAGGTGTTCAAAAACTCAGGTTAATATACATTTAAAAATTATATATTTATTATCGGTTATCAATAACAGTAACGCCTTTGAGGAGCAGGAAGTTATCGATATCGGTATCCAAAAATGGATATCCTGCACCCCTACCTTTAACTAATATACTTTGTTTTCAAAGATTTCTGTACTATTCGCATGTTTGTAGTGTTAACGCTGTAGTTAATCCTGGTTTTACACGTTCTGCATCTGGAAAAACTTTTGTACACCACAAACAACGCACAACTTGACATGGAAATAAATGATCATACCGCAGGTATTAATGCACAATTCCGATTTTTTCATATCTGTTTTTTTTTGGCGAGCCCGTTCAGACTAAGCCTGTTGCAATATGCAATAATTCCATTTATCGCACGATAAATAAAAATGAAGGCGGTAATTTTTCTGCTGCAATTTATCGCCTCGCGTGCACGTGCATGCGCGCATGCAGCAGACATGCTGTTAAAAGTTCGGATTCCTTGTTACCAACTGCACAAAATGCATCTTCGTTCCAGGTCCGGCCAAAAATAGCGCCGGAGCCAATCGTTCCCATTATATGCTATTGTTCAACGTATACCGGCCGCGTCAGTGCTGTTGGCGTGTGGGCTCTCCCGTCAGGGGTGACATTTCACACGGGGCGGCTATTTTTCGACACAACACCGGATATTTGAGTGGCAAATTAAGAGCGCTGTGCTTCAAACTCGTCCTGTTCATGAATGTCGATTGTCATATGCTGGTGTTGTGCAGTAATGAGCAGACGTGCCTTCTGTGGCGTTTGCTTAATTTTTTAATGCGCGCACACACTAGATATCATGAAATAGCAAACTAGATGTGCTACGTCCCATGCCATTGGCTACGTGAGCCCAGAGTGATTATGGGACATGTACAGTGGGGAGAACAAGTATTTGATACACTGCCGATTTTGCTGGTTTTCCCACTTGCAAAGCATGTAGAGGTCTGTAATTTGTATCATAAGTTCTCTTTAACTGTGAGGGACGGAATCTAATACAAAAAAACAGAAAATCACGTTGTATGATTTTTAAATAATAAATTTGCATTTAATTGCATGAAATAATGATTTGATACATCACAAAAATCAAACTTAATATTTGGTACAGAAACCTTTCTTTGCTATTACAGATACCAAACGTTTCCTCTAGTCCTTGACAAGGTTTGCACACACTGCAGCAGGGATTTTGGCCCACTCCTCCATGCAGATCTTCTCCAGAGCCTTCAGGTTTCGGGGCTGCTGCCGGGCAACACGGACTTTCAGCTCCCTTTATAGATTTTCTATCGGGTCCAGATCTGGTGACTGGCTAGGCCACTCCAGGACCTTACGATGCTTCTTACGGAGCCACTCTTTAGTTGCCTTGGCTGTGTCCTTTGGATCGTTGTCATGCTGGAAGACCCAGCCACGACCCATCTTCAGGGCTCTCACTGAAGGAAGAAGGTTGTCAGCCAAGATCTGGCGATACATAGCCCCATCCGTCCTCCCCTCAATACGGTGCAGTCGTCCTGTACCCTTGGCAGAGAAGCAGCTCCAAAAAAATGATGTTTCCTCCTCCATGTTTCACGGTTGGGATGGTAATCTTGGGGTTGTACTCATCCTTCTTTTTCCTCCAAACACGACGAGCCGAGTTTAGACCAAAGAGTTCAATTTTAGTCTCATCCGACCACGACCTTCTCCCATTGCTCCTCTGGATCATCCAGATGGTCAGTGGCAAACTTCAGATGTGTCTGGACATGCACTGGCTTCAGCAGCGGGACCTTGCGTGCGCTGTAGGATTTTAATCCATGACGGCGTAATGTGTTTCTGATGGTTTTCTTCGAGACTGTGGTTCCAGCTCTCTTCAGGTCATTGACCAGGTCCTGCCGTGTCGTTCTGGGCTGATCCCTCACCTTCCTCATGATCAGTGATGCCCCACGAGGTGAGATCTTGCATGGAGCCCCAGAACGAGGCAGACTGACCGTCAACTTGAACTTCTTCCATTTTCTAATAATCGCTCCAACAGTTGTTACCTTCTCACCAAGCTGCTTGCTTATTTTCCTGTAGCCCATCCCAGCCTTGTGCAGGTCTATTATTTTTTCCCTGATGTCCTTACACAGCTCTTTGGTCTTGGCCATTGTGGAGAGGTTGGAGTTTGTTTGTTTGAGCATGTGAACAGGTGTGTTTTATACAGGTAACAAGTTCAAACAGGTGCAGTTACATCCGGTAATGAGTGGAGAACAGGAGGGGTTCTTAAAAAAGAACTAAGAGCCGAAATATTTACGAGTTGGTAATGTATCAAATATTTATTTCATGCAGTTAAATACAAATGTATTATTTAAAAATTATACAATGTGATTTTCTGGATTTTTGTATTAGATTCCGTCCCTCACAGTTGAAGAGAACTTATGGTACAGATTACAGACCTCTACATGGCTTGCAAGTGGGAAAACCAGCAAAATTGGCAGTGTATCAAATACTTGTTCTCCCCACTGTAGTCCATATACTACATCGATGAATTATAAACCGCCATGACTGAATGGAATTTAAGAAGGCCAAATCAATCCATACCAGTGACAATAGATAATGCTGCAAATATTGTTAATTCAGTACGTGACACAGATGGATTCAGACCACAAATAGGATGTCTTGCTCATGTAGTAAACCTAGCTGCTAAGAGAGCTGTATCAATCAACAGTGTGCCCCGCCTCAATTTACAAACAGTAAAGATTGTTCTCAGCACTTTTATACTAAATTTCTTCAGATCAGTAAGGAGTAAGCACATAGATATTATGCACTAAAATGCATGTTTATATGATGGCAGTTTAATTTTTGCTCGTTTGCAAAGAAAAAAAAAAAAAAATCGAAACAAAAAATAAAGTTTTTTTTTTTTTTCCAGAGCATTAAATGTATTGAATCTGATCGAAAATCGTGTCCCCCGTATCGAAAAGCGTACCTAACCGTGACTTAACTGTATCGTTGCATCCCTATGGAATACCATTGCAGAAGCTATTAGGAGAAAAGTTTTTATTTGCCTAAATGCTTAAGTTATTAACTGCAATTGTATTTTTTTTTCTTGAAAAACACATTTATTCTGTGTTTCAGTTTGGGATTAATATTGTTGTCTTTTACTTAAGAGCCATGGTCAATTGTTTATAGTTGTGATTTCTTATTGCGTTTAAATGGGTGTACTTGTTCTATTAATATGTACTTTATTCTCACTGTGTTATTGTAAATTGTTTTTTAAAAAATTGGGGGGGGGGGGGGGCACAACAATATCGCATATCGCATTAATTTATGTGATAAATTATCGTACACTAAAATTTGTTATCGCGACAGGCCTACTTCAGACTGCCTTTGTCCATTGAAAACGTTCAAGTATTGCGCATCCGCATTGACTCATTTTCTGACCCACATGCGCAGAAGCATCATAATTATCATAATCATAAGGTAATGTCTAATTTTAGAACTAATATAATCTACTTAATTAGACCAACAAAATTGTTTTCTGTACCATTTTGCTTATTAGCTCAATGAACAATAGGTGTCTAGCCAATAACACAATAGAGTTCACTTCATTTAGGCTGCTCAGCCAATCATAGCATTGACAATGTTCTGCATATGTGCCCTGCCCATATGCATCTTGCAAGTTAGCTAGCTAATAACAGTACAGCGGAGTGAAGAGACGCAAATGCTAACTCCTTTGCATGGCGAAAGGAACGGGCAGCGATATTACACCCATCAACAAAAGTACAAAAGAAATGAAAATTATGATCAGTTTTAAACATTACCGTCCCATCGAATCATTTTTGAACAAGAATAAAGTACTGTAGTAGAAAAATGTTTGGCTTTATTAAATGCTTCCGTTTACCTAACTTGAATGTGACTCCTGGAGTGACATGCAGAAATGACAAACTCCTCAAGATCGCTTCTAGCGTTTATTGCCACGACATAACATGTCCGGCTGCCTCGAACATCTCGACACACACACATTCATTACAGCGCGCGCTTCCTTGCGCAGCAACTATTTAATAAGTTAAACGATGATTGACATATGCGGCGCATGTGAAGTCGGCTTCTCTGGCAAGATCAAAGACACCCATCTGTCAACATCGTTAACTTTAATAAGCGAGTGCCACGGTGACTAAGGAACAAAGAGCTGGGAGAGGGAGGGAGGCTGTGCGAGGGCATGATGTTTGTGGGATAAAAAAAAAAAAAAAAACCTATCGCACGTCCTTGCGCTCCTCCGTGAGTCATCACCTTATCGTGGTGGAGGGGTTTGCGTGTCCCAATGATCCTAGGAGCTATGTTGTCTGGGGCTTTAAGCCCCTGGCAGGGTCACCCATGGCAAACAGGTCCTAGGTGAGGGGCCAGACAAAGCGTGACTCACAAGATCCCTTATGATGAATAATATTAATGGACTCAGGTTTCCCTTGCCCGGACGCGGGTTACCGGGGCCCCCCTCTGGAGCCAGGCCTGGAGGTGGGGCTCGAAAGCAAGCGTCTGGTGGCCGGGCCTGTCCCCATGGGGCCCGGCCGGGCACAGCCCGAAAAGGCAACATGGGTTCCCCTTCCCATGGGCTCACCGCCTGTGGGAGGGGCCAAAGGGGTCGGGTGCGCAGAGAGTTGGGCAGCAGCCGAAGGCGGGGGCCTTGGCGGTCCAACCCCCAGCTGCAGAAGCTAACTCTTGGGACATGGAATGTCACCTCTCTGGCAGGGAAGGAGCCTGAGCTGGTGTGTGAGGCAGAGAAGTTCCAACTAGATATAGTCGAATTCTCCTCCACACACAGTTTGGGTTCTGGTACCAATCCTCTCGAGAGGGGTTGGACTCTCTTCCACTCTGGAGCTGCCCACGGTGAGAGGCGCTGAGCAGGTGTGGGCATACTTATTGCCCCCCGGCTTGGTGCCTGTACGTTGGGGTTTACCCCGGTAGACGAGAGGGTAGCCTCCCTCCGCCTTCGGGTGGGGGGACGGGTTCTGACTGTTGTTTGCGCTTATGCACCAAACAGCAGCTCAGAATACCCACCCTTTTTGGAGTCCTTGGAGGGTGTGCTGGAAAGTGCCCCCTCTGGGGACTCCCTCGTTCTACTGGGGGACTTCAACGCTCACGTGGGCAATGACAGTGAGACCTGGAGGGGCGTGATTGGGAGGAACGGCCCCCCCGATCGGAACCCGAGTGGTGTTCTGTTATTGGACTTCTGTGCTCGTCACGGTTTGTCCATAACGAACACCATGTTCAAACATAGGGATGTCCATATGTGCACTTGGCACCAGGACACCCGAGGCCGCAGTTCAATGATCGACTTTGTAATCGTGTCATCGGACTTGCGGCCACATGTTTTGGACACTCGGGTGAAGAGAGGGGCGGAGCTGTCAATTGATCACCACCTGGTGGTGTGTTGGCTCCGATGGCGGGGAAGTTGCTGGCCAGACCTGGCAGGCCCAAATGTATTGTGAGGGTCTGCTGGGAACGTCTGGCAGAATCCCCTGTCAGAAAGAGTTTCAACACCCACCTCCGGCAGGACTTCTCCCTTGTCCCAGGGGAGGTGGGGGACATTGAGTCCGAGTGGGCCATGTTCAGCACCTCCATTGTTGAGGCGGCAGATCGGAGCTGTGGCCGTAAGGTGGTTGGTGCCTGTCGTGGCGGAAATCCCCGAACCCGCTGGTGGACACCAGCGGTAAGGGATGCCGTCAAGCTGAAGAAGGAGGCCTATCGGGCCTTTTTGGCCTGTGGGACTCCGGAGGCAGCTGACAGGTACCGGCTGGCCAAGCGGACCGCGGCTTTGGCGGTCGCCGAGGCAAAAACTCGGACATGGGAGGAGTTCGGTGAGGCCATGGAAAACGACTTCCGGACGGCTTCGAGGAAATTCTGGTCCACCATCCGGCGTCTGAGGAGAGGAAAGCAGTGCACTATTAACACTGTGTATAGTGAAGATGGTGTACTGCTGACCTCGACTCGGGACGTCGTGAGTCAGTGGAGAGAATACTTCGAAGCCCTCCTCAATTCCACCGACACACCTTCCTTTGAGGAAGCAGAGTCTGGGGACTCTGAGGTGGGCTCTTCGATCTCTGGGGTTGAAGTCACTGAGGCGGTTGGTAAGCTCCTCGGTGGCAAGGCCCCGGGGGTAGATGAGATCCGCCCGGAGTTCCTAAAGGCTCTGGATGTGGTAGGGCTGTCATGGCTGACACGCCTCTACAACATCGCGTGGACATCGGGGACAGTGCCTCTGGATTGGCAGACCAGGGTGGTGGTCCCCCTTTTTAAAAAGGGGGACCGGAGGGTGTGTTTCAATTATAGGGGAATTACACTCCTCAGCCTCCCCGGTAAAGTATATTTAAGGGTGCTGGAGAGGAGGGTCCGTCGGGAAGTTGAATCTCGGATTCAGGAGGAGCAGTGTGGTTTTCGTCCCGGCCGTGGAACAGTGGACCAGCTCTACACCCTCAGCAGGGTCCTCGAGGGTGCATGGGAGTTCGCCCAATCAGTCTACATGTGTTTTGTGGATTTGGGGAAGGCGTTCGACCATGTGCCTAGGGGAATCCTGTAGAGGGTGCTCCGGGAGTACGGGGTACCGAGCCCCTTGGTAAGGGCAGTAAGTCGAATTCGTTCCCAGTGAGGATTGGACTCTGCCAAGGCTGCCCTTTGTCACCGATTCTGTTCATAATTTTTATGGACAGAATTTCTAGGCGCAGCCGAAGCGTTGAGGGTTTCCGGTTTGGTGGCCTCAGCATTGCATCTCTGCTTTTTGCAGATGATGTGGTGCTGTTGGCTTCATCAAGCCATGACCTCCAACTCTCACTGGGGCGGTTCGCAGCCGAGTGTGAAGCGGTTGGGATGAAGATCAGCACCTCCAAATCCGAGACCATGGTCCTCAGCCGGAAAAGGGTGGCATGCCCTCTCCGGGTCGGGGATGAGATCCTGCCCCAAGTGGAGGAGTTCAAGTATCTTGGGGTCTTGTTCACGAGTGAGGGTAGGAGGGAGCGGGAGATTGACAGGCGGATCGGTGCAGCGTCTGCAGTGATGCGGACTCTGCACTGGTCCGTTGTGGTGAAGAAGGAGCTGAGCCAAAAGGCGAAGCTCTCGATTTACCAGTCGATCTACGTTCCTACCCTCACCTATGGTCACGAGCTGTGGGTCGTGACCGAAAGAACAAGATCCCGGATTCAAGCGGCCGAAATGAGTTTCCTCCGCAGGGTGTCCCGGCTCTCCCTTAGAGATAGGGTGAAAAGCTCGGTCATCCGGGAGGGGCTTGGTGTCGAGCCGCTACTCCTCCGTGTTGAGAGGAGCCAGTTGAGGTGGCTCGGGCATCTGGTTCGGATGCCTCCAAGACGCCTCCCTGGAGAGGTGTTCCGGGCATGTCCCACCGGCAGGAGGCCCCGGGGTCGACCCAGGACACGCTGGAGACACTATGTCACTCGGCTGGCCTTGGAACGCCTTGGAATCCTGCCAGAGGAGCTGGCTGAAGTGGCTGGGGAGAGGGAAGTCTGGGCTTCCCTGCTAAAGCTGCTGCCCCCGCGACCCGACACCGGACTAAGCGGAAGATAATGGATGGATGGATGGACGTCCTTGCGGTGGGACTAGTGCTGATGCGCACATCGCGATGGCGATGTTCAAACGATATATCATTCAGGCTTACCCAGAAGTGAAAAAAAAGACGACACTTTATTTATTGCTATATGTGCTTTGTGACCATCTCTATGGACCTTCGTGAAGTTGTCCCCCCCCTCACCACCATAAGATGCAAATTTATATAAAAATGATGTCAATCGTTTGTGCTGTAAAAGTTTTGTTTGCGCTGCTTTCGTTTTAGAGATATTTACAATTCTTTTATTGGTAAATCTGAGGTCAGCTAGCCCCCCTTTTCGATTAAGAATTGTGTCAATTGTTTCAAGTGGGGACATCACTCGTAGATTTTCCTTAGCTTAGCTCCCGAGGCTAATGGAGCGTACCGAATCAAATAACAGTGGGGTGTCCCAACAAATATCACGATCATAACACAAACAAAATTCGGGTCCCTTTTGCGGTAAATTGGGGGGCTTGTGATATCAATTCTGAGTGATGACGTCACTCTAAGCCCCTCCTAACTGCAAAATGGTCCCGAAGTGGTGCCATTCGTTTGTGCTACGTTTGTGCTAGTCTTTAGGACACCCATGTTATTGAGAGAATTGGTATGCGCCATTAGCCGCGGGAGCAAAACGAAGGAAAAGCTACAAGTGACGTCATCACTTGAAATTAACATCTCAACAAAAGCATAATACTGTATCTACAAAACTTAGCTGAGGTTTAAGTGGGCAAAATAAATTTAATCAAAAGTAAATTAATGAAATTGCTGCTGTAATTTCATTATTTTAATAAGCCATGTAGAGAACGTTACGTAAGTAATTACGGTTCAATGAATCCCAAATGATCGCCAGAGGCGGTGCTGTAAGTACTGAATGATCACCTGTGACCCCAGGTTGACCCCCGGCAAAGGTATAACTTCCGGTGTCAACCGAGATACAGTTCCTACAGAACCTTCTCGCGTGGGCACGAGGATTCTGATTGACTGAATGCTCTGGTGGTCATTCGGGATTCATAGAACCGTAGTTATCAACGGAATATTCGTTTCATCCTTCTCACATGGGCACGAGGATTCTGAGTGACTGAATGCTCTGGCAGTCATTCGGGATTCATAGATCCGTAGTTACCTACGTAATATTCGTTTCATCCCTGCTGACCGCCAGAGGCGTTGTTGTAAGAACTGAATGACCAATACCAGCGGGGTCACGAAGAATCACTGATCCAAACTTCACAGGGACCAGAAGACCACGCCCAGCGGGTGGGGGGAGGTGACATCAAAACCGTAAAACCTGAAGAAGGTGACAGGCCCCGACCATGAGGCAGGGTCACTCCTTCAAGGCAGCCCAGGAAGCAGAAATGCCCCAGGCATAGTGACAGCGCACCCCAGATGGCAGGGGGCGTCTGATAAAAAGCGACAATTGGATCCACGACCCAATGCGGGAGGCGATGCCTGGAGGGGGCAGATCCCCTGCCACGAACCCTATAGCAGACAAAAAGCCATGAAGACCTACTACAACCTGTCATAGAGTCCCCATAAAGCCCCAGGGCCCTGACCGGGCACAACAGCCCCGGCCTGTCACCGCCCTCCGCAGGCGGGGGCAACAACAAGCAAGGTGTAAAGGTCGATCGCGACATGAGCCAGCCAACACCTAGGGCACAAAGGCAATGTCAGTCCACAGCGCAACACCCGAGCCCCCTGAGTGCCAAATTATGCACTGCAGGATAACCGAGAGCGCGAGCAACACGCCGACGCGCCACGCAGAGGCCATAGTCAGCAGGAACGGCACCCTGTGGGCTACCCATTGAGGGCCGGCCACATCAAGAGGCCAGAAGGGGGGGGCCGGTACAAACAGTCGAGCACCAACCGCAGATCCCAAACCGAGGCATGAGGACACCTGCGGGGGCGGAGCCTAAGGGCCCCCTTGAGGAATGCAGAGACCAGACTGTGGCTCCCTACAGAGCCACCAGAGACTCTGTCGTAAGGAGAGATCGAGGCAACATAGACCTCGAGGGTGGATGTAGCACGACTCAATCAAGGAGGGACAGCAAGATGTCCAGAACAGCGGGGATAAAACGGCACACCGGGTCATCCCCACGACCCGCACGGCATCATATAAACAACCGACCGCATACAGAAGTCGGGTGGAGGGCTCCCAGGTGTTCAAAAGCGTCCACCTGACTGAAATCGCCAATCAGCGAGTCTGTCTCCTTCAGCGGCCAGACTCACATGTGGAGACGACAAGGATCGGGATGAGATACCTGGCCCCCCAAACGGTAGGGGAGGCCACAAAGATTGTCGACAGTCAGCCAAAAGGGGGCCACCGGCAGCGAGTGCCTCTCCGGAAGGACCCTCTGAAGCGTCAGCCAGATCAGTGGGAGTGGCGGGAAGGCGTAGAGCAGGGCCACAGCCAAGGGTGCGCCAGTGCGCACCAACTGAGCGGGCTGGAGCGCTCCCCCAGAGAAAACCAGAGAGGGCAGTGGGATGACTCCCAGGAGGCAAAGAGATCAACCCCAACCCTGCCAAAAACACACCAAAACGTGCGCACCCCATCGGGATGGAGGCTCCGACCCCTGGTGGGAAATACGACGGGATAGGGCATCCGCAAGACAGATCAGCTGGCCGGGAAGAAACGAGGCTCGCAGACTCGCAAGGGGGAGGGGCCGGCCACACAAGACGACGGGAGGCCTCCAAGAGACCACCAGACTCCGTGCCCCCTGTGGATGGCACCGCCATGGTCACCCCCGCAGGTATGGGCAAAAATGCCGGAGAGCAAGGTGAGCCGCACGCAGCTCCAGCACATTGCTGTGGTCGGCGCGGTCCAGTACAGACCAGCCTCCCGAGCAGTCCAGTGCTGCCAACAGCACCCCAGCCTAAGCGAGTGGTAACCGCAGTGACCAAATCGCGCCGGACAGAGGCACACCCTACAGTACAGTACAGTACTACAACAGGCAGACACCGTTCCTCCACAGCTGCAAGGCAACTGCGCACCAGTAGGAGACACTGAGCCTCCAGTGTAGTTAGGCATCAAGGGGAAAGCCGTACAGCAACCGTAGAAGGGGGCACAACAAAAGAAGTCCCAGGGGTACAACAGCGAACAAGGACGTCAACACGCCCAAAAGTCGCAGGAAGGCCACATACGGGCACACCCGACAAACCTGAAAACGCGAGAGGAGGCGCAGAGCGTCCTCCACCCAGCGGAACGACGGACGAGCCAACATGGCCACCGCGTCCAGAGACACCCCCAGGAAGGTCACCTGTCGAGAAGGGACGATGCACGACTTCCCCAAATCGACTTGGGCAAGAAGAACGGTCCGATCGCCGCACGACCAAGCGCGCGACGGCGCACATATCAGCCAGTCATCGAGGCAAGGCAGGATCAACATGCCCGCCGGCTGGAGGGGAGGCAGAGCCACCCCGACAAAAAGGGTGAACACCCCCGGGGAGAGGGTGAGCCCAAAGGGGGAAGACCCCGAACGGCCAGTGGCGACCAACGCAGGCAAGGCGGAAAAAATGCCCCGGCAAGGACAGGCCACACGGAAGTAGGCGTCCTACAGGTCCACAGAAGGGAACCATTACCCCGGGCGAGCACCCGCAAGACGTCCACAGTGGTAAACACGCGGAACGGGAGAACCAACCGGAACCGAGTGAGGAGCGACAAGACGAGAAACCGGTCGAAACTGCCGGTCCACCCCGGTGCCAGAAATTAAGTCAAATAAAACCCCAGGGGCAAGCCCGAGGAGACACAGGCTAGGTGGCCAGGAAAGAAGACGGCACCAGGTCCAGAACCAAAGCTGTGCTGGGCACGTAGCCACCCATCACCTCGGGGTCCAAAACCAGAGCAGCCCAGGAACCGAGCTGCTGGTGGGAAAACCAACCGACAGCCAGCCTACTGGCCTCAGTCCCGCCTCCCCGGCCGTGAGGAGGCCGGCAGGCCTAACCGCCCGCGCCTGATGCGGAGGCCAGCAGGCGGGGGCACAAAAGGAATCAGCCGAACACCAGGAGGCCTGCCGGGGATCGTAGCCCCCATCAGGGAAAGGCACACTGAACGGCAAGGAAAAAATACAGCAAAAGGTCTCCAAGGACCACCTGCAGCAGTGGCGCACCGACGCAGGCACGGCAGCCGTGGCCTGGCCAAACAAGCCGCAATAGGCCACCTCAATGGAGCTACTGCGGCAGAGCCGAAAAGGTGGCCGGGCACAACCGGAATGCCAGCGGGCATACCCTGGCAGCCCCAACCAGCGGGGAATGAGCATGATGCAACCCCCAGCTACGAGGTTGCACGAGGTAGGGGACGGACACGCGTAAGGCCCAGCCTCTGAAGCCCACCGCAGAGGCATCAACACCACCCTCAGCAAAGGCGCCAAGAGGGCAAAAATAAGGGGAGCCAGGAAATTACTGATGCGCGCAGCCGAGGCTGAGGGCACCGCACAACAGGATGAAGACACTCCTCATAGGATGATGAGGGACGCAATGGCAGGGCCAACACCCGCCATTCGCTCTAGGCCGACAGCGGCCAGAACACGTATGGCCGCCGGAGCCCAGCCGACAGCCGAGAGCAGCAGGAACACTCCAACTAGCATGGAGTTCCCACACAAAGAAATCAGAAGCAGTCCAAAAAAAAAAAACGCTAGTTGGCGCTGATGCAGGCGGCTGGGCGATTCCAGTTGCAGATGCCCCAACGCGCCGCGCAGCACTGTCAGCATGGAAACGCCAGGGGAGTCGGTGTTGAGCCCCGCGTGGAGAACGAAGAGCCAAGCGTCAAAGACGCAATGCCTGATCACGCACATCAACATGGAAAGGGGAAGCAAACATTAACACACTCACGGCTCCAAGCACGCCATGTCCCTAACAACCCCCGCATCATGCTGGCAAACAAAAATGGCACCACGTGCACTTCAGGGTGCCTCGGAAAACACACTATCAGAATATCACAACGGCCATTGGCCAACCAACAGGGAGTAAGCTCCACAGGAGCAAGCCCACATCCGCAAACCCCACGCAAGTATTGTCAGACAGGTCACGGCAAGCCGAGCACCGGTCCAGGGCACGACAAGCAGGGGAGCCACAAGCAATACCACAGAGAGAGGCCAGAGCCCTCCACGGCCAACGCGATCGCGCAAACCACAAGCTGAGGGAAGGTGGCGCGAACGCCACCTGCACAGCAAGGGCAGGCAGGTTAGCTAGATAGCTAGTCAACCCCACTATACCGCCTGCAAAGAAGCGACGGGAACCGACGGAACCCCGTGAAAGCCCACGCACAGCCAAATGGCCAATCAAGCGGCAACGGACCATTCAGTGCTTACAGCACCACCTCCCACGGTCAGCAGGGATGAAAGAGAACTTGCTATGATCCAACAGGCGTGATATTGGTGTGTGGCCACAGTGTACACATCTCATGTTACTCACCTTGGTCCACTGTATGCTTAGGGAACTTATGTGTCTGCTCAGACACATGAAAAAATACAAGGAACAATGGTCGCATCAGAAACATACTTCTGCAAAATGAATGCGGCAAAAATAAATGCTTAAAGGCACGAGTGCTTAAAGACACGGTGAGAGAGAGCTCTCCTTCGTGTGCGCTAATGACCAAATTTATTTAAAGAAAGTTTTTGGTGTTTACTTTGGAATCGCTGCATTCGCGGCCATTTGTGACTTTACATAAGGGGTCAGCAACCCTGGCCCTCGAGTGCCACTATCCAACTTCTTTTCCATGTCTCCCTCCTTTAAGATACGTGACTCAAATAATCATGATCGTTATCAGGCTCCTGCAGAGCTTGCTGGTGAGCTGATCATTTGATTCAGATGTGTCAAAGGAGGTAGACATGGAAAACAAGCGGGTTAGTGGCACTTGAGGACAAGGGTAGCTGACCCCTGCTTTACATGCATGTGCAGAACCATAAAGTTGCAATATCTGATGGGGTACATAATCTGATGGAACACTGACCCAGTACCAACGTTTAAGTGGGTTGTACGAATAGGTCAGTACCAACGCAGATTTGAAATTGAATATGAGATGCTTCTGACTCAATTTTAGTGTTTAAGTGGATAAAACAATTGCTGTTTGTGGTTCAAATATGGACTGTCAATAATAACTTGCAGAAATTATTGGGGGGGAAGAAAGAACTAGAAAAGTTAAAGAAAAAATACAAAAGGACTACAAAAGTTCATTTTTTAACCAACTTTAGTTAAAAATTTTGAATTATAAACTCAGAACTGAACGGTTCATTTTAAAATTTGTGAACTGCAATTTGAACTAGTTCATGTAGAAAATGAACTTTCCCAACACTGATCATCATTCCCAGAGAATGTAGCATGTAAAGGCTGCTTTTGACTCAATGACCCTTGTACCATCCCCCATGGTAAGCCCCCGGAATTCTTAGCATTGTTAGGAATGTGGACGGGGCATGGGCACACATCTGACTGCGAGATAAGGTACACGTCGGCTACGCTAACTAGCAGTTGTCGTGGCCGAGTGGTTAAGGCGATGGACTAGAAATCCATTGGGGTCTCCCCGCGCAGGTTCGAATCCTGCCGACAACGTTTTTTTCGTATGGAATTTCAGAACAAAAATGATTTTTCACACCATACATTTCTTTCAACTGTTGAACAGATGAATTAAAGTTTTACCTCATACATATTTCAGACACTAAATCTTTTTTTCATCATTTCATCATTTGATTAAAACCTTGTTTTGATTTTAACCACTGCAATTCTGTCTGATAATGCTCACTTTCTCCCAGAAAATCATTGCAATTACAAAAGCTTTGGTAGTAATATCTTCATTTATTTTGCTTGCAATGAAAAAAAACACAAAAGAAAAAAAAAATCATTATCATTTTACACAAAACTCAAAAAATGGGGCGGACATAAGTATTGGCATCCTCAGCCTAACACTTGGGTAGCACAACCTTTAAACAAAATAACTGCAAACTAAGCCTGAACGATATATCGTTTAAACATTGCCATCGCGATGTGCGCATGCGCAATAATCCCATCGCAAGGACGTGCGATAGATTTTTTTTTTAAATCCCACAAACTTCATGAACTCACAGCCTCCCCCCTCCCTTTCTCAGCTCTTTGTTGCTTAGTCACTGTGGCATTCACCTATTAAAGTTAACGATGAGGACAGATGGTTGTCTTTGATCTTGCCAGAGAAGCCGACTTCAAATGTGCCTCATACATCAATCATCGTTTCACATGCGCCTCATACATCAATCATCGTTTAAAGGGGAACTTTGAAGTAAGGTTGGCCAACCATGTTTTTGAATAATATCAATGGCTAAACAATTATAAGCATATTTTCATTATTTTTTTTAACGCAACCCTTCCAGATTCTTTGTTTAACCCATAGCAACGCCCATAACAACGAAAATGCTTTTCTTCGGCAATCTTCGGAAATCTTCGGAAATTACGTCACACCGGGAAGTGCGAGGGAAGTCCGCCATACACACAGTATTGTTTGTTGCATTGCTTCTTGGTAAGATGCCACGGCGGTGTGTGGCGATGTTTTGTTCTCACTCCAACGACAAGTTGTTTGAGTGGCCAAAGGATACCAGGGCACGTAAATGGACATCTTTCGTTCGCACGAAGCGAATGAATTTCACGCCATCATCGAGTAGTGTTATCTGCTACAAACACTTCGAAGATGCCTGCTTCCTTAACCGGACTGCTTATGATCAAGGATTTGCAAAAAAGTAAGTGTGATTTTTGGATGGATGACTGATTACTTTATCTAGCAGAGCTGCCAACCGTTGTGGAATGATTACTTTGTCAAAGCAGTGCAGGCGCCAACTGTTTGGAATGAACAGCATAAGGTAGCGACTTTAGCCGAAAGCTAACTCGAGGCAAAACCCCAATCTTGCTGTGCATTGTACAGTAGAAGCAAGCAACGTTGGCCGAAAGCTAACTCGAGGCAATCCCCGATTATAGTTGTATTGAGTTCATTTTGTCTACACTTTTAAATTCGTCAACTTTTCTGTTATCCCATGCAACAGTAGGTGGTTTATTTACATGTTTCGGCGAACACTTCCGCTTCGCCGAAACACTTATAAATTCATCAAAACTTTTCGAGGGTGGAAGTGTTCGCCGAAACAAGTCAGGTAAATAAACCACCTACTTTTACCTGGGATAAAAGAAACGTTTTGACGAATCCCTGATCATGTTTTGGAATGAACAGCATAAGGTAGCGACGTTAGCCGAAAGCTAACTCGAGGCAAAACTCCAATCGTGTTGTGCATTGTACAGTAGAAGCTAGCAACGTTGGCCGAAAGCTAACTCGAGGCAATCCCCGATTATAGTTGTATTGAGTTCATTATTTCTACACTTTAAATTCGTCAACTTTTCTGTTATCCCATGCAACAGTAGGTGGTTTATTTACATGTTTCGGCGAACACTTATAAATTCGTCAAAACTTTTCGAGGGTGGAAGTGTTCGCCGAAACAAGTCAGGTAAATAAACCACCTACTTTTGCCTGGGATAAAAGAAACGTTTTGACGAATCCCTGATCATGTTTTGGAATGAACAGCATAAGGTAGCGACGTTAGCCGAAAGCTAACTCGAGGCAAAACTCCAATCGTGTTGTGCATTGTACAGTAGAAGCTAGCAACGTTGACCGAAAGCTAACTCGAGGCAATCCCCGATTATAGTTGTATTGAGTTCATTTTGTCTACACTTTAAATTCGTCAACTTTTCTGTTATCACAGGCAACAGTAGGTATTTTATTTACGTTTCGGCGAACACTTCCGCTTCGCCGAAACACTTATAAATTCGTCAAAACTTTTCGAGGGTGGAAGTGTTCGCCGAAACAAGTCAGGTAAATAATCCACCTACTATTGCCTGGGATAAAAGAAACGTTTTGACGAATCCCTGATCATGTTTTGGAATGAACAGTAGAAGCTAGTGACGTTAGCTTTTGGCTCGAGGCAAGCCCCAATCGATGCTATTCATATCAACGATGAGTACTAATGGCATGAGACAAATTGTTCTGGAAGTAAATTTCAGTAGGTTGGCAGCGCTGCTTTGTTGATGAATGAACATGACACGTCCTCTTGGGAAAAGTGCCAATCATTTGTCACTCCTACCGCATTTTATGATTTATTTAATAATCAAATATTTAGTAAGACATAGGGTTAGATAAGATGTGATAGTATTTTTTTAAATAGGTTTTATAGGTTTCATGAGCAAAGCATATTTTTAGTGTCATCTCATGTTTATTCTGCAGGTTATTACTCAATGCAACTGCTGTCCCAACAATTCACCTGCCTCCACAAGACCAGCAAGATCAAAATCCACCTGTCCAGCGCACAGCAGCAGCTACCCGAGAAAGGAAGCGAACCTTAGCTGAGGCTATCAGCTCTGCAGCTGCCGCCGAACAAGAGATGGCTGAGTGTGGGGGTACGTTATTGCTGGATGAATCCTGTTCAAACAGCCATCAAGATGATGAAGTGACACCAACACATAGGGTGGATAAAAGTAAGTGATGATGATGATGATGGCCATTAGTGATAAACATATACATACAGTACATTGATTATAAACATATTTATCTTTTCAATTTGTTCAGTGGTGCAGACATTGAAGTATTGCCCTCCATGCGAGAAATGCAAGACAAGGGCAAATTACCGGTCCATTGGTATACAATGCAACTTGGGCCAACCAGAACCCAAAAGGAAGAAAGTTTGTATGCCACTGGTTGACACAGACAGTGAAGAGGAGAGTGACGTGGAAATGGACAGTCAACACCTCCCAGACCATGATGTGGAATATATTGCAGGGGAGGACAGCGATGAAGATGAACCAAGTTCCTCAGATGATGAAGTGACACATGACAGCTTTGAAGAAATCCGGTAAGATTATCATCATTATTTTCATTGTAAATGAGATTTACACAAATCAACATTTATAACCACAAAACTGAAATTGGCCAAATTGACAGGAGCATATTTCATTTTCATTGCACTTTTCAAGCTCAATTGATTCACATTCGTAATTGTGCATTGTTGAAATATATTTGCAGGGGCAATGAAAGTGAAGACCTTCACAAGCAGCGGAAGTATTTGGTGTTCGAGTCCTCCCTGATTGCCCTCTTGGCCGTTTGTGTCCTTTGTAAAGGCAGAAGCACTTGCTACCGCTATGTCAAAGGGACGCTGGTGAAGATCCAAGCTGTTTGCACTGTTTGTAGGAACAAGCATCAGTGGTGTAATCAGCCCTTTGTTAGAAACCTGCCTGTACTAAACGTCCTTCTCAGCTCAGCGATCCTGTTTACTGGAAGTTTGCCAAGCAAGGCTTTAAGAATATTCAGGTAAACATCAGGTTGAATTGTTATGATGGCCAAATGGAGCAAATTAAATGTATTTGTGAACTATGTATATAATGTTACACTTTTTGCTCTGACACGCGGGCTGTGAATTGAAAAATCAACATGTATTGTTTATGTTTTCAGATTCCTGAATATTCAGTGCCACAATAAGTGGGCATACTTCCACCACCAGGCCACGTATATACATGAAGCACTGACAACCACATGGACAAAGAAGCAGTGTGCTCTTTTGGGGTCCATTACGGAGAAGGAACTGGTCCTTGGAGGAGATGGAAGATGTGACTCCATGGGTCACTGTGCCAAGTACGGGAGTTATAATTTGATGGAACTGGATCTCAACAAGGTGCTAACTGTTCATCTGGTGCAGGTAGGTGTAACCTTGTGCGACTAGCCCACAGCCAGTGAACTGCTTTGTAAATTATATGGGGCTTAATAAAATGACAATTGTTTGTCTTAAGACACGTATTACACTTATCCTTTAGAGTAACGAGACTGGGGGAAGCTATGGAATGGAACTGGAGGGCCTGAAAAGATGCCGTCAGGAGTTGGAAGGCTTCAATGTAAAAGTTGTCATCACTGACAGGCATCGCCAGGTGGCGAAATGGATCAGGGAGAATTGGACTCAAGTCATCCATTATTATGATTGTTGGCACATTGTTAAAGGTTAGTTTATTTCAATGTTTATAAATACGCTAGTTTTGGGATTATGTCTTATAAGTCATGCACGTCACTTCATGAGTTTTCATATATTAAATATACAGGTATGTGCAAGAAACTGGACTCCTTGGGCAAAAAGAAGAGCATGTCGATTGTGAAGGATTGGGTACAAAGTTTGAAGTGCCATTTGTACTGGTGTGCACTTTCCTCCCAGACACCGGAAGAAAAGAAGCAGAAGTGGCTGGCATGTGTGGACCACCTGCAGAACGTGCACGATAGTTGTTTACATCCTCCAATTACTACAAACAAAGCGTGGCTATTACCAGGTATTTTATTTTTTTGTTAGATGTTGCCTGCTAGTTTACCCTGAAAAATAAAATATTTTCATACCTTCTAAATTCATTGAAAGGTACTGAAGTTAACGTCGCAGTGGTGGAACTCCTGACAAAGACCATGTTTGTCAACGATGTCATGAAGATGTCTCACCTCGGACAGACCAGTGGCGTTGAAACTTTTCACAGTGTGGTGAATCACTTTGCTCCAAAGATGTACCACTTCTCGTACAAAGGAATGAAAAGCAGGTGTGTTTAAGAAAACTTTGACATGGATGAAATGTAAAACTTTGAGATATAAATATATATAAAGATATGCTATTTCATCACAATTTGAACATTTTTTAATAAGGCATTTTTTGTTCATTTCCAGAATCATTCTCGCTGCTATGCATTATAACGAAAATGCTGGGAGACCACAGAAAGTGACGAAGGAAGGAATACACTCCTACTGTATCGTTTATCCCAAATATAAGAGTGGTGGATATTCTCTGAGAAAGATATTGGTGGATGCAACTTATGGTAGGTTATGAATCAAAAATAATTCCAGGCAGATGCATTACATACTGAGTATAACCCATATGTTGTCCTAATATTTATCATCCCGATGTTTTTTTTTTTTGTTTTTTTTTTGTAGACTATGTGAATGACTGCCTGTCAGAGGTGATGAAACTGATTGACATTCCAAAGAAGCACAGAACTGGTGATGTGTTAGTCGACCCACAATTTCTTACAGCAGCAGTGAACAGACCGGACAAGTCAATTGTTATTGCCGAGCACCATACTAGATTCCTCAGGAAATAAAGAATCACATTCCCTGTATTCAGTTGTCCTCATTTGTTTATTTTTATTACAGTATTTTGTAATGATAATTTCCACATTAACCACTATAAAACCAGTCTAAATCACAGTTCTGGAACATTTCTCTGTGAAACACGAAACCCTTTGAATACAGCTGACTCCTCTTCTCCCGGTGGTGGAAAATGTGCCCTGATACAAGACACTGCACATGCTGGGAGCACAACACGGTTTTCCTGACCAAGATAATTCCAGCACCAGCGCACCAGTTGTCTGTAGGCAATATGCCTATACTTGGCATCCTGTGGTCCATTGAATGCCTTGCCTTTGTACTGCTGCTTGTAGGTCATCCATGCCACCTGTAATCCATATGGGTCCAGGCACACCGCATTGAGTCCAGGATGGTTGGTGATGCAGGCCAGCACTTGATTGAAGTGTTCCTCTCCTTGTTGACGTACAGTCACTACTTCTTCAATTTCATGGCAGCAAACACATTCAACTGCTGTAGGCATTTGCTGGCAATTACCACAAGTACACCTGAAATATATATAAAAAAAAATACTGAGCGATGACACCATGAGCAGAAATTTTATTGAACAAGTGTATTGCTATACCAATAATTCTGTTTATGAAAACATTTGATTCAAAATATACAAGTATATGGATGGAATACTGTACAAAAGTTTAAAAAAAAAAAAAAAAAAAGTCAATAAAAATCTCAGGTACATGTGTAACCCTTATTTTTCGGGGCTTTGAGGCTGTGCGTGGATTGGGTTACACAGTTTAATTGTTGTGGTGCATTTACTCCGTCTTCTCTACTATGATGACCGACACGGCAGGACAGTATAACTCTGCGTCTTTATTTCTATCGCGGGGAGCCAAGAACTCCCGTGTTCAACTTAAACACATCCTACCACAACAACCGGGGAGGAACTAATGCACGAATAGGAACTAAAATTATACAACATAAAATATTGAATATAAATGAATACTGCATCACATTTAAAAACATAAATGCATAATAAAATTATAGCCTATTTAAATAAAATAAATTGAAATAAGCCAAAACACCAATAATGAAATTATAATAATGATGCACAATTCCTTCTTACACAAGTAAAAAAAAATATTTGCTGAAAAGAATACTCAAGTACTGAGTAGGCTAGCTGCTTGACAATGAAGTCTGATTATTTTTTTAAACAATGTCATCAGATAGACAAAAACATAAAATTATATGCAAATGCCTGCATCTTCAAATCATAAAAATAATAACAGCCTATATCTTACCAATCTTGTAATCTCGATGGGTCTTGTCTCCATTCCAAGTCAGGTCGTGTGGGCACATTGCTTGCATCCTCATTAGCATCTGGCTCATACATGTAAGGTCCAACATATAAAATTCCAACCTCCTCCTCTTCCTCCAACTCTTCAAAAACTTGGATGTCCTCACTTGCGCTCGATGTATCGCTTATATCGCAGTTTGAATCATTGTTGGAAGGGCTTTGTATGGCGGGCACATGGAGCGCCGCCATCGCTGTTCTCGGTGTGACGTATCACTTCCGGGTTCGTCCCCTTTCAGGCTCGAACTTCGGAAACGCGATTATTTTGACAAATATACAACATATAAATTATTTTTTCATGCTTTATTTGGTGGACAATGTTTAATTACTTTACTTGTGACCCTATTTGGTATGTGAAGAAATTAGTTCAAACTACAGCTTTAACTTGTTGAATAGTTGCTGCGCAAGGAAGCCCTCGCTGGAATGAATGTGTGTGTGTCGAGACGTTCGAGGCAGGCAGACATGTTATGTGGCAATAAACGTTAGAATTGATCTTGAGGAGTTTGTAATTTCTACATGTCACTCCAGGGGTCACAGCCAAGTTAGGTAAACAGAAGCATTTAATAAAGCCCAGCATTTTTCTATTACAGTACTTTAATCTTGTTTTACAATGATTCTGTGGGACAGTAATGTTTAAACTCATCATAATTGTTACATCTGAAGTGCTTAAAATCTGTTTATTTAAATATATAATAATATATAATATATACATATTAGGGCTGTCAAAATTATCGCGTTAACGAGCGGTAATTTTTTAAAATTAATCCCGTTAAAATAGTTGACGCAATTAACGCACAAATGCCCCGCTCAAACAGATTAAAATGACAGCACAGTCAAAGGTGTACTTGCTGTGTTTTTCGGAGTTTTGTCGCCCTCTGCTGGCGCTTGGGCGCGACTGATTTTATAGGCTTCAGCACCCATGAGCATTGTGTAAGTAATTATTGACATCAACAATGGCGGGCTACTAGTTTATTTTTTGATTGAAAATTTTACAAATTTTATTAAAACGAAAACATTAAGAGGGGTTTTAATGTAAAATTTCTATAACGTGTACTAACATCTATCTTTTAAGAATTACAAGTCTTTCTATCCATGGATCGCTTTAACAGAATGTTAATAATGTTAATGCCATCTTCTTGATTTATTGTTATGATAAACAAATACAGTCCCTATGTACCGTATGTTGAATGTATATATCCATCTTGTGTCTTATCTTTCCATTCCAACAATAATTTACAGAAAAATATGGCATATTTTATAGATGGTTTGAATTGCGATTAATTGCGATTAATTTTTAAGCTGTAATTAACTCGATTAAAAATTTTAATCGTTTGACAGCCCTAACATATATATATATATATATATATATATATACACTCACCAGCCACTTTATTAGGTACACCATGCTAGTAACGGGTTGGACCCCCTTTTGCCTTCAGAACTGCCTTAATTCTTCGTGGCATAGATTCAACAAGGTGCTGGAAGCAATTCTCAGAGAGTTTGGTCCATATTGACATGATGGCATCACACAGTTGGTGCAGATTTGTCGGCTGCACATCCATGATGCGAATCTCCCGGCCAACCACAGCCACTAAACATCCGCAAATTGGGCACCTTAAATGCCCGGTCGCACCCCCTACACCCCACTACGTTCTGCCCCTGCTTGCAGTAAATATTAGCAATGATACTATGTATATAATATATGCACACAGTCATGTGAAAAAATTAGAACACCCTAATATCAATGTTCTGACACATGTCAGTGAGTAATATGTTTTTGGTGTACTGTTCCTTTAAAGTACCTATTACAGCAAAAAGTATGTTTATTTCATATTTCATGCGGTATTTTATGCTCCTGAATGAAATGAACTGCACATGCAATATTTTCACTTTTAAATAGGTGTTTTTTTTCTGGTATATACACTAGAGATGTCCCGATCTGATATTTGGATCGGATCGGACGCCGATATGGGCAAAAAAATGCGGATCGGTATCGGATCGGCCGACACGGAAAAATTCCGATCCAGACTTCCGATCTAGTTTTTTGAAAATCCAGTCCGGGTTTTCCAGCGCACAGATATACATAATCCATTCCAGTTTTTGCTTCGATTTCTCTAAAATCCGGTCCGCATTTTACGGCACACCTTCAACACACTACATTACCGTCTCCCAATTTACCGAGAGACTATCTGTAAAAATGTCAGCTGTGGTGGATCATTTCACCTTAAAGGACGACAAAGACGAAGAGGCAGAGTGCAACATATGCCACAATAAAGTCAAGCGTGGTGGTAACCGCTGTCTAACCGCTCGAAGTGTATAGACGCACATTCTGAGTTCCTGAAAAGCACGCTCCTATCTTAACTGATAAGCACTCAGGGCCGGGACCAGCTGAAAAATACAACTCCAGTATGACTCAGAAAACTTTGAAACCTGAGGATCTGGATGAAGTCAAATCCTCCATCCAGAAAATAGTGGCCTCTCTGACCAACCGGGAGGCTTCTCTGACTAACCTGATTCAAAGCCAGAATCGGGAAGTCATGAAAGAATTACAGCTGATGCGCGCTGAAAACGAGAAGCTCAAGCAAGTGGTTGAGGAGAAGGAAGCTCGCATCAAAAGGCTGGAAATTCTGGCTGATGATCTCGACCAAGGAAGATGCGCAAATGATCTCATCATCTCTGGATTACAACTGACGCTCAGATCATATGCCGAGGCCGCTAGCCCACCTGTGGCTCAACAGGCAATTGCCAAGCTGCAAGAATTTGGAATAAAGGTGGACCCGCAGGACAACCGTCACTGCTTTCTGCTCCCAACTTGGGGGAGAGGACCGGCGACGGTGGTCGTGAAGTTGGCAGACCACAAGAGCAAGGTTGCCCTGCTTGACCAGCGCCACCGCCTGAAAGGAACGAAGATTTTTCTGAATGACAACTTCACTCGCCGAAATGCCCAAATAGCGAGAAAAGCACGTCAGCTCAAAAAAGAGGGGAAAATTGCCAGGGTCTGGGTCTCTGATTGCAAAATCCTTGTCAAGTCGCAAGACATGAAGATAAGAGTCGTGAGAAGCCTGGAAGAGCTGACCTCATTCGAAAATTAATGATGACACCTGTTACCACCTTTTGGATGACCAGATTGATGAGTACCATGATGACCCAACTGATAATCTTGATCCTGACCTCAACTTTTACAATAACATGTCGAACAACTGTAAGTACTACACAGTGGAACAGTACTACAATTCCATGGATGTGGATGGTAAGCTGAAACAAATCCACTTTAATGAAAACAAAGGAACTGACTTTAATTTGCACGGATATAACATTGCTGTGATATCACCGACCATCTGCCTATCTTCACAAACTACACTCCACGCAACCACTGCGTAAATCCGACAAAGACAGTGTACAAAAGAATCAGAACTGATCAAAACATTGAAAACATGAAAAAAGATCTCTAAACTCAAGACTGGAATGATGTTTACAATGCAAACAATGTGAATGCAGCTTATGGGTGCTTTATGAATACACGTCAGCATATTTACGATAAGCACTGCCCGGTTAAGTTGACTCCCACGAGACAGAGAATGCAAAACAAACCTTGGATGACCAAGATGCTTATCAATGCTTGCAAAAAGAAAATAGCGCTGTATGAGTATTTTATCTCCCAAAGGACAGGGCCTGCTGAGGAGAAGTTTAAGAAATATAGAAATAAGCTAAACTCCCTACACCAACTTGGACATCAACTGATACAATGAACCCACTCAAATTGATAATATGTGAAATTCCATGGCAATCAATGACTTTTGAATGATATGTGAAAAAAAACTGATAATAACTGGACTGTAACACAAACATGCTTGACTGCGTCCCGGGTTGTTGGGGGACGGGTATCGATAAGCATTTGCTTTTTCCCGTCTTTCCTTTGTCTGTCATCGTCTTTCTTTCGGGCAAATTCCGCACTCTGAAACTGTCAATGATTATGATGATGATGACAATGACAATAAATTCATTCATTCATTCAAAGCTGTAAGAAGTTTTAATACAACCAACCTAATCAAGCATTTAGCGACATACACATGCATTGAAAACTAGGTGCGTTAGTAAACAGCCGCCATCTTACAGCAGGAGACTTCCCTTGTAGGCTGTTGTAGTGAACCTTCCAAGCGAACCTAATTAACTTTTTATCTAAAATACTCCTAAATCGGCAAAATCTTGACTTGAATCTATCTTCAAAACAGTTTTAAAACGTTCACATGTCAATAGTAGACAGAAGGGAAATTATGGAATAACGGGAGCAATTTTAACAACTTAAACAGTTGATTCGCAAAATTAAATGAATTGAATGTAGTTCAAAGCTGCTGATACAGAATGGGGACTTCAGTATTTTATTTACTGTTTTAAAATGTTAACTTGATACTGAAATAGTCGTTTATTTAAACCTGAGAGGCTTTTTATACAATTTTTGTAACTAATGCACGAAACATTAAAAGCATCTAATAGCTTGGAGGGTTTGTGGGATTTTCCGCTGACAGCTTACAATATTTTTTGCACGTTTTACTGACTGACTATGCCATTTCTGCTTGTCATTTCTAATGTTTTGTGTTTGTCACTGAATAAACAGGTCAGTTTCTTGTTACCAAGCATTGTGTGTTATTCAAACTCACCTAATTCAGCTGGCTAGTTGTTATCAAGAGTACTAAAACCAACTGACAACTAAGTAAGTAAGGAGGCTAAATAACTTTAATACATGCTCAGATAGGCTGGTATCGGTATCGGCAAGTATCGGTATCGGATCGGAAGTGCAAAACAATATCGGTATCGGATCGGAAGTGCAAAAACCTGGATCGGGACGTCCCTAATATACACATTAGCTTTGTGTTTTTACAAATTATTGAATTCACTGTTGTATTCATGATGTAAAAGAGTCCATTTAAACACTTACATAAAAGCATTGCTTAATATATATACTCACCGGCCACTTTATTAGGTACACCATGCTAGTAACGGGTTGGACCCCCTTTTGCCTTCAGAACTGCCTCAATTCTTCGTGGCATAGATTCAAAAAGGTGCTGGAAGCATTCCTCAGAGAGTTTGGTCCATATTGACATGATGGCATCACACAGTTGGTGCAGATTTGTCGGTTGCACATCCATGATGCGAATCTCCCGTTCCACCACATCCCAAAGATGCTCTATTGGATTGAGATCTGGTGACTGTGGAGGCCATTTGAGTACAGTGAACTCTTTGTCATGTTCAAGAAACCAGTCTGAGATGATTCCAGCTTTATGACATGGCACATTATCCGGCTGAAAGTAGCCATCAGAAGTTGGGTAAATTGTGGTCATAAAGGGATGGACATGGTCAGCAACAATACTCAGGTAGGCTGTGACATTCCAACGATGCTCAATTGGTACCAAGGGGCCCAAAGAGTGCCAAGAAAATATTCCCCACACCATTACACCACCACCACCAGCCTGAACCGTTGATACAAGGCAGGATGGATCCATGCTTTCATGTTGTTGACGCCACATTCTGACCCTACCATCCGAATGTCGCAGCAGAAATCGAGACTCATCAGACCAACGTTTTTCCAATCTTCTATTGTCCAATTACGATGAGCTTGTGCAAATTGTAGCCTCAGTTTACTGTTCTTAGCTGAAAGGAGTGGCACTCGGCGTGGTCTTCTGCTTCTGTAGCCCATCTGCCTCAAAGTTCGACGTACTGTGCGTTCAGAGATGCTTTTCTGCCTACCTTGGTTGTAACGGGTGGTTATTTGAGTCACTGTTGCCTTTCTATCAGCTCGAACCACTCTGGCCATTCTCCTCTGACCTCTGGCCTCAACAAGGCATTTCCGCCCACACAACTGCCGCTCACTGGATATTTTTTCTTTTTCGGACCATTCTCTGTAAACCCTAGAGATGGTTGTGCATGAAAATCCCAGTAGATCAGCAGTTTCTGAAATACTCAGACCAGCCCTTCTTGCACCAACAACCATGCCACGTTCAAAATCACTCAAATCACCTTTCTTCCCCCTACTGATGCTCGGTTTGAACTGCAGGAGATTGTACCAGGTCTACATTAGGCCTGTCGCGATAACAAATTTTAGTGTGCGATAATTATTCTCATAAATTAATTATTTAATTAATTATTTAAAAGACAATGACAGACAAAGGAAAGACGGGAAAAGCAAATGCTTATCGATACCCGTCCCCCAACAGCCCGGGACACACAGACAAGCATATTTGTGTTACAGTCCAGTTATCATCAGGTTTTTTTTGTTTTGTTTTTACTCACATATCATTCAAAAGTCATTGATTGCCATGGAATTTCACATATTGTCAATTTGAGTGGGTTCATTGTATCAGTTGATGTCCAAGTTGGTGTAGGGAGGGATGGCCGGGGGTATCATGGAGGCCCACGTCTGCTGTATCCGCTTCAGAAGAGAATTATTGCAATATGCGATATTATTGCGCCCCCCCCCCCAATTTTTTTTACCAATTTACAATAACATAGTGAGAATACAGTATATATTAATAGATCAAATACACCCGTTTTAAACGCAACAAATATTTACTCGTTCATTCGTTCGTTCGTTCGTTCGTTCGTTCGTTCGTCGTCTCCCGCTTATCCGAATCCGGGTCGCGGGGGCAGCAGCCTTAGTAAAGAGGCCCAGACAGCCCTCTCCCCAGCCACTTCCACCAGCTCATCTGGGAGAATCCCAAGGCGTTCCCAGGCAAGCCGAGAGATATAATCCTTCCAGCATTTCCTGGGTCGGCCCCGGGGTCTCCTCCCAGTTGGACATGCCTGAAACACCTCCCGAGGGAGGCGTCCAGGGGGCATCCTAACCAGATGTCCAAACCACCTCAACTGGCTCCTCTCGACATGAAGTAGCAGTGGCTCTACTCCGAGTCCCTCCCGGATGACCGAGCTCCTCACCCTATCTCGAAGGCTGAGCCCGGCCACTCTCCGAAGGAAACTCATTTCAGCCGCTTGTATCCGCGATCTTGTTCTTTCAGTCATTACCCAAAGTTCATGGCCATAGGTGAGGGTAGGAACGTAGATTGACCGGTAAATCGAGAGCTTCGCCTTCCGGCTCAGCTCCCTCTTCACCACGAGAGACTGGTTAAGCGCCCGCAACACTGCTGACGCTGCCCCAATTCGCCTGTCAATCTCACGTTCCAACCTACCCTCACTCGTGAACAAGATCCCGAGATACTTAAACTCCTCCACCTGGGGTACGAACTCACCCCCGACCTGGAGCGTGCAATCCACCCTTTTCCAGCTGAGAACCATGGCCTCAGACTTGGAGGTGCTGATTCTCATCCCAGCCGCTTCACACTCGGCTGCGAACTGTTCCAGCGAGAGCTGGAGGTCGCTGTTTGATGGAGCCAGAAGGACCACATCATCCGCAAAAAGCAGAGATGAGATACTCCCACCACCGAACTCGACCCCCTCCACCACCCGGCTGTGCCTAGAAATTCTGTCCATGAAAGTCACGAACAGAACCGGTGACAAAGGTCAGCCCTGGCGGAGTCCAACTCTCACCGGGAACAGGTCCGATTTATTGCCGGCCACACAGACCAGACTCATACTCCTGTGGTAGAGGGACTGGATGGCCCCTAGTAGAGGGCCATCCACCCCATACTCCCGGAGTACCCCCCACAGGGTGCCCCTGGGGACACGGTCATAAGCCTTCTCCAAATCCACAAAACACATGTGGACTGAATTGGCAAACTCCCATGCCCCCTCAAGCACCCTAGGGAGGGTAAAGAGCTGGTCCGTGGTTTCACGGCCAGGACGAAAACCACATTGTTCCTCCTTGATCTGAGGTTCAACTATCGACCAGACCCTCCTTTCCAGTACCCTGGCGTAGACTTTCCCGGGGAGGCTGAGGAGTGTGATCCCCCGATAGTTGGAACACACCCTCTGGTCGCCTTTCTTAAAGATAGGGTCCACCACCCCGGTTTGCCATTCCAAAGGCACTGCCCCCGATGACCACGCAATGTTGCACAGGCACGTCAACCAAGACAGCCCTGCAACATCCAAAGCCTTGAGATACCCAGGGCGGACTTCATCAATCCCTGGAGCTCCGCCGCCGTTTAGTAATTTCACTACCTCGGCGACTTCTGCCCCAGTGATTGACCCGACCAACCCCAGGTCCCACGGCTCGGTTTCCTCCATGGGATGCGTGTTAGTGGGATTAAGGAGGTCCTCACAGTAATCCTTCCACCGCCCGACTATGTCCTCAGTTGAAGTTAGTAGCTCCCCGCCCCCACTGTAAACAGTGTGGGCAAGATGCCGCCTTCCCCCCACGAGGCGTCGGACGGTTTGCCAGAACCTTTTTGGAGCCGATCGATAGTCTTCCTCCATATCCTCACCGAACTCCTCCCACGTCCGGGTTTTTGCCTCGGCGACTGCCAAAGCTGCACTCCGCTTGGCCCGCCAGTACCAGTCAGCTGTCTCAGGAGACCCACAGGCCAACCATGCCCTGTATGCCTCCTTCTTCAGCTTAATGGCCCCCCTCACCTCCGGTGTCCACCATCTGGTTCGAGGGTTACCACCACGACCGGTCCCAGCTACCTTGCGGCCACAGCTCTCAGCAGCCGCCTTGACAATGGCAGAGCGAAACAAAGCCCATTCAGACTCAATGTCCCCCACTGCCCCCGAAACGTGGTCAAAGCTCTGCCGGGGGTGCGAGTTGAAAATCAGTCTGACAGGTTCCTCCGCCAAGCATTCCCAGCAGACCCTCACTATTCGTTTAGGCCTACCAGGTCTGCGTGGCTTCTTCCCCTGCCATCTGATCCAACTCACCACCAGGTGGTGGTCAGTTGACAGCTCTGCTCCTCTCTTCACCCGAGTGTCCAGAACATAAGGCCGCAGGTCTGATGATACGACTACAAAATCGATCATCGACCAGCGGCCTAAGGTGTCCTGGTGCCATGTGCACCGATGAACATCCTTATGTTCGAACATGGCGTTCGTTATGGCCAAACTGTAGGTAGCACAGAAGTCCAACAACTGAACACCACTCGGGTTCAGATCAGGCAGGCCGTTCCTCCCAACCACTCCTCTCCAGGTCACACTGTCATTGCCCACGTGGGCGTTGAAGTCCCCCAGTAGGACAATGGAGTCCCCTCTCGGGGCACTTTCCAGTACCCTTCCAAGAGACTCCAAAAAGGGCGGGTAATCTGCACTACCTTTCGTTGCATATGCACTGATAATAGTGAGAACCCGTTCCCCAACCCTAAGGCGCAGGGAAGCGACCCTTTCGTCCACTGGGGTAAACTCCAACACAGAGGCAGAGATCCATGGGGCTATCAAAAGACCCACCCCAGCCTTCCACCAACCCCCCCCCCCCCCAGAGCAACTCCAGAAAAGGAGAGTGTCCAACCCCTCTCAAGGACCTGGGTTCCAGAGCCAGACCTATGTGTTGAGGTGAGGCCGACTATATCTAGCCGGAATCGCTCAACCTCTTCAACAAGGTCCTGCTCCTTCCCCGCCAGAGATGTGACGTTCCATGTTCCAAATGCCAGTTTCCACCACCGGGGATCAGACCGCCAAGGTCCCTGCCTTGGTCTGCTACCCGATCCACATAGCACCGGACCCTGTGGATTCAACCTGTGGGTGGTGGGTCCACGGGACGACGAGCCCATGTATCAGGTTCGGGCTGTGCCCGGCCGGGCCCCATGGGCAAAGGCCCGACCGCCAGGCGCTCGCACACCGGCCCCAACCCCAGGCCTGGCTCCAGGGCGGAGCCCCGGTACTCCTCCGGGCCGGGTACACGTACTCCTGTTTTTACTGTCCATCAGGGTCTTTTGAACCGTTCTTTGTCTGACCCTTCGCCTAGGACCAATCTGTCATGTGAAACACTACCAGGGGCAAAAGCCCCCGACAGCATAGCTCCTAGGGTCATTAGGGCACTCAAACTCCCCCACCACGATAAGGTGACGGCTCACGGAGAAGAAATATTTACTCTTAAATTCAAAACAACTTTTTAAGAAATCACAACTAAAAACAATAGACCATGCCTCTTAAAAAACAACAATATTGATACCGCACAGAAACAGAATAAATAAAATGTGTTTAAAAAAAACAACAACAAAAACTGCACTTAATAACAACTTAAGCATTTAGGCAAATGAAAACTTTTCCCATCATAGCTTCTGCAATGGTGTTCCATAGGGATGCAACGATACAGTTAAGTCATGGTTCAGTACGATTTTTGATACGGGGGACACGATTTTCGATCCGATTCGATATATTTAATGCTCTGTAAAAAAAAATAACCATTATATTATTTGTTTCGGTTTTTTTTTTTGCTAACGAGCAAAAATTAAATTGCCATCATATAAACATGCATTTTAGTGCATAATATTTATGTGCTTACTTCTTACGGATCTGAAAAAAAATTGTATAAAAGTGCTGAGAACAATCTTTACTGTTTGTAAAGTGAGGCAGTGCACACTGTTGCTTGCTACAGCTCTCTTAGCAGCTAGGTTTACCACATGAGCAAGACATGTCCCATAATCACTCTGGGGTCATGTAGCCAATGGCATGGGACGTAGCATATCTAGTTTGCCATTTCATGATATCTAGTGTGTGCGCGCAATGCACATTATAAAAGTTAGCAAGCGAAGTCACGTCTGCTCATTACTACACAACACCAGCATATGACAATCGACTTTCATTAACAGGACGAGTTTGAAGCAGGTGTTTGTTGTCAAAGCGAGGTTGTTCGTTGTCAAAGCGAGGTTGTTCATAGCAGCCAAGTTGGTAACAATGTTCTGGCGGACATCATTGTAAATATCCGGCGTTGTGCCAAAAAATAGCCGCCCCGTGTGAAACGTCACTCCTGACGGGAGCGCCCACACATCAACAACACCGGCGCGCCATAGATGGTCCACAGTCACTCCGGAGCACTGACGCTAGGGTGTCCCAGGCTCCCTATATAAAATCACATATTAACAGATTCGGACTCGCACACCCCTTCATTGTATCCCACTTCCTAAAAGAACCGAGCACACGAAATTTCACTCCCATAGCTGGTTGCTAAGGCTTCCCTCATTGACATTCCTACTGGACTGGCAGTGGTTAACGTGTCGGTCTCGCACTCTTCTCACTGGTCTCTCCCAGACCAATTGTCTACCTTGCACGATTCACATTGGACAAGGTATCACATGCACTGGTGCAATACAACTGAAGTGCAATACAACTGAAGACAGGGAAGTGACAGCTGCACTACTGGAAGCTGGCCTTGTCAGCCGTGGGGAATTGGCGGCGGTGATGTTCGACGACCTGAAAGATGAGCTGCCGCTCGTCTTTCTCCTTTGTCAGGTACTGGTCGAAGTCGGTCGCCAGCTTCATCGCTCGCTCGGCAACATCATTCACCGACTTCAGCTCGGACACGACAACTGAAACTTCCCGAAGATCCGCGACTGTAGCTGGGAGAGGCAGCTTCAGGCAGTGGAACAGGTTCTGCGACCTCCGGGTGATGAAGTCGCCCAGGTCAGCCCTCTTGAGTGTAAGGGGCCTCCTCCCTTCCACCCGCCGCAGTTCCTTCCCTTTCTCCTGAGCCTCGTAGAGGTTGTGCAGCATCTTGGCTTTCTCCTCTTCCTCGGTCTTCGTTGAAAACATCGCCAGGGGGGCCAAGTCCTCGCTCAAGTACCAGAGATGCCCATGGAACCTCTTGAGAGCAGCCGAGCCGACTTCACTGTCAACAGGGGTGTATCTGTCCAGCTCCTCGCACATCTCCAGGTCGTTGACAGGTGCATCGACGGTCACTGGAGCTTCAAACCACCGCTTGAGGTAGACCGTCACTGCGAACACGTTGATCTTGCGCAGAGTTCTTGCTTCATGTGGAGTGAGTTGGAACTGCTTCAGGAAGATGTAGATTTTCAGCGAGTAGATGCCTTTGGCCATCCATCGAGCCCGGCCGGTTGAAGCGGACAACTTCTGTCCCGGGCCCGTGAGGAAGAAGCGGGCGAGGAGGAGGAACTCGCGGTAGTCGTCCCTGTGGTGGGTGGTCTCCAGCTGGCTGTCGATAAACCCGACGACTTCGTCCTTCTTGAGACTCACCCACTCTGAGAGGTTGTCGTTCAGAAAATTCCATTCTGCTTTGAAGCGGACGAACAGGGAAATATTAGGGCCAGAGGATCAGAAGAAGAGGCCGAAGACAGCCGCGATGACCAGTTCCATGCTATGATCGCTTGAAAGTGTAATTTTCTCGAAGTAAAGTCACATTCTATCAGAAAAAGACTTGCTTAAACCACCTCACACGTGGTAAGCTTCCCAAATCCAAAGAATTTTTCAAAATCGGTGATATTTTGGGGGGAGTTTCAGATTGCTTTTCTGGATCAGCCACTGTCAACACCAGGTCAAGGCAACACCGCATACGTTCTATGCATGTGAGTGCAAACGGACAGTTGAAAACAGATCAGGATGACGCCCCTACCCAGCTGGTCCCTGTATACGGCATAGCAGACATTACATGTGCTCTGAGGGAACCCTAAATATTAAGCGATCATTGTGATTTTTTTCTCACAGTACTTTGGCAAGAAGTGGAATGCATTGAGAGGGTGTGCGAGATTAGTTTCCTGGATTTACTTTTTTGGGACACCCTAACTGACGCGGACGGTATACGTTGAACAATAGACCCTACCCACGTGACGTCACAACTCCGCCCTCCTGACTGGTGCCGCCCAATTGTCCGTCAACACATCGTGTTTACCTGTTACGGCTACGTACATTCCTCCTATTTACGGCGTGTTTTTCTGCTCGTTAACATTAATAATCAAAATGGTGAAGGCGTGTGTGGCGGTCGGTTGCAATAACAGAGAAGATAGACGGAGAGACTTGAAGTTCTACCGGATTCCGAGAGACCCGGTGAGGAGAGCGAGATGGGCTGCTGCAATTCGACGAGAAAACTGGGCTCCAAACGATTACCACAGATTATGTAGTAGTCATTTTATATCTGGTAAGATGCATTTAATATATATTTAGAGGGTTTTGGGCTGACAACCACAATTAAGATCATTGCTAGGCTAATCGCCGACAACATACACGTATGTATGTAGTGAGAGTGCTATCGCTAAACCATATAAACATTAAAAGCCCTAGCTCCATTGACAAATGACATGAAATACATTAGACTTGACAGTGGATGTTAGCAAGAACAAAAGATTTTGAATTGAAAATTTCGTAACTCACCTTTCCAAGCACAAGATAGATTCCTGCCGAATTTTCGTGGACGAGGACCTGTTTCACCCAACCAGCAACTAAGTATTTATAAGCCTCCAAGCTCTTAAAGTTTTTCAAACTTTCGTGAGAATAGGCTGGTTTTGTGTGGACAAGAATGTTGTAAATATCAGGGTAGCTAGCAGATGTCAGGCAAAGACGGCGAAGACAGCGGGTCGAAAAACATCGATTTAGGCATCAAATATGGATCTGGCGAATGGATAAACTGAAGCTTTTCCACATAACGCCTTTTATGCAACGCATCCAGTGAGTTTACCGCATCTGAAAGCACCGGGTCTTCCATGAAATACATTATAAATTGCTCGATCAATTGAGACCATTGATAATACAGACACAAAATGACGGACAATGGGGCGGAACAATATCTATCTATAGGTCTATAGGATATAATGGCAACGATTGGCTCCGGCGCTAGTTTTTGCCGGACCTGGAACGAAGATGCATTTTGCGCAGTTGGTAACGAGGAATCCGAACTTTTAACAGCACGTATGCCGCACGCGCACACGCACGTGCACGCGAGGCCATAATTTGCAGCGGAAAAATTACCGCCTTCATTTTTATTTATCGCGCGATAAATGGAATTATTGCATATTGCGACAGGCTTAGTCTACATGCCTAAATGCACTGAGTTGCCGCCATGTGATTGGCTGATTAGAAATTAAGTGTTAACGAGCAGTTGGACAGATGTACCTAATAAAGTGGCCGGTGAGTGTATATATTTTAATTATACTTTGGGGGGGAAAAAGTGAAGAAAAAAAAAAGTCATGTATATCTTTCCAATGCTAAATCTGAATAAATACATTGAACATACACCACAAAAAAAATCTTTTTTTTTTTGGGGGGGGGGGGGGGGGGGCGCTACTTTGCCGTTTTTCACTTATCGCGGCGGGTTCTGGTCCCCACTAACCGCGAAAAACGAGGGATCACTGTACACTGTGGTCACAGTGAATCATCCAAAGTCTTTCCAAACACCTATTCAACTCATCTAGAGAACATTTCTTTTTAAAAAAAAATATATATATATATACTAGTCAGAGGTTGCGCTAGACTTTTTCGTTGTCTGTCATTTTGACTGACAGGGTCATAAAAATCCGGTCATAATCTATTTTTACCTGTCACTTAAATTTTTAAAATGATGATAATGACATTGTGGTGACCCTTTGTTTGGCATAATTCACCTTCCGTACTTGTGTGTCCATTTGGCCGAGCGCGTTCCCGGCTACGACAGTCACGTGACAGAGACACTTAAGGTTCAAACACACCAGCAACGTGAACGTCGCGTCAACGATCTCGCCGCGATTACGCACCAGTGACGCTCGGCGTCAATTTCCATAGGACGCGTTTCACGAGCAGCGCGTCTGTGGAGCGGCTCGATCTGTTCACGCGAGGATTGCAAGATCGCGCGAGAATAGCGGGTATTTAAAGGTAATAAAACAACAACACTTTGCCTTTCAGACCCCGCGTATTGGCGAGCTTTCTTTTTGAAAGAAGAAAAAAGAAGTCATGTGCTAAAGCAAAAAGCAATCCCAATGACAAAAATTTTAACATTTTTTTTCTTATGGACATTTTTCTAAGCTTTATTGATGTTTTTTTCTCAAGTTAAAGCACCACGCAGGAATTAATTTTATTGTGTAGCAGGATTTGTGTATTATTCGTATTAATTGCAGGTGTTTTAGCTCATTTCAGTTTATCATATTTATATAGGAAGTTACTTCACATTACTGCTTTAAAAAGTGATGATCGGACGGGGAGCTGTGACGTAGAGGGAAGCGAAAAGGAGATAGTGGTCGCATGTCGTGGAAGCCCGCCGTTATTTTGTTATTCCTTTTCTTTATTATTGTTGCCACAATAAAGTGGCTAAGCCAATACAGACTCCTGTCCTTCTTCCCCCCATCCGGGGCATCAGAGGGTGCTGTCGCCTTACTAAATAATAATGTTTCATTGACAATGGGCCTATAAGTGCTATTAGTATTGTTCTTAATGCTAACTGAAAGGTTTATTTCATGTTATGGTTTATTTTATGGTATAGAAAATTATATAAGGTTAAAAGGTCATAAATATATACAGTATATACAGTGATTGCACTTAAGGGAGAGATTGTCAATGAGGGCAATAAATTAAGGTAAAGGCAATTCATATAGGCAATTCAGTTGCCACGTTTACATGGAGCCAAATATTCCAATTACAATCGGAATATTTGTTCAAACCGGATAAATGTGTTCCATATAAACACCTCATTCGGAATGAACAGGCCCAAACCGAATGGAATTTCATTCCGATTCACAGGGGTGGAATATTCCTTTTCCCAAACCGATTAGAAGTAAAATTATATCATGTAAACAGGGAAGCGGAATGGTGTCTGGCTGCGTTCTTTCTGCGCATGCTCCGTACTGACGTGGTGACGTCACTCGGTGACGTAAGTAACGTCACTTGCAACATGGCTTCCAAGCACACGCACAGCGCACCCACACAACTTTTTAAATGAACGGCGTATCATTCTGAAGTTTTGTTTCCACTCGAAAAGTTAAAACAGCAGCTGATCTGACGATCGATCTCCATGTTTTGCAACGTGACGCTTTGTTTTGATTAATCTGCGCATGTCAGACGGCAATTGTCAAACGTCCTTTCGGAATAAAGGCAGTCACATGTAAACGCTGGATTGGAATAGATGAAGTGACATGTAAACAGCTGATGTGAAATTTCCATTCGGAATGATTTGAATCGGTATGAATAAAAGTCAGCATGTAAAGTTTTCGTTAATTTCTAATTGTGTTGTTTTATTTGTGTGCACCGTAGCTTTTACAGTGTGATTACATCAAGGATGGAATAAAAGTTGTAAACCATCAGTTTAAGAGACCATCTTTTCAATTGGGATGCTACACTAGTTAATTCTATCAGCATTTGAACTCATTGTTTATTTGTGATTTATTATTGTTATTCACGTGTTTATTTGTACTTTAATAAATAATTTAAGTGTTCCAATATGTTTTTTGTGAATTGATAAGCGTCAACAAAAATTTCATTGCTAAATTAGAAAACAAAAAAAAACAAAATTTTTTTTTTTTAATTATTAGATTAGTCGACTAATCGTAAAAATAGTCGGCTGACTAATCGGGAGAAAATTAGTCGTTTGGGACAGCCCTAGAAATAAGATTTTTTTTTTAATAACATTTTTTTGAGTGAAAGCGAATTAGTTTTTTTTTCTAGTTACATCTGAGATGCAATTGTTGGCTGTTTTCAACAATGTACATCAAAAATGAAGACACTGACTGAAAAAGGTTCAATATTAGATGAAATGTCTTGTTTTTTCATGTATATTTAAAATTGCTCTTTACCTAAAAAAATGTTTTATCCGATTACTCGATTAATAGAATTTTCAGTCGAATAATCGATTACCAAAATATTCGGTAGCGCAGCCTTAGTTTAATTTAGACATATAAAAACATTATTATTCAACCCACAGGCCAGATGATTCAAAGAACAATTAATTTATATACCCGAATCTCTCGTGTTTGTAATAATAAAGCCAATGAGGGAACTGACGGCGCACAGTCACATTAACAGCCGGACGGAATTGGGTAACCGTAATGCACATGTGTGTTAAAATTCTTCATTTATGGCTGTTTGCAAGCAATTTTCAGGTGCATACCACCATCTAATGTACAAAACGTGCAGCAACCATTCCTCCACCCTTACGCTCTATACATCAACCAAATATGTGAGTATAGTTTATGTGTCTACCCGTATACATTAAAACGGTTGCAACATCTACCTACAGCATCATCCCTGAATTTTTTTTTTTTTTTTTTTTTTTTGGGGGGGGGGGGTTATCACTCCCCCCCACTCCAAAAACAATAGGAAGAAAAATGTATTTTTATTGTTGCAGTCATCGCTCGAACGAAAATGGCATCATTTCGCGTGTGCGCAGTAGCAATCTTTCGCGATCCGGTAACACGTTACGATCGCACAGTGACTGTCGCAACCCAATGCGAGTATCGACAGGATGTGAGTGGCGCGTGCGTATTACATGCACAAGCTAAACAGGGGATTTTTTTTTTTTAAACAATGTTTGTTAATACTTATACTAATGGCTGTATTTTGAGGGAACAATTTATGTTGCTATATAAGCTGTACACTGACTACCTTCATTTGCTTAAGAATCATATTTTCAGTGTTGTCGCATGAAAAGATGTGATTAAATACCTGCAGATATGTAAAGGATGTACTCAGTTTTATATATTATTCGAAAACGTGTTCATAATCTCATACATGCAAGTACAATTTAATAGAGTTCAAGTTCAACACAATTTCTGACCGTACTCACTACTCACAATGGGTTACAGCAACCATGTCCAAAGTCCGGCCCGGGGGCCAAATGCGGCCCGTGGACAAATTTCATCCAGCCCCCAGCATCTGTCATATAATCAATAACGCCTGGCCCGCACACAGACTTAATAAATTGGTCAGCTGTACTGCTACCAGCATTTGAAGTATCTTACACACTAAATGCTGCTCCTCATTTACCCATGAAAAGGCAGCAGCACTCTAAGCAACATTAAAGTGCTTGTGACACGAAAAAGCATGTTTATCTCATAATACACGCGGTATTTTATGCTCCTGAATGATATGGACCGCTTGGATGTGTGTGGAAGCGATCGCTATATTTATTTAGTTTTTTGAATCCCGCGCCAGGAAAATGAGTGACTTCCGGCTTCGGTCTCGCATTGAGGAGGAGGGCGCTGTGACGTGTACGGTAGAAGACGTCCTCTTCACGCTACAGTGTACTGTTGTGTATGAGGACGAAGGATTCAGCTGATTTTGCGGATTAATACTTTTATTTTTTGCATCACGCCAGCCAAACGGCTGCAGAAAAATCATTCTGTATGCGGGAGAGGCGTATGCGCCTTTTTGGAGTTTCAAAAGGTTCCCATTCACCGTGGATATTTACTGTGGGACCATTGGACTTACAAGGAAGTGAGTAAACATCTTGTTTTGTATTATGTCAAATACGAATACAGTGATTACAAAGTAAACACTATAAAATTCCTTTAAATAAAGGACTACTTACGTTTGATCATTGATAGGCATGTAAAAAGCTATCCTCACGCTCATTAGCAGTTAGCTGTTAGCACGTTAGCTACACAACAATTCCAGCCACCCTCCTCCAGGGAACGAACTGTAAATTGCTCTCCGCCGGGCGGTTTGCCGATCCGCAAAGAAACTCGACAACCGGGTCGTCATGTCAAATAATCCAGGCTAGTTATGTGTGATTTTCCACTTCGAAGACTTTGAAACATCCCTCGGTTCGGGTTAGCATGTCGGCTAGCTGTCACTCCTTCTGGTCTGTTTGCATTCTCCGAAGCCGGGGAAGGGAAATGACATATGTCCGATTTAGGTGTCATAAAATATCGTTCGGCAGGTGTGACAGTAAAGGTAAAGTCGACTGTTTTGACCATTATGGAGTAATTTTGCCATGTCGTCTTGAATAAATGCATTTTTATTATTTTATATTCCATTTAGCACAAGTTATTTGTCATGACCATGCCATTTATTTAGCAATTGGGGAAAGTACTTGGGTAAAAAGAATATCCTGTAAAAATATTGAAGTAAAGAGACAGAAACAATGACATTTTGCCGCTCTCTTCGTCGCGTTTTCCTCATTGTGAATAGTTCCCCCTCGACGGGCTGACTGGTCCTTCTCAAGCCATTTATATAGCTATTGGGGAAAATACTTGGATAAAAAGAATATCCTGTAAAAATATTGGGAGTAGAGAGACTGAAACAATGACATTTTGCAGCTCTCTTCGTCTCGTTTTCCTCGTTCTGAACAATTCCCCCTCAATGGGCTGAATAGTAAAACCGATGAGCCTAGTCTACCGCTGACGTCATCCACCTGTTGGGGACACTAAAGCCCTATAATTGTAGGCGTGGCTAACCGGCAGATTAAAAGACTAATTTCTCGTCATCTGCGCTTTGCTAAATTGTTGTATATGGTCGAATCGTCTCAAAATATGATTCTAATTCACATAATAATGCCATTTAAGACTTTTTTTCTGGTGTCGTATGCTCTTTAACCCGTGTGGCCTTTACTCCCAATTTTCTAAAATGGCGACAATCAACATAAAAAAAAGAACGTTGATTGCGACGGCCGACGCTTCAAGGATAGGTGGAAATTGGACTGTTTCTTCACTAAAATACGCAACAACTGTCTGCCTCATTTGCAAAAAGACAGTTGCTGTTTTTAAAAAGTTCAATGTGAGGCGATATTACCAAATAAGACACGTTGACATGTACGACATGATTACAGGGAAGATCCGTAGCGAGAAATTGAAGCAACTTGAAGCTAGTTTAATTTTACAGCAGCAGTATTTCGCAAGAGCCCGAGAGTCGAAAGAGAACGCCACAAAGGTTAGTTGCAAGATTGTTGAAATTATTAATTTTAAAAAATAATAAAGCAAATGTGACACACAGAATGGATTGCTAAAATTTGCTTAAATATATTGTTCGACATAAAGGACGTCAGCCAAGGTCGGCCCCCCAAATTTTTACCACACCAAATTTGGCCCCCTTTGCAAAACGTTTGGACACCCCTGGGTTACAGTGACAGCCCCATTTCGAAACCTAAACTGGCGGCTCACAGTAGCTTTTAGTCGCCTGTTTTCACCAAACAGCAGATTTTCACATTAAATTAACTTAAATCACAAAAATATAATACATCGTCATGTTTATATGAAATAAAACACAAAACAATAATATCTATCAGTCCCCGTATCCTATTATTACCAAAGGCTGTAAATGGGCCTAGTTGCTCCGCTAAAGCACATTTCCAAAAGTAAGCATTTAAACAAAAGGAAGCTTACCTAATCGTTTCTGGTTAAGATTTGGAGTCTTCAAAGCATTACACTGCTCTCCTGGTTAGGCTCATAATTAACATGTTGAGAGAAAACGTTCGTCGTCGTCGTCGTCGTTGTTCAAATAGCGGTAGCTCGTAGTTATCTGCTTCGGTTCCTGACAGTCTACTACTGCTGAGACCCGTGCGTAGCGAAGGTGCGCTTTCCATAAAAACAAAAAAAAAACTTTATTACCAACGAATGGTTCACAATACTTCCTCAAAACAAAAAATGTTAATTTATTGAGCATTTATAATATTTATATGGGAAATTATACTTTTTACCACTTTTAATACACAATGGACTTTTATTTTGTTTTTGTTTTTTTTTCTTTCTTTTCTTCTTTTGTATTTTTTTTTTAATCTTTTACTTATTTGACGCTCAATTTCGTAAGCAATAGTTTTTTAACACTCAATCGTGCTTTCATGCTTGTTTTACCTCACTATTAGGCTCGAGCGTTTACGTCACAGCAGCACGGGATCATGCGAGATTTGCGACAATGCAGCCATTGCGGAAGCACGTCTGCATCACGGGACATTTAAACTTAACGGCAAATATAATTGAACTACGAGTGCCAAAGATGGAAAAATGTAGGGAAAACTTGCCAGTTCGATACAGAGACAAACTTGTTACCACGGCGAAGGACAGATATGTGAGCAATTTTAAGGATGTGAACAATGTTGACCCTCTCGAGCAAGCCGAACACAAATGGAATAAAGATGTCGACAAGCTTCCACCACTACGCGAAATGGACATCATGCTGTATTTAGTGTTTGCTTTGGTGTATGTTACGACACAAATCGCTACAAAGCTATGAACAGTTTTGCTGCGGATGGGTGCAGGATCTTCACATTATGACCATAGCAAACGGCAACACCATCTTTCTAGCAAAGGTAGGCAATGTGTGTTTACATTAGTCTGTGACCACGGATGTACAAATTTTTTGTTGCATAAAATGTAGCCTGTGTACAAATTCTTTGCCACTCTCTCACGTCAAAATATTACAGCTTTTTCATTTAGCAACGACAGGAATTATGTCTTATGAAGACAATGCACATGTATGCATGCTAGTTGCTAACAACAGGCCGACTTAGAGCGTAAAGTTACTGAAATTTGCGTAAACAAACGAAATTAAATTACCGGAGTGGAAGTGCATAGAGCAAACTCAGTGTGTAACTGGAGAATCAAACGTTATGCCCTTCCTTCTGATCGAGGCCACCAATGCCATTCTTCGACGTTTGGTAAGTTCAGATATGAGCTTTCCCTCGCCTTTTCTCCACGTAGGGATCCGGAAGAAACTCAATGGTGTTCCGTCGAGCTGTACATTCTCCTTTCTATTCGATCGGCTGTTGCAGTTCTTTACCGCACAATAATTTCCAACCATTTTTAAAGAGCGACCTGTGTTGAAATGCCTCAGTTTATGTTTCTCGCTTCCACAATGGCGATAGCGGCGGAAACCTCGCGAGTGCCACGTCATACGCTCGAGCCTAATAGTTTCTAGCCCTGAGTTTCCACCCGCTCGTTTTAGCTGGTCAGTATTTTTGCCATGTCGATGCAACAATTGCAGCCAGATGACGGCGTTTGGGACAACGGCGTTTATGCGGGAGGCGACGTAGTTTTGGAGGGAGCGGCTCCGCAGGATACTTCAAAGGCGGTTCTTCACTATCGTGTGGAATTGCCGCCATGTTTCCACAACAACGGAAAAGACTAGGAAAGTTTTGCTTAATGGAAAACCAGACTGGAGCTAGCAGTTAATGCTTGTGCAGATGGACACAAGCTAGATATAGCTACAATACTTCCCACTCGCCTTAAAGGGTATGTAGTGCCCTGGGAAAATTTTAATATTCCATCATTTATCCATAAACGCATGCCTTTTGTATTCATATCATGCCACTTTGTGTAATTACACACAAGAAAATGAGAGAAATTTGGCTCAATTGTCAAGCTAAAACGACCGGCGCCCGAGATCTGGCAGATTGTGTGCGTGACGTCACGACAAGTGAAGAGAGTGCCACCGGCCACTAGGGGGGCAGCGCCTGTCTCCATCAATATAATTCCTTCTAGTGAGGGGAGAATTAGGGGTGTTTTGAGCTGTTTATGCTGATGCATTGTGTTCGTCCTGCCCATATTCCAGGTTCCCTCATGAAGAAACACCCCTCGTTGTCAATAAAAGAGAATTCAGAATTGACAGTGAGGGGTGTTTCTTCAACAAGAAAAAGGCTCAGTGCTTTAATACTGAATGGCGGCGATGATGGCAGACAATTTCGTTTCTAGTTTCAGCGACGAATCCGACGTAGAAGGACGTAACGAATGTTCATCTAATGGTGACGAGGAGAGTTACGAAGCTTTAATCGGTGTTTTAGGTTACCAATTTGAGCCCAAACGAACGCCAATGCAGCGTAATGAAACAGTCATTGAGGGGAGCAATGACACTGATGAAACATCGGCAGCAGATCGTGTGGGAAACACCAATGATTTGTTTTGCATTTCTTTTTGTGAAACTGATACACCGTGACTGCAAAATAAAGGAATGCATAGAATGATTATTATTTATTGCGCTATCATAGCTTTTCGCTCTGCCAACAGACACAAATATGAATGGGATCAGAGGATTTGTTCTATATATTTTACGAACGATAATTTATACATGTGTCCAGTCCTGTATCCAATGCGTGACATTTTTTTATTAAAAAAGAGTACTCACTCTGGCCATTTCGAGGTTGGCTGCTCCCCTCCTTTGCTTAGCTTTAGCCTCCTTTACCAGTCATCGTCCTCTTTCTTGATATCTCTGGACATTTAGGTGGCTGCACCTGTATGGTCGGCACAGCATCTCCTTTGAGCAGCAATCTTTTAGCAAAACCCGATTTCTCTTGTCCATAGTTCGAGAAGCTTTCAGGTGGAAAATGCGCACCACAGAAAAGCGTGCCGGAGGCTGTGTCTAGAAAATTAGCCCTCTTTGCACGGACGAACTTTACCCATTGTCTGTGTAGTCCAGCTTTTTTTTTTCGCGTTCAGGAACTCATGGATACTATATTCCGATAAATAACTATTTGTACACCACATAGCACAGCAGTTCGGAACCATTTTTGTGATGTTTTGGTCAAATAAACCCCAACGCTACTCTCTCGTCGTTAAAAAACAATGGCACCTGGCTCCGCC